>NC_143584.1:226944039-228149099 GCF_048544385.1 Mastigoproctus giganteus
GTTAGGAGCCTATTTCTGTGGGGAAAAGCAAATCTAGGATCACCTGTCCTAGTAATTAGACACGTTTAATTTGAGAAATCTACCGTGAGAAAGGAGTAAATTATTAATTGATACATGATGATACTTCCGGGTTATACCAAGGTATTCTCTTCATACAAAGTCTATTTACCTCTGTCCATTTTCCGACAAGAGTCAATTCGTAGTAATCAGTTCGAATTTACTCACTCCGATTTACTCACTAGCCCCCACAGATTTTGCCACTGTATACCTGAGTTATACTCAGGTATACAGTGGCACTACTTAGCTGATCCTATCGAATGTCGGCTTCATGCAGTGGATCGACTGAAACTATGTGAGTGAGATGGAAATTCGATTACTGCTTACTAAGAATAGAATCGGACAAAACAACTTTCAACACGGCCTTATTACTCCACACATATAGTGACTGGCAAAAGTAATGTATGGCTATTTATGAGAATATTTTACGATGTAAAAATGTTCACATTTTTACACACCTCCCGTCTACGCCGAAAATTTTCGAACAGGGGGAAAAGAAATGACCTCCTGCTCAAAATTTTAGGTTTTGGGATGCTTTTGTAATAATAAAAAAAAATTTGCATGGAGCTTTTCGGATGGGGGGGACCAACATATCTCCTCTAACACAATTGAATTACCCTTATCCAATATGCATAATACAATATCGAAAGATAATAACATAACAATTTTTCCAAGAGCCATTTGGGTTCCTCTGGACAATAAAGTTAAGTTGCTACTTTAAACAGAACAGTTCCTCCCCCCCACTGTTTTTTTTCTCTTCAACCTTACCTTGGTCGTCACAGATTTCTTTCTGCAAGATCACATATGAACAAGCACTAATATATTCTATAATGTTCTGTTTATGAAATAACAAATGTCTATAGGTTGTATAAAACATAAGAATGTCTTTGTATCCAGCACTGTTCTTTATTGACTATGTTGTAAAAGTGTTCTCTCGTTGATGACTGTCAATCTTGGGGAAACCATGCTTTGAGCTCCTGGAGCAACACTATACTAGAGGTCCAAAGGGCACTAAGGTAATTTCCTCTTCTAGGACTGGCTGCATGTAGCTGCTCCGTCAAACTCTTCACTCCAATGTAACATGATATGAAACAGAGATAAACAACAATTAGTATCCTCTCGGCTTTAAAGACATTTACAAAGTATCATATACCTTTAGCATTAAACATGCTTCAATACCAAGTAACACATTATACATATAATGTTATTCAATGATTTGTATAGATATACATATATATATTTAGCATTGGATATGAATTTTGTTCCTGACCGTTATTATATAGTCAGCCTATACCTTAAACACACATGGTTATTATACACTCACGTTGATAAACATTTTGGTTACACATAAAATAGACTAGTTACTCCTCAAAATACATAAAGATTTACTACAATAAATGCCCAGAGTAACTTACAATAGTAAAGTTTAGGAATCTATTTATACTCAAAATTACATCTTTGTAGGATTACAATGATTTAGACGTTTACATTGTCTTATCTTATTATAACAATGAAGGAGAGAAAAAAAATAGATTTATTTATTTTTATTATTTTTATTTTACATATATATATATATATATATATATATATTTTTTTTTTTTTTGCATATATAGTGGTAATTTTAGTTAATAGGATAATATATATCTGGTTAATTAGTGGTGTAAATATGCTGTAGGTTACATTTGCATATAATAATAAGTGGTTTTGAATGATTATATAATGCTACAATTTTTTTTTTTTTTTTAGCTCTATTATTTCTTGCATAGTAATTGCCTGACACCCTGGGCTGTAAATTTTATTACTCCCACCATTCCATTATGGGAGGGGACAGTCTCGCCTTAATCAACCCCTTACCCTCGAGCCACTGGGTATATATGTCAGCCGTGTACACGGCACAGCGCTCGGTTGGGTGATTCCACGGACATCTAACAGAATGGTTCCTCACCGTTGGCAGTGATGCCTTCTTAAAAGTAGTGAGAACTCTGATATTAACTACTATCCTGAAGGGAAGGAGCTCTTCAAGGCGCTGTGCCTTCGCATGGTAAGGATCGTGTGGTATTCTCTTGTTATATGCAACAACCACGATCCAAAATGTGGTGAGGTGAGGGCCCCTGGTTTTAGGGAAGAAGTAATAAATTGGTTATCCCAGGTGATGCAGGCGATTTCCTCCGTGAAGAGTGTAGCCTCTATATCATCCGAGGACAGGAAATCTATAACCATCCAATGGTTGAAAGGGACCTGGTACTGCGGGAGGAGGGCGTCTTATAGATGGCATCCTGTTTATGTGCTGTGTGCGGTGTGCCCCGCACACCTGTCGTCGCTTGAAAAATCTTTCTGGGGTAAGAACTAGTTCGGCTCGAGAGGGCACTTGTCGGGTAACCTCCGATGTGGAAGCACGTTTTACGATTTTGGATAGCCATTGACTGTATACACCCAGGAAGGACCATAGTGTGAACAATACCCTCCCGATATTCTTCCAGATTGAAGTGGCTGAGAACAATAAAATACTTACAGTAAGTAGGGTACAAATCCCATTATCCACTCTTCCTCTTCTCTTTCACTCAAAAGATTTGCTTCATTTACTCTTGTTTCCTTCCCCTTTTATGCATAAGTCCCTGGAGAGAGGGAGGGGGGGGTAGAAGATCTTATAGCAATTACGCTTCTCAGTTATACTTCCCATTTATTCTTATTCTCTGTCATTATTATCACTGTTTTGCTTCCCTTTCATTCGTCTTCAAAAAAAATGGATCATTTGATTTATTTGCAAAAGCATGCCAAACATGAAGAAACAACAAATATACCCAACAAGGCTATAGATAAGAGCAAAATTGGTATTTTGATCCAGGAGGTAAATCCTCCACCAACTAATTGATGAAACCATACTGACCAAGGTGATTGTCCTGGTGCAAAACTAGATATATAGGATACTTGTGAAAAGTTAGGGTGACTTATTTGTAGCGTTGGGTCTTCCAAACAAAACTCTGTCTTTACAGGCTGTAATAGTTCGAGCAATTAAACAAAAATTTTCTTTGTGACATTTAGTATGTCTTGAACTGGATAGTGTAAGTGGTTGTTTCTTGGGTTAATTTAACTGATCCTGTGGCCACTAATATGTTTTGGAAGCTTACTGAGACAGTTCCAGCTAGGCATGTCGAAAATGCTTGAAAAGTAAGAGTAGTTAGTGTGTCACATGTAAAACATCCAATTGGTCTAGTAATGTCTTCCACAAATTTGGGGCACACTGTATGTGTTTCCAGATAAAAATCAAACTGAAAAAATGACAGATCCAGGGTCAATGGGACTGATTGTATCATTGTTGATGTGAGCCGGCCTGAGGGCTCGATTTCTAACTGGTGAAAAACTTGAATTTTTGGAAGTTTATTGATTTTGTTTGCTACCATTTGTTCCAAGTAAGATTCACTTTTTTGACATCTTACCTTCTCTTCATAAAACTGACATTGTATCATCCGATCATCAAAAATGAACAGTTTTGAAACACTGTAATTTGCTTGTACATCACCGATTTCTCCGTATTTTGGTCTGGACACTAAAGCTGCTTGGTCTAAATAAGCCTCACTATTATCACCTACTCTCAAAATCACATGATGTTCAAGGATATCGGTGGGCTGATCGAAGGTTCCCAAGACTTGAATCTCAATATTATTTCGTGTAATTGCAAAATTCTTTAGAGAAATAGTTTCAATGGTCTCATTAGCACATGTCTGAACTTCAACTATGTAGCGACAAGAAACTCCTTAAATTTTGCGGACTTCGTACACCCGTGTAAAGTCTGGAACTAACCATACTCGATAGTGTAAACAGGATTGACTATCAATGATGAGACAGTTTGAACCACTGTCTCCTGCGATGCAGTTAGTAATTCCTGGCAAACTCAAGGATTCTTTGGTGATAGCCTCGAAAAGGTAGCCGCCCACACAATGTCGGCCCCAAGTGCAATAGGCATTCTGGGGGCATGCCACTTGACTTATGAGATGTAATTCTGTGGGCAAAGTGTAATACATTCGTTTTGTCTGCCAATGACACTGCACTTGTTTAACTGCAATTGGTTAACTGCAATTGGAAAAGAGTTTGTTCTGTGTCAGAAACGAACCATAGGCACTGTTTGTATTCCAAATTTAACAAAGTCACTCGGGCTTTAGTGGAGATTTTACAAGGTCGAGATAAGTCTGCTTGACATTCTTTTATTTTGGCATGTAAGATCTGGTGATTGGTACATGTTGAACCAACTATAAGTATAAGGGCTGATAGGTATAAAAGGATTTTCAGGGGTGCAACCCGCAAAAGTGGTCTCGGCTCCATGGGGATATGTTCTTCCAAATATTCCTGTATCCTTCCTGTGGTTGTTCTAATAGCTGCCCCGGTGGTTAGGCCTGCCATGCTTGTTAGGCGCCAAACAATTCGAAACATTTTCCACATGACACTAACCAACATGAAAAATCCCCTGACTGTTTGTACTATAGATTCAATGATGAGCTTAGAGTACCAAATAATGATTGCTGCTAGAATACCCAAAGCAAGGTATATTAAATAAGATACGATAGGCGGGAAACAGTGTCTATTGTTTATGAATTCCCAACAAAAAATACAAGTCATCCTCTTACATTCATCTCTTCCTGCCAAATGTATTGTTCCTTGCATTATTTTCCCTTGTTGGGAAACAAAAAGAAATTTTAATGGTCCTGGGGTTAACATAAACTCGCGAGGAACTTCTGCCTGAAATGGTTCTTTATCTATTACAAAAGTTCGTTCATTGCCAAACCTTCTTATTATTAAGGTACCCATTTCTAATGTAGAGAAAACTGGGTCTGTAAACTTGACTTCTAATCCTTGTTCTTCAAAATGAGCTTGCTCATCAGACAACACATGTCTTGTGTGCCTAATTCGATGCACATCTTCAATGGGCGGTGTCAAACAGACTTTGTAGGAAACCACTGGCGGATTCCTGATAGTCTGCGAGACCCACTCCACTAGCCAATATGTTTCAGCTGGTTGTCTCTGACATACACATGACGCTTGCTGATTGCACTCAGTTTCGTAACAATATTCAATACTTCCTCTGCATCTTTCTTTGCTACACTCACAACTCTCTCCATTTCTTTGACACTGATAAATAACTGAAGTGCCATTCTCTTTCAAGGACTGTTTTAACATAAAATGGGCTGGTGGGACCAAAGTGCCGTTTTCAAGGAGAATTCGAGATACCCATTGCTTGAGGCAATTTCCGCAGTTCATTATTGAACAACTATTCTGGGGAAGTGATTTTTGTAGAGACAAAGAGGGTTTGGTCATCTCACACTCATACACCTCATGTTTTACTTGGCAAATTTCAACTTCAGCTTGACAAAACAAGAGAAAAGTTCCTAGGATGATCATTCTCAGCAAACATCTCATATTGAGCGTCACACTTGTTATAGGACACAAAAACCAAACTATAAAGGGAGAGAAAAAAGTTACTCAGGTGCATCTTTACTGCGTCCCACAAACAACAACAAAAACAACAAAAAAAAAATCTTCTCTCTTTTTTTTTCAATCTCTCCATGCATCTCTAATAAGACCCACCAAATCAAGTCCTTTGTCTTCATGTTGTGGGTCTAACCTTGATGCAAGCGGACCTAACATCCACTGTAGTGCCCTATCGACACCACTTGGCTGTTCATTTTTATTATTATTTTCCTGCTCACTGGGGGAATTATTTGGTTCTGATCTTTCTCTGCCATCTGGAACTGATTCGGGAACTAACACTTCATTTTGGGTTGGAGGTTTGATAGTTACTATATGTGGGTCACATGATCACGGCTGCGCAAGTTATACCCATGTGATGGGGTTGGTTTATGGGCAGCTTCCACTAATGCTTCAGGTTGTTTTGTCTTTGCTTGTGCATTTTGATCCTTATTGGGGAGGAGGTTTAAAGGGATTGACACTGGAATAGTTGCAGCTCTTCTAGTTGGCTGGGTTGTCACTGGTAGTGGGTCTACAAGGGGGGTACAATCACACTCTTCCACAAGGGGATCATCAAAGATCCAGGTTTCTTTAGGTATTGTTTCAGTTCATGTTTGATCTGATAATTCACTGTCTTCTGATTCCTCCATTCTGAGATCAGGAAAAACTTTCCTATCAATTAATTTTGTCAATCTATCCACATGCACCAACTGTCTGTCCTTTGGGACGTATAAATTCTGTATTTCAAAATTGACTGGAGAGGTCTGATTGATCACACGGTATGGGCCTGTACTCAGGCGAGCTAGTTTCTCGGTAGTTCCCACTTTCACCTTAGGTGTGAAAAGATAAACTAGATTTCCTACACGAATGTTTTTATCAACAGCTACTGCTGCTCTACGTTGTTCTTGCTTCTGCACTGCTTCCTCCAAATGTTCAGAAACAATCTCGTAGGTTCTACGGAGTCGTGCACACATCTCTTTTGAATAGTTCTCTAAAGATGCGTAACTTTGCCTTATTTTTGCATGCCATAAATCTGAAGGTAACACTAAATCTCTGCCGTAGATTAAAAAGTTGGGGGATTCTTGAGTAGCACTATGAGTTGCAGCATGATATACAGCAACAGCCAATGGAACCATCTGATCCCAATCTGACTGGGTCTGATTTACGACATGGGATAAAATGTTCGCTAAGGTACGATTTAAACGTTCCACTTTTGCATTGCACTGGGGGTGATACTTAGATGTATGAATTTGGTGGATGTTCAATTTCTCACACACCTGTCGCAACAATGAGGACATGAAATTAATACCTTGATCGGTGAGTATGTATTTAGGAATCCCATGCCTTGTAATCACATTGTTTATGAAAGCTGTGGCTACTTCATCTGCCTTCTGAGTTTGGAGTGGAATTACTTCAGCATAACGAGTAAAATTATCCACTGCCAACAATAGATATTTGTCCTCTCAAGGACATAGGGAGAGGTCCCAGAATGTCCAATGACACTCGCACCCAAGGTGAATTTTCAACGGGAACTCTCATCAGAGCTGCTTTGGCTTTAGGGTTATAACCTTTACATTCCATACATGGTGGACATGACTCAATATAGTTCCTTACTTCCGAAAACATTCCAATCCAAAAAAAATTTTTCCTGAGTTTCTCCAATGTCTTCTGTAGCGCAAAAATGGCCTCCACTCAGAGCATTGTCGTGGCATGCCTTCAACACTTCCGATTTCAGGCCAACGGGCACTACTAGTTGTTCTTTTGGCTCTTCTCTTATCGCTCCAGGGTCAGATAAAGTGTAGTGATATAGTATTCCTTCTTTAGATAAGTAGAAGGAATCTGGGATTTTCACTGATGCTTGGGGTATTCCCTCCAACTGTTCGATTAACTTTTGCAAAACTGGATCTTCTCTTTGCAGAGTTTTAATCAAAGTTCTGGTTTGTTGCAAAAGGCATAACCAGTGATTCTATGGTTACATCAGCCGATATGGGAGCGACTAACTCAGTTGTTCTTGTTACCTCTGACCTTTTTGGTTTTTCCTCTGCTTCTAACACAGGTCGCGAGAGGAAATCTGCATTTGAATGCACTTTACCCGGACGATACACAATTTTATAGTCATACTCTTGTAACAGCATGCTCCAGCGTGCCAATCGTGGTGAAGGATTCTTCAAATTGAGCAGAAAGCTCAATGGTTGGTGGTCCGTTATGAGCGTAAAGTGATTGCCCACTAGAAAAGGTCTAAATTGCATAACTGCAAAGATAATAGCCAATGCTTCCTTTTCTGTTGTACTATAATTTACTTCGGATTTCTTCAATAATCTCGAAGCATAGGCAACTGGTTGTCTTGAATTTTCATCTACTTGCGATTCTAAACATGCGGCAATTGCATAGGATGAGGCGTCAGCCGAAACAACGAAAGATTTAGTGAAATCAGGGTAAACCAATAACGGAGGAGTGGTCAAAATAGTTTTCAGCTGGTCAAATGCCTGCTGCATGGAGCAATCCCAAACAAAAGGTGTTTCCTTTTTGGTCAGATGGGTCAATGGATGGGCGATTTCAGCGTAATCTGGAATAAATTTCCTATAAAATCCCGCCATTCCAAGAAACAATCGGACTTGTTTGATGGTCCTCGGAAATTTACAATCTCGGATTGCAGCGACGTTGGCCGGATCCAGATGAATACCGTCACCGCTGATTAAATGACCCAAATATTTCAATTGCTCCTTCAGAAACTCACATTTCTTAGGCTTCAATTTCAAATCACATTCTCTCAGACGCTGAAAGACTTTTTGCAATTTCAGGAGATGTGAATCAAAGTCGAATGATGTGACAATTAAATCGTCCAGGTAGGCAAAAATGGAGTCTTTATGCAAATTTTGTAAGGTCAAGGTCATTGCTCGCACAAACGAACATGGTGCGTTCTTTAATCCGAACGGCATTTTCGGAACTGATATAAGGATTCACCAGTGGTGAAGGCAGTTTTGTGACGATCGCGGGGTGAACTTCAATTTGGTGGAATCCGCTCTGCAAATCAAGCGAAGTAAAGTAGCGCGCTTTTCCTAGAAGCTGAAGAATTTCATTCAAATCCGGGATTGGGTACGAATCTGAAACACTTTTAGCATTCAGCTTGCGAAAATCTATGCAGAGCCGATATGTGCCATCCTTCTTCTTTACTAAAACTATAGGGGCAGAGTAAGGTGAATTGCTGGGTTCGATAATATTTGATTCCAAAAGATCATTTACCTGCTTTCGGACTTCATCTTTCAACACGAAAGGAACTTATAAGCTGATTGCTTAACTGGTATACTGTCCGTCAATTTAATTCTATGTTTAAATACCTTTTGAATTTCCTAGCTGAGCTGGACACTTGGCAAAAACATCTCTATATTCATACAACAAGTCCGATAGTTTATGTTTCTGGTCACCAGTCAAATGATCAAGATCAAAATCTTTTAAAGTCACAGGAGATGCCTATTTTCCTCTACTTCCATACCTGCAAAAGTAACTGGATTATTTTCAACCCTTTCCAAACTAGCAATTCCCATCCCCTTTGGAAGATGTAAAGGCTCAGTCGACAAATTTGGCACCAGGACTGATACCAATCCATTGGAACTTACTTTGTCGATCGAACACCTGACAGCTAAGTCTTCACTACTTAGGTTAGAATTAGGCTCTGTTAGCACCAATTGTTCAGTGGAAACAGCAAGCTGGTTACAATATGCTGTCACTACCCTCTCTGATGCAGCGGGTAGCACATGTTTACATGTGAGCTTAGCTACCACGGGTTTAGAACTCATGACTTGTTCCCTGACACCTACTTCTCTTAAACAAATATTCAATGGAATTGATCGGATCATTTTTTTTTGCCTAAGTCAACTATGAAAGAAAAACGTCTCAAAACATTCAACCCCAAAATAACGTCATGTTGCCCCTTGAAATTCCCATTAGCCACCAAAACATTATCCTGAAAGGTCACATTATCCAATTTAAGATTAGCTGTAATTTCCATATTGATAGGAACAATATAACCTGATACTCCTGTCACGGTCAAATCTGGTGACCTTGGGTTTAATAGTTTCTCATGCTTGATTTTATTATATAGATCGGTACTTAAAAGGGGGACACTTGCTCCTGTATCGACTAAAAATTTAGCTGGAACATTTTGAACAAATCCGGATATTATCGGTAATTTGGCGTCATTGTCCAAAATATACACCCCGTGTTGCACTATTTTATGTTGGGTACCAAGTTTAGGGGTTCTATAGTAATCTTGACATGGTAAAACGGTTCTATGACCTTGACAGTCTCTTTTATCTAGTCCTGACCTTTGTTTTAGTCAAAAGGATCTTTCTGCACCTTGTCTACAACTTCCACTGCCTACCTGATTAATTGGCCTACCTAAAACCGCTTCAGGGGGGGTTCGATCAGAAATAAACTCATTTCTAAATATTCCCCTTCTTTCTGTTGGATATGAGTTCATATTTCTTCTAATCTGACCATTATAATACCTTCCATTTGCATTATTACCTCTATTCCCATCAAAATTGTAACTTTGCTTATTAACATGGGGCGTCCTAATTTTTGGTAATGCAGTGTATTCGTTCGCTCCGCGATTTGTGTACCGATAAGGAGAATAAACTGTCGTCGGGCAATAGGTGCTCTGTTGACCGCGATATGTAGAACGATTCTCCCTTTGTCTTGCTGCACAGGCAGTATTTGGTAATAGATGCCTCTCAGCATGGTACGTAGCAGGAGAACGTCTCCAGTAAGGTCCTCTGACCTGCGTGGTCAAGGCCACGGTGTCTCCTTGCCTGTTTGGCTGTGGATATTGTGAACTAAACCCTTCACAAGAACTGGGGAGGGGGGGTGCATAAGCTACTGTCTTGCAACTTTGATAGCGGTCTATTTCATTAACAGGTGTGACTCGGTTTTCTGAATTATTATGAGTGGGATTGTTTATTGTCAATGCATTTAATGTTTGTTGTAAGTTCTGTATTTGTTCTTGTATGGGTCTAATAATGTTTTCAAAATAATTTTTGTGTTGATTCCCGACTTCATCATTGTTAATTTGACTAAAAACAGCATTAATTGGCCTATTCCTTGTTTCTATGAGTTCATTATTGGTTTCCTCCCTCTTCGCTATTGTAACCGCCTCTGAAAAAGTTAGGGGGTTCTGGGTAAGCACCATTCGTTTAATTTTATTAGAAATCCCCCTGAGAAATTGGGCCAACATAGCCTGATCAAGTATATTTAAAGATTCTTGAGAATCATTTTGAGTTTTAAACGCTAAGAGGGCTAGGTTTTTTACTCTCGCACTGTAGCTGGCAATTGGCTCTGCCACCCCCTGTACAGCTGTTGCGAATTGGTGAAGGCTGGTTACTAATGGTTCTGTTTTCTCAAATTGTGCCAAAAAGACTTTTTTAAATACACTATAATTTTTTTCTTTGCGTAAATCGATTGATTGGGCCAAAAATTCTGCTGCAACGGAGCGAAATTTTGCCTTACAGACTAGTAATAACTGTGTCCCGCCAGAGGGCTAACTCTCCAACACTCTCTAAGGTCTCAAAGAACATTTGTACTGAGGGACCCTCATAAACTTTTCCAAAAAAAAAGCAAGCACTAAACCAAGGCAGCCTGCAATATTAGCCAAATAAGGCCTAACCGGATCAGCAGGGGATGGTTGTGTCTGTTGCGTTTCAAACAAGGGGGCTGATAGGTCTACTTCTGTAATCTGTGTAGTCTGGGGGCTCTGACCTTCCATTTTAAATATCTAATATCTGGGTAAAATCAAGTGACCCTATTTATATCTTTGATTCTAAACTGGGGTGAGTCTATCTGTATTTTGTGGAACCCCCAAAATAGTGTCACCTACCTTTCCATTGAGCTAAAAGAAATTATAAGGTTAGTAATCACACTACTAAAGTAATAAGTGTTCCAACATATAACAACTGTAAAAGGGGAAAAATTTACTTCCCCCCCCCCTTTTTTTTTCTCTGAAAAATATATATATATATTTTTTTTTTTTTTTTTTTTGAAGATAAATAATTCAAAAGGTTACTAGTTGCTAATTGTTAACTAGTATGAGTGTACTTTCAGACGTCTGTGTTGTTTGTACAGCTGAAAGGGAAAACAATATTAGATAAAATGTCTCTGACTATTCTCTATACACTCCGGCTGACAAAAAAAATTTTTTTTTTTTTTACTACTTCAGTAATCCCCTTTATTTCATCCCCAATTTTCTAGTGTCTCTTATTGTCCTCTCCTCAGTTTAGAGCTCTTGGAATTGATCATAAGCATTGATCAAAGAGCGGTTTTTCATCCCGGAAAAACACAATAAATCCTGGTCGCGATATAGCACCAGTTGTTCCGAAGTCGTTCTGTAATAATGTAGGACGCCTGCTGGGCAGTGTTTAATCCGAATAACAAGATTCCCAGGCAGGTTTCCAGCACTAAAATGAGAAACCAGAAAGACTAGGACTTTATATGAGCGTGTAACGTTAAATTAGGACAAAATCCTGTGCTCTAAAACTCACCCAGATGGACGTTGGGCAAGAATGCAGCAACGAGAATTGCGTTGTGATGATTAAACTCTGAGGCCTTTTGTGTATTGGCCTTTGAGCCTGCCTTTAATGATGGTCTATTTAAATATTTGTGTATGCAATCAAAAGTGTATATTTAGGAATAGTCCTGAAGAAAGATAGATCAACAAACAAAGTGTAGTTTATTATACATATATGGACTTGTGTATTTATTTACAGTAAAAGAATTAATAAGTAAAACAGGGAATTAGGATTATATTATGTTGTAAGTGTTAGCTTTACTCAGGATAGCTTTACATTTACTAGTTAATGGATAGTGGTAACATGGCATCTTTCTGCCATTCTGTCTACATTCTTCATGTAGTTTCGGTAAGCAATCGTTGTTAATGCATAATAAGTAGAAGAGCTTCCAGCTAGTCAAATTTATAGGCAAATGTGTAAGATTTACATATAGTTATGTTTATCGTTACTGGAAACGCAGTATCCAGTAGTTGGAACAATTGATGGCACATTCTGGCCTTAATATAGAAAATACATCTGTGTATTTAGCTGGGAGGAGAGAGGTTAGTATGTGATATTAGGTGGGGAATATAATAATAGCTGTGGTCGCTCAGTAATTCCAGATAACTGGTCGCTAAACTAAAAGACGAACTTACCCAAATACTTCCCTAGCGACTTGCTAGGTACTACTTCTTCTTTGCTATCTCTCATCATAGAAGTTTTCGTCCGTTTTTCCATCTTCATCCAGAACTCCTCGTTTTTCCCATAGTCCCAATATATACATCCCTTTCCCCTTTGGATGGCCCCGTTTTTGATTGGTTAGGAGCCTATTTCTGTGGGGAAAAGCAAATCTAGGATCACCTGTCCTAGTAATTAGACACGTTTAATTTGAGAAATCTACCGTGAGAAAGGAGTAAATTATTAATTGATATACGATGATACTTCCGGGTTATACCAAGGTATTCTCTTCATACAAAGTCTATTTACCTCTGTCCATTTTCCGACAAGAGTCAATTCGCAGTAATCAGTTCGAATTTCTTTCAGGAATACCTTCCTGACTCCGATTTACTCACTAGCCCCCACAGATTTTGCCACTGTATACCTGAGTTATACTAACGTGGCACTACTTAGCTGATCCTATCGAATGTCGGCTTCATGCAGTGGATCGACTGAAACTATGTGAGTGAGATGGAAATTCGATTACTGCTTACTAAGAATAGAATCGGACAAAACAACTTTCAACACGGCCTTATTACTCCACACATATAGTGAATGGCAAAAGTAATGTATGGCTATTTATGAGAATATTTTACGATGTAAAAATGTTCACATTTTTACAAAGTACTGTACTACAACAGGAAAATCAGCAATATCAATTCGCGCGGAAGCCCGATGTTCAATTTAAGTCACGTAGTTCTTCATCAACAAACAGATGAATCTATTATACTAACGAATTAAATATTTATAAATGGAAATGGGAGAATTATTTTTGAAGAAGTAGCTTAAAAATCTTAGAAACGTCCTGATGAAAAAGGTCACATCGATCACTCTAACTATCGCATTTATCTACTGATCCATCAATCAGTAGAATGCCACTCGCAACTACCAACTAAACAAATTTTATATTAAAACGCATAATATTATGCGTTTTTATATAAACAGGTCAAGTTTTTATATAAAATAATTAGTTGGTTGCTTATATCGGAACATGTTATTTAAAAATTACATCAAAAACATTGAATTTGGTATTTCTGATGATAGAGGATGATTGGTTATTGCTGATGCGCGCATAGTGACAATTCCTTTATGTGCACGCTGTCCACTGATAAAAGTTTGTAAGCCAAACTTCGAGATATTTGATACCCAAGGACACTTCAAGAGGCAACTGAAATCACTAACTGCACCCATTATCTAAGCCTGTAAATTGCTTTTTCCTTCATTTATGTATTTTTTCCCTTTTTTATGTGATAAAATTTGTATTCCAAGTCTCTGCTTTGCAGCTGTGTATTTTTGTTGTTGCACATTAAGGCATGTTTGTTTGCTGTTTAAATACATCAATCCATAGCAGCAACTTACTGCTCTTAATGTCACACTTCTCTAACTTGTACAGTAGTCTTTTATGTGCAATAGTATCGAAAGCTTTCCAGAAATCCAAATATACGACATTAAGCTAACTGCGAAGTTCCGCACATCTATTCTATAACTGCCTTTCCTCAATATGAATTTATGCTCCCTCAGGTTCGTAATCTACACAAGAGGGAGAATCCCATTAAAACTGGCCTACTCAATCCTCAATCGGATCATCTCGCAGGTGCCTAGTCTGCATAACACTGTAATTTGAAGAACTTAAGCCTTGCTTCGTAAAAGCAGTCCTTTGTTCCCCTCACCAGTCTTGTTGCCATTCTCTATACTCGTTCTAGCAACTCTACATCCTTCCTAAAATGAGGCCTAGAGACCTGTATACAGCACTAAAGCGTGGCCTGACCATTGCCTTATAGAAAGGGATAATAATATATTTTTCCCTACTAGCAAAATTCTTGTATATCACTAACACAGCCCATGACCTGCTCTGCACTGCTCAGAAAATTTCATATCTGACTACACAATTTTACTCCTAGGTTTCTTTCATTCTCCACTACCCTGAGGGTAACATCATCCAGTTGGAACTTTTCTCTGGGGATTACTTCTACCCAGTGGCGGATTTCCGCACAGGCGCACGAGGTGCGCGCCTGGGGCCTCTTAAATAGAGGGGGACTCAAATCTCAGGTCTCAAAAAAATATATAAAATTGTTTCATTTTTAATTTTTACACTCATCATTATTACCGTTACTGAAAAAACTATAATTTAATATGAGAAGTTAGTAACCTGTTATGCGAATATCCCTACATATTATATGAAATATCTATGCGAACTAAGTGAATCTGAAGTAGAATACGTATTATCATTAAAGCTTAGTTGTGCCATTTTTTCATTTAAACATTAGTGAAAATATGTATGAAAGAATTGCGCAACCAAAATTATTAAAACCGCAACACCAAATCTAGAGCGCGTGCTATGGTAAAAACGCGCGCGTAGAATGCACACTGTAGTGGTACCGAAAATATTTAGAGGGGGGGCCTCAAAATTGAATTGCGCTTGGGGCCTCTCAAGTGCTAAATCCGCCACTGCTTCTACCCTTACGCAGTACTTTGCATTTGTCAGTTGCCACTTCTCAGCCCATCTGCCCAACTTTTTTAGATCCTATTGCAGCAGCACATTGTCATTACTGTCATTAACAACCCTGCCAACCTTTGTATCATCTGCAAACTTCGACATTAAGCTTGATATACCTTCATCGCTATCGTTGATAATTATACAAAACAACAGTGGGCCCAACACCAAACCCTGGGGACGCCACTAATAACATTAGTCCACGAAGAGTAGCGTCCATTGATTACAACTCTCTGTCTTCTCCCAAATCAACCATCCTTTTATCCATTGTAGCAACTTGCCTTTAATACCATACTGCTCCAATTTGTACAGTAATCTTCCAAGCGCGTGTCAAAAGCTTTCCTGAAATCCAAGTATATCATATCAAAATTATTTTTTGCATCCAGTTCTTTTGTAAGCACGTTATAGTATCCAATCAAATTTGTCAGATAAGACTTTTCCTTAACAAACCCATGCTCTGTGTGAATTATTATTGTAGCCTTGTCTGGATGATCCTGCAATGCTTCTTTAACCAGGGACTCCATTATTTTCCCCGGATCAATGAGAGCGATATCACGCATTGTCACCTATGGTTTGGTTTAATGGCACCAAAGAAACTACGGCTATAGTGCGCCAAGAACAAACGTCATCAAGGACAACGGTAATAGCAAGACATAACAACAACCCTTTGTATTTGGTATGAATACCCATCACGGTATGGAATCTCTCCCCCCATTTGGGTGAAATAATAATAGGATAAAAATAATAACATATTGGATTCATTTAGGGTTTATTCCTAATAAAAAAAATTAAAATAGAAATTGTGTAAAATCTGAATAATTAATAATTCTTACTAATAAGAAAATTTGTGAAATTAAAATTTTCAAATTTTCTTTAATTTCTAAACAAATAATTTTCCAACTTATATTTTCCAAAGAGAGGAGTTTGCGTCGATAACGGCGCCAGAAGAGAAAAAAAAATGCAATGTGTGAACGAAGTACGCAAAGTCGTTTTTAAAACGTTATTTTTAATGTTCAGGCAAGTCAATTTAAATAATCTTGAGCAAACATTTAATTACAGCTGTACAAGGAAAGCGAAATGGGAGGTTATTGAGATATGCTCCGTGGATATGAGATTATATTTAAGATGACGTTTGTCTAACGCTAAACCTAAAATGAAAAACAACAAACCAGTTCATATGTGGAACGCTGTAAAATGTAAATTGATGTAATCGTTATAAATTGATGTGGGATTTATTTAAAGATGTAACTACCTTAAAAGGACTTTTGTAAAGGTGATTACAATTACCTTTACAAACAGACAGTTTTTAAATTCTACACAGTGGGACCAACTGATGATGCTATCATCAGCAAATTCTAAATGGGAATTTGCTGATGGGAATTTGATCGTGGAAGCTGCTGCACTTTTCATAACAACTAAGAAATATTCAAGGTTTAGGCCTAAATGGATGTCAGATAAACTAATGAGACACGTAGAAGAGAAGAAAAATGCATGGGACGCATATAAATTATCAGGCAACACAGACGTCTGTCGTCTGTGTTGCCTGATAATTTATATTGAGACTAGCTATATAAACTAGTCTCAATCAAGTCACAAAAGAGGTCACACAAGCGAAAACAGATTACTAGAAATCCCCGGCGAAAAATGCAAAGAAAAACAGCAATACTTCTTTACTTATGTGAACTCTAGACGGAATGGGATGAATCAGATTATTCACTTGCTATCGATGGTTCGACTGTTGATGATCCTGCTCAGGTAGCTGAAAAACTGAATGAGTATTTTGCATCTACATTCACACATGAGGAATTCTGTAGGGCAGGGGAGGCGAGGCTTTTATCAAACTGTAATAGGGAGCTAAATGATTTTGTAATAACTGAGAGCAAAGTGAAAGAGAAACTGTTGAAGTTAAACGTAAGAAAGGCACCTAGGGTGGATGGGATTTATTAAAGTTATGGGCTTTAAATTTTTTTAAAAAGCCCATAAAAAGTTATGGGCTTTAAAAATCTTATCTTAGAAAAATTTTTAAAGCCCATAACTTAGTTTTTAAATATATAATCCCCGCAAGTTATTAGAATCTCATAACCACTATATATCTGGTAAAACTTACAACCAATTAAGCGGATCACTATGAGGTGAGTGCTGAAAAATTAAGCTAAGCTATACCTACGATCTACTAGTTGCTGATTATATTAATCACAGCAGAAAACACGTTAAATTCTTGTTATACTGAATTTCAATCCTTGGAGTAGTAGTAGTGGCATGTGATGCAAGAAAGCAAGTGTATGAGCTTAGGCAGCATCAGCCAAAAAAAAAAATCACACCATTCCCTCCAAATGTCTGTCCAGTTCCTCTTTAAATTTATTCAACTTATCAAGTTCCACAACGACAGATGGAAGTTTGTTCCAGCAATTATCCACCCGCTGGCTAAAGGCAAATTTCCGCACATCTATTCTGCATCTGTCCTTTCTTAATTTGAATTTATGCTCCCTTAGGTTCGTAATCTGAACAAGTGGAAGGATCCCATCAGAATTCAGCGTGCTCAACCCATTCAAGGCCTTATACACCTCAATCAGATCACCGCGCAGGTGCCTAGTCTCCAGCCACTGCAAGTTGCAGAACTTAAGCCTCTCTTGGTAAGAAGATCTCTTCATTCCCCTCACCAATCTTGTTGCCCTTCTCTGTACACGCTCAAGCAAATCTACATCCTTCCTAAAATGAGGCCTCCAGACCTGTACGCAGTACTCAAGGTGTAGCCTGACCATTGCCGTATACAGAGGGACAATCACCTCCATTTCACTGCTAGCAAAATTCCTATATATCATTGGCAAAACCCCATGACTTGCCCTGGCAGCCTGTCTGCATTGCTCAGAAAACTTCATAACTGATTGCACAATTACTCCCAGGTCTTTTTCATTTTCTACCACCTTAAGCATAGCACCACACAGTTGGTACGTTTCTCTGGGGTTACTTCTACCCATATGCAGTACTTTGCATTTGTCAAGGTTAAAGTTCCTTCAGTTGCCACTTCTTAGCCCATCTGCCCAAATTATCTAGATCCTGTTGCAGTAGCACACTGCCATTACTGTCATTAACAACCCTGCCAACCTTTGTATCATCTGCAAACTTCGACACTAAGCCTGATATACCTTCATCAACATTATTGATAAATATACAAAACAACAGAGGACCCAACACATAACCCTGTGGGACTCCACTAATAACATTAGTCCACGAAGAGCAGCACCCATTAATTACCACCCTCTGTCTTCTCCCACTCAACCATCCTTTTATCCATTGTAGCAACTTACCCTTAATACCATTCTGCTCCAATTTGCACAATAGTCTTCCATGTGCAACAGTGTCAAAAGCTTTCCTGAAATCCAAATATATGATATCAAAATTCTTTTTTGCATCCAGCTCCTTTGTAACCACATCATACATGGGAAGGTATGTGCAGTGATGTAATAACAAGAGGAGATAAAAATTAATTAAATTTTAGTTACTCAATTAGTAAATGCTTGGTAACCATATAATTAGTTACTTGTTTTTCAATACTAATAATAATAAAACATAAAAAATAATTAACACATTGCGTAAATTTAACTATTAATTCATACTTCGGTGAATATTAATAGTAAAAAACGCCAATTAAACTATATTATTGAAAAGCAATAATTTTAACAACGTTTTAGTAATTCGTGTTCCTTAATGTTAATGTTTACTTTTTTATAGCGTGTGTCTTGAAATACAGTAGTCGGATCCTTCTCGCTTGCCCTTGTGGGTAGCTTGGTATAATTGCCGTCGTCCCACCCGTTGAAAAAGACCTCAGTTCGAATCCAGTCGATAATGCGAGGAATTTTTACAGGTCTTTTGCACAACGGCTGAGTTAGTGGGTCTCAGGAGAGGCAACGTGGTGGTGGTTCCTCCCTGGAACTCGTATTTTCGTCCAGAAAACAGCAAATCGAACAGAAAATACACGCAATTACAGACGTAAGTTGCTGATGAGCCTAAAACATCATTATCACCCTCTCAACTTCACGGTAAAAGGAGTGAGTTAAGTATAAATCAATAATAAAGCTATTGCTGATGTCATTTTTTTTTTTTTTTTTTGGAACTTCGAATAATATCTGAAAAATCGTAGCAGTATTATGAGAACACGTATTTTATAATGTTAGCTATCGGCACTTCTGTCTTCTCTCAATTTCTTCATAATGGAAAACACAAAACCCTTTTCATACATTACGTAGAGTCGTAGACGCTATTTTAATATCAGTACCACTACCGAGGAATAATTTGCAAAATTTAAACAAGTCACGTTCATGCTCACATTAAGTCACGTGATTACCGTATTTGTTTACGTTCGCCATTTTGAATGTGAATTCTGTACTGTATCATGGATTATACCACTGTTTTACATTTATTTTAAATTAAAAACCCTTCATTATGGTTCCTAAAGTTAATAAACCTCACACAGAGAAGAAAATAAGAACAAAATGAAAGCTTTATAAAATCCAAACTTTTCCAAAATTATATTAGGGTCACCCGGTAAATTAATTCATATACCCATCTGTAAATTATGTGTGTTCTTTGGTCGGTTTTTGCCTGTTTTGCTGAACGGAAAACCCTAGTTTCTGGGGGGGGGGGGAACGTTGTTATCTATACCCAGTAACTCAGCTACCGAGTGAAAAAGGTCCGTAAAATTTTCTTGGGTTATCGACGGGATTCGAACCCGGGCCTCTTCCACTCGGTGTGGGGAGAAGGGTGACGATACCATTGTGTTACACGCGCAGACTGAAGTTGATATAATAAAGAAAGTAGAACAGGAGTAAGCAGGAGTGTATTATTGGCAGAATATAACATTGGATCGTCAACATGTTTACGCTTTTTATGTGCAGTTAATAAAATTGCATTCTCAATCTCGCTATTTCTTGGTTAGCCTCATTATTTCTGCATTAAATATATTAAATATAAAACTTTCTAGATAACGGAAATATCGAAATAACGGCACCTTGAATTCCTGTTCCGTTATTCAGAAAGTCTGTGAATTATTATTCATTGTATTTAAATTACTTGTGTAGTGTATTTAATTACTTGAAACTGTACACAAAACAAGTAATTACTTGTTTTATGTACAGTGTATTAATTTATCTCGCGATATATCCGTTGCATTTCTGCTCAGTAAAGCAACGTTCCATTCCATTTAATATCTCTCTCTCTCTCTCTCTCTCTCTCTCTCTCTCTCTCTCTCTCTCTCTTCCTTTCTTTTTTTTTTTTTTTTCTTTTTTCATTCTTTTTTTTTTCTTTTTCATTCTTTTTTTTTTTTAAGCATAACTGTACTTATTAGAAGTTACTGATTAGAAGTTACATATCGATGCACGTATTTCTAACAACTGTTATTCGCAGTATGCGATTAATTTTTATTTGTTTCATGATTCTATATTTTCTTTCATGAATACATATAAGTCGATCTCCATATTTTGCCTTGAAAATCCGTGCCTAATCATATACACTGTGCGACAAAATTAACGGAACAAAATGTTTTGCGTGAATCTTTTATTATGAACGGTGTCGTCGAAGGCGAATATTTGGTGTAATAAGCATCCTGGCATGTAAATTCCGAGTATTCAATAGAAATCAATCTAACACCTTACAGAGCCGCATATTATGTGAATAATTCAGGTCTATAAAAACACGTGTTGCGACCACATCCCTTTATTTCTTCAATAGGTTTGTTAAGGGGATGTCTTCTCTGACCAATTTGATTGGATACTTGTCTAACCAATTTGATTGGATACTTGTCTAACCAATTTGATTGGATACTATGATGTGGTCACAAAGGAACTGGATGCAAGGAATAATTTTGTTATCATATATTTGGACCTTAGAAAAGCTTATGATACTGTTGCACATGGAAGACTGCTGCACAAATTGGAGCAGTGTGGCATTGGACACAAATTGCTGCTATGGATAAAGGGATGGTTGAGTGGGCGAAGACACAGAGTGGTAATCAGTGGAGTAGCAGCATGTATGCTTGCATGTATACCAATGCTAGAAGTATAGTAAATAAATTTGATGAATTTGAAGTGTTGGTCAAGACATCAAAGGCGGATATTGTTGGGACAGCAGAGACGTGGTGTCACACACTACGTTTCTGCTATCCCAATGATATAAGGAATGCTGAACTGGAATTTAGGGAGTACAATGTGTACAGAAAGGATAGACAGGATAGAAAGGGAGGAGGTGTTACGCTGTTAATTAAGAAAAACATAAAATCAAAAGAAGTGCATCCAGTTGATATAGGTGAACAGTGCACTGTTGAGTCAGTTGGTGTGACATAAGCACTGCGAAAGCAAAAATAAGAGTAGGAGTGTGTTATAGGCCTAATGACTCGAATGAGTACAATGAACAATTGTACAGAGAAATAGAGTGGGCTAGTAAATCAGAATGTCTTATAATGGGAGATTTTAACCTCCCAGATATTGACTGGAACTTGTGGCTTGGTCACTCACACACTAGTCATCAGACTTTTGTGGATTTATTGGATGATTGTTTTCTGCAGCAGCATGTTCGAGAGGCAACCAGAGAAAGTAATACTCTTGATCTGGTTATTAGCAGTGATCATTCCTGTATTAAGAATTTGCAGGTAAAGGAACCACTAGGTGGCAGTGATCACAGTGTACTGATGTGGGATTAACTTAAAGATATAATTACTATCAGGGGTAAAGGAAACGGTTTTTGCTTCCGTAAAGGTGAGTACAGTGGTCTCCGACAGTTTTTAAATTCTGCACAGTGGGATCAACTGACGATGTTACCCACAGTAAATTCTAAGTGGAAAGCATTTAAGGAATTAATCGTGAATGCTACTAAAATTTTCATTCCTATTAAGAAATAGTGTTCAAGGTTTAGGCCTAAATGGTTATCAAACGAACTAATGAGACTCGTAACAGAGAAGAAAAATGCATGGGATGCATATAAATTATCAAGCGACTCAGAAGCCTATGGCAGATATAAGCTAGTCTGTAATCAGGTCACAAAGTAGGTTAGGCAGGCGAAGGCAGATTACGAGAAATCCTTGGCAAAAGATGCTAAGAAAAACAGCAAGGATTGCTGTTTTTCTTAGCTCTTCGTGGATTAATGTTATTAATGGAGTGCCCAGGATTCAGTATTGGGTCCATTGTTGTTTTCTGTATTTATTAATGATATTGATGATGGTATGTCAGGCTTAATGTCCAAGTTTGCAGACGATACAAAAGTCAGCAGGGTTGTTAATGACACCAGCATTAGTAGAGGAATATGATGAAAGAAAGCAAGCTTATGTAGCATCAGCCAAAAAAAAAAAACAACAAAAAACCTCACTTCCACTTCACCGCTCCGTTCGTTCGAAATACCTGTCCAGCTGAGCCTTAAATTTATTTAGGCTATCAACTTCCACGACAAGGGATCGAAGTCTGTTCCGCCAACCAACTACCCGCTGGCTAAAGGCAAATTTCCGCACGTCTATCCTACATCTATCTTTCCTCAATTTGAATTTATGCCTCTCAGGTGATTATTCTGAGCAAGAGGAAGAATCTCATCAGCATTAAGCATGCTCAAACCGTTCAACGCTTTATACACCTCTATCAGATCACCTCGCTGGTGCCTAGTCTCCAGACACTGTAATTCGCAAAACGTAAGCCTTTCTTCGTAAGAGTACCCCTTTGTTCCATTCACTAATCTTGTTGCCCTTCTCTGTACTCGTTCCAGTAGCTCTACATCCTTCTTGAAATGAGGCCTCCAGACCTGTATACAGTACTCAAGGTGTGGCCTGACCATTGCCTTATACAAGGGAATAATCACCTCCTTATCCCTGCTAGAAAAATTCCTGTATATCATTGACAAGACACCATGAGCTACTCTTGCAGCCCGTCTGCACTGCTCAGAGAGCTTCATATCTGCCTGCACAATTACCCCCAGGTCCTTTTCATTCTCAACCACTGTCTGTTTCCCATATGTAGTACTTTACATTTGTCAATGTTAAACTTCATTTGCCACCTCTCAGCCCATCTGCTCAACCTTTCCAGATCCTGTTGCAGCAGCATAGTGTGAGTAGTGTCCTTGACAACCCTGCCAACCTTTATATCGTTTGCAAACTTGGACATTAAGCTTGATATACCATCATCAATATCATCTACAAATACAGAAAACAATAATGGACCCAACACTGAACAATGAGGGACTCCACTAATAACATTAGTCCACGATGAGCAGTGTCCATTGATTACCACTCTCTGTCTTCTCCCTATCAACCACCCCTTTATCCATAGCACTATTGACAGTACGTGCTGCAACAGGATATAGAAAAGTTGAGCAGATGGGCTGAGAGGTGGCAACTGAAGTTTAACATTGACAAATGTAAATTACTGCATATGGGAAGCAGTAACCTCAGAGTAACTATCAACAGTGTGGTACCACACTGACAGTGGTAGAGAATGAGAAGGACCTGGGGGTAATTGTTCAGGCAGATATGAAGTTTTCTGAGCAGTGCAGATGGTCTGTAAGAGTAACTCATGGTGTCTTGTGAATGATATACAGGAATTTTTCTAGGAGGGATAAGAAGGTGATTATCCCCTTTTATAAGGCAATGGTCAGGCCACACCTTGAGTACTGTATACAGGACTGGAGGCCTCATTATATGAAGGATGTCGAGCTGCTGGAATGAGTACAGAGAAGGGCAACAAGATTAGTGAATGAATCAAAGGGTTTCTCTTACGAAGAAAGTTTTGAAAATTACATTGTCTGGAGAGTAGGCACCTGCGATGTGATCTGACTGAGGTGCATAAAGCCTTGAATGGTTTGAGCATGCTCAATGCTGATGGGCGAAAGACAGTTGTAAGGTAGATGTGCGGAAGTTTGCCTTTAGCCAGCGGGTGACTGATTGCTGGAACAAACTGTCGTTGTATAAGTTGATAATTTAAATAGATTCAAGGCAGAACTAGACAAACATTTGGAGTGGGTGGATGTGTGAAATGAGAAGGGTTTTTTTTTATCCTTTTTTTTTTTTGGCTGATGCTATATAAGCTTGAGTTCTTGCATCATGTGCCTTTACTAATGGTAATGCTAATTTCTGTTTTGTTCTTTACTCAGTGGGAGAGCCACATCTCTAGTACTCATAATGGTAAGTCGTCCTTTAGATATTTCTTTGAAATGGCGGGCCGTTGGACGACTTGAAGTGGGTAGTCGCAGGCAGGGTGGCACATTGGCTTAATGTGTCACGCAGTAAGTAATTAATCTTTCAAGCAGTTTCAGGAGATAGGAACCATTACAAGAAGAGCAGGCCAAGGTCGCCTGGGCTCTGACGGCTACGTAAACGACAACAGACTGCTATCTGGCCCTACGATATCCTGTTATCAACTGCTCTTCAGGTTGCCGTGGCCACAGGTGAAAACATTTCCAACCGGATTGTGTTCAAAAGGCTCAATTCAAGTGGTCTCTACGCAAGAAAGCCAGTGGTTTGTATCCCATTAAAGCCAAAACATCCCAGAACTTGTGGAAATTGGTGCCATGAACATGTGATTTCGAGCCCTGACAAATGGAGGTACAGTTCTGTTCTCTGATGAGTCCCGTTTTAGCCTACAAACAGATTGTACACGTTATTTAATCCGGATTGGAGACAACGTTGGATGGTACCGCATTCCTCTTTGGAGACAACGAGGAATGCGGTACCATCCCTCCAACGTTAGAGAAAGGGACACTTACGGCGGAGGCGATGTTCTCGTGTGGGACGGAATAATGATCAATGGCAACACCCCTCTTCATGCCTTTGATAGGGATAATGTAACTGTGCAGAGGTACCAAGAACAAATTCTCGAAACCTGTGTGCGACTTTTTTAGGGGTGCGATTGGCCGAGAATTTCTTTCGATGCCCGAAAACGCCACTCACATAGAGCTCAAGTGGTGAAGGAATATTTTTAAACTGAAGATATCCAACAATTGCCGTGGCTAGCACGAACATATGTGGGACTTCCTTGGGCATCGCATTGCCCACCGACAGCCAACTCCTTGATCATTTTGTGAGCTAAGGTCTGTGCTGGTGGAAGAATGGGATTTGTTGTTACAGAACCTTATAGGCACCCATGTATCGAGCATGGTTTCTCGTTATCAGGCCTGTTCAACCGTTGGAGGGGACCATAGGCCGTATTGATGACATGTCACCATATTATTTTCTAGCATCTTGTATCGACTTCTTGATGTGACCTTTTTTTTGGTAATTCTTATACAACCCCTAAAAATGCGTCTTATACCTGTCCGAAGTTTCTCGCTGTCTCCTTATTTCATCTTTATTCTATGGTACACTACTATATGAGGTATATTGAGGGTCTAGCGGCTCCTGGGATTTCTCCCATCTCCGCGAATGTTCTATGTATCGGTGACAGTACCCTGTCAAAGCCAGAGATTTAGAAGTGTGTGGGTCATGAGTAGTGTTATATGTTGTGCCCATTGTTTATCCGGCTTATTGGCCGCCAGGCCCCTAATGGGACCCGACGTTGCCCATACCTCGCCACGTGGAGGCTAGCCGGGTGTTACCATTGAGTCAATTGTACTCTGGCAGGTCCTGCCACTTACTTTCCTGGGATTTTAGTGACTAGGACCTAAAATAAAATTGGAACGACCGCGGTTGATTTTAGTTCACTTACATTAAAGCGCTAATATGGGGTTTGACGCTAAAGGCCTGTTTCTGAAGTGCCTAAAAGGTTGGGCGAAATTTTTTTGGTGTATTTTAAATTTGAACGTGTAGGGCTATACACTGTGCAAGAGAAAGTGCTGGGAGGGGAGAGTGAAGGCTGGGGGGTGAAATAGGAAGAAGAGGGTCGATAGGGTGGGTGACCCCCAATTATTCAGTGAGGCATGCCCATGCCCCACCAAAGGGAAGGAATGGTGTGGCAGGGAAGAGAGGAGACAGCAAGCCGTCACCTCCCTCCCCTGCCGGGTGTGGGAGTAAAAGAATTGCACTGCACAAGAGAGTGCAGAGCCTTGAGCCAATATGGCTCTGTTGAGGCAGCAACTTGGAGTTTCTCTATTTTCGTCGGTCTTCTCTGTCATTGGTAGCGTTTGGTATCCAGATTTGTCCTCAGCTATGAACACTGGTCAGGTCCGTTGTTAGTCTGTTAGCAATGGCTGTGGTTCTCTTCATCATGGGAAGATCCGCATCTCCATGGGGTTATTCTTGCGATCGCTGGTTTTAGATGATTAGTAGTGAGCAGGTTCCTGAGGGAGGTTCTCCTTGAGTCCTCTCCACGCGTGTTCTGTGTCTCTTTTTATTTATTTATTTATTTTATTTTATTATTTTTTTTATTTTTATCTTCTGTAGATGGCTATCAGTGTTTTACGCCTACTAAATAGTTTTTGGGCATATTCCTTTAGCTCCCTGTATTCCTCTAGTGAGTCCAATAGATGTGATTCCAAGTTCTTGGGGAGGTAGTGTATTGCAGTGATCAGTCTGCACCTGAGGTCCTCATAATGGGTGCAATCATACATAATGTGCTCCCAGCACTCAAGCTCCCCACAGGCACAGCTCTGATCCACCTCAATCCCCAGCGCTGCCAGCTTGGCTTTAAAGGCCCCGTGACCAGTCAATAAATAGGTGGTGTATAAGCCAGGTTGAAACCAAGTTGGGGGACTGGGGTACATCCTGTCGATGATCGGAATGAATTTCCTGGTGATATTTCCCTTATTTGAGTTGGCCCAGCGCTCCTGCCAAACTTGCATCAGGTGTTTTTGCAGTCTTGTCTTTTCATTTTTTTGTGGTGCATTAACGTCCACAGTATAGCCATGGTATGTATAAGGTATTCCTTTCTCTATGTGGTAGTTCATTCCCCTGCGCGTGATCTCTAAGTCAAGGGGGAGAGCTCCGGCCAAGACCTGCAGCGCGTGGGTACTGGTTGTCCTACAAGCACGTGTAACTGTCAGTAGGATGGTTCTTTGCGTTGCATCAAGGATGCGTCGGTTTGCTACAGTTGCTGTTTTGGGAAACCATATTGCTGAGGCGTAAGTGATGATGGGTAGGAAGGTTGTTTTATAAAACAATGACAGGGTGCGTTGGTTTAACCCCCAGTCCCACCTGGCGATCCTAGCCACCAATCCAGAGTATCTTTTAATTTTGGCTCTGATATACGTTAGATGGTGTTTAAAGGTAAGATTACCATCCAGTATAACCCCTAAATATTTTAACTGGGTCACTAATTTTATTGTGGTAGGTCCCACCTTTATTTGTGGCGGTCTACGTATATCAAGCTTGCCTTTTAGCAGGATGGAGGACGTCTTTGTTGTTGATATCGTCAGGCAGTGGGTTCTGGTCCAGTTTTGCAATATCAGCATTGCCTGATTGGCCTTTTCCTCTAGCTGGGCCCTGCTATCTGCAGCAATGGTGAGGACCAAATCATCAGCAAAGGCCTGGGAGCGCACATCACCGAGGTGCAAAGCCAAGAACCCGTCCAGAACCATATTCCACAGGAGCGGCCCCAGAACAGAACCCTGGAGACAGCCCCTGCGGACATCACGATTCACTCTACCATAAGGTGCTTCCACGATGATGCGTCTCTCGGAGAGATATGACCTAATTATGGAGTATAAGTTGATCGGCACTTGTGCCTGCCTTAGTCTTGCCAGTACGCTCGGCCACCAAATGGTGTCGAACGCCCCAGCGAAGTCAACGGAGATGGCTAGAAGATATTTATTATTGCAGTTTGCTGCTGATTCCGATAGGCTACGCAAGGCTTCCACAGTAGACGAACCCTGCTTGAATCCGTATTGCGATGTCTCAGTGAGTTTCGCTGCCTGGTAATGCTGATTTATCCTTGTGCAGAGTAGTCTTTCTTGCAGTTTGCTTGCAACCGGCAGTAGGGCTATTGGCCGATAGGAGTTTGGCAGGTGGGGTGGTTTGTTCGAATTTTTGGCGATTAATTTTACCTTTGCTGTCTTCCATTTTTTGGGGAAGATGCCCTTAGCTAAGCAGCTGTTATATAAGTGTAAGAGGAGTTCTGGAACGATCTCCACGGTCTTCTTAATAATTTCGGGTTCTAAGTAGTCCAGGCCTGGACATTTATTGTTTCTTATCTGGGTTGCCATTTGTTGTAGTTCATCCCGTGTGAAGGGTGGCTCCTGAGTATCTGTTGAGTAAGCTTCATTATCTTGACAGATGATAAGTTGCTCTGGCAGTGTTGGCTCTATTGGTTCCGGGAAGATGGCATCCAATATATTGCTTATAGATTGTTGCCACGTGGTGGTATAATCACCTTGTGGTGTCTGGGTGGTTGAAATGACTTCCCCCCTGGGAAGTTTATTCGTCACTATCTTGTATACCACTCCCCAGGGTTCGGTGTTCCCTGTTGTGCTAACAAAAGTCTCCCAGGCCTTGCGTTTGCTCTTAACGATCGCATTTGTGTAGCTGTTTCTGGCTTCTCTATATCTTTCCCTTAAAACTTCAACCTCATGGGCCGGCCATGTGCGCCTTGCCCGTTGGAATTGTTTTCTTCTTTTAATTGTTTCCCGTCTGAGCTGTTGAATTTCCAGGGTCCACCAGGGCACAGCCCCCCGGATCGAGCTTCTTCTTTTTATTGCTGCATTGCTGGCTTCTGTTATTATCTTGGTTACTTTAGTTTGGGTTTTATTGGGTTCCTCGAGCTGATTTGTCTCAGTTAGATGTTGGGCCGTTGCTGGTATTAGGATTTCCTTAAAACGTTCCCAATTTGCTTTGCGAATGGCATAGCGGCTTTGTATTTGCTTGGATATTGGGGCTCTGTCAAGTGACCTTGCTATCTGATAGGTAATCACTCTGTGATCGGACGTTGTCCACGAATCCCGAACAAGCCAATCCTTTTTATAGCCTGCGACGTTCCTAGTGGACAGCGTGACGTCGATTGTGGCCTCCCACAGTGTGTTACAGAACGTGGGCAGTTGGTGCGGCCTATTTAGTACCACGATCGGGGAGTTGGAAAGGTATTCATCTAGTATTTGCCCGTTCCGAGTTCCGCTTCTGTCCGGAGTCAGGCTGTGCCAGGTGGGGGATCGGCAATTGACATCTCCCCCTATGATTATTTTCTGGTCCGGGAGCATGTCTACTAAAGCTTGAAGGTATTGTGTAGCTGGGGTAATGTCCTCCCCCGGTCTACAGTACAGTGCTACTATGTAGAACTGGCCTAGCGGCGTCAATACGTGGGCACAAGCTGCCCATGACGAGCATAGTTGTTTAACTTTCGTGACTGTGTAGTCTGGGTTGCGTACCACTACCGCCGCCCAAGGGGTATCTTCCTCTTCGTGTACTATCTTATATGTGATTGGGTATCCACACACCCGTTTAGAGTGGGTGTACGGCTCCTGGAGTATGAGAATGTCTGCATTGATTTCGTCAGCTTTTATCCTTAGCTGTTCTGCCACTGCTCTGGCTTTTTGCGCATTTTGTTGGATGATCTCTATTTTGGATGTATTATATTTCTTATTGTTTGTCTCCGTAGTCGGTTCTCTTTTGGTATTGACCCTTTGCTTTGATATAGACTGGGCAGTTTGGATCTCTGATCGAATGTGTGTATTCCATTTTGGCTGCTTTACAATTGGCACAGGTTGGATCCTGTTCCCTGTTGGGGCAAGTTTTGTACTCATGGCCCTTGCCAGAGCAATGGCCGCAAGTAGGCGTTGTCTGAGTACAGGTGTGGGTTGTGTGTCCGAACTTGCAGCACCGAAAGCATTTCGGCACTGCTGCATGCTCCCGGAACCGGTGGGATCCCCATTCTATATATATTCTGTTGCAGTTTTTCAGCTGTTGCCATGCAGATGGGTCTAGTTCAACTACCCAGTTCCTATTGGTTCCCGATCTGGTACCGGTTGAATACCTTGGTGTTACTGTGCATTTTTTTTTGTGCTTCCTGGGCTAAATTCCTTAGATTTCTGGTGACAATTTCAGTTGCTAGTTGTTCAGGCGTTACGTCTTTGTCTACATTAAATATTATAATTGAAGGCCCACGCTTTTTTGGCGGCTCCGCTGTTAGCCCTAACTTGACAAGTTTTGGGTTTTCCATTATTGCCTGTATATCTTCCTTATTTTCTGTTTCTATTATTAGTCCTGTGCTTCTTGTTTTTCTTATTGTTTTAATTCTAGTAGTCCTCAAGTCATCTTTCATCTCTTTCATAAATTTAACCTTTAGTTCTTCGCTGGATTGGACGTTTTCAGTGTTTTCCAGGGTTGTCGGTCTACTATACCAAATTTTGTCCACTTCATTGCAAGCTGCACTAGTCACGCCATGTTTTCTATATGTTCTGTTAATTTTGTTGAGCAGTGTATTCGCTTTATAATATAACTGCTGTCTACTGTGTAATTCATTTATTTCCGCTCTTTCTTGTAAGTTTATATTGTAACAATTTATTACACCACATACAGTACTAACCTTTTAAGAAAGCAATAAGCCCATACCAAGTATAGCACTCCCTGGTGTAGATCATAAAACTATAACCTTCTAGCATAAGAAAAGACGAGAACCTCTTAATGATGTGTAACCGAGTCACTCATTGTTGCCTGTTCAGTACTGTACTAGCATTAGCATTAGTAGAGGCATATGATGCAAGAGAGCAGCTAATACAGCATCACCCAAAAAAAAATCCCATTTCACCCATCTATTCGCTCCAAATGTTTGTCTAGTTCTGCTTTGAATTTATTTAAGCTGTAAACTTCTACAACGAAAGATGGAAGTTTGTTCCAGCAATCAACCGCCCGCTGGCTAAAGGCAAATTTTGGTACATCAATTCTACAACTGTCTTTCCTCAATTTGAATTTATGTCCTCTCAGGCAATTAATATGGACTAGAGGAAGAATCCCATCAATATTGAGCTTGCTCAAACCATTCAACGCCTTATACACTTCAATCAGATCACCTCACAGGTGCCTCCTCTCCAGACACTGTAAGTTTCAAAACTTAAGCCTTTCTTCGTAAGAGCATCCCTTTGTTCCATTCACTAATCTTGTTGCCTTTCTCTGAACTCGTTCCAGCCCCCTCTACATCTTTCCTAAAATGAGGCCTCCAGATCTGTATACAGTACTCAAAGTGTGGCCTGACCATTGGCTTATACAAGGGGATAATCACCTCCTTATCCCTGTTAGAAAAATTCCTGTATATCATTGACAATCCAACATGAGCTACTTTTGCAGACCGTCTGCACTGATCAGAAAACTTCATATCTGACTGCACATTTAGCCCAGGTCCTTTTCATTCTCTACCACCCTGAGTGTAGTACCACACAGTAGATACATTACTCTGGGGTTACTGCTACCCATATGCAGTACTTTACATTTGTCAATGTTAAACTTCAGTTGCCACCTCTCAGCCCATCTGCTCAATTTTTCTAGATCCTGTTGCAGTAGCGTACTGTTACTATCGTCTGAATTTACTATTGCAGACGATAGTAAATTAAATTAATTTACTATCGTCTGCAAACTTAGACATTAAGTCTGATAGACCTTCATCAATATCATTAATAAATACAGAAAACAACAATGGACCCAACAATGAACCGTAGGGGCTCCACTGATAAAATTAGTCTGCGACGAGCAGTGTCCATTGATTACTACTCAATGTCTTTTCCCACTCAACCATCCCTTTATCCATAGCTGCAATTGCCCATAATGCCACACACTGCTCCAATTTGTACAGCAGTCTTCCATGTGCAATAGTATCAAAAGCCTTCTTAACATCCTGAAAAATGTTTTCTCTCTATGCAGGACCTCAATGTAATAGGGCCTTTGCTTATAAGAAACTGATAATTTACTTTTCGAGAACTCGAAAAGTAAACCTGAATACCTTACTGTTGACGAATTCCACTGAATGTTTTCGTGAAGAAGATTATGAACTGTTTTGATGAAGAAGATTATGAACTGTTTTGATGAAGAAGATTATTAGAAGAATGTTTTGATGAAGAAAATTAACAAATCAAATTCATGGGTTTTAAAAGGCGCGCAACGTCAGAAAATTTTTATAAAGGTACAATGGTAAACATTGTCGTATTAATTCCTGTCTATAATCCAAAGTAGGTGTTTCCACGTTTTGTGCTTTATAAAAACCAAATTACGATATTAGGCGCTCCGCCCGTAAATGATTACATCTACCCATATATTTATTTTGTCTGTAAATTGCGTGTGTTCTCTGGTCGATTTCCTTGTTTGCTGGTCGAAAAAACCCCAGTTTCTAGGGGGGGGGGGAACCTTGCTATCTACGCCTGAGGCTAACTCAACCACAGAGTGAAAAAAGCCCACTGAAGTTCCTCACATCATCGACGGGATTCGAACCCGGGCCTTTTTCACACGGTGTGGGGATGACGGTGACGATACTACTGTGCTACCCGCGCAGACATTTGTGCTTTATAGCATATAAGCAGTGCTGTAGTCGAAAAAGTAGCAGAAGGTATATGAAATGTCCTCGTGGGTAGCAGTGTTGGTAGGATAGCCGTCCTCCCCACACCGAGTGGAAAAGACCTCAGTTCGAAAGCCATCGATGACGGAAGGAATATTTATGGATCTTTTTCATACCGTGGCTGAGTTAGTCGGTCTCAGGAGAGAGTAGCATGCTCCTTTCTCCCGTAAACTCGGATTTTTAATCCAGCAAACAGAAAATGAACCACAGAACACACGTAATTTACAGACAATTAGCCGCTGATGCTCCTAAAACCCAATAACAACAACATACTCTATGAATGTTATGAAAAGCAGAGAGAGAATATATTGTGCATATCATACTTCTTAATCGAATTCGCTTCGGTCACATAGAATAAAACAAGCGGATTTCAAAATAATATTCTGCATTTTGATAATCAGCATATGACAAATTTCTGATGGCCAATGAAATAATTAAATTGTAGCTCGTCACTTGGCAGTCAACATCGAAGTATACAACATTGTAGGTATATCCAGTATTGTTTGTTATACAGTCACTTCTGTTATTTATAACGCGGTACATGTGTTCCTAAACTCTCCGCGATATGATATTTCCCGCATAAAAACCAACAGGGCATATGAGGAAAATAGAGATAGCGGCAGAGCAATAAAAAAAATAATTTTCAGTCAGGAAAGTAAAACACTAAAAAAAAAAAAAAAGTTAGAAACCCAATAAAATTGCTAACACAAGTTTAAATATCTTCAATTACTAATAAAAATAAATAAATATATTTAATACATATAACAGGAACTGAGGGAGGTGGACAATTAAAAATACCTGGGGATAATTGTGCAGTCAGATATGAAGTTCTCTGAGCAGTGCAGACGGGCTGCCAGAGCATGTCATGGAGTTTTGTCAATGATATACAGAAATTTTGTTAGCAGAGACAAGGAGGCGATTATCCCTTTATATAAGGTAATGGTCAGGCCACACCTTGAGTACTGTATACAGGTCTGGAGGCCTCATTTTAGGAAGGATGTAGAGCTGTTAGAACGAGTACAGAGAAGGGCAACGAGATTGGTGAGAGCAACAAAGGTGCGCTTGCGATGAAAGGTTCTGAAAGTTGCAGCATATGTAGAGTAGGCACCTGCGAGGTGATCTGATTGAGGTGTATAAGGCCTGTAATGGTTTGAGCAGTTTCAATGCTGACGGGATACTTCCGCTTGCTCAGATTAAGAACCTAGCTTAAATAAATCTGTACAAGACAAACATTTGGAGTGACCGGATGGGCGAAATGGGAAGGGGTTTTTTTTTGGCTGATGCTGTATAAATCTTTTTTAAGCATTAGTACAGGCATACGATGCAAGAAAGCGAGCTTATGCAGCATCAGCAAAAAAAAAAAAAAAAAACCTCCCATTTCACCCCTCCATTCGTTCCAAATGCCTGTCCAGTTCAGCCTTAAATTTATTTAGGCTATTAGCTTCCGCAACAAAAGATGGAAGCCTGTTCCACCAATCAACTACCCGCTGGCTAAAGGCAAATTTCCGCACATCTATTCTACAACTATCTCTACTCAATTTGAAACTGTGCCCCCTCAGGTTCTTATTCTGAGCAAGAGGAAGAATCCCATCAGCATTCAGCTAGCTCAACCCATTCAAGGCCTTATAAACATCAATCAGATCACTTCGCACGTGCCTACTCCCCAGGCGCGAAATTTGCAGAACTGAAGCCTGGCTTGGTGAGAGCACTCCTTTGTTCCCCTCACAAATCTTGTTGCCCTTCTTTGTACTCGTTCTACCAACTCTACATACTTCCTAAAATTAGGCCTTCAGACCAGTACACAGTACTTCAGGTGTGGTCTGACCATTGCTGTGTATAAAGGGATAATCACCTCCCTGTCCGTGCTAGCAAAATTTCTATATATCATTGACAAGACTCCACCCTGGCACCCGTCTGCACTGCTCAGCAAACTTCATATTTCACTGCGCAATTACCCCCAGGTCTTTTTCACTTTCCACTTCCCTGAGTGTAGTACCACACAGTTGGTACGTTTCTCTTCAGTTATTGCTACCCATATGCAGTAATTTGCATTTGTCAATGTTAAACTTCAGTTGCCACTTCTCAGCCCATTTTCCCAACTTATTTAGATGAGGTGTATAAAGCCTTGAACGGTTTGAGCATGCTCAATTCCGATGGGATTCTTCCTCTTGCTCAGAATAATCACCTGAGAAGGCATAAATTCAGATTGAGGAAAGACAGATGTAGGATAGATGTGCGGAAATTTGCCTTTAGCCAGCGGGTAGTTGGTTGGTGGAACGGACTTCCATCCCTTGTTGTGGAAGTTGATAGCCTAAATAAATTTAAGGGTAGTTGGTTGGTGGAACAGACTTCCATCCCTTGTTGTGGAAGTTGATAGCCTAAATAAATTTAAGGCTCAGCTGGACAGGTATTTCGAACGAACGAAGGGGTGAAATGGAAGTGTTTTTTTTTTTTTTTTTTTATTTTGGCTGATGCTGCATAAGCTTGCTTTCTTGCATCATATGCCTCTACTAATGCTAATGCTAGATCCAGTTGGAGTAGCATATTGTCTTTACTGTCGTTAAGAACCCTGCCAACCTTTGTATAATCTGCAAACTTAGACATTACACCTGATATACCGTCATCAATATCATTAATAAATAAACAAAAGAACAATGGGACCAAAACCGAACCCTGGGGAACTCCACTAATAACATTTGTCCATGAATAGCAGTGCCCATTGATTTCCACTCTCTGTCGTCTCCCAATCAACCATCCCTTTATCCATTGTAGCAACTTACCCTTCATGCTATACCTCTCCAATTTGTACAGGAGTCTTCCATGTGCAACAGTATCAAAAGCTTTCCTGAAATCCAAGTATATGATATGCTTGCATCATATGCCTTAACTAATATTATGGTAATATAGCACTTTATTATCTTGCCAAGGTACCTTGTATTGGTCGGAGACTATGTACGCTTACGTACATAGCTTAATTAATACTGTAATATTTGCATACTAATTGCTATTTCTGTTCAATGACATTTTTTTTTTTTAGGATTATAAAATTCAAAACAGTAAAAAATATAAGCAATCAATAACGACAAACACGGCATGCACAAGTGAGATACGGAGCAACAAGTTTACGAAGCTTAAAAAATACGAATGAAGAGAAGATTCTGAAATTTTATTTATGCTTTTTATATGATTAAAGATTTCATGGAAGGGGAAACACATTTCAGCCTAATAACCGGAAAACCCTCACAATTAATTCGGGATTTTTTTTTTTTTTTTTTTTTTTTTTTTTGGCTGTTGCAGCATAAGCCTCAGGATATAGCTAATAATAATAATAATAATAATAAATAAGAAATTCCAGCTATCGGTATTATCGCAAATGTAGCAAGATCGCGTTTACTACTTAGCATTTGCATTGGTATTAGTAGAGGCATATGATGCAAGAAAGCAAGCTTATGCAGTAACAGCCAAAAAAAAAAAAAAAAAAAAACGCTGCGAACTCACCCCTACGTTCGTTCCTGTCCAGCTCCGCCTTAAATTTATTTAGTCTATCAACTTCCACAACAAAGGATTGAAATCTGTTCCACCAACCAACTACCCGCTGGCTAAAGGCAAGCTTCCGCACATCTATGCTACATCTCTCTTTCCTCAATTTGAATTTATGTCCTCTCAGGTGATTATTCTGAGAAGGGGAAGAATCCCATCAGCATTGAGCATGCTCAAACCATTCAAGGCTTTACACACCTCAATCCGATCACCTCGCAGGTGCCTAGTCTCCAGACACTGTAATTTGCAAAACTTAAGCCTTTCTTTGTAAGAGCAACCCTTTGTTCCATTCACTAATCTTGTTGTCCTCTGTACTCGTTCGAACAGCTCTACATCCTTCTTAAAGGCGCCTCGGTAGCCAGGTCGGAAGGCGCAGCAGTGCGTAGTACACGCTTCTTGCTTAGACCGGGGTTCGAGCCCATCATCACCAAATACGGAGGATGCGGAAAGGTCAGGGAATGACCACCGCATATTCCCGGAGCAATATTGCCTTAGTTGCTAATGCTCCTAATAACAAACGAACAAACAATCCTTAAAATGAGGCCCCCAGACCTGTATACAATCATCCCCAGGTCCTTTTCATTCTCTACTACTATCGGTGTAGTACCACAGAGTTGATACGTTACTCTGGGGTTACTGCTTCCCATATGTAGTACTTTACATTTGTCAATGTTAAATTTCATTTGCCACCTCTCAGCCCATCTGCTCAACTTTTCTAGATCCTGTTGCAGCAGCGTACTGTCATTAGTGTCCTTAACAACCCTGCCAACCTTCGTATAGTGTTCAAACTTGGCATGAAGCTTGATATACCATAATCAATATCATTTATAAATACAGAAAACAATAATGGACCCAACGCTGAACCGTGAGGGACTCCACTAATCACATTAGTCCACGATGAGTAGTGTCCATTGATTACCACTCTCTGCCTTCTCCCACTCAACCATCTCTTTATCCATAGCATGAATTTGCCATGAAAGCCAAACTGCTCCAATTTGTTCAGCAGTCTTCCATGTGAAACAGTATCAAAAGCCTTTCTAAGATCCAAATATATGATATCAAAGTTTTTCCATCCATCCAGTTCCTTTGTGACCACATCATAGTATCCAAACAAATTGGTGAGGCAAGACTCTCCCTTAATAAAACCATGCTGTGTCCGAGCTATAACTGAAGTCTTGTCTAGATGATCCTGCAGTGCGTCTTTAACCTGTGCCTCCATTAATTTTCCTGGAACAGAAGTTAAACAGGTCTATAATTACTTGTGTCGCCCTTTGATTCTCCTTTGTGAATTGGGGTCACATTTGGGCTCTCCAGTCCATGGGTACCTGCCCTGAGTCCAAAGAATCTCTCATAATCATGGCTAAGGGTTTGCTTACTTCCTTTGCTGCCTCCTTTAATATAACTGGATAGATTAGCATTAGCATTAGTAGAGGCATTTGATGCAAGAAAGCAAGCTTATGCAGCATCAGCCAAAAAAAAAAAAAAAAAAAAAAAAAAAAGTAACATAAATAAATAAAAATAACCACTTCCACTTCACCCCTCTGTTCGTTCGAAATACCTGTCCAGCTGAGCCTTAAACTTATTTAGGCTATCAACTTCCACGACAAGGGATGGAAGTCTGTTCCACCCACCAACCACCCGCTGGCTAAAGGCAAATTTCCGCACATCTATCCTACATCTGTCTTTCCTCAATTTGAATTTATGCCCTCTCAGGTGATTTTTCTGAGCTAGAGGAAGAATCCCATCAGCATTGAGCATGCTCAAACCATTCAAGGCTTTGTACACCTCTATCAGATCACCCCGCTGGTGCCTAGTTTCCAGACACTGTAATTTGCAAAACTTAAGCCTTTCTTCGTAAGAGAACCCCTTTGTCCCATTCACCAATCTAGTTGCCCTTCTCTGTACTCGTTCCAGCAGCTCTACATCCTTCCTGAAATGAGGCCTCCAGGCCTGTATACAGTACCCTAGGTGTGGTCTGACCATTGCCTTATACAAGGGAATAATCACCTCCTTATCCCTGCTAGAAAAATTCCTATATATCATTGACAATACACCATGAGCTACTCTTGCAGCTCGTCTGCACTGCTCACAGAACTTCATATCTGCCTGCACCACCACCCCCAGGTCCCTTTCATTCTCTACCACTGTCAGTGTAGTACCACAGAGTTGATACGTTGTTCTGGGGTTGCTGTTTCCCATATGTAGTACTTTACATTTGTCAACGTTAAACTTCATTTGCCACCTCGAAGCCCATCTGCTCAACCTTTCCAAATCCTGTTGCAGCAGCATAGTGTCAGTAGTGTCCTTGACAACCCTGCCAACCTTCGTATCGTCTGCAAACTTGGACATTAAGCCTGATATACCATCATCAATATCATTTATAAATACAGAAAACAATAAAGGCCCCAATACTGAACCCTGCGGGACTCCACTAATAACATTAGTCCACGATGAGCAGTGTCCATTGATTACCACTCTCTGTCTTCTCCCCCTCAACCACCCCTTTATCCATAGCAGCAACTTGCCTCCAATGCCACACTGCTCCAATTTGTGCAGCAGTCTTCCATGTGCAACAGTATCAAAAGCCTTTCTAAGATCCAAGTATATAATATCAAAGTTATTCCCTGCATCCAGTTCTTTTGTGACTGCATCATAGTATCCAATCAAATTGGTCAGGCAAGACTTCCCCTTAACAAAACCATGCTGTGTCCTAGCTATAACTGAAGTCTTCTCTAGATGATCCTGCAGTGCTTCTTTCACCAGTGCCTCCATTAATTTTCCGGGAATAGTAGTTAAACTCACAGGTCTATAATTACTTGTGTCAGCCTTTGATCCCCCTTTGTGAATTGGGGTCACATTTGCACATCTCCAGTCAATGGGTACCTCCCCTGAGTCCAAGGAAGCTCTCATAATTATGGCTAAGGGTTTGCTTACCTCCTTTGCTGCCTCCTTTAATATAACTGGATAGATCCCATCCACCCCAGGTGCCTTTCTTGTGTTTATCTTCAACAATTTCTCCTCCACTTTGCTCTCAGTTATTACAAGATTCTCTAGCTTACTGCTAGAGTTGAATACACCTCTGGCATTCCCCTCGCTGAATAACTCCTCATGTGTGAATGTCGATGCAAAATATTTATTTAGTTTGTTAGCTACCCGAGCAGGGTCATCAACAGTTGACCCATCGATCTCTAGTGGACCAATCTGATTCATCCCCTTCCTTCTAGAGTTTACATAAGTAAAGAACTCTTTGCTGTTTTTCTTCGCATCCCTTGCCAAGGATCTCTCGTAATCTGCCTTCGCCTGCCTAACCTCCTTTGTAACTTGGTTACAGATCAACTTGTATCTATCATAGGCGTCCGTGTCACGTGTTAATTTGTATGTATCCCATGCATTTTTCTTCTCTGCCATATGCCTCATTAGTTCATCTGACAACCATTTAGGCCTAAACCTTGAACAATATTTCTTAGTTGGTATGTAAAGCCTAGTAGCTTCCACGATAAGTTCTTTGAATGCTTCCCATTTTGAATTTGCTGTTGGCAATATCATCAGTTGATCCCACTGTATAGAATTTAAATACTGTCTCAGTCCATTGTAGTCGCCTTTACGAAAGCAATACCCCTTCCCTTTACCCCTAATGGTAGTTACCTCTTTGAGTAACTCCCACTTCAGCACACTGTGATCACTGCCACCAAGTGGTTCATTTATCTGCAGATTCTTAATGCATGAAGATCTCATCATATTTGTTAATTAGATCACACTAATAGAAAAGCCCAACAAACCGGAAACTGCAAATTGTTTTTATTGTTTTATGGTAACCTCCAGAAATGTGCTACTCTTCTCATGCTATCGCGCACACGAAATTTCTGTTGGAACAGAAAAATGTGAGCTGAAAACATGAGTTTGTCTACAGGATCACCTGTTATCTTGTAAATACAGCGAATGACAATAGTGTGTCCCCGACCACTACAACTACAGTAAATATAGCACTTGATGTGTGACATATTTTAAACCTCGTAAACTTGTAAGTATTGTTGCGCAGGTCGCTACGTTCAGCTTGGTGCCAAGTTTTCGTTCACCTGGGATTACTTGCAAACGAAATCGCGCATGAGCCAAAGCCAAAATCGCGTATATACTCGCATTATTCCCGAATATATTAGTCGCGTAAGAGCAAATTCACGTTGCTAAAATGTGCGTTATACCAGAACTGACAGTACTTGCTGTTGGTCTGCGCTGTAGCACAGTGGTATCGTCACTGTCCTCCCCACACTGGGTGGAAAAGGTCTGGGTTCGAATCCCGTCGATGACGCGAGGAACTTTAATGGGCTTTTTTCACTCCGTGGCTGAGTTAGTTGGTCTCATGCGTAGATAGCAAGGTTTTTCTCCCCCGTAACTGGGGTTTTTTCGTCCAGCAAAACAGGCAAATCAACCATAGAACATACGCAATTTACACACACAAATACAGGTTAATGTATTTAATTACGGGCAACCCTAATAATAATAATAATAATAGTACTTGCTGTTGAATGACAGAGCAAAAATAAGAATAGGAGTGTGTTATAGGCCTAATGACTGGAATGAGTACAATGAACAATTCTACAGAGAAATAGAGTGGGCTAGTAAATCAGAATGTCTTATAATGGGAGATTTTAACCTCCCAGATATTGACTGGAACTTGTGGGTTGGTCACTCACACACTAGTCAGACTTTTGTGGATTTATTGGATGATTGTTTTCTGCAGCAGCATGTTCGAGAGGCAACCAGAGAGAGTAATACTCTTGATCTGGTTATCAGCAGTGATCATTCCTGTATTAAGAATTTGCAGATACAGGACCCACTAGGTGGCAGTGATCACAGTGTACTGATTTGGGATTTACTTAAAGATATAATTACCATCAGGGGTAAAGGAAATGGTTTTTGCTTCCGTAAAGGTGAGTACAGTGGTCTCAGACAGTTTTTAAATTCTGTACAGTGGGATCAACTCACGATGTTACCAACAGTAAATTCTAAGTGGGAAGCACTCAAGGAATTAATCGTGGAAGCTGCTAAAATTTTCATTCCTATTAAGAAATATTGTTCAAGGTTTAGGTCTAAATGGTTATCAAATGAACTAATGTGACTCGTGACAGACGAAAAATGCATGGGATGCATATAAATTATCAAGAGACTCAGAAGCCTATTATTTTATTATTATTTTAGGGTTGCCCGTAATTAAATATATTAACCCGTATTTGTGTCTGTAAATTGCGTATGTTCTATGGTTGATTTGCCTGTTTTGCTGGACGAAAAAACCCCCGTTACTGAAGAGAAAGACCTTGCTATCTACGCATGAGACCAACTAACTCAGCCACGGAGTGAAAAAAGCCCATTAAAGTTCCTCGCGTCATCGACGGGATTCGAACCCAGGCCTTTTCCACCCGGTGTGGGGAATACGGTGACGATACCACTGTGCTAACCGCGCAGACTCAGAAGCCTATGGCAGATATAAGCTAGTCTGTAATCAGGTCACAAAGGAGGTTAGGCAGGCGAAGGCAGATTAGGAAAAATCTTTGGCAAAGGATGCTAAGAAAAACAGCAAGGATTTCTTTACTTATATAAACTCTAAAAGTAAGGGGATGAATCTGATTGCTCCACTTGATATCGATGGTTCGACTGTTGTTGATCCTGCTCAGATAGCAAACAAACTCAATGGATATTTTGCATCTTCATTCACACATGATGAGTTATTAAGGTTTGAAAATGGCAAAAGGTTATCAAATTGTAGCAGGCTGCTTAATGATTTTGTAATAACTGAGAGCAAGTGGAGGAGAAATTGTTGAAGTTAAACTTAAGAAAGGCACCTGTGGTGGATGGAATCTATCCAGTTATATTAAAGGAGGTGGCAAAGCAACTAAACAAACCCTTAGCCATAATTATGAGAGCATCCTTGGGATCAGGGGAGGTCCCCACGGAATGGAGATGTGCAAATGTATCCCCAATTAACAAAGGGGGATCGAAGGGTGACACGAGTAATTACAGCCCAGTTAGTTTAACTTCTGTTCTGGGTAAAATGATGGAGTCACTGGTTAAAGATGCATTGCAGGATCATCTAGGCAAGACTGCAGCAATAATTCAGATACAGCATGGGTTTGTTAAGGGAAAGTGTTGTCTGACAAATTTGATAAGATATTATGATGTGGTTACAAAGGAGCTGGATGCAAAAAATAATTTTTATATCATATATTTCGATTTCAGGAAAGCTTTTGACACTGTTGCGCATGGAAGACTATTGTACAAATTGGAGCAGAATGGTATTAAGGGTAAGTTGCTACAATGGATAAAAGGATGATTGAGTGGGAGAAGACAGACGGTGGTAATCAATGGGTGCTGCTCTTCGTGGACTAATGTTATTAGTGGAGGTCCACAGGGTTCGGTGTTGGGTCCACTGTTGCTTTGTATATTAATCAATGATATTGATGAAGGTATATCAGGCTTAATGTCGAAGTTTGCAGATGATACAAAGGTTGGCAGGGTTGTTAATGACAGTAATGGCAGTGTGCTACTGCACCAGGATCTAGAAAATTTGGGCAGATGGACTAAGAAGTGGCAACTGAAGTTTAACCTTGACAAATGCAAAGTACTGCATATTGGTAGAAGTAACCACAGAGAAACGTACCAACTGTGTGGTACTACACTTAAGGTGGTAGAAAATGAAAAAGACCTGGGAGTAATTGTGCAGGCAGATATGAAGTTTTCTGAGGAATGCAGACAGGCTGCCAGGGCAGGTCATGGGGTTTTGTCAATGATATATAGGAATTTTGCTAGTAGGGAAAAGGAGGTGATTGTCTCTCTGTATACGGCAATGGTCAGGCTACACCTTGTGTATTGCGTACGGGTCTGGAGGCCTCATTTTAGGAAGGATGTACATTTGGTTGAGCATGTACAGAGAAGGGCAACAAGATTGGTGAGGGGAATGGAGGGAGCCTCTTACCAAGAGAGGCTTAAGTTTTGCAAATTGCCGTGACTGGAGACTAGGCACCTGCGCGGTGATCTGATTGAGGTGTATAAGGCCTTGAATGGGTTGAGCACGCTGAATTCTGATGGGATCCTTCCACTTGTTCAGATTACGAATCTAAGGGGGCATAAATTCAAATTAAGAAAATACATATGTAGAATAGATGTGCGGAAATTTGGCTTTAGCCCGCGGGTGGTTAATTGCTGGAACAAACTTCCATCTTACGTTGTGGAAGTTGATAGATTAAATAAATTTAAGGAGGAACTGGACAGGCATTTGGAGGGAATGGTGTGATTTTTTTTTTTTTTTTTGGCTGTTGCTGCATAACATACATTTGCTTTCTTGCATCACATGCCACTACTACTACTACTACAACGTTCCCTGAGATGTGCCAACGGAATACAACGTTGAAAAATCACTTAGAATAAAAATTAAATCATAAGTAAGCCAAAATTTTTTAGGAGAATAATAAAGAATTAACATTTAGGTATAAAATTGTAAAGACTAACCAAGTTATTTATTTTATGAAATCTGTACTAAATAAATATAATTTAAAAAATTCTTATTTGTTAAGCATTAAATTATGAAAATTGACTGCATAGATGTTTACATTTTTATTATTATTTAAAAATATTCCACCAAACCCGCGTGATGCATTTTCAGTTTCTTTTTCATCAGACCACTCTTGATCTCGAGTCAGTGGCCGAACGATATTTTATTAACAATGATAGAACATATTTTTTTGGATTGAATTGGAATTAATAAACATGAGACTAGCCAAATTTGAAATTAGCAAGGATGCCCTGAAATCTGTTATAATATTATTCATGGTCAGGTGCGAGAGTGCATAGCACGCCTTCCTTGAGTGGACTGGGGTTCTAGCCCGTGACTACTAAATACGATAAATATTTGTATTGACATTTAGCATTAGCATTAGCATTAGTAGAGGCATTTGATGCAAGAAAGCAAGCTTATGCAGCATCAGCCAAAAAAAAAAAAAAAAAAAAAAAAAAAAAAAGTAACATAAATAAATAAAAATAACCACTTCCACTTCACCCCTCTGTTCGTTCGAAATACCTGTCCAGCTGAGCCTTAAACTTATTTAGGCTATCAACTTCCACGACAAGGGATGGAAGTCTGTTCCACCCACCAACCACCCGCTGGCTAAAGGCAAATTTCCGCACATCTATCCTACATCTGTCTTTCCTCAATTTGAATTTATGCCCTCTCAGGTGATTTTTCTGAGCTAGAGGAAGAATCCCATCAGCATTGAGCATGCTCAAACCATTCAAGGCTTTGTACACCTCTATCAGATCACCCCGCTGGTGCCTAGTTTCCAGACACTGTAATTTGCAAAACTTAAGCCTTTCTTCGTAAGAGAACCCCTTTGTCCCATTCACCAATCTAGTTGCCCTTCTCTGTACTCGTTCCAGCAGCTCTACATCCTTCCTGAAATGAGGCCTCCAGGCCTGTATACAGTACTCTAGGTGTGGCCTGACCATTGCCTTATACAAGGGAATAATCACCTCCTTATCCCTGCTAGAAAAATTCCTATATATCATTGACAATACACCATGAGCTACTCTTGCAGCTCGTCTGCACTGCTCAGAAAACTTCATATCTGCCTGCACCACCACCCCCAGGTCCCTTTCATTCTCTATCACTGTCAGTGTAGTACCACAGAGTTGATACGTTGCTCTGGGGTTGCTGTTTCCCATATGTAGTACTTTACATTTGTCAATGTTAAACTTCATTTGCCACCTCGAAGCCCATCTGCTCAACCTTTCCAAATCCTGTTGCAGCAGCATAGTGTCAGTAGTGTCCTTGACAACCCTGCCAACCTTCGTATCGTCTGCAAACTTGGACATTAAGCCTGATATACCATCATCAATATCATTTATAAATACAGAAAACAATAAAGGCCCCAATACTGAACCCTGCGGGACTCCACTAATAACATTAGTCCACGATGAGCAGTGTCCATTGATTACCACTCTCTGTCTTCTCCCCCTCAACCACCCCTTTATCCATAGCAGCAACTTGCCTCCAATGCCACACTGCTCCAATTTGTGCAGCAGTCTTCCATGTGCAACAGTATCAAAAGCCTTTCTAAGATCCAAATATATAATATCAAAGTTATTCCCTGCATCCAGTTCTTTTGTGACTGCATCATAGTATCCAATCAAATTGGTCAGGCAAGACTTCCCCTTAACAAAACCATGCTGTGTCCTAGCTATAACTGAAGTCTTGTCTAGATGATCCTGCAGTGCTTCTTTCACCAGTGCCTCCATTAATTTTCCGGGAACAGAAGTTAAACTCACAGGTCTATAATTACTTGTGTCAGCCTTTGATCCCCCTTTGTGAATTGGGGTCACATTTGCACATCTCCAGTCAATGGGTACCTCCCCTGAGTCCAAGGAAGCTCTCATAATTATGGCTAAGGGTTTGCTTACCTCCTTTGCTGCCTCCTTTAATATAACTGGATAGATCCCATCCACCCCAGGTGCCTTTCTTGTGTTTATCTTCAACAATTTCTCCTCCACTTTGCTCTCAGTTATTACAAGATTCTCTAGCTTACTGCTAGAGTTGAATACACCTCTGGCATTCCCCTCGCTGAATAACTCCTCATGTGTGAATGTCGATGCAAAATATTCATTTAGTTTGTTAGCTACCCGAGCAGGGTCATCAACAGTTGACCCATCGATCTCAAGTGGACCAATCTGATTCATCCCCTTCCTTCTAGAGTTTACATAAGTAAAGAACTCTTTGCTGTTTTTCTTCGCATCCCTTGCCAAGGATCTCTCGTAATCTGCCTTCGCCTGCCTAACCTCCTTTGTAACTTGGTTACAGATCAACTTGTATCTATCATAGGCGTCCGTGTCACGTGTTAATTTGTATGTATCCCATGCATTTTTCTTCTCTGCCATATGCCTCATTAGTTCATCTGACAACCATTTAGGCCTAAACCTTGAACAATATTTCTTAGTTGGTATGTAAAGCCTAGTAGCTTCCACGATAAGTTCTTTGAATGCTTCCCATTTTGAATTTGCTGTTGGCAATATCATCAGTTGATCCCACTGTATAGAATTTAAATACTGTCTCAGTCCATTGTAGTCGCCTTTACGAAAGCAATACCCCTTCCCTTTACCCCTAATGGTAGTTACCTCTTTGAGTAACTCCCACTTCAGCACCCTGTGATCACTGCCACCAAGTGGTTCATTTATCTGCAGATTCTTAATGCATGAAGAATCACTACTGATAATCAAATCAAGAGTATTACTCCCTCTTGTAAACTCTACTGACTTGGTTGTCGTGCCGGAGTATAAACAGAAAATTTTATCCCCTGTCATTTTCTGCCTTGAAGGGAATTTGTCACTTACCAATGTACGCCTATATTTTAAATTTGGTAGGACAAATAAAGATTTATTTATTTATTCTCTTACACTCAACTGCTGAGCCAAGCAACGTTGAAATTGTTTCGAAAACAGGGTTTAAATTTTCTGGCCTAACTGAACATTTTCAGTGTAGTCTTAGTCCCCAATTGCTAATATTTCGTCTGGGTTAAAGCGAAAGTTAAAGTTAATTACAAAAAGAGCAAGGTACTTACTCAAGTAAATATGAGAAGATTGTCCTCACAACCACAACAAACTGTACGCTTTTCATTCTATGAAACGAGTTCAGGGAATCCTGTGAGTACACTATTTTGATAGGTGGCAGTACTAAAACTGATTACAAAACTAAAACAACTTCTGGGCGCGAACTTAAATACAGAGTAATCAAAGAATATTACCGGTTTGTATACACATGCTAATAAAAGTGTTTAAAAAGATAAAACTATAAGTATTGCCTAAGAATCAAATTATAACAAATTTACTTTTTTAATTTTCAGTAAATATTTTAATAATACTGTATTTGTTTTTTCAATTCTTTCGAAAACCAGAATGCATACGCCATACACCTAAAAAAAAAAAAAAAAAAAATTCCAGAGGATACGTCGAATTTTAGACTTTTTTTAGTTGTTCGAAGGCTGACTTATACGCCGGAATATACAGTACTTTACATAATAATTTAAATTTTAAGAGTCCTTTCGTTATATCTTTAGCTACTTCTTCGAATTCGATTTCAATAAAGCGGTAAGTACTTGTGCAGTAATTTAAGGTAGTCTGAGACCCTGGAACATATTATTACAGACCCTTTTATAATGTTTGTCATATATACAGGCTACCAGAGTATTTAACTTGAGGAGACATGCTGGCGGTAGGCATTTGCTAGGTAACACATTTCTACTAATTATAGTAATTTTCGGCCTATGTTTTCTCACTAAAATTTTGGAGATATATTATATTATTATTAGCTGTATGGTGCAAGGAAGCCTGAGGCTCATGCTGCACCAGCCAAAAAAAAAAAAAAAAAAAAAAATTCCCAAGTTACCAGAGAGAGAGAGAGAGAGAGAGAGACAAAAGTAGAAGGAAATCATCACGCTCAAAAATTTTATAGGTATTGAATCACCAGTATAATGAAACAGTTTGGAATAGAATACATCCATATTTTATCTTCATAAAATATATGCATACACTGCATGGTTAGTTTATTAGGTTCATAACAGTATTGAAGTTGAAGGTGGGAAGTGTTGATAAATGCACCGGAGAGAGACAGGACAAAAAGAATTGGAAAAATAGAGGTTGAGAACTACTCTGCCACACAGCCGAAATTTAAGGAATTTCGACTAGCACCCTAAGGAATAAAATTATACAGAAAGGCTTACAAAAAAATTATATTCCATAGAAAACCTGCTAACAGTGACTTACCAGGAGAAAAGGCTCTGACTGGCACTAGATTAGCCGAGAGAGCGATGGCTGACCGTGAAATAGGGAGTTGACAATTAGGAGAGTGGAAACATAGCTACTTCAAGATATAGTGACTTCAAAGCTGTATGCAAGGGGCGTCGTTGAGGCCATGTTATGTCAAGGAACTGGTTATATTCTTACTATGTGTATATCATATCCAAAAAATTTCATTACTTCATACAGCATGTCCCCCCTCCTACCTTTTGTTACCGCTGAATACACCATGAATTGTCAAACTAATACAGGAAACTTATCTGCAAAAAGATCTAAACCTTCCAAACATTTCCAAATATTTCATTTCACAAATATACGTGGTTTCAGTTATAATCTCAAGGATGTCCATTTCCACTTACAGTCTGCCAAACCCCACGTACTTTTTCTGACGAAAGGAATCATACAGAACGCTGTATGATTCCTTTCGCTTCAAAGGTGGTACTTGTGCATAAGTCTGTTCTGATATTTCCTGTCAAAGACAGTAATTATGAATCTCCTCTCACTAACTGCTTACTCTGGGTGATGGTAGATGGCTCTCGGTCTTTTAACTTCTCCACTAATGCTGGTGTTCCCCAAGGTTCAGTTCTTTCTCCCACTCTTTTCCTCTTGTTTATCAATGGCCACAAATCCTATCCATAGTTTTGCTGATGATATCACATTGTATTCTACCTTCCAATTTGAGAACAGACTTATGCACAAGTACCATCTTTGAAGCAAAAGGAATCATACAGCAAATAATTCAACTAAGTTATCTTTGCCCTGTTTACAACTTCAACTTCTCAAATATCCACTACCAATATTTCACTATAAAGAAATATGACCTCTTCAACAACGAAAAATACTGTAATTCAACTCAGAAATACAGCAAAATATGAGAAATAAATCAGAAATAAGTGGGAATGAAAAAATTTTCTAACATTTTAAAACAATTAATTTATTAATACACACATTAAGAAATGACTACCTACATGATGCGCACAAGATATTAGTACACTTTTAAGAATTATGTCATAAAATATTTGGTTATTTTTTGTTGTACACTGGATTTTACTGTACCTTGTTCATAAAAGTGTTCACATTTGTTTAAGCACTCAAATATATTTTCAGGTTCATTTTCTTCACACTGAACGCCTTGACGCAAATTTTCAAATGCTGCCAACATTTCATTTAATATTGCCCTCATTGCTTTCGTTGCCCTCAATTTCATACAACTCATCGTCAATATTCTCACTAGTTCTTTGAAAACTCTCCAAAACGTTGGAGTCACTCAGATATGCAGCTACTATGACATGACATCGTTATCAACTCCTAAAAATTCTTCAAGAACAATTTCTCCACTGATCAAACCTCTCGCTTGGAGTTCTTCCCAAGATTGCTAAATGTCTTGTAGCAGTTCATCCCTCTCATCACTGTTAATCGGCATTTTAGCAAAACCTGCTTTTGCTAAAAGCAGGATCAAAGGGAGACACAGGTAATTACAGACCTGTTAGTTTAACTTCTGTTCCAGGGAAATTAATGGAGGCACTGGTTAAAGAAACATTGCAGGATCATCTAGACAAGACTTCAGTTATAGCTCGGACACAGCATGGGTTTGTTAAGGGGAAGTCTTGTGTGACCAATTTGATTGGATACTATGATGTAGTCACAAAGGAACTGGATGCAAAGAATAACTTTGAAATCATATATTTGGATCTTAGAAAACCCTTTGATACTGTTGCACATGGAAGACTTCTACACAAATTGCAGCAGTGTGACATTGGAGGCAAATTGCTGCTATGGATAAAGGGATAGTTGAGTGGGAGAAGACAGAGAGTGGTAATCAATGGACACTGCTCTTTGTGGACTAATGTTATTAGTGGAGTCCCTCAGGGTTCAGTTTTGGGTTCATTGTTGTTTTCTGTATTTATAAATGATATTGATGATGGCATATCAGGCTTAATGTCCAAGTTTTCAGACGATACAAAGGTTGGCAGGGTTGTTAATGGCACTAATGACAGTACCCTGCTGCAACGGGATCTAGAAAAGTTGAGCAGATGGGCTGAGAGGTGGCAAATGAAGTTTAACATTGGCAAATGTAAAGTACTACATATGGAAAGCAGTAATCCCAGAGTAACATATCAACTCTGTGGTACCACACTGATAGTGGTAGAGCATGAAAAGGACCTGGGGGTAATTGTGCAGCAGATATGAAGTTTTCTGAGCAGTGCAGACAGTTTGCAAGAGTAGCTCATGGTGTCTTGTCAATGATATACAGGAATTTTTCTAGCAGGGATAAGGAGGTGATTATTCCCTTGTATAAAGCAATGGTCAGGCCACACCTTGAGTACTGTATACAGGTCTGGAGGCCTCATTTTAAGAAGGATGTAGAGCTGTTGGAACGAGTACAGAGAAGGGCAACAAGATTAGTGAATGGAACAAAGGGTTGCTCTTACAAAGAAAGGCTTAAGTTTTGCAAATTACAGTGTCTGGAGACTAGGCACCTGCGAGGTGATCTGATTGAGTTGTATAAAGCATTGAATGGTTTGAGCATGCTCAATGCTGACGGGATTCTTTCTCGTGCTCAGAATAATCGCCTGAGAGGGCATAAATTCAAATTGAGGAAAGACGGTTGTAGGATAGATGTGTGGAAGTTTGCCTTTAGCCAGCGGGTGGTTGATTGCTGGAACAAACTTCCATCTGTCGTAGAAGTTGATAGCTTAAATAGATTCAAGGCAGAACTTGACAAACATTTGGAGCGAGTGGATGGGTGAAATAAGGGGTTTTTTTTTTTTTTTTTTTGGCTGATGCTATATAAGCTTGCTTTCTTGCATCATGTGCCTTTGCTAATGCTAAACAATTCTTAATTGTTGTTTATGTCACATCTTGACTCCAAACCTTTGCCAACTCTGATATGCCCATCTGCAAATCTATAACAGAATCTATAGATTAGTTGGTTGGTTTCTATTCTCAGTATAATTTTTTTCAGTATGCGCCTTCGGTAGTGCATTTTAAAATTCTTGATAACGCTGTGGTCCATTGGCTGCAGTTTAGACGAGGTATTCAGAGGGAAGAAAACAAGCTTCACGCTTGTAATTTTTGAAATTACTGATTGAGGTGGGCAGAGAAGTTTTCGACAATCAAAGTGATCTTTCTGTTTTATTTCGTCAACTTTCTATTAAATTTTAAAATCCACCGTTCAAAAATTTCACTTGTCATCCAAGCTTTTTTGTCGTAAAAGGTAAAGTGCAGCCATTATTAACCCACTGCAGGATGGAAGCCTCATCAACAATTCATGCTGAGGGAAATGGACCATTATCTGCCACGTTGGTCCAGTGCGGGTTGGCAAATCGACCGTATTCCGCAGTCAGGGGCTCGGACCCCGGTCTACTCAAAGGGCGTGTGCTACTGCACTCCTGCTCCTGACCACTCGGCTGCGGAGGACTACAACTTTTGTCGTAGTTGTAATCCAAATCTAACGATGTTACTCCTTTGAAACATGGGGGTTGTTTACTTTTGCCTATTACCAAAAGCTTCAGTTTTGCATTACCAGCCATATTTGCACTAACCAAAACTGTAATTCTCTCCTTACTATTTTTACCACCTACACATTTATCATCTTTAAAAGTCAGTGTCTTTTTCAGCAAACATTTAAAAAATAGACCTGTTTCATCAAAGTTGGATATGTCTTTGGGCTCGTAGTCCTCTATAATTTAAACTGTTTTTTCCAATGGGTACAGTCTTCTTCAATTACAACCCCACTTTCACCAGAAATTACTTTGTTGAGTAAGCCATTTGTCCAGCCAACCAGACATGGCTTTGAAAGTTTTATACCCTAGAAAAGATGTGTACTCCATATACTCCATAGCCTTTTCTTTTATTAATGGCCCTATTATTAGCATGTTTTGGTCTTGAATCAACTTCACCCACTTAAAAATGGCTTCATCTACATCTTCATACAGGCATAATTTTGCACGCTTTGGGCTGGGTCCTGTTTCCTCAAACAGTTTGAGAATTGAAACACAGTTTTTCAGAATGGTTGATACACTACTGGCAGGGACACCAAATTTTAAAGCGATTTCTTTTTTTTTTTTAATGCCGCAATTTACATTATTAAGCACTTCCACTTTTTTCACTACACTCAAGGATTTCCTCTTAGACATTATAAGGTTACTTGCACAGCAGCTAAAACAAACTGATTTAGGGTTGGTTGATTTAGAGATTTCTTAGGTGCATCGGCAACTATGGCCATAGCATGCCTCTGATTTAGGGACAATTTGTACCAACCATACAGAGACAGGTGAAATTTAATGAACGTGTGAATGATACATTTAACAACAGATGAATTTCCCGGATAGCAGAAAATCACTATCTCCTAATTCTCTAATAGGGTGCTTACAATAGAATACAGGTTGACCAGAGCCAATGTTTGTGTGGAGAATATTCCTTAATCTTTGCCGACTGTGGACACATAGATAACAGTTGACCAGTGCAACTTCTCGCTACCGTAAATGTTTTACAGGCAACACTAAATTGTGGAATGCTCTTAAGAATTAAACCCTTTAGCTATTTAAAGCTAAAGTGATAAAATGATTAATTCTTAATCTTTTTAGCTCTTAATTTGTGTTTTGTACAGAAATTTTCTTTGTTATACGGAAACTATTTCCAATGTAATGACCAAGGGGAAATCAAAAAAGTTCACTACATAGAAAAATTTGCTATATGGAAGTTAGTTAAAGAGAGGCCCGACTGTATATGGTTTTAAGTGCACTCTGAATATATCTTTAGCTCATTTTAGCCCATTTCTGTAAGATGCAGTCTTTCAGAAATGGGCTAAAATAACTAGGGGTACCAGTGGATGGATATCTTGGAGAACTAATATCAAAGATTATCACTGAGGAATACAACTGTACATTATAACTGCATTTTCTAATATTATGATAGGGTAGTGTTATATGGTCTACTGCCATTTTATATGCAATAGGTGCTGTGAGTCTTTTCAATGCTGTTAGCATCTCATCATTTTTCCTCAATAATTTCTTATAGGGAATTACAGAAAAAATAAAAATATTTCAGATCTAAGACTTGCAGATCATGGAGCATAAAGAAATGTCTGTTTGGAGTTCTTCAGAACAGCTACTACTCATGACTGCTTTTACATTGCACAGCCTTCGACTTGGATAGAATATGTTAAGGAGAATTTGAAAACTCATTGTCATTTTCTGAGAATGTGTCTTATAGGGTAAATGTAAGAAACATAAAGCTAACTGATTAAAGATGAAACGGACTTTGTGACTGTCAATATTACCTGAATTATTAATTATAAAAATTACTGTTTATACATATTTATTTAATAACTCATAAATCCATGAAACTGATATGTTATATTAATTCTATTTCACTCATATCTTTTACAGATATCTGTGTGCAATAATCAGCATGGCTCTGTCTTCAGATAGCAAAAGCAGAAATATTAAGATGGAAGGAAAATGGAAATTATGCACCTGCTGTAAAGATATTTTGATGAGCAAAAATTTCCGGGTAAAATTGTCATTCTTATTCCCTCAAGTTCCTTTATAAATTACAAACTTAAAACAGGAATTGTTTCTTTATAAAATCAGTTTATGTAAGAAAATTAGGAACATTATGTGAATGATAATATATACTTGCATGTATGCCAATGCTAGAAGTATAGTAAATAAATTTGATGGATTTGAAGTGTTGTCAAGACATCAAAGGCGGATATTGTTGGGATATCAGAGACGTGGTGTCACACAGATATAAGGAATGCCGAACTGGAATTTGGGGAGTACAATGTGTACAGAAAGGATAGACAGGATAGGAAGGGAGGAGGTGTTATGCTGTTAATAAAGAAAAACATAAAATCAAAAGAAGTGCATCCAGTTGATATAGATGAACAGTGCACTGTTGAGTCTGTTTGGTGTGACATAAGCACTGCGAAAGCAAAAATAAGAGTAGGAGTGTGTTATAGGCCTAATGACTCGAATGAGTACAATGAACAATTGTACAGAGAAATAGAGTGGGCTAGTAAATCTGAATGTCTTATAATGGGGGATTTTAATTTCCCAGATATTGACTGGAACTTGTGGGTTGGGCACTCACACACTAGTCAGACTTTTGTGGATTTATTGGATGATTGTTTTCTGCAGCAGCATGTTCGAGAGGCAACCAGAGAAAGTAACATTCTTGATCTGGTTATCAGCAGTGATCATTCATGTATTAGGAATTTGCAGATAAAAGAACCACTAGGTGGCAGTGATCACAGTGTACTGACGTGGGATTTACTTAAAGATTTAATTACCATCAGGGGTAAAGGAAAGGGTTTTTGCTTCCGTAAAGGCGAGTACAGTGGTCTCCGACAGTTTTTAAATTCTGTACAGTGGGATCAACTGACGATGTTACCAACAGTAAATTCTAAGTGGGAAGCATTCAAGGAATTAATCGTGGAAGCTACTAAAAGTTTCATACCTATTAAGAAATACTGTTCAAGGTTTAGGCCTAAATGGTTGTCAAATGAACTAATGAGACTCGTAACAGAGAAGAAAAATGCATGGGATGCATATAAATTATCAACCGACTCAGAAGCCTATGGCAGATATAAGTTAATCTGTAATCAGGTCACAAAGGAGGTGAGGCAGGCGAAGGCAGATTACGAGAAATCCTTGGCAAAAGATGCTAAGAAAAACAGCAAGGATTTCTTTACTTATATAAACTCATAAAGGAAGGGGATGAATCTGATTGGTCCACTTGACATCGATGGTTCGACTGTTGATGATCCTGCTCAGATAGCAAGCAAATTGAATGAGTCTTTTGCATCTACATTCACACGTGAGGAATTATTAAGGTTTGAAAATGGCAGGAGGTTATCAGATTGTAGCAGGGTGCTTAATGATCTTGTAATAACTGAGAGCAAAGTGGAAGAGAAATTGTTGAAGTTAAACGTAAGAAAAGCACCTGGGGTCGATGGGATCTATCCAGTTATATTAAAGGAGGCGGCAAAGCAACTAAGCAAACCCTTAGCCATAATTATGAGAGCATCCTTGGACTCAGGGGAGGTTCCCACGGACTGGAGATGTGCAAATGTATCCCCAATTCACAAAGGGGGATCGAAGGATGACACGAATAATTACAGACCAGTTAGTTTAACTTCTGTTCCGGGTAAAATAATGGAGTCGCTGGTTAAAGATGCATTGCAGGATCATCTAGACAAGACTGCAGCAATAATTCAGACACAGCATGGGTTTGTTAAGGGAAAGTCTTGTCTGACAAATTTGATAGGATATTATGATGTGATTACAAAGGAACTGGATGCAAAAAATAATTTTGATATCATATATTTGGATTTCAGGAAAGCTTTTGACATTGTTGCGCATGGAAGACTATTGTACAAATTGGAGCAGAATGGTATTAAGGGTAAGTTGCTACAATGGATAAAAGGATGGTTAAGTGCGAGAAGACAGAGGGTGGTAATCAATGGGTTCTGCTCTTCTTGGACTAATGTTATTAGTGGAGTCCCACAGGGTTCGGTGTTAGGTCCACTGTTGTTTTGTATATTTATCAATGATATTGATGAAGGCATATCAGGCTTAATGTCGAAGTTTGCAGATGATACAAAGGTTGGCAGGGTTGTTAATGACAGTAATGGCAGTGTGCTACTGCAACAGGATCTAGATAATTTGGGCAGATGGGCTAAGAAGTGGCAACTGAAGTTTAACCTTGACAAATGCAAAGTACTGCATATGGGTAGAAGTAACCCCAGAGAAACTTACCAACTGTGTGGTACTACACTTAAGGTGGTAGAAAATGAAAAAGACCTGGGAGTAATTGTGCAGTCAGATATGAAGTTCTCTGAGCAATGCAGACAGGCTGCCAGGGCAGGTCATGGGGTTTTGTCAATGATATATAGGAATTTTGCTAGCAGGGAAAAGGAGGTGATTGTCCCTCTGTATAAGGCAATGGTCAGGCCACGCCTTGAGTACTGCGTACAGGTCTGGAGGCCTCATTTCAGGAAGGATGTAGATTTACTTGAGCGTGTACAGAGAAGGGCAACAAGATTGGTGAGGGGAATGAAGGGATCCTCTTACCAAGAGAGGCTTAAGTTCTGCAAATTGCAGGGGCTGGAGACTAGGCATCTGCGCGGTGATCTGATTGAGGTATATAAGGCCTTGAATGGGTTGAGCACGCTGAATTCTGATGGGATCCTTCCACTTGTTCAGATTACAAACCTAAGGGGGCATAAATTCAAATTAAGGAAAGACAGATGTAGAATAGATGTGCGGAAATTTGCCTTTAGCCAGCGGGTGGTTAATTGCTGGAACAAACTTCCATCTGTCGTTGTGGAAGTTGATAGGTTGAATAAATTTAAGGAGGAACTGGACAGGCATTTGGAGGGAATGGTGTGATTTTTTTTTTTTTTTTTTTTTTTTTGGCTGATGCTGCATAAGCTCATACATTTGCTTTCTTGCATCACATGCCACTACTACTACTACTATAAGTTCTTATAGCAGAATAGAAAGTAAAAATATAGGACACAATTTGACATAACCTATTGCTGGATAAGTTTCAAAGTACTGTTAGTAACTAACGTGTGGATTATTATTTATTATTTTTTTTTATTGTTTAAGAATATTAAACTTATAGTTATAAGTTTTATAACTATTGTATAACTATTGTATATTTTATAACTATTGTATAACTATTGTTTATTACTAATTCCTAAATATTTCTAAATATTTATCAGCACATTGTCAAATATCTTTCAGTAAAATCATTTAAAAAATATTTTATTACTAAATTAAACAGATGAGTAATTACTAATCCATAAAAGAAAATTAACAATTATTAAAGACATTTTTATTACTCCAGGTTATACATGATCAAAGGCAGATATAGGTAGTTTTTTCTCTACCTGGCTATTCTTTTGACATAAAAATTTAATATAAATGGCAGATAGAAATAAAGATCATGTTACGGGAAAGAGAACTGACTGTTAATCCAGAACCTTTATTTCATTTATAATGAACCTCCACAGCATTTTGTAATCCACTTGGATGACAAATACTATTTACTCTTATGTTGAGCACTTTCCCTGGTGAAGATCTGATGTTTTATGAAGTTGTGCATTCTAGCAAAGAATGTTGCTGATAAACTAACTAAACTAAATTTCGAATATTGTACATAAAGGTATTGCTAATTATTATTTTTAACCTGTTTTACTTACTACACTACTAGTTAAATTGTTATTAATGTCCTGATTTATGGTGTCATTTGCAAATGACATAATTTCAGTTTCTAAATTAAGTTACTTAATTTCAGTTACTTAATGCATCCACATTCAAGGCAGCCCAAAAGTGAATGTGTGGTGTGATCTTATGAAGGACTTGATTATTGGACCATTCTTCTTCTTCTTGGAGGTTATCATTACAGGAATCGCATACCTAGATGTGCTGGTATGTGATTCCTGTAATGATAATCTCCTACAATACGCATTTTGTACATTTCCTACAGATTGCACACCTACAGCCAAACATAATCTTTCAGTAAATTGGAGCACTGCCTCATTGGAGCTTGCAGATGTGCACTGCTCAGAATGATACGTTCTCGAATTGTTGGATTGGGCATGGTGGACTGATGCCATTCCCCCCCCCCCTCATTCACCCGACAACTCTCTTAGATTTTTTCTTCTTGGACTATGTGAAAGACATTGTTTATTCCACCAAAGTGTCTAACATATGCATAGATGTATATCTATGCATAGATGCAATAGATGCATCATGCAAGCAGTTACTGCCATCATTGCAGATATGTTGGAGTGAAGCTGGAATGAAATAGAATATCATTTGGTGGACATTCTTCATTGCACCAAAATAATTCATTTAGAAGTCTGCTGACTTTCTTATTATAAACTGGTTGAGTTTTTTTAACCAATAAAGGTTATTAACATTTCCTGGTGCACTAATGGAATATATTGGATACTGTTGCACATGGAAGACTGCTACACAAATTGGAGCAGTGTGACATTGGAGGCAAATTGCTGCTATGGATAAAGGGGTGGTTGAGGGGGAGAAGACAGAGAGTGGTAATCAATGGACACTGCTCATCGTGGACTAATGTTATTAGTGGAGTCCCTCAGGGCTCAGTGTTGGGTCCATTATTGTTTTCTGTATTTATAAATGATATTGATGATGGTATATCAAGCTTAATGTCCAAGTTTGCAGATGATACAAAGGTTGGCAGGGTTGTCAAGGACACTACTGACACTATGCTGCTACAACAGGATCTGGAAAGGTTGAGCAGATGGGCTGAGAGGTGACAAATGTAAAGTACTACACATGGGAAACAGCAACCCCAGAGCAACGTATCAACTCTGTGGTACTACACTGACAGTGGTAGAGAATGAAAGGGACTTGGGGGTGATTGTGCAGGCAGATATGAAGTTCTCTGAGCAGTGCAGACAGGCTGCAAGAGTAGCTCATGGAGTATTGTCAATGATATACAGGAATTTTTCCAGCAGGGATAAGGAGGTGATTATTCCATTGTATAAGGCAATGGTCAGGCCACACCTAGAGTACTGTATACAGGTCTGGAGGCCTCATTTCAAGAAGGATGTAGAGCTGCTGGAACGAGTACAGAGAAGGGCAACAAGATTAGTGAATGGAACAAAGGGGTGCTCTTACAAAGAAAGGCTTAAGTTTTGCAAATTACAGTGTCTGGAGACTAGGCACCAGCGAGGTGATCTGATAGAGGTGTATAAAGCCTTGAATGGTTTAAGCATGCTCAATGCTGATGGGATTCTTCCTCTAGCTCAGAAAAATCGCCTGAGAGGGCATAAATTCAAATTGAGGAAAGACAGATGTAGGATAGACGTGCGGAAATTTGCCTTTAGCCAGCGGGTGGTTGGTTGGTGGAACAGACTGCCATCCCTTGTGGTGGAGGTTGATAGCCTAAATAAGTTTAAGGCTCAGCTGGACAGGTATTTTGAACGAACAGAGGGGTGAAGTGGAAGTGGGTTTTTTTTTTTTTTTTTTTTGGCTGATGCTGCATAAGCTTGCTTTCTTGCATCAAATGCCTCTACTAATGCTAATGCTAATTCAAAAAGGACACTTTGTATGCTGTACACAATAGCTCATGTGATATGTATGAAAAAAATAAATGATAATTGCCAGATTTCTATTGGTCCTATTTTAATGAAAGTTGGGAAGGCTTGACAGATCATTCTAACAGTGAAAAATGTAAAATTTCATGAAATGTCAGCCACTGGGAATAGTTATTAAATGCAGATGGGCAGACAAAGAAATAAATAATAATAGTGTTCCAGCAATCAACCACCCATTGGCTAAAGTTTGCCTTTAACCTGCTAGTTAAAGGCAAAGAATGCTGGTACAAACTTCCATCTGTTGTAGAAGTTGAGAGCTTAAATAAATTCAAGGCAGAACTAGACAAACATTTTGAGTGAATGGATGGGTGAAATGGGAAGGTGTTTTTTTTTTTTCTTTTTTGGCTGATGCTGTATATGCTTGCTTTCTTGCATAATGTGCCTCTTCTAATTCTAATAATTGCCAGATTTCTGTTGGTCTGATTTTAATGAAATTTGGAATGGCTCAAAATTCTTTCTAAAAGGCCCAAATATAAAATTTCATGAAAATCTGTTTACTGCAAGTTGAGTTGTTGCGAGCAAGCATATGGACGGACAAATGGGTGAACATGCTGAAGACAATAGACGCATTATGCATTTATGCAATCTATGCATAGATGCAATAGATACATTATGTGTATATACTAATGCAGCTAATAAAATGACAAAGTTGGTAAAAAAACAAGGACCTTGTTTTTTAGGTGCATAAATTATTTGCCATGTGCTGGTTGGAAATAATTCTTCCAATGCTTCAGCTACAATAACTACAAAATCACACCTAAAAAAAAGTAAAAGTTGCAAAAAAAAAAAATAAATAAATAACCAAGGACCTTGTTTTAAGTCATGTTACCATATATGCTTATTACACCTATTGTCTTAACTATGTCTGTCCATCTGCAAATTATAACGACTCCCAGTTGATGGATTTTCATAAAATTTTATAAGATTTGACAAGCCTTCCTAAATTTATTTAAAATTAGACCAATAGAAATCTGGCAGTTATTATTTATTTTTTTCATGCATATATCACCTGAGCTATCCATATACAGTATATTGTAGCCAAAGCACTGGTGTCCTTGTCGGAGGAATGAATGGGCAGATAGAAGTGCAGGAAAAAGATTTTCTCAGTTCATGCATAAAAGCCACTGCTCTGCTTTTTTTTTTCTTTTTTAATAAATCATGAATTATTGCTATTTGTTAATGCCTCTGAAATGTATTGCACTGTGTACATTAAATAACATGTTTTTTTTTGGTTGTTTATTTGTCAACAGCAACAGTTTTATGATTAACATTCTAATGAAGTGGACTTGATGGAAGTACATTACTTCTTTGTAATGATTTTTCCGGCTCTTAGTTTTTGTTCCTTTAGCTAATTACTCTTAATATTGAATTTCTCTGTTGATATTGAGGCAAAATTGTTTGAAGTAAATAGCTAGTGAGAGAAGTATGTTGTTAATTAATATCTTCTGTGATCTCAGCAAGATCTGCATTGGTTTTGATGGATGTGAAAATTTAAGTCATTGACAGATATTAGTATATGCGATCTTTGGGCTACAAATGGAGATAGAGAGACCCTCCCCATCACGCAGGACTTGTACTTTACCATATTTCATTGACGAGCTCAATCTCTAGATCTCAACATGATTGATCATCTGTGGAATGAGGTGGTACGAGTGGTTTGCAGCAGGAATCCACTGACATTCAATATAAGGCAGCTACTGCTGAAAACAATGATGTCTGCATGCAGTCCCTGTAAGATGCTTTTGGAATGTAGTAGCGTTCATTCCCTGACAAGTTGTTGCTGTTCTGAGGGAGGATATGCAGATTGCTGCTTTCTGTTAGATCACTATGTAGTAAACTAGCCTCCCTAATGTATTTATTTTAATGAAATTTTTCCCTTTCTCATCACTGATGGCACCCATGTGTGATTTGAAAAAGTTTTAGTGAGAGTTAACAAAATATAGTCTCTGATGTTATTATAGTTCATGGCATTATATAATTTTCTGTTGTCTTTCATAAGGTAAGGGTTTTTGCTTTTGTAGTGACTACAGTTGCCTCAGATTTTTTAAATTCTATACAGTGGGGCAAACTGATGTTACCAACAGCATAATTGTAAATGGGAAGCATTCAAGGAATTAATCTTGGAAGCTACTAGGCTTTTTATAACAACTAAGAATTACAGTTCAAGGCTTAGGCCTACATGGATGCCAGATGACCTAATGAGACTCGTGGCAGAGAAGAAAAATCCATGGGGGACAAATTATCAGCAGACACAGATGCCTATGGTAGATATAAGATAGTCTGTAATCAAGTCACAAAGGACATTAGGCAAGCAAAGGTAGATCTTTGGAAAAGAAAAACAATAAAGACTTCTTTACTTATGTAAACTCTAGTAGGAAGGGGATGAATCAGATTGGTCCACTTGACATTGACTGTTTGATTGTTGATGAACCGACTGAGGTAACTGACAAACTGAATGAGTATTTTGCATCTATGTTCACACATGAGGAGGTCTGTATAGAAATAGAGGCCACAAGCTTACCAGACTGGCAGGGAGCTAATTGATTTTGTAATGACTGAGAGTAAATTGGAGAAGAAATTGTTGAAATTGAACATAAGAAAGGTACCTGGGGTGGATGGGATCTATCCAGTGATATTAAAGGAACCAGCAAAGGAAGTAAGCAAAAGCTTAGCCATAATTATGAAAGCTTCCCCGGACTCATGGGAGGTCCCCACAGACTGGAGATGTGCAAATGTGTCCCTAATTCACAAAGGGGGAATCAAAGGGTGACACGAGTAATTATAGACCTGCTAGTCTAATTTCTGTTCCAGGGAAAATAACGGAGTCACTGGTTAAGGAAGCGATGCAGGATCATCTAAACGAGCCTGCAGTTATTGTTCAGACACAGCATGGGTTTGTTAAGGGGACGTCTTGTCTGACAAATTTGTTTGGATATTATGATGTGGTCACAAAGAAACTGGGTGCAAAAAATAATTTTGATATCGTATACTTGGATTTCAGGAAAGTTTTGATACTCTGGCACAAATTGGAGCAGTATGAAATTAAGGAAAAGTTGCTGCTATGGATAAAGGGATGGTTGAGTGGGAGAAGACAGAGTGGCAATAAATGGACACTACTCTTCATGGACTGATGTTATTGGTAGAGTCCCCGAGGTTTTGGTGTTGGGCCCATTGTTATTTTCTATATTTGTCAGTGATATTGAAGGTGCCTCCATAGCCAGGTGGACAAGAGCAGCAGTGCATAGCACACGCTTCTTGATTAGACCGGGGTTCGAGCCCATGACCACCTAATATGGAGGATGCGGAAAGGTCAGGGAATGACCACTGCATATCCCCGGAGCAATATGGCCTTAGTTGCTGCTCCTAAAAACCAAATAACACAAACAGTGATATTGAGGAAGGTATATCAGGGTTAATGTCTAAGTTTGCAGATAATATGAATTGGTAGTGTTGTTAATTGACAGTAATGATAGTACGCTACTGCAACAGGATCTGGAAAAGTTTAGCAGATGGGCTGAGAGGTGGCAACTGAAGTTTAACATTGACAAATGTAAAGTACTGCATATGGGTAGTAGTAACCCCAGAGTAACGTATCAACTGGGTGGTACTACACTCAGTGTAGTGGAGAATGAAAAGGGGCGGGGGGTATATATATATATCCAATATTTTAAAATAAAATAAAATAAAATAAAATAAAGCATAAGCCAGTAGTATGGCAAAAACTGTAGAGCGAAAATTAACATAAAAATAACCCAAAATAAAACGAATGAACGGGAAAGGGAAAATAAAGGTAAGACCTAAACAGTAGCCGAAAAACCCCTATATAATTTAGCACTTTAAATCCAATTATATAAGCTGGTTCAGCTTACATTATGTCAGTGATGTGGCTCTGCTTTAGAGTGCTGTCTGTTCTATAATTTATTTTTTGCTGCATAAGGACCACCACCGTACAAATCCTCTGCATTGGTGGATCGATTGGAGGAGGAATGGGTGGTTTCGTTCTTCGATCTTTTCGCCTTTGCGACGATTTGTATAGCGATTGAAATGCAGCGATTCCATGACCATTATTGGCCTCGTGGTCCTCTGTCGATATGGGACATAATGGTCAGTCTATTATTTTATTTTATTTTGATTTTGCTATCTTTTAGTAGTTCCATTAACCCTTTTGGATGATATTTCACGTCTTTCGGAAATGGTACCTTTCTGGGGGGGTACCGCTAAATTATTATGTAATTGGCATTATTTTAAATTTTATATCGGTTTTATTAATTGAATTTAAAGTGCTAAATTATATAGAGGTTTTTCGGCTACTGTTTATGTCTTACCTTTATTTTTCCTTTCCCGTTCGTTCGTTTTATTTTGGGTTATTTTTATGTTAATTTTCACTCTACAGTTTTTTCCGTACTACTGGCTTATGTTTTATTTTATTTTATTTGTTTTAAAATATTGGATATATCTTGGCTTCATATGGAGGATGTCCATATTGCTGCCTCTAATGAAAGCTCAATATTTATTTATTTATTTTATTATATTTTAACTTTTGTCATTATTTAAATATATATATATAAATAAATAAAAATCAAATATTGTAACTATTTCGAATGTGTTTTTGTGAAAGTGTAGCCCTCTAGTTGAGATGCTAGGCCATACCTGACTTTTAGCATTAGTAGAGGCATATGATGCAAGAAAGCAAGCTTATACAGCACCAGCCAAAAAAAAAAAAAAAAAAAAAAAAAACCTTCCCAATTCACCCATTCATTTACTTCAAATGTTTGTCTAGTTCTGCTTTGAATTTATTTAAGCTGTCAACTTCTACAACGACAGATGGAAGTTTGTTCCAGCAATCAACCACCCGCTGGCTGAAGGCAAATTTCCTCACATCTTTTCTACAACTGTGTTTCCTGAATTTGAATTTATATCCACTCAGGCAATTAATCTGGGCTACTAATTGGGGTTACTGCTACACATATGCAGTACTTTACATTTGTCAATGCTAAACTTCAGTTGCCACCTCTCAGACCATATGCTCAACTTTTCTAGATCTTGTTGCAGTACTTTTTTTTTTTTTTTTATGTAAACCCCAAACACGAGAGGTATTAGAATCTATAGTACTTAGTACCGTGCTTGGGTTGGAGGTTGAGAAGACGAAAGAAGATATTTGTTGACATTGGACTTGAACTTCTGTAGGCTGTAATTTTCAGGAAATACGTATGAAGGAAGGTTGTTCCAGAAAACGGCAGTTGAATGAATAAACGAGGAAGATGAAAAGTTGGTTCTGCGAGTTTGAAGTTGGACAGTAAATGGATGTTGACTGGTGGCGGCACGTGTTCGGACTGTTTTGAAAGAGAGAGCGGGAATTATAGAAGCCAATTCAGAAGAACAGTACCCATGGAAGTTTCTGTAGAAGAGGCATACAGCAGAAACAGTACGTCTATGAGACAGCGAGTGGAGAGACTCTGTTAGAGATGAATCATTAATTAACCTAACTGCCCTCTTCTGAATGGAATCTAGAAGCCTGAGAGAAATTTTGGGGGGCACCACCCCAGATGTAGGAACAATATTCCATGGTAGGGTAGATTTGTGATTTGTACAGAGTGAACAGCTATTTGGAAGAAAAGTAAAGGCGAGAGCGAAAGAGAAAACCATGTTTTTTAGATGCAGAGGAAGCAATATTTGTAATGTGCTTGTGCCAAGTGAGATTAGAAGTCAGAGTAATCCCCAAAAGAGATATATCATTTTGCCTAGAAATCGGAGTGTCACTAAAGATAAGCATAGGAGCAGAAGAATCGTTTTTGCGAGATAAAAGAAAAGACTGAGTTTTAGAAGGTTTGAAATCAACTAAGTTGTCTTTGCCCCACTGGAGAATTACCTGAAGATCGGCATTTAAGGAATTGGTAGCAGATTTTCGAGAAGTTGAAGCTGGTTGAGCACGACAAGGTTTCTCAAAATGGAAAGTGGAATGCAATGTGCTATCATTGGCAAAACTATGGATAGGATTTCCAGTCAATGGAAGAAGGTCATTAATATACAAGAGGAAAAGAGTGGGGGAAAGAACTGAACCTTGGGGGACACCGACATTAGTGGAGAAGTTAGAAGACAGAGAGCGATCTACCATCACCCTCAGTGAGCAATCAGAGAAAAAACTGGATAACCAATTACTAAAAACAGTTGGAAACCACAAGATGGAAGCTTGTTTAGAAGACCTTTATGCCAAACACGATCGAAAGCCTTTGAGATGTCAAGAGCAACTACTTGTGTTTCACCGAACCTTTCCATTGAATTAATCCATAAATGGGTAACATGAGCCAGAATATCACCAGTGGACCGACACTAACGGAATCCATATCGGCGATTGTTAATCAGACAGAAGGTTTCTAGGTAGTTTAAGAGTTGGCGGTTAATTGATTTCTCCATTACTTTAGAAAGAGTAGAAGTAATTGCAATAGGACGATAATTGGATGGGAGGGATTTGTCACCCTTTTTAGGAACTGGCTGGATATGAGTAAATTTCCAAGCAGAAGGAAAAACACCTTTGGAATAAGAAAGTGAAAAAAGGTGGCAAAAAATAGGAGTAAGTTGAGGAGCACAGGTTTTGAGAATAAGTGGAGAAATACCATCGGGACTTGGAGCTTTCTTAGCATCAAGATTCGTCAAAATCCTTCTGACGGAACACCACAGGAGGCATTGAATGGAGCGTGTTGGGAATGGTGGGAGGTGTTTTACCAAGATCATTAATACATGAGTTGGAAGAAAAATGGGATTCTAGCAGGTCAGCTTTATCCTTGGCTGAAGTGACAACAGAACCATCTGGTTTGGACAGAGGTGGGAGCAGAGATGGGCAAAAGTTGTGGCCAATAGCTTTGGCAAGACCAGAATGCTCGGCTACCATTAGGGCAAGAAGCAAGTTTTCTACTCTTAGCCTGTTCGAACTCTAGTTTGGACTGATTAATAACTGTTTTACAATTGCGAGATTTGGTGTAGGCAGAAAATGAAACTGGAGAATTAGAAACAAGCCAATTACGATATGTAACATTCTTCTCTTGAACAGCCTTAGCACATTTATTGGAAAACCAAGGTTTAGATAAAGGATGAGATTTTAAAGTGGAGTATGGGATAAAGGATTCCATTCCTGCAAGAATAATTTCACTGACACGATCTGAGCAAACGTTGACATCACCAAGTTGTGATCTGAAGTGCTTAAAGGACCTCTCACTTCGACCGTGTACTTAGAAGGGTTGTTTGTGAGAAAAAGATCAAGCGTATTGGCTGTATGATTAGGATTGTCCGTTATTCTTGTAGGTAAATCAACAATCTGTGCAAGGTCATTAGTAATTGCAAAAGCCTCAGCATCTCGACCAGCTGGGTCGGTGTGACTAGAAAACGGAAGCCAGCTGTAGTTGTGAACATTAAAATCACCAAGGAAAATTACCTCACTGTTAGGAAAGTTGGACTGGAGAAAGTCAAGTTGCAAAGAGAAGAAGTCAAAGAGCTCCAAGCGATTAGTGGAGTTGGGAGAACGGTAGAGACAACAGATGAATTTGACACAATGAGGTAGAGAGATTTTAAGCCAGAGAAGATCAAAGAGAGGAGATTCCAAATTGCCAAGTCTCTGACAGGGAATATCAGAACGGACATATGCACAAATACCACCTTTGAGGCGAAAGGAATCATACAGCGAATAATTTGAGCATCTGAGATGAGCAGTAGTTGAATCAACCGAATACTGAGATTCTGTCAGAAAAAGTACATGGGGTTTGGCAGATTGCAAGTGGAAATGGACATCGTTAAGATTAGAATTGAGACCACGTATATTTGTGAAATGAATTAGGAAGTGCTTGGGAGTTTTAGATCTTTTTGCAGATAAGCTTGCTCTATTAGTTTGACAATTCATTGTGTATTCAATAGTAAGAAAAATTGGGTGAGACATGCTGTATGAAGTAATGAAATTTTTGGATATGGCGTACACATGGTAAGAATATACCTAGATCCTTGACATAACGTGGCCTCGACAATGCTCTCCGCATACACACTACTTGGGCTCCCTCCAGTCGCTATCTGGCAGAATAGGGGTAGCAAGATTATACACTAGCTGATCCGGAAGCTTCCTAGAAAGTTACCAATTGGTTTGGTCCGGTGTACTAACTAGCGGCCGGCCTGCGAACACCGCTTTACAGCTGTACCCTCAAAATGTAAGGCATATTGGATCTCGCCATGATGTTCATCATAACCTCAAAAGTCATCAATCATACTGCATGATGGAAGAGATAGGGAAGGGTTGACTCTCATTAGTGTAATTAACAATCCTGACAACCTTCGTATCGTCTGCAAACTTGGACATTAAGCCTGATATACCTTCATCAGTATCATTAATAAATACAGAAAACAACAGTGGACCTAACACTGAACCCTGTGGGACTCCACTAATAACTTTAGTCTGCGAAGAGCAGTGTCCATTGATTACCACCCTCTGCCTTCCCTCACTCAATAATCCTTTTATCCATAGCATCAGTTAGCCCTTAATTCCATAATGCTCCAATTTGTACAGTAGTCTTTCATGTGCAACAGTATCAAAAGCTTTCCTATGATCCAAGTATACTGGATGCAAAGAATAATTTTGATATCATATATTGTATTGATTTGTACTTTGATTTGTAGCTACTCAAAATGCACTAACTCTTCAAGTTCTGAGTTGTATTAATACAAGCCCATCCCAACTCACAGATTTATGATGACATTCTTTTGCCTTTTTTTTTTTTTTTTTTTTTTTTTTTGCCACGTTGATTCCCTATAAATAATTTTCTTCTGTAGGATCATGAAATCCAGTGTGGATTGGTCAAAATCAAGTGTCCAAACTGTCAATCAGATGTAGTACGCAAGAATTTGGATCTCCATTTGAAGAAAAAATGTCCAGCACTACGTGTAAAATGTTCTTGTGGGCGAGATTTCAACCAAACAGCTATATCTGTAAGTGCATTCTTTACAAAGTCCACAATTTCTTGGATAAGTTGTGAAATTTATTTTAAACAGAAATGTATTTTGTGCAACCATATAAATACCATATAAAAATTCATGGGAGCAACTTCAGATGAATAAAGCAGCACATGTGATACTACAGGCACTCTCTTTATAAATTTATTGCTAATATATTTTGGGCAATGGAGGTTATATAGATTAATGTCAGTAAATTATTAGTATAATTAGTGCAAATATATTGTAAATAAAATCGTCATCATGCCTCAGGGCCGACCGGGCTAGCCAGGTGGGTAAGGTGCCTGCCTGGCAACCCAAAGGTCGTGGGTTCGAATCCCCCCTCGGGCTTGGATCAAAGTACTGCAAAAACCTTGGGAGGTGCACTATGGCCACAGAAGCCAATGCGCCAACAACTACCAAAAAAAAAAAAAAAAAAAAACATGCCTCAGGTAACTCATGACAGTTGGTGATTTTCATAAAACAAATTACCAGATGGTAATTTGTTCCAACAATCAATTTCAAGAGTAATTGATTGTGGAAACATAGGATGTTTGATGCTTTTATCAAACATCCTATGATAAAAGCATTATACATCCCATTCTGGGGATATATAAAATAAAGTAAATAAATATATAAACCTCGGTAATTCGATAAAAATTAATAAATTATTTGTAGTTCTTTTAATTATAACTAAAATGATTATAACTAAATTTAACTGAGTTCAATCTCTATTACAAAAATATTCCTTAATGTTCCATATGAAATCATTGTATGAAATAATGAACCTATTTTGCAATAAAATATTAATTTTCTTTTTTGGTTTCTTTTCAGTGTCATCAAGATGTGTGTGGTTTTGTGAAGATAAAGTGCCATAACTGCAATTCTGAAATAGAACGGAAGAAAATGAATTTGCACCTATCACAACGATGCCCAGTGCTGCTTGTGAAGTGCTCTTATTGTGCCTGCAAATTCAAGAAAGCTGACATTGGTGTAAGTCAAACATAGTGCTCTTTCTGCAAGTATTAATACCCTTATGTTATTGAGCTACCGACAGGTTGATCATGTATATGTATACTTACTATAGCAAGAAGAAATTCAGCTAGTGGTTTAAGAGCATTCACTAGCTTCCTCTTTTCTCTCTCTGTCTCACTGCTTACACCACTTACCCACATACTTTGTGGTACTGAGTGCTGCAAGTAAGCACATTTGTCTTTTGACCGATAGTTTCTTGAGGAGAATGGGTAGTAATGTGAGTGCAAAATGTAGAAGCTAATGATTGCCCTTAACAAGCCTGGAGATTTTGTCCTCACTTTAAAATACAGCTTACATGTAAAAATTGATTTAAAATATCTGTTATGGTCTTTCATTTCACCCATCCACTTGTGCCAAATGTTTGTCTAGTTCTGCCTTTAATCCAATCCATTTAAGCTATTGAGTTCTACAATGACAGATGGAAGTTTGTTCCAGCAATCACCCACTGGCTAATGACAAACTTCCACACAATCTATCCTACAACTGTCTTTCCTCAATTTGAATTTATGTCCTCTCAGGTGATTATTCTGAGCAAGAGGAAGAATCCTATCATCATTCAGCATGCTCAAACCATTCAAGGCTTTATACACCTCAATCAGATCACCTTGCAGGTGCCTGGTCTCCAGACATTATAATTTACAAAACTTAAACCTTTCTTTGTAAGAGCAACCCTTTGTTCCATTCACTAATCTTATTGCCCTTCTCTGTACTCATTCCAGCAGCTCAACATCCTTTAGCATTAGCATTAGTAGAGGCATTTGATGCAAGAAAGCAAGCTTATGCAGCATCAGCCAAAAAAAAAAAAAAAAAAAAACCCACTTCCACTTCACCCCTCTGTTCGTTCAAAATACCTGTCCAGCTGAGCCTTAAATTTATTTAGGCTATCAACCTCCACCACAAGGGATGGGAGTCTGTTCCACCAACCAACCACCCGCTGGCTAAAGGCAAATTTCCACACGTCTGTCCTACATCTGTCTTTCCTCAATTTGAATTTATGCCCTCTCAGGTGATTTTTCTGAGCTAGAGGAAGAATCCCATCAGCATTGAGCATGCTTAAACCATTCAAGGCTTTATACACCTCTATCAGATCACCTCGCTGGTGCCTAGTCTCCAGACACTGTAATTTGCAAAACTTAAGCCTTTCTTCGTAAGAGAACCCCTTTGTTCCATTCACTAATCTTGTTGCCCTTCTCTGTACTCGTTCCAGCAGCTCTACATCCTTCTTGAAATGAGGCCTCCAGACCTGTATACAGTACTCTAGGTGTGGCCTGACCATTCCCTTATACAATGGAATAATCACCTCCTTATCCCTGCTGGAAAAATTCCTGTATATCATTGACAATACTCCATGAGCTACTCTTGCAGCCCGTCTGAACTGCTCAGAGAATTTCATATCTGCCTGCACAACCACCCCCAAGTCCCTTTCATTCTCTACCACTGTCAGTGTAGTACCACAGAGTTGATACGTTGCTCTGGGGTTGCTGTTTCCCATGTGTAGTACTTTACATTTGTCAATGTTAAACTTCATTTGCCACCTCTCAGCCCATCTGCTCAACCTTTCCAGATCCTGTTGCAGCAGCATAGTGTCAGTAGTGTCCTTGACAACCCTGCCAACCTTTGTATTGTCTGAAAACTTGGACATTAAGCCCGATATACCATCATCAATATCATTTATAAATACAGAAAACAATAATGGACCCAACACTGAGCCCTGAGGGACTCCACTAATAACATCAGTCCACGATGAGCAGTGTCCATTGATTACCACTCTCTGTCTTCTCCCCCTCAACCACCCCTTTATCCATAGCAGCAATTTGCCTCCAATGTCACACTACTCCAATTTGTGTAGTAGTCTTCCATGTGCAACAGTATCAAAAGCCTTTCTAAGATCCAAGTATATAATATCAAAGTTATTCTCTGCATCCAGTTCTTTTGTGACTGCATCATAGTATCCAGTCAAGTTGGTCAGGCAAGACTTCCCCTTAACAAAACCATGCTGTGTCTGAGCTATAACTGAAGTCTTGTCTAAATGATCCTGCAGTGCTTCTTTGACCAGTGCCTCCATTAATTTTCCTGGAACAGAAGTTAAGCTCACAGGTCTATAATTACTTGTGTCAGCCTTTGATCCTCCTTTGTGAATTGGGGTCACATTTGCACATTTCCAGTCTATGGGTACCTCCCCTGAGTCCAAGGAAGCTCTCATAATTATGGCTAAGGGTTTGCTTACTTCCTTTGCTGCCTCCTTTAATATAACTGGATAGATCCCATCCACCCCGGGTGCCTTTCTTGTGTTTATCTTCAACAGTTTCTCCTCCACTTTACTCCCAGTTATTTCAAGATTCTGTAGCTTGCTGCTAGAGTTGAATACACCTCTGGCATTCCCCTCGCTGAATAACTCCTCATGTGTGAATGTCGATGCAAAATATTCATTTAGTTTGTTAGCTACCTGAGCAGGATCATCAACAGTTGACCCATCAATATCAAGTGGACCAATCTGATTCATCCCCTTCCTTCTAGAGTTTACATAAGTAAAGAACTCTTTGCTGTTTTTCTTTGCATCCCTTGCCAAGGATTTCACGTAATCTGCCTTCGCCTGCCTAACCTCCTTTGTAACTTGGTTGCATATCAACTTGTATCTATCATAGGCTTCTGTGTCATGTGTTAATTTGTAAGTATCCCATGCATTTTTCTTCTCTGCCATATGCCTCATTAGTTCATCTGACATCCATTTTGGCCTAAACCTTGAACAATATTTCTTAGTTGGTATGTAAAGCCTAGTAGCTTCCAAGATAAGTTCTTTGAATGCTTCCCATTTTGAATTTGCTGTTGGTAACATCATCAGTTGGTCCCACTGTATAGAATTTAAATACTGTCTCAGTCCATCGTAGTCGCCTTTACGGAAGCAATAACCCTTCCCTTTACCCCTAATGGTAGTTACCTCTTTGAGTAAATCCCACTTCAGCACACTGTGATCACTGCCACCTAGTGGTTCATTTATCTGCAGATTCTTAATGCATGAAGAATCACTGCTGATAATCAAATCAAGAGTATTACTCCCTCTAGTTGCCTCCTGAACATGCTGATGTAGAAAACAATCATCCCATAAATCCACAAAAGCCCTGCTAGTGTGTGAGTAACCAGCCCCCAAATTCCAGTCAATATCTGGGAAATTAAAATCTCCCATTATAAGACTCTCTGATTTACTGGCCCACTCTATTTCCCTGTACAGTTCCTTATTATACTCATCAGAGTCATTAGGCCTATAGCACACTCCTACTCTCAATTTTGATCTCCCAATGTTTATGTCACACCAAACTGACTCAACACTGCACTGTCCAGCGATGTCGACTGGCTTCACTTCCTTGGTTTTTATGTGTTTCTTAACTAATAGCATAACCCCTCCCCCCTTCCTATCCTGTCTATCCTTTATGTAGACGTTGTACTCCCCAAATTGCAGTTCTGCATCCCTTATATCTGTGTGACACCACGTCTCTGATATCCCAACAATATCTGCCTTCGATGTTTTGAGAAATACCTCAAATTCATCAAATTTATTTACTAAACTCCTAGCATTGGTGTACACGCAAGTATACCTGCACCTGTTTCTATTCTTAGCTACCCTAACACAACCCATGTGTTTACTTGTACCGCAATGGCTCCCAGCAGTCTCTGAAATACCATGCGTCTTGTTTTTCAGGCTTCTGCTCATTCTAATAGAAGCAGTGCAAGAATCTCTTTCACCTCTGCCAGTGGCTACTGTCAATCTATTGGTCTTTGTCTCCCCCCAAGCTAGCAGTTTTCCGACCCACCTAACACTGCCTCGATAGCATCAGCAAATATTCTTGCACCCTTTCTGTTTAAGTGTATCCCATCCCTGTAGAAGCAATCTCTCCTGTTAACAAGTACAGTCCAGGCTGAAAAAAGTTCTACCCCTTGAGCCTTGCACAATCTTTCCAGGGCCGAATTGATCGACAAGGCTCTCATCATATACTCCCTCCTATCGTGTCTGGGCAGAATTGCAGACACTTTCAAATTCAACCCTAATTCTCGGCTTTTGTTCAACAGTGACCTGTACTTGTTAAGTAATTCTGCCGGTCTCCTACTCTTAATATTATTAGTGCCAACGTGTACAACTATATCACCTTTTGTGCCCTTAAAAGATGATATTCGCTCTACAATGTCATCAAGCTTTGCCTCTGGCAGACATACCCTGGTCCTGATCCTTCTTAAAATGAGGCCTCCAGGCCTGTATACAGTACTCAAGGTGTGGCCTGACCATTGCCTTATACAAGGGAATAATCACCTCCTTATCCCTGCTAGAAATATTCCTGTATATCATTGACAAGACCCCACAAGATACCCTTGTAGACCGTCTGCACTGCTCAGAAAACTTCATATCTGCCTGCACAATTACCCCCAGGTCCTTTCCATTCTCTACCACTATCAGCATGGCACCACACAGTTGATACGTTACTCTGGGGTTATTGCTTCCCATATGCAGTACTTTACTACATCTGTCAATGTTAAACTTCAGTTGCCACCTCTCAGCTTATCTGCTCAACTTTTTTAGATCCTGTTGCAGCAGCGTCTGTCATTAGTGTCATTAACAACCCTGCCGACCTTCGTACTTGGACATTAAGTGTAGTATTAGTAATGGCAAATGATGCAAGAAAGCAAGCTTATATAGCATCAGCCAAAAAAAAAAAAAAACCTACACAGTTCATCCATCCATACCTTCTAAGAATTTGTCTAGTTCTTTTTTGCATTTATTTAAACTATCCACTTCCACAACAACAGATGAAAGCATGTTCCAACATTCAACCACCAGCTGGCTTCTGCACATCTATCCTGCAACCATCCTCCCTCAACTTGAATTTTTGCCCTCTCATGTAGTCTCAGCATGTGGAACAATGCCATTAACATTTAGATTAATCCATCCATTCAAGGATCGATTAAGCTGAATCCATTCAAGGCTTTAAACATCTCAGTCAGATCTCTCTCCATTTCGACTCGAGACACTCCAATTTGCAGAACTGAGGCTTTTCTAGGTAAGAGCACCCCTTTTGTTCCCTTCGCCAATCTAGTTGCTCTTCTCTCCACCTGTTCCACCAGTTCTACATCCTTCCTAAAGTGAAACCGCCAGATCTATATACCCTCAAGATACAGTTGCCTAACCATGGCCTTATACAAAGGGATAATCATCTCCTTATCCCTGCTAGCAAAATTTCTGTATGTCATTAACAAAACCCTGTGGGCTGTCCTGGCAGCATGTCTGCACTGCTCAAGAGAATTTCATATCTTACTGCACAGTTACCCCTAGGTCTTTTTCATTCTCCACTACCCTGAGTGTAGATACCACATAGTTGATAAGTTACTCTGGGGTTAATGCTACCCATATGCAGTGCCTTGCATTTGTCAATATTAAATTTTATCTGCCATTTCTCAACCCATCGACCCAATTTGCCTGGCTCTTGTTGCAGTAGCTCACCCTGATGACTGTCGTTAACCACCCTGCCAACCTGTGTATCATCTGCATACTTAGTCATTAAGCTTGATATACCTTCATCAATATCATTGATAAACATTGAAAACAACAATGGAACCAGCACTGAATCCTAGGGGACTGCACTAATAACATTAGTCCACAAAGGGCAATGCCCATTGCTAAGTACTTTGTCTTCTTGCACTTAGCCATCCCGTTATTTATAGCATTAACTTACCCTTAATGCCCCATTGCTCCAATTTGTACAGTAGTCTTTTATGTGCAACAATATCAAAAGCATTCCTGAAATCCAAGTATATGATGTCAAAATTATTTTTGCACTAAGTTCCTTAAGTTTCCTAAGGTCACTGCATCATAGTAACCTATCAGATTGATTAGACAAGACCACCTCTTAACAAATCCATACTGTGATTGCAGTCTAATTGCATGCCTGTCTAAATGGTCCTGCATTCCGTTATTTTCTTTGTTGTTAAGCTAACAGATTGGTAATTACTATTGCTTTTTCTATGAAATTCCAAGAATAGAATTTCTTAGCTAAAAGGGAAAAAATATATTTTTATATTTAAGTTATAAAAATATAACTTACAAGCTACATTTTTATAAATGACATCGATGAAGGGATAGAAGGCGTGACGTCAAAATTTGCAGATGACATAAACATTGGTAGAGTTGTTAATGATCAGTGCCAAGCAGTGCTCCCTCAGGATGACTTGAATGAACTTCAGAGATGGTCAGAGAAGTGGAAGCTATGTTTTATTGCAACAAAATGCAACATCTTGCACTTGGGGAATAGCAACCTCAAAATAAACTATATACTTGGCGGGATTAAATTAAAAACAGTGGAGGAAGAAAGGCATCTGAGAGTTACAATATGGGCAGATGTGAAGTTTTCTGAGCAGTGTAAAAAGGCAGTCAGGAAAGCCCATGTTGTCCTATCGATGATTGATCAAAAATTATCCTGTAGAGATAGGAAGGTTATAATCCCACTGTATAAGGCAATTTTAAGACCACATTTGGAATACTGTATTTGGGTATGGAGACCTCATCTGAAAAAAGGTATTCGGCTTCTTGAAAGGGTCCAAAGATGGACAATTTGAATGGTGAGATCAGCAGAAGGATGACTGTTTGAGGAAAGACTCTGATTATATGGGTTACAGAGCTTGGTGACCAGGTCTCAAAGGTGACTTGATTGAGGTTTATAAGTCTCTGAGAGGGGTTAGAAAAATGAATGAAGGTGGAAATTTCACTGTTGTAAAGAATTCCAGAACTAGGGGCCATAACACAATTAAAACCCTGCAATTATACTACCATTCACTATACTACTAGTTACATAATATGATATTTGCACTAAATCACTGATACAGAAGCTGTTATGAATTTGTAAGTCGTAACTTACAAAATCTCAGCTAAATTTTAATATAATCTAACGAAAGTGACTAGGACTGTCAAACAGTTTATTGAACACAATGTAATATATTAATTTAGTCAAAAATGGAAAATTTCCCACCCTTTCTAGTAAGATCTACCCTGCATTACGCAGCATGCCTTAGATGTTTTCTAATACAGCATTTTTCTAATAATTCCATGTATATGATAATCTTGGTACAGATGCTGAAAAGGTCTGTGTGGAAGACAGAATGCAAACTCAAATGGAAATTTACAGCAGACTGAAGATTTAGACTGAACTTAGTATAATATTTAGACAGTGGCAAAGCTATCATACTGTGGAAACTGCCACTGAGGTTAGGAGTAGGTGACAAAGTCCGATGGACCTGACAGTTGTATTTTATGTAATAATTTATTACATTCTAATTGTAATCCTCTAGTTGAGTGGCTGTTCAAGGCTAGAGCCATTATTGCTTTAAATTAGATAAGTAATTAAATACTGGGTAGTTGGCACTAAGGCATTTTTAGTTTTCAATACAGCATCATTACTATAACATGTCATATTGCGAAATGGTTCATAACAAGTTGCCTAGCCTTGCACTTTCGAATAAATAACATTTTCCAAGCATTACTTATTCAAAATATAGAGAAGAGTATTTGTTATGGTGTTACTTATTGTCAGTGTAATGCCATTCAAGCAGCACTGTTTCAGGAATCTTGGTTCCCTCTTTAGTGGGCAGTTAGGCACTGTGAGTGTAAGAGTAGACAAAACCTGGAAGTGAAATATTTTCATGATAAGAGAGATGCCAGAAGGTATGTGAATTTAACATGATGATTTTATGGCCTTTTTAGGCCTTTGACTTCCTGAAGTCAGAGGCCTAAAAATGCCAAAAGGCCATGAATGAATCATGATAAATATAGTAATTAAATAAAATTGTTTAAGAACAGTATAGAAATATAGGAGTAAAAGCAAATAAATAAATCTAAAAGAAATTCATACTAATATAAATTTGATCATCTATTGCACACCTAAAGGCCTAATTATGGCCCTGTTAATAAATGCACATCTTCATGAATATACAATTCTCTCATGAGTGATGGCTGTTTTTTTTTTTTTTTTTTTTAATTAAGATATTTTATTCTTGTAGAAACATGAAGACTGCTGTAAGGAAGCATTGGTCACATGTCCTGAATGTGAAGTCAAAATCATACGGAAGGATCAAGAACACCATGCTGCTACAGATTGTCCTATGAAACTTGTGAACTGCTCCCATTGTACCAGTCAGTTTCCCAGAAAATCTCTTTCCGTAAGTTTTTCAAATAGCACAATCAATTTATAAAGTGATTGTGGTTTGGCTTTCACTGCACAATACATATTAAACAAATAAATGAAAGTTAAACAATTTTTACAGATTTATCTTAAAATACTCAAAAATCACTCAACTCGTCAAATTACCATTGTTGCTTAAAGTCTGAATGTTAAAAAGAAAGGAAAATATTTAGTGTAATTTCTATGATTTAATGTTGATTAAGTGTGATTTAGTGTTATATCTATAAAAATATTTTAAACTGAAAATTAAGTTCATTGCCTGTGTAAATAATGAACATTTATTAAAATTTAAATTTATTTGAAATTATCACATATATGAACTGCATAATAAGTATTTTGTTGCACCGGCATAAACCATATAAAATCATTAGGAATGGGTTTTATTTATTTATGTAATTTCTCAACAAAGGAGCATGTAGACCCTAAAACTGAAGTGAGAAAGTTAAGATAATACACTGGAATTTAATCAGTGAAAAATTAATATTTTGCTTTAGCGAAATATTAAATTCTCATTGATTAAATTTTCAAATACTTTCTAAATATTCAGATATATTTTTTTTGGCTGGTGCAGCATAAGCCTCAGGCTTCCTTGCACCATATAGCTGATAATAATAATAATAATATTCCAAAATACTTTTGAATTTCATTCAAATATGTTTGAGAATTTTAGATAACTAATGCAGAGAGAGAGTAGCAAAGATTCTATCTGTGCATCCCACAAGAGACTAGAATGGTGCAGAGATCAGCTACAATTATGGTCCTTACACGGAGCTCAGTGAATGCTGCCCTGCTCTTTCACATTGAAAAGGTCTAGTTTAAATTCGTTTGGCTACAGTCAAGAAGTACTTCCCACCAGGATGAAAGAACTTTTATGAACTAATTTTTCTTATTTAAATAAATATCTTTATTGTGATTACATAAAGAAACACACAAATCCTTTTTATGTTGAAAGAATGCCAGGGGTTTTCAATTACAATAAAAAGTATTGCAATAAAAGATGTGAATAACAAGTAAAAAATTACTTTATAATAGGATGATAAAACATGTAAGAAAGCAAATTTATTACATTGGTTTTTAACTTATATAGAAATAAACCATGGACACAAACACTTGGCAACCAGGAAAGTGGGGGTTGGGGGAAGCAGGTCCCATTGAGCATTTTCTCCGTGGTCTGTGCTGGCTCTCAGTTCCCTTATGGACAACTGTTTATATAGTTCCTTGTAGAGTGTTTATGAGTATAACATGAGGCATATCACAAGAGGCATCAGAAGTGGATGATAGGTGACACATGATGTAGATGATGCACAGCAGATGTAGTAACACACACACTGTCGAACAGAGCCAGCCTTAGGCCAATTAGACCTATTTGACATATAATTGGGCCCTGCACTAGGAATTCCACCTCCAACTTTAAAAAACATTGAACACCCTACAGAAGAATGTGGGAAGAATGTAGGTGACACGAAACAATTAGCTTTTCTTTTTAAAGTATATCTACAAAAAGAGGAAAAGGGGAATTTTAAAGAGCTGAAAAGCTCTAACATAATGCGGCTTTAGTTGAATTGAATTGTTCCACCGAGCATTCAACTGCACTGCAGACAAACATCATATTTAGATGGTCATATTCTTGTTGAGGAAATGAAAACTGAAACCAATTCTTTCTTTCTTCATACTTTGGAAACCTGTGAAAATCCTGAAATTCCTTGCTTGATTTCATATTGTTTTATTGCTCTACACAGATTTTTGACAATTCCAGCACTTCAGGGTAAAGCAGTTTTTCCAAATTAAAATCATATCATGCTCCAAAATAGACTTGTTAGAATGTAATGAAGTAAGAAATTTAAATTTTGATAAAATTTTAAATGTTGCTGAACAAAAAACAAGAAAAATTTCTTTATAATTACAGTTTTGTTGGTTAAAATTTATTACATGAGTGATATTATTTAACGGTGATTTATTTTAGTGTGCTTCATTGTTATTGGGTTAGCATTAAGTATGAGTTGGGTCTAAGGTTTTGAAATGCCATGTTGATTGAGTTAATTGTAATATAACTTCCTGATGTTTAGTTTGATCAAAACAAAGAAATATAAACTTCTTTTACTTTCCATCTTTGACATTGCATTCCATTTTTACAGTTTTATTTTATGTTGAAATATAACTAATAAATATAGATATTATTTTATTTTTAATTTGATGTAATAGAACATATTTCTCCTACCAAAATGGTTCAAATTGGGCCTCACATTTGCTAAGGCCAGCTCTGCTGTAGAATTCACAATAATGGTATTATGGATCCATAAACACTTGACAATTCAAAGTAGAAGGATGTGGGTACTCCCACCTTCAGCTTTAAATGTTGATTATGAAGACAGAGGGCCTCCATGGTAATGAGAATGTGCTAATTGCAGCACCTGGAGAGTAGGCACCTGCATAGTGATCTGATTGAGGTGTATAAGGCCTTGAATGAATTGAGCAAGCTGAATGCTGATGGGATTCTTCCTCTTGCTCAGATTAAGAACCTGAGGGGACATAGATTCAAATTGAGGAAAGACAGTTGTAGAATAGATGTGCAGAAATTCGCCTTTAGCCAGTAGTTAGTTGATTGGTGGAACAGACTTCCATCTTTTGTTGTGGAAGGTGATAGCCTAAATAAATCTAAGGCTGAGCTGGACAGGCATTTGGAATGAATGGAGGGGGTGAAATGGGAGAGTTTTTTTTTTTTTTTTTTTTGGCTGATGCTGCATAAGCTTGCTTTCTTGCATCGTATGCCTCTACTAATGCTAATAGCATTAGCATTTGTAATTTTTTTTTTTCACAGATGTGGGCAAACTGTACCTATTCTTCTGAGGGGGTTTTGAGCACTTTGAAATTTTGAAATTCAAAAAAAGTCATTTTATAAAACTTACAAAAAATTTTCCACAGAATATTGACATGTTTATATGGTCACTGATTATTTTGAGTATACACCAAGGAGTCACTTTATTAGATACATCTATCCTTTTCACGAAATAGAGCACACCTTCAGTAACGCCATCATGAGTTTGTATGCATTCTTGTGCTGTTCACTGTGAGAATGCACAAGACAGGTGACTTTGATCATGATGTGTTAGTAGGCACTGGTATGAGGAGTACCTTGGAAACTGCAATCCTATTGGAGTTTTCATGTATGACTGTATCCCAGATGTATTGAGATTGGTCTCAATAACCAAATAACATCCAGCAAAGCTGTTTCTTTGGAAATAGCTTGTTGATACAAGAGGTCAGCAGAGACTGTCATCAAGACTTGTGCAGGGTAACGTAATAAAAGGGCTACAGTCAATCAAATAACATTTCCATGATGACACTGATAACCAAAGAGGATATCAGAATGCAGAACTCATTGTACTTTGTGTTAGATGAGGGGTATCACAACCCTAATTGGTTCCCACACCTGTCAGCAAGAAACAGGAAGGTATGGTTACAGTGGGATCAGAAACACCAACACTAGACAGTAGAGGATGGAAAAACACCTTATCTGAAGAATCTCAGTTCCTGTTATTTCACACTGATGAGAAAGCACAAGAATATCGGTGTAAACAACATTAGTTCATGGACCCATCTTGCTGGGTGTCAACAATGCAGGCTGGTGGTGGTGTAATGGTATGGGAGTGTTTTCATGGTGTGAAATGGGCCCCTTGATACCAGTGGAGAAACATTTTCTGAGCAAGTGCATTCCCTTCATGACTGCAATATATCTATCTGTGAATGGGTTCACCCATCTGGCCAAATGTATCAGTCTGTATCTGCCAACTGTATCAATCTGGCCATGTATACCAATTTATATTTAGACCTAGTGACTAGAATTGTACTGAGCTAGTTCCAAGAATGTAAGAAATCAGCCTACTCTGATGGCCTCCCTAGTCCAGTTGAGCTCTTGTGGGATGGGATAGAATGAGCTCCCCAGAGTAGAGTTATGCAACTATCCAATATCCAACAACAGTTGAGTTGTCATCTAGAACGAGCATTCCAGTAGCATGCTTTTGACAGCTTATTGAGTCTGTGTCACTATGAATTCAGTTCTGAAGGTTAAAAGGGGACCTACTTGCAATTAGATAATTGTACCTAATAAAGTGGCCACTCAATTCATGTAAAGTACATTCAATGTACTTTACATGAACATCGATTACATGAATATTGATTATTTCATTTCTTTAATTTTTAAGAATGCTGTTGTTACGTTATTTTATCAGAAGTGGTTGAATCCCAGTAATGTTAAATAAAATAAATTTTTGATAAATAATTTAATCCGTGGGCCCATCCTTGCCCCGAATGGCAACATTGAATCTTGTGTAAGAATTTCAACAGTTCACAGTAGCAGCCAGATAGAATTTGGTGCCATTTCTCTTCAATGTAGTCTCCACATAGAGATTGCAAAAGATTTTCTTTGGGATTCAGATCAGAATTGCAAATCGGAACAGTCAGACCATTTGTGATGAATAATACATCAGTGTCCTGTCCAAAATGTACATTACATCATCCTGGATTTATGGATATTGTTATTGTCATCTGTAGTTCTACTGTCAGGTTTTACAGATGATAGCTTTGGGGATAGTGTAATCATATTTTTCAGTGTTTTTGTTTTGCCTTCCATCAGTTTTTTTTTTTTTTTTTTTTGTTTAGATCTCTAGATCATGGTTTAACTGCTATCACCATTAGTCTGCCATATTTTTACTATATCAGCCACTGGCTTTGGAAGGCAAAACAGTCCTCTATAGCGCACACTAGCTAATTGTTAACAAAGAAACTGACTATCACCTTTTTGAATACCATAATCAGTTTACTGTCATTCATATTAGCTATTATTGATATCTCCAATGTGTCTTGCCTACCTTTAGACCTTATTTGCATATGCATGCCTCTTATCATTTACAACCCTTGAATGAATGTTTGAATATTTTTGACAGTATGTGCTGTTATGATATTACAAGTTAGACAAGGTGAGTAAAAGTATCGTACATTTTCTCTTATATGTTTGCATGTTTCAGAAACATGAAGCAAAATGTGAGTATGCAAGGCTGAAATGTCCGAACTGCAATACAGAATTAGACCGCAAGAACTTATCAGCACATTTAACAAACAAGTGTCCTGCTCTGTTCGTTTCTTGCTCCTACTGTCAGCAAAAGTACAAGAAAGCCAATATCACTGTAAGTTCATTTATTTGCATTCTCGTATATATTTATGAATATGTTAAATATTTATTTCTTAAAACGTGACATGAATAGAAAATACATTCACTAGAATATCCTCAGAATATTCTCTGAAAATTCTTCAGAGTATTCAGGAGAAATCTTTATTCTTAATTAGAATATCAATAAAATATTGCTTTACAATACATTTATTACAAATATATCTGTTTTTGAAATCTTTAAAATTTATTTATTTAATATAATTACACTACCCAACATGATTTTTACCTCCAGCAAATCAATGGTTGTTTCTGGTCAATTTTATGTTTAGAATTTAAAATCAATCATAAAAATTTCATATCATGTATCAGTTTTAAGATATAGATAGATAACTGGATTCTGTACAAAGATATCATTACTGTTTGAAATACAATTTTTAAACATATTAACTTTTGGTTGGTTTTGTTTATTGGGCTAAAAGTTAAGCAAGTACATCATTACTGTTCTTGCAATAAAGTATATTTTGATTTTGATGTACTTTTCCAGACAAGTCAGTATTTTTATTAATTTTATTACACCATTCACCTGGTCAATATGTAGTGTATGATAAATTATGCTACAAGAATTCACCTTCTGTTCAAATTTACCAATTGCTTTTACTGTTTTTAGGTTAATGCATTGTTAAAATGGAAAAGACAAAGCACAGAACTTGCATCAATCACCCAGACAACGTCTGCTATGTTGTGGACACTTAACCCCAAAAACTCAGAGGAAGAAAATGTACAATGTCACAAAAGTTGCATATTCATTATACTTCGGCCGCAAGATGGGTGACCAAGTAAAAAAATTGGGCTCCACATATCTGTTGTATTGTACAACGAACTTAAGGCTGTGGTTATATGGCAAGCTGAGAGCATTACCTTTTGCTGTTCCTATGGTGTGGCGCAAGCCCAAGGATCATTTTGACGACTGCTATCTCTGCATGACAAAATTAAAAGGTATCTCCAAAAAGAGCAAGCACTACATCAAATATCCCATCAGCAATTAGGCCAGTGCCACACACACAGTAAAGAACTGTCAGTACCTGTGCCACCAAAATCTTGGATATTGGAAGTGATGAAGGTACAGAAGAAACCATTTTACCAGATGTCGTGGAACCATGTACTTCACATGATTTGGACTACAAGCCAGAAAAAAGAAAAGGCCCCACATTGAACAAGAAGAATTAAGAGCGACTTTATCAGAGTCTTGGGCTTACCCAAAGAGAAGGCTGAATTACTCGGATCCAGACTACAGTAGTGGAACTTACTCACCAAAGGTACAAACATTACAATATACCGTAAGTGAAATGAAGAGTTTCAAGATATTTTGCAATGGAAAACAATGTGTGTGTCTGCAAAGACATTGGTCTTATGCACGATCTGAACAATGATCACAATACCTCTGAATGGCATTTATTGATGCGTCAAAGCTAAGTTTGAAAGCAATATTGCTTCATAATGGAAATACTTTACCATTCATTCCTCTTGTTCATGCTGTTGGCCTGAAAGAAACTTACGATAGTGTGTCCCAGATTCTTGCTGCTGTATGTTACAATGACTGTGGTTGGAATATTTGTGGTGATCTCAAAGTGATTGGACTGCTTGTTGGGTTGCAAGATGGTTTCACTAAATACTGTTGTTTCCTGTGTTTGTGGGATAGTCGTACAACACTTGGACAAGAGAGATGAATATAATTCCCGGCAAAAGCAATGTAAAGTATGTTCCATTGGTTGATCCACAAAAGGTTTTTCTTCCCCTTTACACATCAAGCTTGGACTGATTAAGAATTTCACTAGGCACTGGATGAAGAAAGCAGAGGGTTTGCATATTTACTGAAAATGTTTCCAAATTTATCTAATGCAAAGTTGAAGGAAGGTATTTTCATAGGTCCTCAAATAAGAAAGCTCCTAAAAGATGAAGAATTTCAAAGAAACCTGAATGATGTTGAACTGGCTGCATGGAGATCTTTCAAGGCTGTGGTACACTGATTCAGAAAGAGAAAAGAAGAGAACTATGAACAACTGGTGACAAACTTGCTGAAATGTTACAAATACATGGGGTGCCAAATGTCATTGAAAATGCATTTACTTCATTCCCATCTGGATTTCTTTCCTGAAAACTTAGCAGATGTCAGTGATGAACAAGGAGAGCGCTTCCACAGGATGTATCTGCAATGGAAAAGCGATACCAAGGTCGCTGGGACTCTGCCATGATGGGAGATTACTGTTGGTTCCTTAAATGGGAAAGCAACCTTGAGTATAAAAGGAAATCATAGTGGGAAACATGTCTAAGTAACATATATTGTGTGTAATAATTATAACCATGTATGCTGATATTGTATAAAAACAAGGAATTTAAAAAATGCATATATCTTTTGATGTAGATGTGACAGAAATAAAAGATTGATATTTTCATAATCAGGACATCAATTTTGTTCAGAATAAGCAACTTTCGTTCCAAAGGTATGATGGAAAAAAAAAATTTGTTGTTTTTTTTTTTTTTTTTTTTTGGAGAAGTTTTTTTGACTTTTGATGAAAGTCATCTACCAGCATTATTATTAACAAATATAAAATGTATTAATTAAATATTATATAAAATTATTATATTATATTATATAAATATTATATAATAATAATATTATGAAATATTAAAATATTATATTATATCACATATTTTTATATAATAGTTTTAAATATTTAAAATATTATATAAAAAATTAAACTGCATCCTGGCATTACAGCATTCAGAGACTGGCTGGTGTTCTACACAAAGAATAGGCTGGAGAGTGGACCTAACCAAGTTTCAAATTGAGATGATTAGTGCCTAGTGGCCAGATTAGTGGGAAGAATATCTCAGACATGGTCACCTTCAATCAGTTTCCTGTACTGGTATGGGAAAAATTATTGGAAAATGCATCAGTTATTGAAGAACCACCATACATTGGGCCCATGCAGGCAGCCATGCATTATTGAACTAAAGGGTTGGGAGAAGTATTCAATGTGCTGTAGTAGTAGTAGTGGCATGTGATGCAAGAAAGCAAGTGTATGAGCTTATGCAGCATCAGCCAAAAAAAAAAAAAAAAATCACACCATTCCCTCCAAATGCCTGTCCAGTTCTGCCTTAAATTTATTCAACCTATCAACTTCCACAACAACAGATGGAAGTTTGTTCCAGCAATTAACCACCCGCTGGCTGAAGGCAAATTTCCGCACATCTATTCTACATCTGTCCTTTCTTAATTTGGATTTATGCCCCCTTAGGTTCGTAATCTGAACAAGTGGAAGGATCCCATAAGAATTCAGCGTGCTCAGCCCATTCAAGGCGTTATACACCTCAATCAGATCACCGTGCAGGTACCTAGTCTCCAGCCACTGCAATTTGCAGAACTTAAGCCTCTCTTGGTAAGAGGATCCCTTCATTCCCCTCACCAATCTTGTTGCCCTTCTCTGTACATGCTCAAATAAATCTACATCCTTCCTAAAATGAGGCCTCCAGACCTGTACACAGTACTCAAGGCGTGGCCTGACCATTGCCTTATACAGAGGGACGATCACCTCCTTTTCCCTGCTAGCAAAATTCCTATATATCATTGACAAAACCCCATGACCTGCCCTGGCAGCCTGTCTGCATTGCTCAGAAAACTTCATATCTGACTGCACAATTACTTCCAGGTCTTTTTCATTTTCTACCACCTTAAGTGTAGTACCACACAGTTGGTATGTTTCTCTGGGGTTACTTCTACCCATATGCAGTACTTTGCATTTGTCAAGGTTAAACTTCAGTTGCCACTTCTTAGCCCATCTGCCCAAATTATCTAGATCCTGTTGCAGTAGCACACTGCCATTACTGTCATTAACAACCCTGCCAACCTTTGTATCATCTGCAAACTTCGACATTAAGCCTGATATACCTTCATCAATATCATTGATAAATATACAAAACAACAGTGGACCTAACACCGAACTCTGTGGGACACCACTAATAACATTAGTCCACGAAGAGCAGCACCAATTGATTACCACCCTCTGTCTTCTCCCACTTAACCATCCTTTTATCCATTGTAGCAACTTACCCTTAATACCATTCTGCTCCAATTTGTACAATAGTCTTCCGTGCGCAACAGTGTCAAAAGCTTTCCTGAAATCCAAATATATGATATCAAAATTATTTTTTGCATCCAGTTCCTTTGTAATCACATCATAATATCCTATCAAATTTGTCAGACAAGACTTTCTCTTAACAAACCCATGCTGTGTCTGAATTATTGCTGCAGTCTTGTCTAGATGATCCTGCAATGCATCTTTAACCAGTGACTCCATTATTTTACCTGGAACAGAAGTTAAACTAACTGTCTGTAATTACTCGTGTCACCCTTCGATCCCCCTTTGTGAATTGGGGATACATTTGCACATCTTCAGTCCGTGGGAACCTCCCCTGAGTCCAAGGATGCTCTCATAATTATGGCTAAGGGTTTGCTTAGTTGCTTTGCTGCCTCCTTTAATATAACTGGATAGATCCCATTATTATTATCTTTTATTATTATTATTATCAGCCATATGGTGCAAGGAAGCCTGAAGCTTATGCTGCACCAGCCAAAAAAAAAAATTTCTTTCTGAGTTACCCTGTGTGTGTGTGAGAGAGAGAGAGAGAGAGAGAGAGAGAGAGAGAGAGAGAGAGAGAGAGAGAGAGAGAGAGAGAAGAGAAGTAGAAGGGAATCACCAGGGAAGAGAAGAATGATGATCTCGATCTCCAGCTCAGGACCCTGGGTGTGCCAAGCCCATACTCACCAGATGTGAGCCCCTGGGATCCACCCCAGGTGCTTTTCTTATGTTTAACTTCAACAATTTCTCCTCCACTTTGCTCTCAGTTATTACAAAATCATTAAGGATCATGCTACAATTTGATAACCTTCTACCATTTTCAAAACCTTAATAATTTTTCGTGTGAATATAGATGCAAAATACCCATTCAGTTTGTTTGCTATCTGAGCAGGATCATCAACAGTCGAACCATCGATGTCAAGTGGACCAATCAGATTCATCCCCTTCCTTTTAGAGTTTATATAAGTAAAGAAATCCTTGCTGTTTTTCTTAACATCTTTTGCCAGGGATTTCTCGTAATCTGCCTTCGCCTGCCTAACCTCCTTTGTGACCTGATTACAGACTAGCTTATATCTGCCATAGGCTTCTGAGTCGCTTGATAATTTATATGCATCCCATGCATTTTGCTTCCTTGTTACGAGTCTCATTAGTTCATTAGATAACCATTTAGGCCTAAACCTTGAACAATATTTCTTAATAGGTATGAAACATTTAGTAGCATCCACGATTAATTCCTTGAATGCTTCCCACTTAGAATTTACTGTTGGTAACGTCGTCAGTTGATCCCACTGTACAGAATTTAAAAACTTTTTGAGACCACTGTCCAGTGGAAGAGATGACCATGCAATACAACATGGGAGTGACATGACCCATTTCAACATGCACCATGCAGGTCTATCACAAGCAAATGTGCCTATAGAGGGCACAGGAGTGGAGCCATTGTACAGTAGATGATTTAGATTAAATGTGCAATAAATTTTAATTTAACTTTATTTTTTTTATATGAATTAGTAATGCTAGGCAGCTGCCTAGTTGTCTGTATGCACAGGCTGCCCTGACAATTTATAACAACCCTCAGTCATCTATCTTTCAACCATCTCTCAATTCACCTCAGGATTGTGCCTGTTATGATCCTTATACTCTACATCCTGTACCGTAACCTACCATGTAAAACTGTGTGAAATGGTTTTCTAAAAGCTAAGCATATAATGCTAATTTTTTTGCATCTGACTCCTGTATGAACACATCACAGTAGTTTATTAAGCAAGTTAAACTAGATTTACAGACTGTGTTGTGATCCATTGTGTATTTTTTTTTTGTATATTTTTTGGTATATTTTTTGGACCTTGAGGCTTGTCACAGACATTCTCTCAGATATGACAGGCTAGAACTTGCTACCTGGGAGTCCAAAACACTGATGGAAAAATTCAGGTGACACTCAAGTCAAGTGGACTGAATTTTGGTGAAGTCCAGTCATTCTGCAACAGCCAAACCCTCTACTTGCACCTTCACAATGGTGGGACTATTATAACACCCTGGGTATAACTCCCATGTGCAAGTCTTCAAATATGGTACCTAGTATACTGGAGGTGACCACCAAAACACAAAAGGTGTTAAAAACTATAGTACAAAGTACTTAGTATTGTGCAGGAGTTGAAAGTTGAGAAGATGAAACAAGAAACTTGTTTACATTTGACTTGATCTGACGAATCCCAGATGATTGAACTTCTGTATATAGTAATTTTCAGGAAATACATATGGCACAACTTTATACATGTGAAGGAAAGCAACTTTTTTCTTCTTTTTCCGGAAAACAGAAGTTTTCTGGAAGAAGAAGAAAAAAGTTGCTTCTGTGAGTTTGAAGTTAGATGGTAAATGGATGTAAACTGGTTGCAGCACTTGTTCAGTTTGGATGTTAGGATAGATTTGAGATTTGTACAGAGTAAGTATCTATTTAGAAGAAAAGTAATTCTGAGAGCAAAAGAGAAAACCTCAGTCCTTTTAGATGCAGAGGAAGCACTCCCGCATTCATTTCATAAATATACATGGTCTCAGTTCTAATTTCAGTAATGTCTATTTCTACTTACAGTCTGCCAAACCCCATGTACTTTTACTGACAGAATCACAGTTGTCAGTTGATTTGACCACTGCTCATCTCAGTTGTCCAAATTATTCACTCTATTATTCCTTTCACTTCAAAGGTGGTACTTGTGAATATATCCGATCAGATATTCCCTGTCATAGACTTAGTAATTTGGAATCTCCTCTTTTCGATCTTCTCTTGCTTAAAATCTCTCTACCACATTCTGTAGTAGTAGTAGTAGTAGTAGTGGCACATGATGCAAGAAAGCAAGTGTAGGAGCTTATGCAGCATCAGCCAAAAAAAAAAAAAAAAAAATCACATCATTCCCTCCAAATGCCTGTCCAGTTCCTCCTTAAATTTATTCAACCTATCAACTTCCACAACGACAGATGGAAGTTTGTTCCAGCAATTAACCACCCGCTGGCTAAAGGCAAATTTCTGCACATCTATTCTACATCTGTCCTTTCTTAATTTGAACTTATGTCCCCGTAGGTTGGTAATCTGAACAAGTGGAAGGATCCCATCAGAATTCAGCGTGCTCAACCCATTCAAGGCCTTATAGACCTCAATCAGATCACCGCGCAGGTGCCTAGTCTTCAGCCACTGCAATTTGCAGAACTTATGCCTCTCTTGGTAAGAGAATCCCTTCATTCCCCTCACCAATCGTGTTGCTCTTCTCTGTACACGCTCAAGCAAATCTACATCCTTCCTAAAATGAGGCCTCCAGACCTGTACGCAGTACTCAAGGCGTGGCCTGACCATTGCCTTATGCAGAGGGACAATCACCTCCTTTTCCCTGCTAGCAAAATTAATATATATCATTGACAAAACCCCATTACCCGCCCTAGCAGCCTGTCTGCACTGCTCAGAAAACTTCATATCTGACTGCACAATTACTCCCAGGTCTTTTTCATTTTCTACCACCTTAAGTGTAGTACCACACAGTTGGTACGTTTCTCTGGGGTTACTTCTACCCATATGCAGTACTTTGCATTTGTCAAGGTTGAACTTCAGTTGCCACTTCTTAGCCCATCTGCCCAAATTTTCTAGATCCTGTTGCAGTAGCACACTGCCATTACTGTCATTAACAACCCTGCCAACCTTTGTGTCATTTGCAAACTTCGACATTAAGCCTGATATACCTTCATCAATATCATTGATAAATACACAAAACAACAGTGGACCCAACACCGAACCCTGTGGGACTCCACTAATAACATTAGTCCACGAAGAGCAGCACCCATTGATTACCACCCTCTGTCTTCTCCCACTTAACCATCCTTTTATCCATTGTAGCAAGTTACCCTTAATACCATTCTGCTCCAATTTGTACAGTAGTCTTCCATGCGCAACAGTGTCAAAAGCTTTCCTGAAATCCAAGTATATGATATCAAAATTATTTTTTGCATCCAGTTCCTTTGTGACCACATCATAATAACCAATCAAATTTGTCAGACAAGACTTTCCCTTAACAAACCCATGCTGTGTTTGAATTATTGCTGCAGTCTTGTCTAGATGATCCTGCAATGCATCTTTAACCAGCGACTCCATTATTTTACCCGGAACAGAAGTTAAACTAACTGGTCTGTAATTACTCGTGTCACCCTTCGATCCACCTTTGTGAATTGGGGACACATTTGCACATCTCCAGTCCGTGGGAACCTCCCCTGAGTCCAAGGATGCTCTCATAATTATGGCTAAGGGTTTGCTTAGTTGCTTTGCCGCCTCCTTTAAAATAACTGGATAGATCCCATCCACCCCAGGTGCCTTTCTTGTGTTTAACTTCAACAATTTCTCCTCCACTTTGCTCTCAGTTATTACAAAATCATTAAGCACACTGCTACAATTTGATAACCTTCTTCCATTTTCAAATTGTAATAATTCCTCACGTGTGAATGTAGATGCAAAATACTCATTCAGTTTGTTTGCTATCTGAGCAGGATCATCAACAGTCGAACCATCGATGTCAAGTGGACCAATCATATTCACCCCCTTCCTTTTAGAGTTTATATAAGTAAAGAAATCCTTGCTGTTTTTCTTAGCATCTTTTGCCAAAGATTTCTCGTAATCCGCCTTCGCCTGCCTAACCTCCTTTGTGACCTGATTACAGACTAGCTTATATCTGCCACAGGCTTCTGCGTCACCTGATAATTTATATGCATCCCATGCATTTTTCTTCTCTGTCACGAGTCTCTTTAGTTCATTTGATAACCATTTAGGCCTAAACCTTGAACGATATTTCTTAATCGGTATATAAAGTCTAGTAGCTTCCACAATTAATTCTTTGAATGCTTCCCACTTAGAATTTACTGTTTGTAACATCGTTAGTTGATCCCACTGTACAGAACTTAAAAACTGTCTGAGACCACTGTACTCCCCTTTACAGAAGCAAAAACCCTTTCCTTTACCCCTGACGGTAGTTACCTCTTTGAGTAAATCCCACTTCAGCACACTGTGATCACTGCCACCTAGTGGTTCCTTTATCTGCAAATTCTTAATACACGAATGATCACTGCTGATAACCAGATCAAGAGTGTTACTTTCTCTGGTTGCCTCTTGAATATGCTGCTGCAGAAAACAATCATCCAATAAATCCACAAAAGTCTGACTAGTGTGTGAGTGACCAACCCACAAGTTCCAGTCAATATCTGGGAAGTTAAAATCCCCCATTATAAGACATTCTGATTTACTGGCCCACTCTATTTCTCTGTACAATTGTTCATTGTACTCATTCAAGTCATTAGGCCTATAGCACACTCCTACTCTTATTTTTCCTTTCGCAGTGCTTATCTCACACCAAACTGACTCAACAGAGCACTGTTCATCTATATTAACTGGGTGCACTTCCTTTGATTTATGTTTTTCTTAATTAACAGCATAACACCCCCTCCCTTTCTGTCCTGTCTATCCTTTCTGTACACATTGTACTCCCCAAATTCCAGTTCTGCATTCCTTATATCTTTGTGACACCACGTCTCTGCTATCCCAACAATATCCGCCTTTGATGTCTTGACCAACACTTCAAATTCATCAAATTTATTTACTATACTTCTAGCATTGGTATACATGCAAGCATACATGCTCTTATGCCTATTCCTTGTTACCCTAACACATCCCATATACCCAACTATTCCATGATGACTGCCATCCGTCCCTGAAACCCCCAACACCCCTCGCTCCAGGTCGCTTCTTATTCTAATAGAAGTTGTGCAAGAATCACCTTTACCTCTGCCTGCGGTTACTGTTAAACTATTAGTCTTTGTATCCCCCCAAACTAGCAGTTTTCCGACCCACCTAACACTGCCTCGATAGCATCAGCAAATATTCTTGCACCCTTTCTATTTAAGTGTATCCCATCCCTGTAGAAGCAATCTCTCCTGTTAACAAGTACAGTCCAGGCTGAAAAAAATTCTACCCCTTGAGCCTTGCACAATCTTTCCAGGGCCGAATTGATCGACAAGGCTCTCATCATGTACTCCCTCCTATCGTGTCTGGGCAGAATTGCAGACACTTTCAAATTTAACCCTATTTCACGGCTTTTTTTCAACAGTGACCTGTACTTGTTGAGTAATTCTGCCGGTCTCCTACTCTTAATATCATTAGTGCCAACGTGTACAACTATATCACCTTTTGTGCCCTTAAAAGATGATATCCGCTCTACAACGTCATCAACCTTTGCCCCTGGCAGACATACCCTGGGCCTGTTCCACCTATCCTTTTTACAAAGCATGTTTCCCGTTTCCCTGACAATAGAGTCACCAACAACTACTAGTTCCTGTGGGACCAGCGCATTCTGCCTTAGGGGTTGCCGCTGTGTTGCGTGATGACCAAGTGCAAGCTCTGGCGTTGATGTGGGCAGCTGAGAGCCTGATGGGCCCCTCAATTTAGATCTTTCGAGGGCATCCACCCTGTCCTTCAAACTCTCATATAGACCCATAACAACGCTGAGTTGTCGCTTGATTTCCTTACACTCCTTACATCGCGCACACACAAAGACATCCCCCATGGCAATATCATGTTCCGTTCCAGAGAGTTCGGCAAACATTTCACAAGTTGCACATTTTTTTAGGCTGTGATGCGTTGGAGAATTGCCCCCCTCAGTTCTCCCCCGAGTCACAGCACTCCTGCCACTTTGTGCCCGTTGCTTTGCTGCTCTAGTCTGGGGCATGGTAGTTTAAATTAATAAAATCAATAAATTAAATATCAATAGTATTTGAATAGAAACTATTAAATAGAAACAGTGAAGCGTATTACTATATAATTATGCGTTAGAGCTACCTCAATTAAAAAATTTGAATTCCCTACCACTATATCCAAAAACAATGGCTACAAAAATGGAACGAAATGACGGTTTTACCTATCGTAAGTAAAATCCACAAAAACTCTTTATCTAAATTAAAATAAAAAATAACCAGCGTAACTATAACTATATGACTACTGTCAAATTCATCTGTTGCATCTATCATTCTCCAAACTCCACTAATCACCTGGAACTCTTTGACTTCCTCTCTTTGAAACTTGATTTTCTCCAGTTCAACATTTCTACCAGTGAGGTAATTTTCCTTGGTGATTTTAATGTTCAGAACTCAGCTGGCTTCCATTTTCTAGTTATATGGATCCAGCTGGTTGAGGTACCGAGACTTTTGCAATTACCAATGACTGCTCACGGATTGTTCATTTAGCTACCAGAATACCAGACAATCCTAACCACACAACCAAAATGCTTGATCTTTTTCTCACAAATAACCCTTCTAGGTAAACGGTTTAGGTGAATAGTCCTCTGGGCATCTCAGATCATAATTTAGTGATGGTCTCCTCTCCAATGGAGCTTTTCTCTCATGGCCATTTCTAAATTTGTGTTGTTTGGCATTAAAAGAATACAAAATTTAATGATCTGCAAGATTTATTTTCTTTGGCCAGATTATTGTTTCAAAACTTCTGATGTCAACGTTTGCTCAGATCATGTCAATGAAATTATTCTTGAAGGAACAGAAACCTTTACTCCACACTCCACCTTAAAATCTCATTCCTTATCCTACACCTTGGTTTTTCCAATAAATGTGCTAAGGCTGTTCAAGAGAATAATGTTGCATATTGAAATTGGCTTGCATCCAAGTTCTTTTTCTGATTACACCAATGCTTGCAATACTTATAAAGCAATTATTAATCAGTTGAAACTATTTGTGCAGGCTAAGAGTAGAAGACATGCTTCTTGTGCAAATGGTAGTTGAGCATTCTGGTCTCTCAGCAAAGCTATTAGCCACAAATTTTACCCATATATTAGCATTAGCATTAGTAGATGCATATGATGCAAGAAAGCAAGCTTATACAGCATCAGCCAAAAAAAAAAAAAAAAACCTTCCCATTTCACCCATCCATTCACTTCAGATGCTTGTCTTGTTCACCCTTGAGTTTATTTAAACTATCAACTTTCACAACAACAACAGATAGAAGTTTGTTCCAATAATCAACTACCTGCTGGCTAAAGGCAAAATTTCTGCACATCTATTCGACAACTGTTCTTTCCTCAATTTCAGTTTATGCCCCCTCAGGTTTGTAATCTGCTCAAGAAGAAGAATCCTATCAGCATTGAGCCTGCCGATGCAGGCTCAATGCTGATAGGATTGAGCCTGCATCCATTCAAGCCCTTATACACCTCAATCAGATCACTTTGCAGGTGCCTAGTCTCAGGATGCTGCAATTTGCAGAACTTAAGCCTTTCTTAGTAAGAGCACCCCCTTTGTTCTCCTCACCAGTCTTTTGCCCTTCTAGGACTCATTCTAGCAACTCTACATCCTTCCTAAAATGAGGTTTCCAGACCTGTATACAGTCAGTACTCAAGGTGTGGCGTGACCATTGCCTTACACAAGGGGATAATCACCTCCTTACCCCTGCTCCCAAAAGTACTGTATGTCATTAACAAGACCCCATGACCTATTCTGGTAGCCTCTCTGCACTGCTCAGAAAACTTCATATCTGACTGCACAATTACCCCCAGGTCTCTTTCATTCTCCACTAACCTGAGTGTAACACCACATAGTTGGTACATTTCTCTGGGGTTACTGCTACCAATATGCAGTACTTTGCATTTGTCAATGTTAAACTTCAGTTGCCATTTCTCAGCCCATCTGCCCTACTTTTCCAGATCCTGTTGCAGCAGCAGCATCATCATACTGTCATTACTGTTATTAACAACCCTGCCAATCTTTGTATCATCTGCAAACTTTAACATTAAGCTTGATATACATTCATCAATATCATTGGTAAATATGCAAAACAACAATGAGCCCAATGCTGAACTCTGGGGGACATCACTAATAACATTAGTCAACGAAGAGCTGTGTCCATTGATTACCTCTGTCTGTCTCCTTCCATTCAACCATCCTTTTATCCATTGCAGCAATGCAACTTGCCCTTAATGCCATACTGCTCCAATTTGTACAGTAGTCTTCCTTGTGCAAAAGTATCAAAAGCTTTCCTGAAATCCAAGTACATGATATCAAAATTATTTTTTACATCCAGTTCCTTTGTGACTATGTCATAGTATCCAATGAAATTGGTCAGACAAGACTTCCCCTTAACAAACCCATGGTGTGTCTGAATTATTACTACAGCCTTATCTAGATGATCCTGCAATGCTTCTGTAGCCAGTGACTCCATTATTTTCCCTGGAACAGAGGTCAAACTAACAGTCACCATCTAGAAAGTTGATATCTCCCATTATGAGACATTCTGATTTGCTGGTCCACTCTATTTCTCTATATAGCTCTGGCGACCGGGCTAGCCGGGTAGGTAAAGTGCCTGCCTGGCAACTCAAAGGTCGCGGGTTCAAATCCCGCCTCGGGCTTGGATCAGTATCAAAAACCTTTGGGAGGTGCATTATGGCCACAGAAGCCGATGCGCCAACAACTAACAAAATAAAAAAATATAGCTCTGGTTTACTCATCACAGTCTTGAGGTCTATAATGCACTTCTACTCTCAAATTTGTTTTCTCAGTGCTTATATCACATGAAACTGACTCAACATTACACTGATCTGGATGCACTTAATATGCACTACCTTAATATGCTTCCTAAGAGCATAAACTTTCCACTACTCCTGTCCTGTCTGTACTTCCTGTATTCCTGAATATTGTACTCCCAATATTCCAATTCAGCATCACTTATGTCTGAGAGACACCATGTTTCTGCTATTCCTATGTCTGATTTGATGACTTAGTCATTGAGTTCATCAAATTTATTTACAATGCTTCTGGAATTAGTGTGCATGCAAGTATACATGTGCATGTTCTTACTCTTAGTTACCCTAACACTCATTTATTTTTTTTGTTCCTTGATGACTCACAGTAAGGAATGAAATCCCAGACCCCTTGCTTTCCAGGCTTCTGCATGTACCAATAATAGTAATGCAAGAATCACTTTTGCCTCTGCCTGTATCTCTAGTTAAGCTATTATTTTACGTATACCCCTAAGCTGGCAGTTTTCCAATGTGCCTATCACTACCTCAATAGCATCAGCAGATTTTTATCTTTGATTTACCTTTGACAATCCTGCATCAGTCTCTGTGATCACTGGGCACCTCTGTAGCCAGGTGGACATGAGCAGCAGTGCATAGCACGCGTTTCTTGATTAGACCGGGGTTCGAGCTGGTTACCACCAAATACGGAGGATGCAGAAAGGTCAGGGAATGACCACCGCATATCCCTGGAGCAATATGGCCTTAGTTGCTAATGCTTCTAAAAAAAAAACAAATAACAACAACTGTGATCACTGACACCTAATGGTTCTTTCATTTGGAGATTCTTCATGCATAAAGATTCACTGCTGATAATCAGATGAGAATATTGCTTTCTCTTGTTAATTTTTTAAAATGCTGAAAACAGTCATTCAATAAATACAGAAAAATCTTGCTACTGTGCAAGTAGCAGAGTAGCAGAAATTAAAGTCTCACATTATAAAACATTTTGATTTCCCACTCTGTTTGTTTGTTTTTTTTGTTTGTATATATATATATATATATATATATATATATATGAGTTAAGTTAATAATGGTAAGAGTTTTTTTAAAAGTAAAATATGATAAACTAGCTTATCAGGTAAACCATAAACCATGGCGGGTACCCAACGTGACCTGGAAAAAATCAATCTATGCCATGACATAAGCAATAAATATATATAAAAATACCATTAAAATGTTAGTTATGGCAATAAGATACATTGCAAGGGACTTTTTCGAGGGCTAACCCTTACAATGTATCAACCATAATTAACGAGCTATCCGTTTCTGTAGTCATCGTCCAGCATAACTATGTCCTAATATACGTAAAATAGTATTAAGTTAGAGCCAAAAGTATAAATTTTGTAGTAGTTAGAGCCAAAAGTATAAAAATTTGTAGTAAGTTAGAGCCAAATAGTAGTAATAAAATTTGTTAATTAATCCCAAATTTAGCAGTTAACTGGCAAGATGACTGTTAGCCCGACGGATAGCCAAAATATTAAATTAAATTAAATTATAGAAAGAGCTATAATTATTGTTAGGCATATGTGCGTAGTTGATAGTAAATGCTGCTACGGTAGTCTCATCAAATTAATAGAAATAATAACAGTGTGAGCTATAGCTAACAAAGGCGAACGGAACAAAGGTATAAGAATAGATATAGTACCTCAATCCCCCTCGAATACTCTAATAGTTCATGAGGTATGAAAAAATAGGGATAAGAAAGTGAAAGTTAAACAGCAAAGAAAAAGCAAAATAATTAACATAGGATATACCTTATAGTAAGGTATCCTGGTTAGAATGATTTAAGCTTAATTATGTAATTATGTAAAAATTATGTAATTATGTAAATAGTAGGCACTGCCCATGGAGTAAGTTACATATAGCTTACTCGCATTAAAAACTTGTACCTATATTTGCTCCATGGGTAGGAACTTATTCTGTAAACTTCTATTATTACTTTGAGATATACTTATTTGACGGCTTTTCTATGTGTAATACTATACAGTATATTAAATAACAGCAGAGGGCGCTGTATGTAATTATACTTATTTTATCACTTAACTTAACTATTACATTTCCTAGGGGGGGCTGCGATCGGTAGTTATATATGCTACACGCGCCAATACATGTGGTTTTCTAGTACCTTGGCCATACGGTGGTAAGCATTCTAATTTTAAGCTTAAATCATTCTAACCAGGATACCTTACTATAAGGTACATCCTATGTTAATTATTTTGCTTTTTCTTTGCTGTTTAACTTTCACTTTCTTATCCCTATTTTTTCATACCTCATGAACTATTAGAGTATTCGAGGGGGATTGAGGTACTATATCTATTCTTATACCTTTGTTCCGTTCGCCTTTGTTAGCTATAGCTCACACTGTTATTATTTCTATTAATTTGATGAGACTACCGTAGCAGCATTTACTATCAACTACGCACATATGCCTAACAATAATTATAGCTCTTTCTATAATTTAATTTAATTTAATATTTTGGCTATCCGTCGGGCTAACAGTCATCTTGCCAGTTAACTGCTAAATTTGGGATTAATTAACAAATTTTATTACTACTATTTGGCTCTAACTTACTACAAATTTTTATACTTTTGGCTCTAACTACTACAAAATTTATACTTTTGGCTCTAACTTAATACTATTTTACGTATATTAGGACATAGTTATGCTGGACGATGACTACAGAAACGGATAGCTCGTTAATTATGGTTGATACATTGTAAGGGTTAGCCCTCGAAAAAGTCCCTTGCAATGTATCTTATTGCCATAACTAACATTTTAATGGTATTTTTATATATATTTATTGCTTATGTCATGGCATAGATTGATTTTTTCCAGGTCACGTTGGGTACCCGCCATGGTTTATGGTTTACCTGATAAGCTAGTTTATCATATTTTACTTTTAAAAAAACTCTTACCATTATTAACTTAACTCATATTCATACAGACCGATGTAATGTTTAATCGTCCTAGATGGCATTAATTGGTTATGTTACTACTTAATATTTATTACAATATTTATATTTATTATAACATTTAATATTTGCTTTGTTATACTTGGATATATATATATATATATATAATTTTATTATTTAAGATGTTAGTTATAGTGTAAGAGTCTAATGGTGTAGTTATAATCAAAATTTAGCAGGTTATAGTGTATACCGAGAAACAAACCAGTACGATATAACAGCCCAAGAAACATAAAATCCTATGTAAGTGCCTACGGCAATCTGGAAAAAATATATATGCAATATAACATAAGGAAAACCTTACATATCAAAATTATATTATAAAATAAAATTATGTTAATTATAGGTATATAGATACATTGAAAGGGACTTTTTCGAGGGCTAACCCTCTCAATGTATCAACCATAATTAACAGGCTATCCGTTTCTGTAGTCATCGTCCAGCATAACGGTATCCAGAATATAGTTGTGTAGTATATGATAGCAATACCAAATGAAGGTAATGTAGTATTAGATAACAAAACCAAAATATATTACGGTTAACTAAAATTAATATATCCCAATTTAGTCGTTAGTTGGCTAGATGACTGTTAGCCCGACGGATAGCTAATTTATAGCATAATGTAGAATTATATAGAAAGAGAAGTGTAGAATTATATAGAATTTCTCTTTCTATATAATTCTACATTATGCTATGTATTATTATCTTTTGTAAATTAGCTATCCGTCATTAGACTCTACCACTATAACTAACATCTTAAATAATAAAATAATATACAGACGGATGTAATGTTTAATCATATAAGATGGCATTAATTGGATCTGTGTTGGTTTATTTATTTATTAAATTAAATTTGGTATATTTATTATATTTAGTTTATTGATTATGCATTTTACATACTTTGGATAGTATTAGTATTAGTATTAGTAACGGCCGCATGGTGCAAGAAAGCCTATGGCTTATGCTGCACCAGCCAAAAAAAAAAAAAAAAAAAAATCCGAACAAAACAATGATAAAAACAAAAAAATAAATAAATAAATAACTAAATAATAATAATTAATAAATAAAAAAATAATAATAAAATAAAAAATAAATAAAAAGGAAATTAAACCTATCATCCTATGCGCTTCCCTTACCCGAAAGTACTATCCAGATGACCTTTGAATTTCCCCAAACTGTCGGCCTCTACCACCCATGAAGGCAACTTATTCCAGTAATTTATAACTCGCTGGCTAAAATAAAACTTCATGCAGTCCAATCTAAACATTTCCCCCCGTAACTTGAATTTATGTCCCCTAGTTCTAGCATCATTTATAATCTTGAAAATTTCATCCTCATTCATTTTACTGATGCCTCTCAGAGCCTTAAACACCTCAATCAAATCTCCTCTAAGGTGTCTAGTTTCCAAACTCTGCAACCCACATATTCGAAGTCTTTCTTCATAAGGACGCCCTTTTGCCGATCTCACCAGGCGAGTTACCCTTCTTTGCACCCTTTCAAGAAGCTCGATGTCTTTCTTCAGGTGCGGTCTCCATACTTGAACACAGTATTCCAAGTGTGGTCTAACATAACTTATATAATGGGATTATCACGTCCCTATCTCTACTTGCAAAAGTTCGATAGATCATCGATAGGACACCATGGGCCTTCCTTGCAACCTGTTTACAATGCTCAGAGAATTTCATGTCTGACCGTATCGTAACACCCAAGTCCCTTTCCTCCAGTACTGGGTTTAGTTGAACTCCACCAAGTAAATAAGTTTTTTTGGGATTACTGTTTCCCAGGTGTAATACCTTACACTTTGTTGGATTAAAGCACAGCTGCCATTTTTCTGACCATTCCTGAAGTCTATCTAGGTCTCTCTGAAGAAGCTCAGCTTGACAGTGATCATTAACTACTCTTCCAATTTTAACATCATCTGCAAATTTAGACATCACGCCCTCTATCCCTTCATCAATGTCGTTTATGAAAATTAAAAACAACAGTGGTCCTAATACTGATCCTTGGGGAACCCCACTTCTTACCTCAACCCAATCTGAGGAATAGCCATTTATCACAACCCTCTGCCTCCTGCCCTGAAGCCATCCTTCTATCCATCTAAGGATTTTCCCAGTGATTCCAACCTGTTCCAGCTTATAAAGCAACCGCTCATGTGGGACTGAGTCAAAAGCTTTGCTGAAATCTAAATAAACAATGTCGAAATTATTCCCTAAATCCAGCTCGTGAATGACCCTTTCGAAATAGCAAACCAGATTTGTTAAACATGATTTTCCCTTTACGAAACCATGCTGAGTATCCTTGAGAATTTCAATTCGATCCAAATGATCCTGAATTCCACCCTTGATCATTGCCTCCATGATTTTTCCTACTACTGAAGTCAGACTGACAGGTCGATAATTTCCAACTTCACTTTTAGAGCCACCCTTATGTATGGGAGATACATTTGCACTTTTCCAATCCAAGGGAATCTCCCCAGAGTCTAATGATGCTCGCATAATTAGCCTCAATGGTTCAATGCACTCGCTTGCTGCCTCTCTTAAGATTATAGGGTATATTCCTTCAACTCCAGGAGCTTTACTGGTCTGTAGGCTCGAAAGTTTTTTCATTAAATAATCTTGCGAAATTTCAATATCATTAATTACATATTTTTTAACTTCGCTCCCACAATTTCCCTTTGCCACAAAAGGCTTTTCATTTGTAAATATCGATGCAAAATAACTGTTGAGTTCATCTGCAACGGCATATATAACGGATATATATATAACTCCCCATTTATATCATCACAGTCATGTGACTTATTTGTTTTATTTTTATTCATTTATTTTTTTTATTTATATGTTTATAATTATTTTTTAAATGTTTATTTTTGCGCAGGGTCATGAAGTAGTCTGCAAAGAACAATCCACAAAATGTCCACATTGTTCAACTGTCTTTAAACGCCAACATCTAAACGCTCACAAAAATTCAGAATGTCCACTGAGGATAATTAAGTGCACTCTCTGTCAAAAGGAGTTTCCTAAGCAAGAAGAAACTGTAAGTAGCAGTGCTGGAATTTATTCAGTCTACTTAGGTTGTTAAAAGTCACAACAAGAAATGGTTTTTGTGTTAAAAAACACAAAAATTATTTCTTGAATTTGATTATATTTATCTTGGAAAAGAAAGAATTATCATGAAGAAATCATCAAGAAACCTCAGAAAATAGCATTCTTGTAATTGCAGTACAATTACACATAATATTATTACCACCTCTGGATGCCTCTCGAACATGCTGCTGTCGAAAACAATCATCCAATAAATCCAAAAAAGCTTTGCTGGTGTGTTAGTGACCAACCCATAAGTTCCAGTCAGTATTTGGGAAGTTAAAATTCTCCATTATAAGGCACTCTTGATTTACTGGCCACTCTATTTCTATGTACAATTTTTTATTATACTCATCAGAGTCTTTAGGCCTATGACACACTCCTACTCTCAGTTTTGCTTTCCCAGTGCTTATGTCATACCAAACTGGCTCGACATTGCACTGTCCACCCATGTCAACTGGATATACTTCCTTAGATTTTGTGTGTTTCTTAACTAAGAGCATAACCCCTCCTTCCTTCATATCCTGTCTATCCTTTCTGTACACATTGTTGTCCCCAAATTCCAATTCAACATTCCTTATATTTGTGTGACACCATGTGTCTGTTATCTCAGCAATATCTGCCTTTGATGTTTTGACCAGCATTTCAAATTCATCAAATGTATTTACTAAACTTCTTGCATTGGTGTACATGCAAGTATACATGCACCTATTCTTACTCTTCGTTATCCTAACACAGCCTATGTATGTACTTGTTCCATGATGACTCCCAGCAGTCCTTGTAATCCCCAGCACCTTGTTTTCCAAACTGATGCTCAGTCCAATAGAAGCAGTACAAGAATCACTTTCACCTCTGCCAGTGGCTACTGTTCGTCTTGTAGTCTGTGTATCTCCCCCAAGCTAGCAGTTTTCTGATCCACCTAACACTGTCTCGATAGCATCAGCAAATATTCTTGCGCCCTTTCTATTTAAGTGTATCCCATCCCTGTAGAAGCAGTTCCTCCTGTTAACAAGCACAGACCACACTGAGACAAATTCTACCCCATGAGCCTTGCATAATCTCTCTAGGGCCGAATTGATTGACAAGGCTCTCATCATATACTCCCTCCTATCGTGTCTGGGCAGAGTTGCAGACACTTTCAAATTCAACCCTAACTCGTGACTTTTTTTCAACATCAATCTGTACTTGATAGTAAGTCCACAGATCTCCTATACTTAATGTCATTAGTGCCAATGTGTACAACAATATCACCTTTTGTGCCCTTAAAAGATGATATCTGCTCTATAACTTTTGCCCCTGGCAGACATTCCCTGGTCCTGTTCTCCCTATCCTTTTTGTACAATATATTTCCCATTTTCCTGACAATAACTAGCTCCTGTGGGACCAGCACATTCTGTCCTGAAGATTGTCGCTGTGTTGCCTGATGCACAAGAGTTAATTCTCTGCCATTGAGTTGGGCAGCTGAGAGCTTGATAGGTCCCCATTTTAAATCTTTCGAAGGCATCTAACCCACACCTCAAACTCTCATAGACACCCATCAGAATGCTGAGTTGGTGCCTAATTTCTTCATACTCTCTGCACCTAGCACACACACAAAGACATCCTCCTTGGTTAAATCATATCCTGTTCCAGAAAGTCCCCAAACATTTCACATTTTTCACATTTTTTTAGTTTGTGATATGTTGGAGAATTGTGCCCTTTGGTCTTCCCCCAAGCCACAACACTTCTGCTACTTTGTGCTCGGTCCTTTGTTGCTCTGGTCTGGTCATCTTTTATGGCATCATTAATGGCATCTGTTATAATATGTGATTGATTCTTTAAATGTCACACATCAAATTAATGGATCTTACAAAATTAAAACATAATTTAAAAAAATACTTTTATGACATTTGTTTAACTTTAAGAAATTTATTAAAATAATTACTTTTATCAGATATTTATTTAAAGTATACCCAGTATAAAATAAAATAAAATAAAATATTTCCAGAAGCTTTCGGAACTCGTGTCCCTTTCTCAACTGACAGAATTTTTGAATACATTACAAGCAAAGTGTGGCACGTTACTCATTCGTCATTGTTGTAGCACGGACGTGTGCTGCCTTGCGCCAGTGATCATCCATCAATAAAACGGTTGTCTCCAGGATTGGATGTATACGCATGCCTTTCTGGCGATTTAATGCCTTAGGGTTGTTCATTATGTTTAGTGACTCTAGCCATAGGCGGTGGCGAAAGTGTCGCGCGTGGTCCACTATCTCAAAGTCGCGCTTGGGGTCAAGATCGTGGTTGGTAGCCCAAAAATGTTCTGCAAGCGCGGACTGGTCAGTTTCGGCAAGCCGGATTGCTCTGTCGTGTTCCGTGAGGCGATCCTGGAGACGTCTCGATGTCTCACCTACGTAGCAACTGTTACAGGCCCTACAGGTGATACGGTACACTACATTGCTGCGTAAGACAGGTGTGACAGGGGTCTTCACACTGGAGACAAGTGAACGTAGGTTCCTACCTGGTAATTGTACACATTTTATGTTGTAACTTCTCAGGATCTTCGAGATACGTCCTGACACTCCTGGATAGTACGGAATGTAGGCGGATGATATGCCGACTTGCTTCGGAGGTCTTGGGTTGGAAGTAAGTTCTTGTGCCTGTAACAAGCATCTGTTTAGTACATGGGATGGATAACCGCATCTGGTTAAGTCCGCCTTCACACGGGAGATCTCGTTACGTCTAATTGTGTCGGTGCTGGAATGGCTCCAGGCCCTGGAGAACAGGGTGCGGGCAGTGCTATTGAGATGGCTTGGAGCGTGGCCGGACCCGTAGTTGGTGAATTGACCGCACCACATGGGTTTGCGGTATACTGAGGTCTCTAGATGTGGGCCTACGCGATGCACTAGCACGTCCAGAAACGGGAGCGAACCGTCCACCTCTGATTCTACGGTAAACTTGATGAAATTGGATAGAGAGTTGAGGTATTCTAGTAGTACCGTTTCAGAACCACGTGGTATTATGGTAAAAATATCGTCGACATATCTACACCACGTTGTAATAGGTGTAGGTGGGTTCTGGTGTATCTGCTTCTCCAGATCTTCCATGGCGATGTTAGCTACTACGGAACTGACAGGGGCACCCATAGCAGTGCCATGTACTTGTTTGTAGAGTGAGTCTTCAAAGGTGAAGATGCTGCTAGAGAGGCATAGGTTGAGGGCGGTACAGATGTCATCAGTGGATAGTGACGTCCTGGATTGGAGGCTTAAGTCGCTCTCAAGGAAGTCTCTCTTCTGGCGCAGTGCACGGCCTGTTGGACGGGAATCGAGGTGAATAAAGAAACCACGTCAAATGATGCCATGACAGAGTTATCAGGGATTGAAATGTCCTTAATGGTGTTAATGAATTCACTGCTGTTTTTAACGGTGTGAGATGTATTACCTATAAGAGGCGAGAGGAGGCTCGCGATGTGTTTGGACAGTTCATACGTTGGGGCACTGCAGCAAGACACTATAGGTCTGAGAGGAATACCCGGTTTATGGATCTTTGGTAATCCGTAGAATTGTGGTAGTTGGCAGCCAGTAGCACGCAGAAGATGGTGAGTCGCGGTCGGGATCTTCTTATCTTTAAGCCATGCGTGGACAAGTTTATTAACATTTGCTTCCAGACGTTTCAAGACTTTAACGGGAGGATCAGGTAGAGGTTCATATACGTTAGGATCGAGTAATAGGGCCAAGGCTTTCTCTCGGTAGGCTGATCGGTCCAGCACAACAGTCCGGCGCCCTTTATCCGCAGGAAGTACAACGATGGAGTTGTCTTTTCTTATAGATGACAGGGCGGCACGTTGGCAGTGGTTGAGGTTTGAGCACGTTTTTCGAGTGTTGCGGAGGACTGCGGCAGTCTTGAATCGGATCTCGTTGGCAGTTTCTTCGGGAAGGTTGGTAATACTGGCTTCTATGCCCATAGCGAGCTGTGTGATGGGAGGTTTCGATGGTATAACGGCGAATTTCATACCGTTTGATAAAACACTCAGCTGCTCGTTGGACAGTTGTTTGTTACTTAGATTCAAGACGAAAGAAGTCGTGTCGTCTGAACGAGTTTTCGTCTTTAAGGAGTTAGTTTCTATGCTCAAGTTTATGAACTTGCGCTGTTGGCGTAAACGGTAGGTATCCGAGGTCTGACTAGCCCGATGGCAGATGGTATGTATAAGGTTTGTAAATACAATAGGCGAGACCTTACCTTGTATATGTTGTAACAGTCTGGACTTGTTGTAGTCAGCGTTCCTGATTTCACGGTGGAGATGGGATATCCATAAATTTAACGTGCGTAGGCTGAAGTTAAAGCAGGCACGATCCATATGAGAGTTGTGGAACGGGGCTTTGTATCGGAACCCTTTAGGTATAATTCGATTGCTTTTGCATCTGTGGGCGAAGCGTAAATGTTGCCTGTAGCGAGCTATTGAGAGGAAGCACTTTTGCAACTGTGCTCCCATCTTAAGCCATCTCAATAGCACTGCCCGCACCCTGTTCTCCAGGGCCTGGAGCCATTCCAGCACCGACACAATTAGACGTAACGAGATCTCCCGTGTGAAGGCGGACTTAACCAGATGCGGTTATCCATCCCATGTACTAAACAGATGCTTGTTACAGGCACAAGAACTTACTTCCAACCCAAGACCTCCGAAGCAAGTCGGCATATCATCCGCCTACATTCCGTACTATCCAGGAGTGTCAGGACGTATCTCGAAGATCCTGAGAAGTTACAACATAAAATGTGTACAATTACCAGGTAGGAACCTACGTTCACTTGTCTCCAGTGTGAAGACCCCTGTCACACCTGTCTTACGCAGCAATGTAGTGTACCGTATCACCTGTAGGGCCTGTAACAGTTGCTACGTAGGTGAGACATCGAGACGTCTCCAGGATCGCCTCACGGAACACGACAGAGCAATCCGGCTTGCCGAAACTGACCAGTCCGCGCTTGCAGAACATTTTTGGGCTACCAACCACGATCTTGACCCCAAGCGCGACTTTGAGATAGTGGACCACGCGCGACACTTTCGCCACCGCCTATGGCTAGAGTCACTAAACATAATGAACAACCCTAAGGCATTAAATCGCCAGAAAGGCATGCGTATACATCCAATCCTGGAGACAACCGTTTTATTGATGGATGATCACTGGCGCAAGGCAGCACACGTCCGTGCTACAACAATGACGAATGAGTAACGTGCCACACTTTGCTTGTAATGTATTCAAAAATTCTGTCAGTTGAGAAAGGGACACGAGTTCCGAAAGCTTCTGGAAATATTTTATTTTATTTTATTTTATACTGGGTATACTTTAAATAAATATCTGTTAAACTATGGACCCCAGTACTCCAGGCCCATTTGTCACTAATTACTTTTATGTACAAATTATTTGGTGTGCAATCATATCACTCATGGTCTGTGAAAAATCATCAAGTTTGGAAGCAGACTGCAATCTGCCACTTGGCGACCCTTAATCTTAGAGATATCCTTGGCATGATGAAGGCAATCTATATTGCCTTCATTATGCCAAGGATATCTCTTGTTAATTTTAAGATAATATAAATTATCTTAAATATAAATATATTTAAGATAATTTATATTATCTTAAAATTAACAAGAGATATCCTTGGCGTAATAAATATTACACAGTTAAATGTAATTAAATTAAATACACAAAATAATATATAGTAAACTCCATTTTTCACATTTCATCTGACCTTTTATATGGATCAAGTACAGTAATGTACATTACTCTGTTATGTTACTAACAGAATCGAGTATCATCCTTTTATTGATTTTTTTCCTTCTTTAATAAAGTATTTAAAATTATATTGTACAGATCATTGTGGATTATTATAATTTTATATTTGTTTATGGGGAGCCACAAGATGGGTGGATGGTTAGTTATAAAGTGGAGGGGTATTTTGAGGGGGCCTCATTTTTTTAATTATGGATATCATACATGGAATGTAGGAATTAGGTAGTATTGGAAAAATGCAAACTGCAATACTGCAGTTAATGGAAAAAAGGGGAGTTTTGTTCCATGTGAGTCGAAAATTACCAAAATTCAATTTTTAAACAACAGAAGTAGAAAATTATTTTAATGTAAATTACTTACATAAAATAAGTGTTTAGCATTAGTAGAGGCACATGATGCAAGAAAGCAAGCTTATGCAGCATCAGCCAAAAAAAAAAAAAAAAAAAACACACTCCCATTTCACCCCTCCGTTCGTTCCAAGTACCTGTCCAGCTCAGCCTTAAATTTATTTAGGCTATCAACTTCCACAACAAGGGATGGAAGTCTGTTCCACCAACCAAAAAACCACCCGCTGGCTAAAGGCAAATTTCCGCACGTCTATCCTACATCTGTCTTTCCTCAATTTGAATTTATGCCCTCTCAAATGATTATTCTGAGCTAGAGGAAGAATTCCATTAGCATTGAGCATGCTCAAACCATTCAGGACTTTATACACCTCAATCAGATCACCTTGCAGGTGCCTAGTCTCCAGACACTGTAATTTGCAAAATTTAAGCCTTTCTTCGTAAGAGCAACCCTTTGTTCCATTCACTAATCTTGTTGCCCTTCTCTGTATACTCGTTCAAACAGCTCTACATCTTTCTTAAAATGAGGCCTCCAGGCCTGTATACAGTACTCAAGGTGTGGATTATCTCCTTATATCCCCTTATATAAGGAGATAATCACCTCCTTATCCCTGCTACAAAAATTCCTGTATATCATTGACAAGACACTATGAGCTACTCTTGCAGACCGTCTGCACTGCTCAGAAAACTTCATATCTGTCTGCACAATTACCCCCAGGACCTTTTCGTTCTCTATCTCTGTCAGTGTAGTACCACAGAGTTAATACGTTATTCTGGGGTTACTGCTTCCCATATGTAGTACCTTACATTTGTCAATGTTAAACTTCATTTTCCAGCTCTCAGCCCATCTGCTCAACTTTTCTAGATCCTGGTGCAGCAGCGTAACAACCCTGCCAACCTTCATGTCGTATGCAAACTTGGACATTAAGCTTGATATACCATCATCAATATCATTTATAAATACAGAAAACAATAATGGACCCAATACTGAACCCTGAGGGACTCCACTAATAACATTAGTCACGATGAGCAGTGTCCATTGATTACCACTCTCTGTCTTCTCCCCCTCAACCACCCCTTTATCCATAGCAGCAATTTGCCTCCAAGCCACACTGCTCCAATTTGTGCAGCAGTCTTCCATGTGCAACAGTATCAAAAGCCTTTCTAAGATCCAAGTATATAATATCAAAGTTATTCCCTGCATCCAGTTCTTTTGTGACTGCATCATATTATCCAATCAAATTGGTCAGGCAAGACTTCCCCTTAACAAAACCATGCTGTGTCTGAGCTATAACTGAAGTCTTCTCTAGATGATCCTGCAGTGCTTCTTTAACCAGTGCCTCCATTAATTTTCCAGGAACAGAAGTTAAACTAACAGGTCTATAATTATTTGTGTCGCCCTTTGATCCTCCTTTGTGAATTGAGGTCACATTTGCACATCTCCGGTCCATGGGTACTTCCCCTGAGTCCAAGGAAGCTCTCATAAATATGGCTAAGGTTTTGCTTATTTCCTTTGCTGCCTCCTTTAATATAACTGGATAGATCCCATCCACCCCAGGTGCCTTTCTTGTATTTATCTTCAACAATTTCTCATCCACTTTACTGTCAGTTATTACAAGATTCTCTAGCTTACTGCCACAGTTGAATACACCTCTGGCATTCCCCCCGCTGAATAACTCCTCATGTGTGAATGTCGATGCAAAATATTTATTCAGCTTGTTAGCTACCTGAGCAGGATCATCAACAGTTGACCCATCGATATCAAGTGGACCAATCTGATTCATCCCCTTCCTTCTAGAGTTTACATAAGTAAAGAACTCTTTGCTGTTATTCTTTGCATCCCTTGCCAAAGATTTCTCGTAATCTTCCTTCGCCTGCCTAACCTCCTTTGTAACTTGGTTACAGATCAACTTGTATCTATCATAGGCTTCTGTGTCACTTGTTAATTTGTATGTATCCCATGCATTTTTCTTCTCTGCCATATGTCTCATTAGTTCATCTGACATCCACTTAGGCCTAAGCCTTGAACAATATTTCTTAGTTGGTAAGTAAAGCCTAGTAGCTTCCAAGATAAGTTCTTTGAATGCTTCCCATTTTGAATTTGCTGTTGGTAACATCATCAGTTGGTCCCACTGTATAGAATTTAAATACTGTCTTAGTCCATCGTAGTCGCCTTTACGAAAGAATAACCCTTCCCTTTACCCCTAATGGTAGTTACCTCTTTGAGTAAATCCCACTTCAGCACACTGTGATCACTGCCACCTAGTCGTTCATTTACCTGCAGATTCTTAATGCATGAAGAATCACTACTGATAATCAAATCAAGAGTATTACTCCCTCTAGTTGCCTCCCGAACATGCTTATGTAGAAAACAATCATCCAATAAATCCACAAAAGCTTTGCTAGTGTGTGAGTGACCAGCCCCCAAATTCCAGTCAATATCTGGGAAATTAAAATCCCCCTTTATAAGACTCTCGGATTTACTGGCTCACTCTATTTCCCCTTACAGTTTCTTATTATACTCATCAGAGTCATTAGGCCTATAGCACACTCCTACTCTCAATTTTGATCTCCCAATGCTTATGTCACACCAAACTGAGTCGACACTGCACTGTCCAGCAATGTCGACTGGCTTCACTTCCTTGAATTTTATGTATTTCTTAACTAATAGGATAACCCCTCCTCCCTTCCTACCCTGTCTATCCTTTCTGTAGACATTGTACTCCCCAAATTCCAGTTCTGCATTCCTTATATCTGTGTGACATCACGTCTCTGAAATCCCCACAATATCTGCCTTTGATGTTTTGAGCAATATCTCAAATTCATCAAATTTATTTACTAAACTCCTAGCATTGGTGTACACGCAAGTATACCTGCACCTGTTTCTATTCTTAGCTACCCTAACACAACCCATGTGTTTACTTGTACCGCAATGGCTCCCAGCAGTCTGAAATACCATGCATCTTATTTTCCAGGCTGCGGCTCATTTCAATAGAAGCAGTGCAAGAATCTCTTTCACCTTTGCCAGTGGCTACTGTTAATCTATTAGTCCTTGTATCCCCCCAATCTAGCAGTTTTCCGACCCACCTAACACTGCCTCGATAGCATCAGCAAACATTCTTGCACCCTTTCTATTTAAGTGTATCCAATCCCTGTAGAAGCAGTCTCTCCTGTTAACAAGTACAGACCAGGCTGAAAAAAATTCTACCCCTTGAACCTTGCACAATCCTTCCAGGGCCAAATTGATCGACAGGGCTCTCATCATATACTCCCTCCTATCGTGTCTGGGCAGAATTGCAGACACTTTCAAATTCAACCCTAATTCACGGCTTTTTTTCAACAGTGACCTGTACTTGTTAAGTAATTCAGCCGCTCTCCTGCTCTTAATATCATTAATGCCAACGTGTACAACTATATCACCTTTTGTGCCCTTAAAAGATGATATCCTGTCTACAACGTCTTCAACCTTTGCCTGCAGACATACCCTGGTCCTGTTCCACCTATCCTTTTTACAAAGCATGTTTCCCATTTCCCTGACAATAGAGTCACCAACAACTACTAGTTCCTTTGGAACCAGCGCGTTCTGCCTTGGGGGCTGCCGCTGTGTTTCGTGATGACCAAGTGCAAGCTCTGGCATTGGTGTGGGCAGCTGAGAGCTTGATGGGCCCTCACTTTTAATCCTTCAAGGGCATCCACCCTGTCCTTTAAGCTCTCATATAGGCCCATAACAATGCTGAGTTGTCACCTGATTTCCTTATACTCCTTGCATCGCGCACACACAAAGACATCTCCCATGGCAGTATCATGTCCCGTACCTGACTGCTCCACAAACATCAAGCAATTAGTGCATTTTAAAATTAGTGCGTCTTCTCCCACTCAACCATCCCTTTATCCATAGCAGCAATTTGCCTCCAATGCCACACTGCTCCAATTTGTGCAGCAGTCTTCCATGTGCAACAGTATCAAAAATCTTTCTAAGATCCAAATATATGATATCAAAATTATTCCCTGCATCCAGTTCCTTTGTGACCACATCATAGTATCCAATCAAATTGGTCAGGCTAGACTTTCCCTTAACAAAACCATGTTGTGTCCGAACTATAACTGAAGTCTTGTCTAGATGATCCTGCAGTGCTTCTTTAACCAGTGCCTCCATTAATTTTCCTGGAACAGAAGTTAATTACTTGTGTTGCCCTTTGATCCTCCTTTGTGAATTGGGGTCACATTTGCACATCTCCAGTCCATGGATACCTCCCTTGAGTCCAAAGAAGCTCTCCTAATTATGGCTAAGGGTTTGCTTACTTCCTTTGCTGCCTCCTTTAATATAACTGGATAGGTCCCGTCCACCCCGGGTGCCTTTTTTATGTTTATCTTCAACAATTTCTCCTCCACTTTTCACTGCCAGAGTTTAACTCATCTCTCGCATTCTCCTCCCTGAATAACTTACCAGTTTAACTGGTTTAACTTACCAGTTATCGGCGCCTCCGTAGCCAGGTGGGAAGGAGCAGCATTGCATAGCACACGCTTCTTGATTAGACCGGGGTTCGAGCCCATCACCACCAAATACGGAGGATGCGGAAAGGTCAGGGAATGACCACCACATATCCCGGAGCAACATGGCCTTAGTTGCTAATGCTCCTAAAAAAAAAATTAAAAAAAAAACCAAAAATAACTTACTAGTTATCAAAAAAGACCACATATGAGGCTTTATATACTGGGAGATGACAAGGATGCTGCAATGAAGCCTGATGCTGCAGAGGTGGAAATTCACTTCATGAATTATGTGATTGAAAGCTGCTTATTTTTCTTTTAATTGATTTTTATAGAGTACTCTATGTGGTAATAGAGTTTTAAAATAACATAGCATGATTAAAAGTATAAAAAACAAATAAAATAATAATTCTTTATTTGTAAATGAGTAATTTGCAAAATAGCTGTGATATTTGTAATTTTATAGTTCTTATAGAGTTGTACTTTTAAAAATTCAGCAATTTGTCAGTTCCATTTTTCATTCGACTTTTAAATACTAGATTAATTTTTAGTAAGTGTGTTGTGATTAGAGTTTTAATGGTTGAACTACCATTAATTTTTTTCTTTTTTTTCTGTAGAACCATGAAGGAACTTGTAAATATGCTGTTATCAAATGTCTTTATTGCAATACTGGAGTCACACGCATGGCCCTAGCAGAACATGTAGCAGTATGTCCAAAGAAACCTGTTGAATGCATTTATTGTAAAGAGAGGTTTACCACTATGAACGTTATGGTAAGTTGTAATTAAAATTAACTTAAAAGTTATTATCACATAAATTTAATTATGAACAATCTGATTAATCTTTGTCATCATCCAAATGGTTTTAAATGCTATCAAAGTTGCTCTGTCAGCAAGACTACTTTGATAGGATTTGTAAGCCAATCTTGAACAATCAACTTTCCATTCAATATTTTCCACCATATTTCTGTTAGATCTTTAGCCTAGTCAGAGAAGGCCCTCTTTCTTCTAATGTTTGCTTAACTGTGTTCAAGTATGGAGACCTCATCTGAAAAAAAAGATACTGAGCATCTTGAAAGGAACCAAAGATGGGCAACTCAAATCCCTCTCAGGGCCTTGTAAACCTCAACCAGGTGCTGCAGAGGTGACCTGATTGAGGTTTACAAGGCTCTGAGAGGGCTCTGAATTAGTAAAATGAATGAAGGTGGAATTCTCACTGTTGTAATGAATTCCAGAACTTGGGGGTCATAAATTCAAATTACAGGGCTTGGGGTTTTGATTAGATTGTAGGAAGTTTTCTTTTAGCCAGCAAATTGTTGAATGCTGAACAAGTTGCCCTCACAAGTAGTTGAGGCTGACAGTTTGAATAAACTTCAAAGGTCAACTGAATAGTTACCTGTGGGAGGAGGGAAGCATATAATTTCTTATCCACTTTTTTTCTTTTCTTTTTTTTTTTGCCCCAGTACAGCAAAAGCCTCTGGCTTTCTTGCACCATATGGCAAATGATATTAACTACTATTACTAACACCGTTGATTCATATTTAATTCTAATGTTTTATCATTTTCTTTATTCCTTACCCATTCTCAGCTCTATAGGTGCCCACTCTCTGGGCAACTGTACACAATTGCTATAGAACCATTCCTTAATAAAATTGCCACCAGTATACAATCCCGACGAACACTGCTACCAGAACCCCACCTAAAGATAACCCACTCAGCATATGCAGATGAAGTCACAATTACAATATGCCACGAGAGCGAATTTGAAGACATTCAAAAGCTCATGATCTCTATGCTCAAGCATCAGGCACAAAACTCAACCACTGTAAGACCAGCGGCCAGTGGGCAGGCAACTGGAAAACCAGAACCGACTTTCCCATCCAATGCACATGGTCCAGCAAGGGACAGAAATACCTAGGTGTGTACCTTGGCAATACTCTCCTTTTCTCCCAGAAGAACTGGCCTGAATTGCTGAATCATTTCAACAAAGTACTCAGGAAGTGGAGAAGCGTGTGTGACACATCTTCGCTGAGAGGGAGAGTGCTTGTGGCCAATCAGATGGTGGCAAGCGTTCTCTGGCACACCTTCAAAATTCTCACTCCACCTGTTGACTTCCTCCACCAAATCCAGGCATCTGTCCGAAGCTTCCTTTGGAACAAAACCAACTGGATGTCTTGTTCCAAACTTAGCCAGCCACTTACTCGTGGGGGTCAAGGGTTGGTCTCTCTCTTCACGACAAAATCACAGCATTCCAGATCACCTTTCTTCTTAAGACGCTGTAAACAAAATACCCACATTCCGGGACACTACGGATAAACTACTAGCAACAGCCACTAGAGGACTATCTCTTTCAACAATATTGAGAATGGATATGGCACCAGCACCACTCAAACTACTGCCATTTTATAAAGATGCACTGTATCGCTGGAAAAAGATGAACCTTCACCATACTCTTGAGAGAACATCTGTTCCCGGAATACTTTCAGAACCGCTCTTCCAATAAAAGAATAATAGACCCTGAAAATGATGATATTCTCTTCTTTCCTACGTGGAACTGGGCAGGAATAAAAACCATAGGCGACCTCCTGATACCAAGCCTTGAATGGAAAAGATCAGAAGACTTGCCCATTAAAACCATAAATGCAAAGCAGCAACACAGACATCTAAAATCAGTGATCACACAAGCTCTTCCAGCCATCACTACAGCTAAAGGGATTGGAAATGTCACCGGATTCTCACCTACACCAACCTTCGTCATCACATCACCAGAAGACACGGTACCTCTGTCTCCTGCACCCTCCAAAAAAGTCTATCAACTAATCATGTCTCGCCATACAACCATGATTTTCCCATCATCCACCTGCTAAGCCCCTGTACTCCTCTCCACTCACCACAAGCCACCATCTAAGTTTCATTGGAACCTTTCGTACAGGACGATATGTTCCAAATCAGACGCAGACATCCAGTTGAGACTGTGGCACAATATCCTTCCCACCCCAGTCAAGCTACAAACCTTCAAGTTACACACCTCAAACTACTGCCTCTTCTGTGCCGCTCTAGGTACCCTGGAACACACATACCTGGCGTGCCCTGTGAACAAGGAACTGGTCAAATACGCTTTGGATGCAGTAAAGCTTGCCTGCAACCATGCCCACACTCCGGAGGACTACTGGTACCTGCTTCACTCTGAGCAGACAGCACACACCACATGCAACTTCCTATTCATTGCTGCCAAGGCCATCATTTACAACTTCTACTTGAAGCACACAAGAAGCAGTGATGACATGCCTCCTGTCGAAACATCGGCACAATATCTGAAGTGGAGCCTACGGAGGAAGTTGCAGAGCAGACTTCTACTTGAATTCCACTGCGGAAGACCAGAAACTGTGGATCATCTTAACAGTGAATGGAACAGTGGCTGTCACCTTTTCACCATCACTGGACAGTCCATCACCTTCAATGTGTGAAATATGAGACTGATCCAATGCCAAGAAACTGTTTTTCTTAATTCCTGAAATTGAAATGTTTGTATTTTTTTCTAAAAAGTTTCTTTATTTTTCCTTTTTTCACTTTTGTACATAGAATGTAAATAGATGTTGTTGAAAATGTATCTACTGTTCATGTTTAAAAAAAAAAAAAAAAAACATATATATATATATATATGTTAGTTTGAATAAATTCAAAAAAGAATTAGACAAATCATTGGATGGAATGGACAGGTGAAATGGAAATTTTTTTTTTCCCCTTTAGGCTGATACTTTATAAGCTTGCTTATAAAGCATCAGCTTTTTGTCTGCTTTTTGCTTTTTTATTTGATAATTATGTATCATTTCTATTTGTTCAAGTGCCTGAAAGGTCACTGAATACGTTAATTAACTTGATTCATTTTATTTGTTACTGATTTTAAAATCTATATTTAAATTTACCACAATGAAATTTCTAATTCTGTTCAGAAAAGTGCATAAGAACTTTTTTCTTAAACAGTAAGTTTCAAAGATGTTCATTTTAATAAAATTTTAAAAAAAATTATTTGGCTCTACCAAGGAGTTTGTTCTAATTTTATGTAAATGCAAGCTATACATGTACATCCTTGATTTTTTTTTTTTTTCTTTTCATTTCAGAATCATGAAAACTCTTGTTCCTATGCAACTATAAAGTGTCCTCATTGCAAAGCTCAAATTGTTTGCATTGCCTTGGAGGCTCATCTTAATTCAAAGTGTCCAGAAAAACTAGTGACATGTGTACATTGTAGCCAAGATTTCCCAAGAAAGGAGCTTTCTGTAAGTTCCTGTTTCAGAACTCTCCAAAGATGATTAACAAAATTAATTCATGTTTAACAAATAATTGAAACTGTTTATTTTATTCATTTGTTTCAGATTTTGTATACTCCAAAGCTTTAGATTATCCAAAATCTGAAATGCTCTGATCAAATTTATTACAAACAGCACTTTTTTTTTTTTTTTTTTTTTGCATCATGTATTGTTTCTTACATTATTTTTTTTAATTTCTGAGATATGAAATGAAAGAAAATGATTTGCTCAGAAATTAAAGAAAAGTAAATATATAATAATACTATATCGGATTTATTGTTTAACTTTGTTTAATAACATTGTTTAACTTCTGTATAGGATAGAGTATTACAGGTAAACAACAAGCTAAAAAAATTACAGTTTAAAAAGTGGAAACACTCTGTGTTAATTAAAAAAAATTTCCTTAAAAATGTACACCTGAAAGTCTTTGCCTTTTGTGGTCACTGTGATCATCCCAAACCAATAAGCAGATATAGTCACCTATCATATCTTCATCCTGTTGCTACTTCTTCTCCATTGATTCTGTATTGTGGTGAATTTCTCCCCGTGCTCTTCATCCACGTTGATAACCCAACTGATGTTGCTGAAGAATTGAATAGGCACTTCGCATCGCTCTTTACTGAGAGAGGACTCTTCATGCTGAGGAGAGGTTGTGTGAGTGAGGCTGAGGCATATGAAATTAATGATTTTGAAATTACAGATGACCATTAGAAAAACTTTCAAGCCTAAAAGCAAGTAAGGCTACCGGAGTTGACGTTGTATACCCAGTAATTTTAAGGAAGGCAGCAATTCAATAAAGGTGTATTGAACCATTGAGGTAAATTATGAGGGTATAATTGGACTTAGGAGCGACTCCTTTGGATTGAAGAAGTGCTAACTTATAACCAATATATAAAGGCAGTTCTAAGAGTGAAGGTAGTAACTACAGACCAGTTAGTTTGACCAGGTAGTTTGAATCAGTGGTAAGGAAAATCTTAGAGGCAATGATTAAGAGCAATCAAGGGACATTTAGAAAGAAATGGCATTCTGAAGGACATACACACCCACATAATATGGTTTTGTTAAGGGAAAATCATGTTTAAGTAACCTGATAAAGTATTTTAACACAGTTACTTATGAGTTAGTTGTAGGGAACAATTTCAACATAGTTTATTTGGATTTTAGCAAAGTGTTTGACTCAGTCCCTCATGAGAAGATCCTGTATAAGCTGGAACATGTGGGGTTACTGGAAAGATTCTAAGATGGATGAAAGGGTGGCTGAATGGCAGAGGGCTGTAGTTAATGGATATTCTTCAGATTGTAATGTCAGAAGTGCTGTCCCACAAAGATTGACTCTTGGATCACTGTTATTCCTGATTTTCATAAACAACATCAACAAAGGGATAGAGGGTGAGCTGTCGAAATTTGCAGACAATGTAAAGATTGAAAGGGTTGTTAATGATCAGTGCCAGGCATCTCTCCTTCAGGATGACTTGAACAGACTTCAAGAATCATCAGAAAAGTGGCAGCTATGTTTTTATGCAGCAAAATTCAAGATTTTATACTTGTAAAATAGCAACAAAGTAACTTATATGTACTTGGAGTATAAGTTATTTTGAATTAAAAACAGTAGAGGAAGAAAGGAATCTGGGGTTATGATATGTAGCTATGAGGTTTTCTGAGCAGCATAAATAGGCTGTCTTGATGATGATTTACTGTAGAGATAGGAGGTCATAATTCCACTGTATTAGGCAATTGTAAGACCACACCTGGAATACTGTGTCCAAGTATGGAGACCTCATCTAAAAACAAAAAGCATTGAGTTTCTTGAAAGGGTCCGAAGATGGGCAACTTGCATGGTGAGATCAGCAGAAGGACAGCTGTACAAGAAAAAACTCCAGTTATGTGGGTTACAGAGCTTGGCATTTAGACACCTTATAGGGGGACTTGATTGAGGTTTATAAGACTCTTGAGAGGGGTTAGTAAAATAAATAAAGACAGAATTTTTTACTGTTATAAAGAACTCCAGAACAAGGGGCCATAAATTAAAATTATTGGTGAAAGGTTTAAATAGATTGTAGGAAGTTTTATTTCAGTCGGAAATTTTTAATTACTAGAACAAGTTGCCTTCTCCATTAGTTGAGGCTGACAGTTTGAAAAAATTCAAATGTCAACTGGATAGTTATATACATGAGTAGGAAAGCACATAATTTGTATTTATTGATCTGCTTTTTACTTTTTTTTGGCTGATGCAGCAAAAGCCTATAACTTCCTTGCATATATGGCTGATACTAATACTGCCCAGATTTGCCCTGAAAAAATCCAGGTGTCAGTGCAAGTAATGGAGCTTGAACAACATTTTTTGTATTCTATTTTTACATAATTTTAATTAACTTGTCAACTAGTTCTTTGTAACTTTCACTCTACTAAGGAGGCTTCAATATAAGTCAAAACAACTGCCAGGCATTTTGCTCAACACCAGCTCATGTGAAACCAACATCTGTTTAGTATTAATGGTGGCAAATGATGCAAGAAAACAAGCTTATACAGCATCAGCCAAAAAAAAAAAATCATCCATTTTGAATTTATGCTCCCTCATGTGCATAGTCTGAGCAAGAGGAAGAATCAGATCACCTTGCAGGTACCTAGTCTCCAGGACACTGAAATTTGTAGAACTTAAACTTTCTTGGTAAGAACACCCTTTTATTACATCGCCAATCTCATTGTCCTTCTCTGTACCCATTCCAGCAGCTCTACATCCTACTTTTTAAAATGAGGCTTCCAGACTTGTATGCTGAACTCAAGATGTGGCCTGACCATTGCCTTATACAATGGGATAATCACCTCCTTATCCATGCTTGCAAAATTCCTGTATATCATTGACAAAACCCCATGAGCTGTCCTAACAGTCTGCCTGCACTGCTCCAAAAACTTCATATCAGACTGCACAATTACTCCCAGGTCCTTTTTATTTTCCACCACCCTGAGTATAATACTGCACAGTTGATACGTTATCTGGGATTACTTCTACCTGTATGCAGCCTTGCATTTGGCAAAATCAAACTTCAGTTGCCATTACTCAGTCCATCTGCCTAATTTTTCTAAATCTTGTTGCAGCAGCATACCTTCATTACTATCATTAACTATCCTTCCAACCTTTTTATCATCTACAAACTATGTTAAGCCTACGTTATACCCTTATCAATATCATTAATAAATAGTAAATACAGAAAACAACAATGGGCCCAGCACTGAATCCTGTGGGTCTCCACTAACAACGTTAGTCCATGAAGAGCTGTGTCCATTGATAATCACTCTATGTCTTCTCCCACTCAACCATCCCTTTATCCACAGCAGTAACATGCCCTTAATTCCACGCTGCTCCATTTGTACAACTCTCTTTTAAATCACGTCAGGAACTCTGCAGTAGATTTGGTTAGACCCAAGTTCCTTGCTAAGTAATTCAATTTTTGCTGATCAGAGAAATGTAGTTCTACTTGAACAACTTCTAAGGTGTAATCCCAATAGTCCTGTTCATAATATTCATCTTCCAGTTCTGAATTCACTTCTTCCTAAGGTGTATTAGTAGGTCTTCATTGTGTGGTATATTAAGAATGGAGGATAGTGCATTGGGATACTACTTCTCAATCTGCAGATTTATTAAACTTTGATATGTCTACCATACAAAAGTAGGTCATCATCAGAGCCGTACTTATAAACAGGCACATGAGGCTCAGGTCTCACAATAGAGGGGGCCTCACCTGGCCTCTGTAATCTCAAATTTTTAAAGCAACCTTTGTATTGCAGTTTGTGTTTAAAGAAATCAGTAAAAATAATTGTTTTTTTTCTGATTATATTTATATATGCAAGTTTTTTTTTTCTTTTTGGACTCTGGACCTCTGTTATCTTTAAAGGGGGCCCAGTAAGAGCTTAGTGCCTTGGGCCCCATGAAGTGTAAGTACAGGCATCATGATTTGTGGTTCTTTCTATATTCAAGATAAAGCAAAAGTCTTATGGAAAACATGATTATCACAAAATCATTCCTCTAATGTCAACCTGCAACTACCACAGCAGAAATGAACTGCTCACAACTTGTATTGATCACCTATAGACATTCCAAAATAAGCTTTGTCTATCTGATTCAGATCTATATAATATCTACAAACATAGCAGAACAAGTCTGGAAATACTTTAGATCTACATCATTTGGTGGCCACAGCATGAGTTGCAGAAGCACACATGCTTTGAATGGACCACGGTTCAAGTCCACATGACTGCTGAATATAGTTAATGATTGCATTCATTGTTGAAATGATTAATTTTAAACTGTTTTGTGTTCTTGTTTATGCTGAAGTATAAACAAAAACACAAAAAAAGTATATCACAGTATTAATGCTGACTTATTTAATACATATAAATGTCAAAAAAATATAAAATTCAGTTGCTGCCAGAATATTAACACTAGAAAGAAACCAATGATACCATTAGATTCAACATGCAAAATATATATAAGAAACAGTTACATATAAACAAACTTTTTTTGCATATCTGGGACTACTGCTAGCCATAGTTCTAAAAATTCTGTTGATTGAATTAATCAGAATTATGAAATTTGGTTAATTATACTGGCTCATATTTGATTTCTTCTGCAGACTCATCAAATGGATTGTAAGTATGCAGTTGTCAAGTGCCCCTTTTGCAGTATTGAAATCACACGTATGAACCTAGAGTCTCACTTGAACTCAGATTGTTCCGTGAACCAAGTGAAGTGTCCTCACTGTGAACAAAATACTCCAAGCAAAAAATTGAGCGTAAGTTTGAAACCTGGTTGCATTAATGATAATTAACAATTCAGATATATAATATATAATATCTTTATTGCAATCAGCAAAAATAAGTTATGTTCTTGTTTATGCTGAAGTATAAATAAGAACACAAAAACAAAGTATATCACAATATTAGTGCTGACTTATTTAATACATATAAATGTCAAAAAAAAATATAAAATTCAGTTGCTGCCAGAATATTAACACTAGGAAGAAACCAATGATACCGTTAGATTCAATATGCAAAATACATTTTGGGACAGTAATCTGGATAAGTAGCAGTCATTTCAAAGCTAAGTGAAATCAAAAAATACCATGGTTGGAAAATTTATATTTTTCTCATTATTAATTTTCATTTTTGTATTCCATGCCCACAAATGATATAATTATTTGTTTTTTCTGATAGCTGATTCAGATAGCTGTAATGACTTTTCCTTTCTCAGTTCTGTGCAACTGATTCATCATTTTAGATAACTTACAGTAGAGAGTTATGTTTTTTCTTTTTAGTAATTCATTTCCAAAGTTTCTGAAGTGTTACTACTAAAATTTCAACTTCACATCAGTGTGCAAATCCCTTGGCATGGGCACCTGTATGTGGTGAGGGGACCCCTCAGTGATGCTGCTGGGATCCAACTCCCATACTGTGGTTCTAGGGTTACTTCAATGGAATCCAGCATGTGCATGACCTGTGGAAACTAAGAAAAGGAGTTCCTGATGAGAGGGGCCCAGCCCTAATACACCACTTTGGCCCCCTGCTTGGACAAGACTGGATGTCCTGGATAGGATCAATCAGCAGGTGGTTCTTACTGTTAGGATCAACTGCATTCCAATAAGTTTCCTTCCCTTTGGTCCTGAGACAGAGTCAAGACATTCTTGGAAAAATGTGGATATGATGCTGTGTGAGCTGTGCAATGGCCAAATGACTGCTTGTATTCTGGGAAGGGGGAAAAATTGTGCACTGTTCATAGTCAGGGTACTATGCAAGATAGGCAAACGAATGTGAGAGTGTATGTGTGCTTTGATCTCTTTGTTGCACCAATGAATATACATAAAAAAAAAATGTCCTATATACCCGTCTAATGATAGGTGTATGACTGAAGTGTGTTGTGTAATTATCCAGTTTTGATAGCATTCTTTCTGTATATAACAGATTTTTTTTTTTTATGTGAACCTCAAACACGAGAGGTATTAGAACCTATAGTACTTAGTACCGTGCTTGGGTTGGAGGTTGAGAAGACGAAAGAAGATATTTGTTGACATTGGACTTGAACTTCTGTAGATTGTAATTTTCAGGAAATACGTATGAAGGAAGGTTGTTCCAGAAAACGGCAGTTGAATGAATAAACGAGGAAGATGAAAAGTTTTTTCTGTGGGTTTGAAGTTGGACAGTAAATGGATGTTGACTGGTGGCGGCATGTGTTCGGACTGTTTTGAAAGAGAGAGCAGGAATTATAGAAGCCAATTCAGAAGAACAGTGCCCATGGAAGTACCTGTAGAAGAGGCATGCAGAAGAAACAGTACGTCTATGAGAAAGCGAGTGGAGAGACTCTGTTAGAGATGAATCATTAATTAACCTAACTGCCCTCTTCTGAATGGAATCAAGAAGCCTGAGAGAGGTTTTGGGGGCACCACCCCAGATGTGGGAACAATATTCCATGGCAAGGCGGATTTGCGATTTATACAGAGTGAGCAGCTGTTTGGAAGAAAAGTAATGCCGAGAGCGAAAGAGAAAACCAAGTTTTTTAGATGCAGAGGAAGCAATATTTGTAATGTGCTTGTGCCAAGAGAGATTAGAAGTCAGGGTAATCCCCAAAAGAGATATATCATTTTGCCTAGAAATCGGAGTGTCACTAAAGATAAGCATAGGAGCAGAAGAATCCTTTTTGCGAGATAAAAGACAAGACTGAGTTTTAGAAGGGTTGAAATCAACTAAGTTGTCTTTGCCCCACTGGAGAATTACCTGAAGATTGGCATTTAAGGAATTGGTAGCAGATTTTCGAGAAGTTGAAGCTGATTGAGCAGGACTAGGTTTCTCAAAATGGAAAGTGGAATGCAATGTGCTATCATCGGCAAAACTATGGATAGGATTTCCAGTCAATGGAAGAAGGTCATTGATATACAAGAGGAAAAGAGTGGGGGAGAGAACTGAACCTTGGGGGACACCGGCATTAGTGGAGAAGTTAGAAGACAGAGAGCCATCTACCATCACCCTCAATGAGCGATCGGAGAGAAAACTGGATAACCAATTACTAAAAACAGTTGGCAAACCATAAGATGGAAGCTTGTTTAGAAGACCTTAATGCCAAACACGATCAAAAGCCTTTGAGATGTCAAGAGCAACTACTTGTGTTTCACCGAACCTTTCCATTGAATTAGTCCATAAAAGGGGAACATAAGCCAGAATATCACCAGTGGATCGACACTGATGGAATCCATACTGGCGATCGTTGATCAGACGGAAGGTTTCTAGGTAGTTTAAGAGTTGGCGGTTAATTGATTTCTCCATTACTTTAGAAAGAGTAGAAGTAATTGCAATGGGACGATAATTGGATGGGAGGGATTTGTCACCCTTTTTAGGAACTGGCTGGATATGAGCAAATTTCCAAGCAGAAGGAAAAACACCTTTGGAATAAGAAAGTGAAAAAAGGCAGCAAAGAATAGGAGTAAGTTCAGGAGCACAGGTTTTGAGAACAAGGAGAAATACCATCAGGACCTGGAGCTTTCTTAGCATCAAGATTCATCAAAATCCTTCTGAAATCCTTTTGACGGAAGACCACAGGAGGCATTGAATGGAGCGTGTTGGGAATGGTGGGAGGTGTTTTACCAAGATCATTAATACATGAGCTGGAAGAAAAATGGGATGCTAGCAGGTCAGCTTTGTCCTTGGCTGAAGTGACAACAGAACCATCTGGTTTGGACAGAGGTGGGAGCAGAGATGGGCAAAAGTTGCGGCCAGTAGCTTTGGCAAGAGACCAGAATGCTCGGCTACCATTAGGGCAAGAAGCAAGTTTTCTACTCTTAGCCTGTTCAAACTCTAGTTTGGACTGATTAATAACTGCTTTACAATTGTTGCGAGCTTTGGTGTAGGCAGAAAATGAAACTGAAGAATTAGAAACAAGCCAATTACGATATGCAACATTCTTCTCTTGAACAGCCTTAGCACATTTATTGGAAAACCAAAGTTTAGATAAAGGACGAGATTTTAAAGTGGAGTGTGGGATAAAGGATTCCATTCCTGCAAGAATAATTTCACTGACACTATCTGAGCAAACGTTGACATCAGAAGTTTTGAAACAGTAATCCGACCAAGGAAAAGAAGAAAAGAAGTCTCACAGGTCACCCCATTTTGCATTCTTGTAATGCCAAACAACACGAGGTTGGGAATAGCCATGAGATAAAGGTTCCATTGGAGAAGAGACATCACCAAGTTGTGATCTGAAATGCCTAAAGGACCTTTCACTTCGACCGTGTACTTAGAAGGGTTGTTTGTGAGAAAAAGATCAAGCGTATTGGCTGTATGATTAGGATTGTCCAGTATTCTTGTAGGTAAATGAACAATTTGTGCTAGGTCATTAATAATTGCAAAAGCCTCAGCATCTCGACCTGCTGGGTCGGTGTGACTAGAAAACGGAAGCCAGCTGGAGTTGTGAACATTGAAATCACCAAGGAAAATTACCTCACTGTTAGGAAAGTTGGACTGGAGAAAGTCAAGTTGCAAAGAGAGGAAGTCAAAGAGCTCCAAGTGATTAGTGGAGTTGGGAGAATGGTAGAGACAACAGATGAATTTGACACAATGAGGTAGAGAGATTTTAAGCCAGAGAAGATCAAAGAGAGGAGATTCCAAATTGCTAAGTCTCTGACAGGGAATATCAGAATGGACATATGCACAAGTACCACCTTTGAGGCGAAAGGAATCGTACAGCGAATAATTTGGGCATCTGAGATGAGCAGTAGTTGAATCAACCGATAACTGAGATTCTGTCAGAAAAAGTACATGGGGTTTGGCAGACTGCAAGTGGAAATGGACATCGTTGAGATTAGAATTGAGGCCACGTATATTTGTGAAATGAATTAAGAAGTCCTTGGGAGGTTTAGATCTTTTTGCAGATAAGCTTGCTCTATTAGTTTGACAATTCATTGTGTATTCAATAGTACGAAAAAGTGGGTGGGACATGCTGTATGAAGTAATGAAATTTTTGGATATGGCATACACGTGGTAAGAATATACCCATATCTTTGACATAACGTGGCGTCGACAATGCTCCCCGCATACACACTACTCGGACTCCCTCCAGTCACTATCTGGCAGAGTAGAGGTAGCAAGATTATACACTAGCTGATCCGGAAGCCTCCTAGAGAGTTACCAATAGGTTCGGTCCGGTGTACTAACTAGCGGCCGGCCTGCGAACACTGTTTTAGAGCTGTTCCCTCGAAATGTAAGGAATATTGGATCTCGCCACGACGTTCATCATAATAAACAAAAGTCATCAATCATACTGCATGATGGAAGAGATGGGAAAGGGTTGACCGGAACGTAGCTCTAGAGACTAAACATGGGTTCCACCACTTCAAGCCTCCAATAAGCAAAGTGCTGGTTTTCACCAGTTGATGAAAGTCATCTACCACCTAGTATTGCCTGGTAACATAGAGGGGCGGCGTTTCTCCATGTGGTTTGGGCGCCACACCTCGACCCCTGCTTACGTTGGTTCACACCTGGGTGGTCACCCACCATGTACTTGTGCATGGAGGTTATACCCAGGATTACTAACAGTCCCACCATCGTGAAGGTGCAAGGATTTGGCTGTCACAGACCGTCCGGACTTTGCCAAAATTGGGTCCACTTGATTTGAGTGTCACCCGAATATCAGTTCCATCAGCGTTTTAGACTCTCAGGTAGCAAGTACAGCTTGTCTGGCATATCTGAGAGAATGTCTGTGACAACTTCAAGGACCATATAAGAAGATACATATAAGAAACAGTTAAATATAAACAAACAAATAGAATCTTTAGTAAAGAGTAGTTCCAGATGGCTGACACAAGGCAACCAAATTCTTCTTTTGCTATGCCAGGAAAGGATCCTAAAATTCCTACCAACTATCTGCCTGTTACTATGACTAACTGTTTGTGAAAAATCCTGAAGAGAGTGGTCACTGCTCATCTTATTTAGAATCAAATGACCTCCTCTCCAGCATGCAGTCTGTCTTCCAAAAAAAAAAAAAAAAAACCAGGTCCATTCTGGGCCATTTAAATATACTGGAAACATCCATCCAGGATACCTTCCTAAAACAAGAACATCTGGTGTCTGCGTTCTTTGATATAGAAAAGCACATGGTACAACTTGGAGATTTGGCATTTTAAAAGACCTATATACCCTTGGTCTCAGAGGGTACCTCCCTGTTTTTATTAAAAAATTTTTAGTCAATCAGTCTTTCCAAGTTTGTGTAGAATCCACCCTCTCCCATCCCTTTTGCCAAGAGGAGGGAGCACTATAAGGATCAGTAGTAAGTGTTTAATTTTGCCATCAGTGTAAATTCCATCACAGAACAACTTCCTCCAACTGTTACTAGTACCCTATATGTTGGTGATTTTAGCATATTTTCTCAGTTATGCAATATGGGTTATTGAAAGACAACTGCAACAATTGATTGCCTTAACTGCTGGGCACTGGCTAATGGATTCAAGTTCTCACTGCATAAGACCATTTGCATACATTTTTGTCATAAGCATAATCTTTATCCTAAACCTGAATTGAGGCTTGGACAAAATGCTATTACAGTAGATAGAAATTCTTGGGACTCATATTTGATAAAAGGTTAACCTTTTTCAAACACATCCATCAATTCCATACAAAGCGCACAGGGCTTTGAATATTCTCCGTGCTCTCTCCTCTACATCTGGGATGCAAACTAGTGCACCTTACTGCACATCTACCATGTATCTAAACTGGATTACTGATCCCAGGCATGTGCATCAGCCAGAAACAGTGCACTTCGACCCTATCCATCATCAGGCTATCTTTATTTGCTACTGGAGCATTTCGAATGTCTTCTCTCCACAGTCTAGCTCTGGAAACAAATCAACCACCATTACTGCTTCCACATAAGCAGTTGTCTATAAAGTACACTCTAAAACTGAAATGGCTTACAGAGGGACAGACATTATCAACATAGACATCCATTTTTGAGTTATGATGGTAAAGTTTGTACAGTGCCAATTGGATGGTTGGCAGTGCCCATCATCCAAGCAGTTTTTGAAAAAAAAAAAAACTTCTTTTATCTGCTCCATTTGCAGATTCCTCTTGATAATTTATCTACAGCTTCTTTAAATATATTAAATCTGCCTACTTCCACAACAATATGCAAAAGTTAATTCCAACAATCAGTTATTCTGGCTGAATGTGAATTTTCACATATCATTCTGCAAATGTAAATTGAGACCAACTTGAAATTCCTAAATCAATATCATTAATAAATATTACAAATAGCAAGGGGGACCCAATACCAAACCATAAACCATGACTATTTATTAATATGTACAGAATGATTAATTGAGTTATATGTATAAGTAAATATATGTTGCCTTCTAATTGTTTCTACCGTGCTAACCTAAGGCTGTCCAAGTTTTTGCAAAATAAATAGATTTAAATAAAAATAGTAGATAATCAGATTGTCAGGAATGATCACCTGTAAGAAACCCATGTTGTGGTTGCCTTATAGCTCCACTATGATCAAGGTGATCCTTCATTCCCCTAACTATTGACTGATGATGGTCTCTGGTTACCCAATTTACATTTTGAACCACCATTTTCAATAAGAGAGACTTGACCATCCCCAGTCTGCAGGGAGTTACTTTGAATCTAAGGATGCACTCAGTATTATAGCTAAAGGTTTAATCATCACTTTGCCTGCTTCTTTTAATATAATTGGATAGATTCCATCAGCCCTGAAGTTTTTTTTTTTTCCATTTTCAACTGTATCTCTTATAGTTTCTTTTAGGTTACCATAACATTATTTGTTGTTGTTGTTATTTGTTTTTTTTTAGGAGCATTAGCAACTAAGGCCATATTGCTCCGGGGATATGCGGTGGTCATTCCCTGACCTTTCTGCATCCTCCGTATTTGGTGGTCACGGGCTCGAACCCCAGTCTAATCAAGAAGCGTGTGTTACGCACTGTTGCTCCTGCCCACCTGGCTATGGAGGCGCCATAACATTATTTAACTCCCAATCAGTATTAGATACATATCTGCTAACCCTGTGTCTAAAAACTTTATATGTGTGAATGTAAAGAAAAATATTTATTTAGTTTATTAGTAACCTGTAGAATGGAGATTAGAAATGTTTATTTAGTTTATTAGTAACCCGTAGAATGTAAGTGAAAAATATTTATTTAGTTTATTAGTATTAATGTACTGTACAGTACATTGATACTTTTGCTATTTACATCAAATGGATTATCATAATTAATCCTTTTCCTTCTAGTGATAACATAAGCAATGAATTCATCACAAAGAATTCCTTACCAATTTTCTTTGAATACTAACCAACAATTTCTCTGCCTTAGCATTAGCAGAGGCATGTGATGCAGGAAAGCAAGCTTAAACAGCCTCAGCCAAAAAACAAAAAAAAAAAACACCTCCCATTTCAACCATTCATTCACTCCAAAAGTTTGTCTAGTTCACCCTTGAATTTATTTAAGCAGTTAACTTTCACAACATCAGATGGAAGTTTTTTCCAGCAATTGACCACCTGCTGGGTAAAGGCAAATTTTCTCATTGAGCTTGCTCTAACCATTCAAGGACTTATACACTTCAATCAGATCACCTCTCAGGTGTCTAGTCTCCAGATGCTGCAATTTTTCAGAACTTTAGCCTTTCTTGCTAAGAGAAAACCCTTTGTTCCACTCAAAAATCTTGTTGTTTTCTGTACTCGTTCTAGCAGCTCTGCATCTTTCCTAAAATGTGGCCTCCAGACCTGTACTCAAGATATGGCCTGACCATTGCCTTATACAAGGGGATAATCACCTCCTTATCCCGCTAGCAAAGTTCCTATATATCATAGTCTTGCAGCGTGTCTGCACTACTCAGAAAACTTCATATCTGACTGCATAGTTACCCCAGGTCTTTTTCATTCTCCACTACACTTAGCGTTGTACCGTGCAGTTGGTATGTTACTCTGGGGTTACTGCTACCCATATGCAGTACGTTGCAATTGTCAATGTTAAACTTCAGTTGCGACCTCTCAGTCCATCTGCTCAACATTTCTAGATCCTGTTGCAGTAACATACCATCCTTACTGTCATTAACACCCTACCTACCTTCATATTATCTGTACACTAGGGACATTAAGCCTGATATACCTTCTCCCACCCAACCGTCCTTTTATCCATTGTAGCAACTTGCCCTTAATGCCATACTGCTCCAATTTGTACAATAGCCTTCCATGCGCAACGGTATCAAAAACTTTCCTAAAATCCAAGTATATGATATCAAAATTATTTTTTGCATCCATTTGCTTTGTGACCACATCATTGTATCAAATCAAATTGATCAGACAAGACCTCTTCTTAACAATCTTTAATATTATTAGTGCCAATTTTTGGCACTAATAATATTAAGAGTAGGAGACCGGCAGAATTACTTAACAAGTACAGGTCACTGTTGAACAAAAGCCGAGAATTAGGGTTGAATTTGAAAGTGTCTGCAATTCTGCCCAGACACGATAGGAGGGAGTATATGATAAGAGCCTTGTCGATCAATTCGGCCCTGGAAAGATTGTACAAGGCTCAAGGGGTAGAATTTTTTTCAGCCTGGACTGTACTTGTTAACAGGAGAGATTGCTTCTACAGGGATGGGATACACTTAAATAGAAAGGGTGCAAGAATATTTGCTGATGCTATCGAGGCAGTGTTAGGTGGGTCGGAAAACTGCTAGCTTGGGGGGAGACAAAGACCAATAGATTGACAGTAGCCACTGGCAGAGGTGAAAGAGATTCTTGCACTGCTTCTATTAGAATGAGCAGAAGCCTGAAAAACAAGATGCATGATATTTCAGAGACTGCTGGGAGCCATTGCGGTACAAGTAAACACATGGGTTGTGTTAGGGTAGCTAAGAATAGAAACAGGTGCAGGTATACTTGCGTGTACACCAATGCTAGGAGTTTAGTAAATAAATTTGATGAATTTGAGGTATTGCTCAAAACATCAAAGGCAGATATTGTTGGGATATCAGAGACGTGGTGTCACACAGATATAAGGGAAGCAGAACTGCAATTTGGGGAGAACAACGTCTACAGAAAGGATAGACAGAATAGGAAGGGGGGAGGGGTTATGCTATTAGTTAAGAAACACATAAAAACCAAGGAAGTGAAGCCAGTTGACATTGCTGGACAGTGCAGTGTCGACTCAGTTTGGTGTGACATAAGCATTGGGAGATCAAAATTGAGAGTAGGAGTGTGCTATAGGCCTAATGACTCTGATGAGTATAATAAGAAACTGTACAGGGAAATAGAGTGGGCCAGTAAATCAGAGAGTCTTATAATGGGAGATTTTAATTTCCCAGATATTGACTGGAATTTGTGAGTTGGTCACTCACACACTAGCAGGGCTTTTGTGGATTTATTGGATGATTGTTTTCTACATCAGCATGTTCGGGAGGCAACTAGAGGGAGTAATACTCTTGATTTGATTATCAGTAGTGATTCTTCATGCATTAAGAATCTGCAGATAAATGAACCACTAGGTGGCAGTGATCACAGTGTGCTGAAGTGGGATTTACACAAAGAGGTAACTACCATTAGGGGTAAAGGGAAGGGTTATTGCTTCCGTAAAGGCGACTACGATGGACTGAGACAGTATTTAAATTCTATACAGTGGGACCAACTGATGATGTTACCAACAGCAAATTCAAAATGGGAAGCATTCAAAGAACTTATCTTGGAAGCTACTAGGCTTTACATACCAACTAAGAAATATTGTTCAAGGTTTAGGCCAAAATGGATGTCAGATGAACTAATGAGGCATATGGCAGAGAAGAAAAATGCATGGGATACTTACAAATTAACACATGACACAGAAGCCTATGATAGATACAAGTTGATATGCAACCAAGTTACAAAGGAGGTTAGGCAGGCGAAGGCAGATTACGAGAAATCCTTGGCAAGGGATGCGAAGAAAAACAGCAAAGAGTTCTTTACTTATGTAAACTCTAGAAGGAAGGGGATGAATCAGATTGGTCCACTTGATATTGATGGTTCAACTGTTGATGATCCTGCTCAGGTAGCTAACAAACTAAATGAATATTTTGCATCGAAATTCACACATGAGGAGTTATTCAGCGAGGGGAATGCCAGAGGTGTATTCAACTCTAGCAGTAAGCTACAGAATCTTGAAATAACTGGGAGTAAAGTGGAGGAGAAACTGTTGAAGATAAACACAAGAAAGGCACCCGGGGTGGATGGGATCTATCCAGTTATATTAAAGGAGGCAGCAAAGGAAGTAAGCAAACCCTTAGCCATAATTATGAGAGCTTCCTTGGACTCAGGGGAGGTACCCATAGACTGGAAATGTGCAAATGTGACCCCAATTCACAAAGGAGGATCAAAGGCTGACACAAGTAATTATAGACCTGTGAGCTTAACTTCTGTTCCAGGAAAATTAATGGAGGCACTGGTTAAAGAAGCACTGCAGGATCATTTAGACAAGACTTCAGTTATAGCTCAGACACAGCATGGTTTTGTTAAGGGGAAGTCTTGCCTGACCAATTTGATTGGATACTATGATGCAGTCACAAAAGAACTGGATGCAGGGAATAGCTTTGATATTATATACTTGGATCTTAGAAAGGCTTTTGATACTGTTGCACATGGAAGACTGCTACACAAATTGGAGCAGTGTGACATTGGAGGCAAATTGCTGCTATGGATAAAGGGGTGGTTGAGGGGGAGAAGACAGAGAGTGGTAATCAATGGACACTGCTCATCGTGGACTAATGTTATTAGTGGAGTCCCTCAGGGCTCAGTGTTGGGTCCATTATTGTTTTCTGTATTTATAAATGATATTGATGATGGTATATCAAGCTTAATGTCCAAGTTTTCAGACGATACAAAGGTTGGCAGGATTGTCAAGGACACTACTGACACTATCAAATATCCTAGACCTCATCATCACCCATGAATCAGATGACATAATAGGGCTGACAGTAGAGGCACCAGTAGCAGGAAGTGATCACGGAGTTCTACGGTGGATGATGACGAGAGAGGTAGCAGAAGTAAAAGGCAAAGGAATGGGTTTTAATTTCAGAAAAGGAAATTACGATGCCTTAAGGTACTACATGGTCTCTATTAACTGTAGATATCGTGCAGAGAATGAATACAATTGAACTGTGGTACGCTTTTAAAACATTAATCACAGATGCCTTGAATGCGTATATACCATTCAAAAAATACTCCACGAGAAGGGTTCCAAGTTGGATGAATAGTGAAGTTGCCGCATTACTTGAGCAGAAGAAGGTGGCATGGAAAGGCTATAAAAATACAGAGCAATAAAAAGTACTGAAGCCTATAACAGCTACAAGGTGATGTGTAATAGAGCCACAGAAAAGGTTCGACAGGCAAAGGCAGTTTATGAGAAATCACTAGCAAACAGAGCAAAGAGGGGGGATAAAGAATTCTTCACATATATAAATGCCAAGAAGAGCAGGACAAACCAGATCGGACCTTTACGTAAGGGAAAGGGGATAGTAATAAATACACCAGCTGCCGTTGCAGATGAACTCTACAGTTATTTTGCATCGATATTTACAAATGAAAAGCCTTTTGTGGCAAAGGGGAAAGTGTGGGAGGGAAGTTAAAAAATATGTAATTAATGATATTGAAATTTCGCAAGATTATTTAATGAAAAAACTTTCGAGCCTACACACCAGTAAAGCTCCTGGAGTTGATGGAATATACCCTATAATCTTAAGAGAGGCGGCAAGCGAGTGCATTGAACCATTGAGGCTAATTATGCGAGCATCACTAGACTCTGGGGAGATTCCCTTGGATTGGAAAAGTGCAAATGTATCTCCCATACATAAGGGTGACTCTAAAAGTGAAGTTGGAAATTATCGACCTGTCAGTCTGACTTCAGTAGTAGGGAAAATAATGGAGGCAATGAACAAGGGTGGAATTCAGGATCATTTGGATCGAATTGAAATTCTCAAGGATACTCAGCATGGTTTCGTAAAGGAAAAATCATGTTTAACAAATCTGGTTCGCTATTTCGAAAGGGTCACTCACGAGCTGGATTTAGGGAATAATTTCGACATCGTTTATTTAGATTTCAGCAAAGCTTTTGACTCAGTCCCACATGAGCGGTTGCTTTATAAGCTGGAACAGGTTGGAATCACTGGGAAAATCCTTAGATGGATAGAAGAATGGCTTCAGGGCAGGAGGCAGAGGGTTGTGATAAATGGCTATTCCTCAGATTGGGTTGATGTAAGAAGTGAGGTTCCCCAAGGATCAGTATTAGGACCACTGTTGTTTTTAATTTTCATAAACGACATTGATGAAGGGATAGAGGGCGTGATGTCTAAATTTGCAGATGATGTTAAAATTGGTAGAGTAGTTAATGATCACTGTCAAGCTGAGCTTCTTCAGAGAGACCTAGATAGACTTCAGGAATGGTCAGAAAAATGGCAGCTGTACTTTAATCCAACAAAGTGTAAGGTATTACACCTGGGAAACAGTAATCCCAAAAAAACTTATTCACTTGGTGGAGTTCAACTAAACCCAGTACTGGAGGAAAGGGACTTGGGTGTTACGATACGGTCAGACATGAAATTCTCTGAGCATTGTAAACAGGTTGCAAGGAAGACCCATGGTGTCCTATCGATGATCTATCGAACTTTTGCAAGTAGAGATAGGGACGTGATAATCCCATTATATAAGGCTTATGTTAGACCACACTTGGAATACTGTGTTCAGGTATGGAGACCGCACCTAAAGAAAGACATCGAGCTTCTTGATAGGGTGCAAAGAAGGGTAACTCGCCTGGTGAGATCGGCAAAAGGGCGTCCTTATGAAGAAAGACTTCGAATATGTGGGTTGCAGAGTTTGGAAACTAGACACCTTAGAGGAGATTTGATTGAGGTGTTTAAGGCGCTGAGAGGCATCAGTAAAATGAATGAGGACAAAATTTTCAAGATTATAAATGATGCTAGAACTAGGGGACATAAATTCAAGTTACGGGGGGAAATGTTTAGATTGGACTGCATGAAGTTTTATTTTAGCCAGCGAGTTATAAATTACTGGAATAAGTTGCCTTCATGGGTGGTAGAGGCCGACAGTTTGGGGAAATTCAAAGGTCATCTGGATAGTACTTTCGGGTAAGGGAAGCGCATAGGATGATAGGTTTAATTTCCTTTTTATTTATGTTTTATTTTATTTTTTTTTATTTATTAATTATTATTATTTAGTTATTTATTTATTTATTTTTTTTTTGTTTTTATCATTGTTTTGTTCGGATGTTTGTTTTTTTTTTTTTTTTTTTGGCTGGTGCAGCATAAGCCGTAGGCTTTCTTGCACCATGCGGCCGTTACTAATACTAATACTAATACTATGCTACACAACAGGATCTGGAAAGGTTGAGCAGATGGGCTGAGAGGTGGCAAATGAAGTTTAACATTGACAAATGTAAAGTACTACACATGGGAAACAGCAACCCCAGAGCAACGTATCAACTCTGTGGTACTACACTGACAGTGGTAGAGAATGAAAGGGACTTGGGGGTGGTTGTGCAGGCAGATATGAAGTTCTCTGAGCAGTGAAGACGGGCTGCAAGAGTAGCTCATGGAGTATTGTCAATGATATACAGGAATTTTTCCAGCAGGGATAAGGAAGTGATTATTCCCTTGTATAAGGCAATGGTCAGGCCACACCTAGAGTACTGTATACAGGTCTGGAGGCCTCATTTCAAGAAGGATGTAGAGCTGCTGGAACGAGTACAGAGAAGGGCAACAAGATTAGTGAATGGAACAAAGGGGTGCTCTTACAAAGAAAGGCTTAAGTTTTGCAAATTACAGTGTCTGGAGACTAGGCACCAGCGAGGTGATCTGATAGAGGTGTATAAAGCCTTGAATGGTTTGAGCATGCTCAATGCTGATGGGATTCTTCCTCTAGCTCAGAAAAATCACCTGAGAGGGCATAAATTCAAATTGAGGAAAGACAGATGTAGGATAGACGTGCGGAAATTTGCCTTTAGCCAGCGGGTGGTTGGTTGGTGGAACAGACTTCCATCCCTTGTAGTGGAGGTTAATAGCCTAAATAAGTTTAAGGCTCAGCTGGACAGGTATTTTGAACGAACAGAGGGGTGAAGTGGAATTGGGTTTTTTTTTTTTTTTTGGCTGATGCTGCATAAGCTTGCTTTCTTGCATCAAATGCCTCTACTAATGCTAATGCTAATCCCATATTGTGTCTGAATTATTACCACAGTCTTGTCTAGATGATTCAGCAATTCGTGTTTAACCACTGACTCAATTATTTTTCTGGAACAGAAGTTAAACTAATAGGTCTGTAATTACTTGTGTCACCCTTTGATCCCCCTTTGTGAATTGGGCATACATTTGCACATCGCCAGTACATGGGGACCTCCCGTGAGTCAAAGGATGCTTTCATAATTATACTAAAGTTTGCTTACTTCCTTTGCTACCTCCCTCAATATATAACTGGATAGATCCGATCCACCCCAAGTGCCTTTTTTTTTTGTTTAACTTCAACAGTTTCTCTTCCACTTTCCTCTTAGTTATTACAAATCGTTTAGCTTCCTGTTAAGAGTTTAATAAGCTTCTGTTCTCCACTTCCCTACTGAATCCTCATGTAGGAATGTATATGCAAAATACTCATTCACATTGGCAGCTATCTGAGCAGAATCATCAACAGTCGAACCAGCAATATTAAGTGGATCAATCTGATTCATCCTCTTTCTTCTAGAGTTTACTTTATTTCTATTTAATTGTTTTCACCTACACACACACACGCATGCACGCACACACGCACACAAGTTTGTCAATGATATGCATGAATTTTGCCAGAAGGGATAAGGAGGTGGTTATCCATTTTGTAAGGGAATGATCAGGCCACATTTTGAGTAGTGCATACATGTCTAGAGGCTTCATTTTAGGAAGGATGTAGATCCGTTTGAATGGGTGCAGAGAACACACACACACACACACACACACACACACACACACACACACACACACACACACACACACACACACACACACACACACACACACACACACACACACACAGGTATCTCCTGTGGCATTTATGTCCAATTAGATTGCACTCCAGATAAAACTAAAATAGGGATGCTTTAATTGTGACCCCTGGAATATGCACTATTCACAGTGAGTGTCTGCTTGGTAGTTCTATATAACCAACAGTTGGTCAGGAGAACAAAAGGCTGGTCTTATGAAGAAAGGTTCTGCAAATTGTAGTATCTGGAGACTGTGCACCTGCAAGATGATGTGATTAAGATTTTGAAATGGATTGAGCAAGCTCAATACTAATGGCATTTTTCCTCATTCTCAGACTACACAAACATGAGGGGTTATAAATTTAAATTAAGGAAGGACAGGTGAGGAATTCATGTGTAGAAATTTCCCATCAGGTAGCGGGTGGTTGATTGCTGGAACAAACTTCCATCTGTTGTTGTGGAAGTGGGTAGTTTGAATAGATTCAAGGAAGACCTAGACAAACTATTGGAGGGAATGGCAGGTCGCATGAATTTTTTTTTTTTTTTTTTTGCTGATGCCTTATCTGCTTGATTTTATACCAATACAATTTCAGACTAATAAAATAACACACAATATGAAATTTTTCATATGCTACACCAAGTAATTAAAATCTGTATTCAGCTGTAAATGTGGAAGTAGGACATCAGAGGAGTCCTTTTATGAAATTTACCATGCTGTTGACCCTGATAGCATCAAAAAATGTACATTCGTTTACATGGGGGGGGGGGTTAATTGTGTGATCAGATATGAAGTTTTCTGAGCAGAAGACAGGACTTTTGTCATGAATTTTGCCAGAAGGGATAAGGAGGTGGTTATCCATTTTATAAGGGGATGGTCAGGCCACATTTTGAGTAGTGCATACATGTCTAGAGGCTTCATTTTAGGAAGGATGTAGATCTGTTTGAATGGATGCAGAGAAAACCAACGAGATTAATGTGACGAACAAATTAAAGTCTTACCAGGAAAGGCTTCAGTTCTGCAAACTACAGTGCCTAGAGAGACTAGTCACCTGTAAGGCTTCTGAAAAGGCATTAGCATTAGTAAAGACATAGGATACAAGAAAGCAAGCCTATACAGCATCAGCCAAAAAAAAAAAACCTTCCCATTTCACCCATCCATTCGTTCCAAACATTTGTCATTTGTTCAGTTCTTCCTTGAATTTATTTAAGCTGCCAATTATCAAAATAACAGATGGAAGTTTGTTCCAGCAATCAACCACCCGCTGGTTAAAGGACAATTTTTGCACATCTATTCTACAACTGTCTTTCTTTTCAGTTTGAATTTATGCCCCCTCAGGTGCAGAATCTGGGAAAGAGGAAGAATCCCATTACCATTAAGCTTGGTCAAATCATTCAAGGCCTTATACTGTCAGATCACCTCACAGGTGCTTAGTCTCCAAATGCTGCAATTTGCAGCACTTAAGCCTTTCTTGGTAAGAACAACCATTTGTTCCTCTCATCAATCTAGTTGCCCTTCTCACTTGTTCCAGCAGCTCTACACCCTTCCTAAAATCAGGCCTCCAGACCTGTATGCACTACTCAAGGTGTGGCCTGACCATTTCCTTATACAAAGGGATAATCACCTATTTATCCCTACTAACAAAATTCTTGTATGTCATTGACAAGACCCGATTAGTTTCTCTGGCAATCTGTCTGCACAATTACTCCAGGTATTTTTCATTCCCCACTACCCTGAGTGTAGTACCGCACAGGTGGTACATTACTCTGGAGTTACTGCTACTCATATGCAGTACTTTGCATTTGTCAATGGTAAATTTCAGTTGCTACTTCTCAGCCTATCTGCCCAACTTTTCTAGATCCTGTTGCAGCAGTGTACTGTCATTAACAGCTTTGCCAACCTTCGTATCATATGCAAGCCTTGAACATTAAGCCTGATATACCTTCATCAATATCAATGATAAATATAGAAAACAATGATGGGCCCAACACCGAACTCTGGGGGACTCCACTAATAACATTAGTCCACGAAGAGCAGTGTGCATTGATTACTACTCTCTGTCTTCTCCCACTCAACCATCCCTTTATCCATAGCAGCAACTTGCCCTTAATGCCATACTTCTCCAATTTGTACAATAGTCTTCCATGTGCTCTGAATGAATTCAATAAAATTGATGCTGATGGAATCCTTCCTCTTTCTCACTTCACACATGGGGGGGGAGCATAAATTCAAACTGGGGGAGGATTTAGGTAGATGGTCTGGAGATTTGCCTTCCTCTTGCAGGTGGTTAATTGTTGGAACAAACTTGCATCTGGTTTTGTTGAGGTGGGTAGTTTGAATAAATTCTAGGAAGAACTACACAAACTGTCAGAAGCAGTGTTATTGTTTTTTTGCTGAAAAATACGCTGCTGCCATAAATGTAAAGCCAAATGCATAATTTATGGTTTAAATATTCTGTACCTATGTTATTGACAGTGATTGTTAGTGATGATTTCTGTAAATGATAATAGAGATGATAAGCTATGAACATCATTTATCAGCTTATTAACCAATTTTCTAATTCTTGACTGTTTTCTGTACTTGTCATATTTTCTTAAATTTTGTTGAAATTTCATTATATATTCTTTATAGCTGATGTAAGTAACATAGCAGCCAATTTTAAAATATATTCCTTTTTTTAATGTCCATAGTTCCATCAGCAGAAGTGCAAAGAAGCTATGGTCAAGTGTCCTAACTGCACATCCAAAATACAACCATCAAAACTAAGTGCACATCTCAATAACCGATGTCCACTGGCAGTAGTTCAGTGCAAATACTGTGACAAAGAAGTGAAAAAAGCTGATATTCATGTAAGTTTCAATAATTTATATTTTTTTTCCCTTTAGTACATAGCTTCAAAGAAAAAAGTATTTGAGTTGTTCATTAATGATATCAGTGAATAGATTGCATAATATTCTTTTTTTTTTACTGTATAATAATTTTTCATATACTAGAGAGTAAATTGTAATCTAAAGTTGTATAAGATGCTACCAAAAGTTTGTGGACTGTATAAAAAAAAAATAATAATAATAAGAAGAAAATATTTCAAATATGGTTTCACTTACCAGCTATTCCATGACATCTCCTTTGAAGCAGTTACCTTGAAAGGTCCTCCTCATTATCTGTTGAAGTTCCTTTATCACTGAATCTCAAAATGTCATTAAAGTTCCTTCCTTGAGTTTAAATTTTAATTTAAGTAAAAAAAATTCATATGGATAATGTTAAGTACATATTGTGAAGGAATTGCTAATTGGTTAGGGAATGTGCTAATTGGAGGGCAGATAATGAGTGTGCACCCTGGATTTACCATATATACAGAAAGAGACAATTAAATAGACACTCAGGGAATAACTTCAAATAACTATAGGGGATATACTAGGGTAGTTAAAAAGTAATAAAACGCCAAACAACTGTGTAGGGCAATTGCAGTCTATTATTAGAGGTTCAGGTACACAAAGGTTATGTGTGCCATTAACCACTTAAGCTCTTTATCTTAAAATGTTTAACATCTAAATTACGTAATATACCTTCAGTTTAATAATTAAAAGTATTTAAATGTTGAACGTAACTAATTATATCATTAAATTAAGCTCCATTCCTCATTTCATTGGTTCCAAGAAAAATTTTATTATATTTTACTCCTATTAAATATCCTACTATTAAAGGGCCTTTTTATAGTGTATGAGATTAATCCTTGATATTGAGCATAGTTGAATAAATAAATATTGAACAGAAATTAATAATATAATAAATTATCACTATCAGTCTTTTGGAATTTTTCTTACTGTTCTTGTGACTGCCACTGATAAGTGGCACACACTGGATATTGAAATCATCGACTATTCACTTGATTACCGCCAGCGCTCATGGCTTGAGGCACTGCACATAGCTAACAGTATTAGTACCAAGAATTTCACTAGGGGGAGTGCACTTTCATCCCATTATGGAATCTACTATTTTGCAGTGTGATGAGCACTGGCAATCAACACGTGCACGTAATTCTTCTCTGCTGACACCAGACTTGTGATGCATGATCATGCTCAGCTGACCTTTGCTGTTGTAACCAACATATATATACTGCAATACACCATTCGCTGACTAAGCTGATGAAGAGGCACTTGTCTCGATTGCTACTGTATATTTTATTAGTTTTATCAATATTTTATTGTATTTTAACGCTTTTATTTTATTTTAAGTTAAGTTTGTCAGTTGTCGCTAGAAAGTTTTGTGATATGCAACCCGAAGCTCAAGGCCTGTTTTCCAGTGATAAGTGGAACTTTTATACTGTAATGGCTTTTTCTAACAAAGCATCAAAAATGGGGATAACCTAAAACTATCTTGTCTAATAACAGCATACTCAGTATTGAGCTCTTTTTATGCTCAATACTGAGTAAAGCTCAGTATTGAGCTCAATACTCAATGCTGATAAAGATAAAGAAAAGATAAAGAAACTGCTGTCAGAGAAATTGCACAGGCCAAACTATGATCTCCGGTTTTCACAAATGTATTCTTTCATGATTCAAATATTAATCACATTACCATAGAAATAAATAATCATTAAATGAAGTAAAAGAGTTAATTTATTGGCTGTATATTATAAGTACTGATTAGAGCTGATAAATAATTTGAATATTATTATACATTATTAGCCTTGTTTTATTAATTTATATATTAATAATTGATCAAAAGCCAATAATTCAATTTGATTTTGTTTCCTGCATAGAAACACAAGGGATTCTGTGGTCATGTCATTACCCAGTGCCGACAGTGCACCATACGGATTCCTAGGATGAAGCTTACTGAACATAACCTTTCTGAATGTCCAATGACAGCTATGAAATGTTCACACTGTACATTTCAGTTCGTCCGAAAAAACATTTCTGTAAGAAATGTTTCTTCCACTCCTTTCTTGAACCCACATTTTAATGCTTTTTGTCCTGTACCTTGTTTGTGGTGATGTTTGCCATTAAATACTAAGCATCTATAAATATTCAGTCTAATTTCTATTGCCTGTTTATTCTATAGTACGTACATTTATTCATTCTGTTTCTCTTCCACTGAAACATTTTTGTTATTTATTTTCTTAACAGAAACACGAAGAATCATGTGAATATGTACTTATCAACTGTTCATACTGCAAAGCTGGAATGATTCGACAATTCCTAAATGAACATATGCTGAATTGTCCACAGAAGCCATTAAAATGTTCTCATTGCACAACGGAATTTCCATTTCAAGATATTTTGGTGAGTTTCTATGGATTAAACCAGGTATTTTACTCCTATTAATCCCATTCCCAGTATGTGAAGCTGAACAGAGCTCCCTACCTTGAATGGAGAGAGGTTTCTAGGCTTCCCTTAAAGAAATCTGTAAACTAACTAATTTGCTTATTTTCTGGATGGAAAAATCCTGTGGAAACTTCTACATCTGCTTGAGACTGGCTAATTCAGTCCTGATTGTAAAGTCTACTGAAGATTCCTCCGATTGGAAACAGGAATTGAACCCAGCCTTTCCAAATGGGTAATAGTATAGGTGGCAGTCATCACTATACTGCCATAGAAGCTATATCAGGAATTTAGGTTAAAGAATTTAGTTTTCACATGTGAAGATTACTTTATGCAACAATGGAACAGTTTCTTTCTGCATAATAAAACATATAATCCACCACATATGCCTAACATACCTGCTCAGAACTGCATAGATAAAGTGTGCTTGGAACTTGCATGATTAATGCTGGAATTACAATATTGGTAATTAATTGAACATTTATTTTTTAAATTGGACCAAATCACAGTGTTTTGAAACTCAGTGAACATATAGGTTTTTGATTAATTAAATAACAGTAATAATATCATTTTCAGTGATAATGATATATATTCCAATTACACATTACTGTATTAATGTAATGGTTAATTGCAATTGGGACACATCACTCCTATAAAATATAGTTAATTGAAACAGTCACAAAATGCATGCTCAATGCCCACTCAATGACTGGTAAAAGAACCAGATTAGGAGGACCATCCCTGGAACCCGGAAACAACTGAGAGTAAGTCATCACATAGCAGGCATGCATGCCTACTTATTACATAGCAGGTGGAATGGAACAATCAACTTTTGGAAGTATCATACCTCAATGAAAGACAGATTGATAATGCAGCCATTCATCCAAAGCCCACTGGATGATTACCACTGGTAACTATATAGTGGGCATTCATAAAACCATAATAGCAGGTGTCCGAACGTCTTTTTTTTTAATTTGCCAATCAGTTATCTCAGAAAAAAAAAAATTAAGAAATAGTTTAAATGAGAAACTTCTGATAGTATATTGTATAATAAGAAAAAAAAAATTATTAGAAAACATTGGTGTTCTTCCCCAAAAAAAATTTCCAAACTAACTGCCCAACTTTGGTTGTGTAGTCAGTGTGTTAGAACAGCCAAAAAAAAGAAGGAAACTTCAGTTTCCTTCTTTTTTTGGCTCTTTATTAAGCTACCATAGTTCTCTATTATAACAGTGTTTTTTGATACACACAGTGCCATGAAGAATTTTTTTATGACAAAACTTTTCCAATTAAAAAATAATTATTAAAAACTGAAATTGAAAATGACTATTATACTGGAGGAATACTAAAATGCACATTATATGAGGCTAATAGATACAGTGCAACCTTGATATTGAGGGTGTACTGAATCCAATGGCTTCTGTACACTCTTAATTCAAACTTCAACATGGTTTCATTGTTTTAACCACATGCTGCTTATATTTCATGTTAGAAATAGAGGCCTTACTTTTTGCTGTCTTTCCTTTGGTTTTGACGAAGAAGAAGAAGACATTAAAATCATCAGATTTACAGCATTAAGTACTTCTTTTAATGGTTTTTTTTTTTTTTTTTCAGGTACCTATGTATTTTTTCGTATTTTTGGTTACATAAGGTCATCCCCATATCCTACCCTATAAAAAGCATTACTGAGACTAGCAGTTTGCATGATCTACTAAGATGATACACAGTAAAATTCAAAGCAGTAACAATTAATTGCAATTTATTCAAAATTAAATTAAAGCTTTTTAGTTTAACGAATTCAAGGAAATTTATGAACATTGTTAAATCACCATCAAAGTCAGATAGTGATTTAGCAAAAGTATTAGATACCACATTTAGTAACTATTTCATTGTTCAATAAATTCTTATTGCAATGGATGGGCTTGTTGAAGTGATGCCAGTTCCCCAATATGTAGTTTAAAGTCACTTAGTCTTAAATCATCACATTTAGTAATATGAAGTCAATTTCTTTGTTTGGAGGGAAGTTGAATGACCTAAAGTGGGTCATCCAGAATAAAATATTTATATATAACTACTTACTAAACATGCACAAACCTTTACCTACCACAGATGTATGGTAATTAATTTATTAGAAAATTAATAGCTATTACCAATAATTTTCTATCTGGTGCCTATGTGAATTGTAAATACAAAATGACCAAAGGAAATAGATAAGACCAGTAAAATTTACTGCTTTGAAATTGATAAGACCAGTAAAATTTGATATACAAAGTGTGGAAAGTTCTGCACCCTAGGCTCTAGCTTGGTCAATTGTAAATTACCAAACTTGCTTGGAGGGACCCACCTCCACCAGTGAACCCCTGCCTCTTATTGCCTCCCAGGTAATCCCACTATGCATGGACTGTTCTGCGAGACTTGTGAATGTGATATCGGTTGTGAAAAGAGATACATATATATAGAGAGAAAAGATTTTAAAAAAAAGAGTAGTATGGGAGGAGAGTAATAAATATATACAGTGGTGGACAAAAAAAAATGCATCACTTGTGAATTTTGCAAATAATGTGTTTTGTGCTGCATTGTGGGTTGCAAAAAAGTGCAAAATGCATTTGTTAGATGGGATATATATCTCTGTGAATGAAATTCAATAAAAAGACTCCACCTGATATACCTAATTGCCATAAATATCTTCCCAAAGGGTAAAATGTGTAATTAATGGAAATATGAGAAATCATGCAAATGGCAATCATGACAACCAAACATACATTTTATTGCATTTACATGTACAAACTGAAATGACAAGTTAACGTAATAGTATTAAGTACTGTAATAAGTACTGTAAATAAGCAAAATAAGTCGTCTATATTTTGTTGTTCCTCCCCGAGCTTCAAATATAGCCTTCTAATGTCCTGGCATAGAGTTAATCAACTTCTGGATATACGGTTGCCCAATTTCGTGGTACCATTCTCTTACAATGCTCTGCTGCAGCTGAATCTTACTTGTTGAATTTTTCTGGGCAATTTTAGATGATATTATGTACCAGCAATTTTCAATATGGTTCAAATCTAGACTGTTGTCGAGCCAGTCCAACACTGTAATGCCAGCATTTCTGAGGTATGACTGCACCTTAAGGGAGAAAAACGAGGGAAAACATTGGTGTAAGTACGTTTTAAGCTTTGTGAGACAAGAAGACAAACTAATCATTAAATCTAAATAGCATAAAACTTACCAATTTTGCTATGTGGCAAGGTGCTGAGTCCTGTTGAAAAATGCAGTTTTGGACATCTGTATGGTGATTCCTAATAACGGGTTTCAGGCACTCTTCCAAGAAAGCAGTGTAGGTTTCTGCATTCACCGTTCTGTTAATAAATTTAATTGGCCCCACCCCTTTGCTTCTTATGCATCCCCAGGCCTTCTGACCAGCGGGGAACTTTACAGTCGGTGTTATGCAGTCAGGATGGTATGCCTCCGATTTTCATCTTCTGACATATCGCTTCCCATCCAATTCTTGATCAGACCGGGGTTTGAGCCTGTTACCACCAAATATGGAGGATGTGGAAAGGTCAGGGAATGGTCACCGCATATCCCCAGAGCAATATCCCTATGGCCTTAGTTGCTAATTCTCCTAAAAAAAAAAAAAAAACCAAATAACATAAAAAAAAAATTCTGTTGAATTTCAATTCAACAGAAAAGATGGTGTCCCATTGCTCTTTTGTCCACGAAACATGTATTTTAGCGAAAGAAAGTCACTTTTTCCTCATTTGTTGGGTCAACAAAGCCTTCTTTTTGGGCTGATAGGCATACAGACCACATTCCGAAACCGTCTTTGGATAGTTCGTGCACTTGTTTCAACACCAGAGGCCATCTCAAAGTCCAGTTTTAGGTCAGGAGCACTAGCAGGCATAGCCATTTCATATATCGGTCTTGGGAAGGCATAGTCACTCTCATACGGCCTGATCCAGGTCTTCTCTTCACATTACCGGTTTCATGCTTTATTTTCAGCACCCAGAGTTGACTGGTGGCAGCCTGTTTTATCAGCAATAGCATGTGTAGAATGCCCTTCCTGGGACAGAGCAACAGCTACACTTTTTTTTTCTTGGTGTCAACTGAACATATAGAGCCATGCTTACACCTCCACAAAATAGGATACTAATGAGCGTGTACATCCTTCGAATGCCATATTTATAGAAATAGCTGATGCAATACCTTGTGATTACTGTCTGATGCAATAGAAGCGTTATCTGAGGCAATACCTTTGCTTCTTTGCGACAAACAAAATGACTATAATCAAACAATATCTTATATATTTCACTATAAACGTTACTTTTTTAAAAGTGATGCAGTTTTTTTGTCTTCCACTGTGGTTGTAATTAAACTAAATGGATAAGTTTACAGATCATAAACCTATAAAGTTTTATTGAGCATTCTATAAAGTTATTATCTTATTAATTAATTGATAAGGAGATAACTATATTTCCTTTTCATTTCTATTAATCACAGAAAATGAAAAAACATTTAATTTTAGAAAAACTCAAATGTGTCCGAAATGTAATGCATTGCATAATTAAGTAACTTGTTTTCGTTTCGCTTCAAATAATTTCTTTCACTTTCCCCTCAGTTATTACAAAATCATTTAGTTCCCTTTAGAATTTGATGTACTTCTGGTATCTCTATCCTTAAATTCCTCATGTGTGAATGTATATGCAAAATATCTATTCACTTTGTCAGCAACCTGAGAAGTATCGTCATAAATTTATATGTAGTGGGGCAATGTGATTTATCTCTTTCTTTCTAGGTGTTTATATGTAAATAAGTCTTTGCTGCTTTTCTTTGCATCTTTTGCCAGAGACTTCTTGTAATCTTCCTTGTTTTGCCTAACCTACATTTGTGATTTTATTGAAGACCAGATTGTATCTTCTGTATGCTTCTGTATTACCTGATAATGTATATGTATCCCATTTATTTTTCTTCTCTGCCACAAGTCTGATTAATTCATCTTACATCTATTTAGGTCTAAGCCTTGAACAGTATCTCTTAGTTGTTATAAAAAGACTATTAGTTTCTACAATTACTACCTTGAATGAATGCTTCACATTTAAAATTCACAGTTAGCCACACTACAGAATTTAAAAACTTTCTGAGACCATTATAGTTAGTCACCTTTATGAAAGAAAAAGGCTGCCCCTTTGCCCTTGACATTAGTCTTTAAGTAAATGCCACATCAGTACACTGTGAGCACTGCTTCCTTCTGGTTCTCTTTTATCTGCAGATTTTTAATACACGAAGAGTTCCTCCGATAATCAGATCAAGAATGTTGCCTTTTCTCGTTGCATCCCAATTACTATCAGCAGATGAATTGTTTTTGTGCATTTGCCTGTTGCAGCAATTGTTCTCTACCTGGATCAATGAAATCAGTGCCTTTCTGGATTTGATTGACAAGAAAGTCTTGATTCAGTGAGTAATGCAGAAAGAAACTACTCATGTACAGATAAATTATTCCTTCGCTAGCTGTTCGAAATATGTGCCAAAAGATATTCAGATAACAAGTAGTTATACAGTAAGCCTCAATAAATTTTAATTTGGATAATCCAGGATATTTTTTATTTGTGATATGCAGTGTCTGATTTCTAAATATCTCTTAGAAGTAATTTCATTTTTGAAATTCTTTTTATGGAAAATGATAAAAAAGTGAAGGTAACTGTACAAAAAAATTAAAATCTTATTGCAACATTTTCAATAGAAGCATGAAAATTCCTGTGGATATGCAACTGTTAAGTGCAAAGCTTGCAAAATTGGAATTAGTCGTATGAATCTAGAAAATCACAAAACTTCAGAATGCCCCATGAAGGAAGTTGAATGTCAGCACTGCACATTTTGCTTTCCAAGGAAAGATATTTCAGTAAGTAATAAGTCAGTTTATATTTCATTTAATATTAAATGGATTTTTTATATATATTATAGAGTGATATCAAAGGTTGAGATGAAAGAAATTAAAAATGGTAGAATATAGCCTTAAGGTGGATTTAACATTTTTGCCTGCAGCAGATGCACACATACACACACGCACACACGCACGCTTCATTAAGTTCATGTCTAAAAAGGGAAAGTTTATAGTAACATAATCTGAAACAGAGCACTGGCCAGAAGTATTGTTAATAACCTAGCAATAAATTTTAATTTGGATAATTGAGGATTTCTTTTATTTGGTATGTGCAGTTTATAATTTCTAAATGCCTCTTAAAAGTAATTTCCTTTTAGAAATTTTTTTTATGGAAAATGATGAAAAGGTGAAGGGAACTCTACAAAAAAAAAATTAAAATCTTATTCCAACATTTTCTATAGAAGCATTGAAAACTGCTGTGGATATGCAACTGTTAAGTATCCAGCTTGTAAAACTGGAATTAGTCGTATGAATCTAGAAACTCCCACAGCTTCGGAATGCCCCATGAAGGAAGTTGAATGTCAGCACTGTACATTCCGCTTTTTAAGGAAAGACATCTCAGTTGGCGCCTCCTTAGCCAGGTGGGCAGGAGCAGCAGTGCGTAGCACACGCTTCTTGATTAGACTGTGGTTCGAGCCCATGACCACCAAATACGGAGGATGCGGAAAGATCAGGAAATGACCACCGTATACCCCCGCCAGAGCAATATGGCCTTAGTTGTTAATGCTCCTAAAAACCAAATAACAAAACAAACATCTCAGTAAGTAATGAGTCACTTTATATTTCATTTAATATTAAATGGATTTTTTATATGTACATATTATAGAGTGATATCAGATGTTGAGATGAAAGAAACTAAAAATGACAGAATATAGGTTTAAGGTGGAGTTAACATTTTAACCTACAGCAAACTATTGTTAAATTTATATGAATTGTTTATATGTAACTGGCTTATATGTATATTAGAACTAGAAAATGATAGGGATTAATTAATTACAAACAATATCGAGGCATTGTTAGGTGGGTTGGAAAACTGCTAGCTTGGGAGGGATACACGGACTAATAGATTAACAGTAGCCGCTGGCAGAGGTGAAAGTGATTCTTGCACTGCTTCTATTGGAATGAGCAGCAGCCAAACAAGTTGCAGGGGATTTCAGAGACTGCTGGGAGTCGTTGCGGAACAAGTAAATACATGGGCTGTGTTAGGGTAGCTAAGAATAGGAACAGATGCGTGTATACTTGCGTGTACACCAATGCTAGGAGTTTGGTAAATAAATTTGATGAATTTGAGGTGTTGGTCAAAACATCAAAGGCAGATATTGTTGGGTTATAGAGACGTGGTGTCGCACAGATATAAGGAATGCAGAAATGGAATTTGGGGACTACAATGTGTACAGGAATGATAGACAGCAAATAATGGGAGGAGGGGTTATGCTGTTAGTTAAGAAACACATAAAATCCAAGGAAGTACAGCCAGTCAATATGGCTGGACAGTGCAGTGTCGAGTCAGTTTGGTGTGACACATGCACTGGGAAATCAAAATTGAGAGCAGGAATGTGTTATAGGCCTAATGACTCTGATGAGTATAATAAACAGGTGTACAGAGAAATAGATTGAGCCAGTAAATCAGAGTGTCTTATAAGGGGAGATTTTAATTTCCCAGATATTGACTGGAATTTGTGGATTGGTCACTCACACACTAGCAAGACTTTTGTGGGTTTATTAGATGATTGTTTTCTACAGCAGCATGTTTGGAAGGCAACTAAGGGAGTAATACTCTTGATCTGATTATGAGTAGTGATTCTTCATGCATTAAGAATCTGCATATAAAGGAACCACCAGGTGGCAGTGATCAAAGTGTGCTGAAGTGGGATTTACTCAAACTGGTAACTACCATCAGGGAAAAGGGAAGGGTTTTTGCTTTCGTAAAGGTGACTATGGTGGTCTGAGACAGTATTTAAATTGTATACTGTGGAACAACTGATGATGTTACCAACAGCAAATTCAAAATGGGAAGCATTCAAAGAATTAATCTTGGAAGCTGCTAGACTTTTCATATCAATTATTAAGAAATATTGTTCAAGGTTTAGGGGCGACTCAGTAGCCATATGGGCAGGAGCAGCAGTGCGCACCACACGATTCTTGACTACCGCATATCCCCGGAGCAATATGGCCTTAGTTGCTAATGTTCCTAAAAACCAAATAACAAACATCAAGGTTTAGGCCTAAATGGATGTCAGATGAACTAATCAGCCATATGGCAGAGAAGAAAAATGCATAGGATACTTATAAATTAACAGATGACATGGAAGCCTATGATAGATATACACCGATCTGTAACCAAGTCACAAAGGAGGTTAGGCAGGCAAAGGCAGATTAAGAGAAATCTTTGGCAAAGGATGCAAAGAAAAACAGCAAAGATTTCTTTACTTATGTAAACTCTAGAAGGAAGAGGATGAATCAGATTGATCCACTTGATATCAGTGGTTCAGCTGTTGATGATCCTGCTCGGGTAGCTAACAAACTAAATGAGTATTTTGCATCTGCATCTACATTCACACATGAGGAGTTATTCAGGGAAGGGAATGCCACAGCTTAATTAAACTTTGGCAGTGAGCTAGATGGTTTTGTAATAACTGAGAGCAAAGTGCCGGCAGTGGTCTATGAACTCCCGGCACTTTAGCCACCGCCTATGATTAGAGTCACTCAATATATTGAGAAATTCGAGAGCCATGAACTGCTGCAAAGGTATGAGACTGCACCCCATCTTAGAGACAACCGTTTTATGCCTCGACAAGCGCTGGAGGAAAACGTTACATGTCCGTGCAGCAACAATGTTGAAGATAAACATAAGAAAGGCTCCTGGGGTGAATGGGATCTATCCAGCTATATTAAAGGAGGCAGACAAGGCAGTAAGTAAATCTTTAACCATAATTATGAGAGCTTCTTTGGACTTAGGGGAGGTATCCATGTACTGGTGATGTGCAAATGTGACCCCAATTCACAAAGAAGGATCAAGGGCAACCACAAGTAATTACACACCTGTTAGTTTAACTTCTGTTACAGGGAAATTAATGGAGGCACTATTTAAAGAAGCACTGCAGGATCATCTATACAAGACTTCAGTTATAGTTTGGAAACAGCACGGGTTTGTTAAAGGTATGCGAAGGTATGAGACTGCACCCCATCTTAGAGACAACCGTTTTATGCCTCGACAAGCGCTGGAGGAAAACGTTACATGTCCGTGCAGCAACAATGTTGAAGATAAACATAAGAAAGGCTCCTGGGGTGAATGGGATCTATCCAGCTATATTAAAGGAGGCAGACAAGGCAGTAAGTAAATCTTTAACCATAATTATGAGAGCTTCTTTGGACTTAGGGGAGGTATCCATGTACTGGTGATGTGCAAATGTGACCCCAATTCACAAAGAAGGATCAAGGGCAACCACAAGTAATTACACACCTGTTAGTTTAACTTCTGTTACAGGGAAATTAATGGAGGCACTATTTAAAGAAGCACTGCAGGATCATCTATACAAGACTTCAGTTATAGTTTGGAAACAGCACGGGTTTGTTAAAGGGAAGTCATGTCTGACCAATTTGATTGGATACTGCTTTTTGGTCACAAAGGAACTGGATGCAAAGAATAATTTTGATATCATATATTTGGATCTTAGAAAGGCTTTTGATTCTGTTTCACATAGAAGACTGCTACATAAATTGGAGCAGTGTGACATTGTAGGCAAATTGCTCCTATGGATAAAGGGATGGTTGAGTGAGAGAAGACAAGGGTGGTAATCAATGACACTGCTCTTCGCTAATGTTATTAGTGGAGTGCCGCAGGGTTCACTGTTGGGTCCATTGTTGTTTTCTATATTTATTAATGATATTGATGATGGTGTATCAGGCTTTATGTCCAAGTTTTCAGATGATATGAAGGTCAGCAGGATTGTTAATGACACTATTGATGGTATTGCTGCTGCAACAGGATCAAGAAAAGTTAAGCAGATGGGCTGAGAGGTGGCAACTGAAGTTTAATATTGACAAATGTTAAGTACCGTATATGGGAACAGTAACCCTAGAGTAACGTATCAAATGTGTGATACTACACTGATGGTAGGGAATGAAATGGACCTGGGGGTAATTGTACAAGCAGATATGAAGTTTTTTGAGCAGTGCAAAAGGTCTGCAAGAGTAGCTAATGGTGTCTTGTCAATGATATACAGGAATGTTTCTAGCAGGGAGAAGGAGGTGATTATCCCATTGTATAAGGCAAATGTCAGGCCACACCATGAGTACTGTATACAGGTCTGGAGGCCTCATTTTAAAAAGGATGTAGAGCTGCTGGAATGAGTACAGAGAAGGGCAACAAGATTAGTGAATGGAACAAAGGGTTGCTCTTACAAAGAAAGACTTAAGTTTTGCAAATTACAGTTTCTGGAGACTAGGCACCTGCGAGGTGATCTGATAGAGGTGTATAAAGTCTTGAATGATTTGAGAACACTTAATGCTGGGGATTCTTTGTCTTGCTCGGAATAATCGCATGACAGGACATAAATTCATAAATTCAAATTGAGGAAAGACAGTTGTAACATAGATGTGCTGAAGTTTGCCTTTAGCCAGCAGGAGTTTGATTGCTGGCACAAACTTCCATTTGTCATTGTAAGTTTCAAGGCAGAACTAGACAAACATTTGGAGTGAGTGGATGGGTGAAATCAGAAGGGCTGTTTTTTTTTTTTTTTTGACTAATTGAGGATTTCTTTTATTTGGTATGTGCAGTTTATAATTTCTAAATGCCTCTTAAAAGTAATTTCATTTTTAAAATTCTTTTTATGGAAAATGATAAAAAGGTGAAGGGAACTCTACAAAAAAAAAATTAAAATCTTATTCTGACATTTTCAATAGGAGCATGAAAATTCCTGTGGATATGCAATTGTTGAGTGTCCAGCTTGCAAAACTGAAATTAGTCGTATGAATCTAGAAACTCACACAGCTTCGGAATGCCCCATGAAGGAAGTTGAATGTCAGCACTGTACATTCCCCTTTCTAAGGAGAGACATCTCTGTAAGTAATGAGTCACTTTATATTTTATTTAATATTAAATGTATTTTTATATGTATTATAGAGTGATATCAGATGTTGAGATGAAAAAAACTAAAAATGACAGAATATAGCGTTAAGGTGGATTTAACATTTTAATATGTGTACTAGAACTATAAAATTATAGGGATTAATTAATTACAAACAATATTATATTAACGACAAATGGGCCTGTTGTACTGGGATCCATGGTACAACGAAATAAGGATAACATATAAACCCAGTAAAATATCTTTAATTATAAATACTTTGTAGCTTTCGAGACAATCGTGTCTCTTTCTGAACAAATTTGAACTTAACGGATACAGTTATGCGTGCAGTAAGGCGTGTGAAGACACGTTATTCAAACATTAAACTGGTGTTCATTGTTGCTGCACGGACATGTGCAGTTTTCCTCCAGTGCTTGTCGAGGCATAAAACGGTTGTCTCTAAGATGGGGTGCAGTCTCATACCTTTGAAGAGATTCATGGCTCTCGAATTGCTCAATATATTGAGTGATTCTAACCATAGGCTGTTGCGAAAGTGCCGGCAGTGGTCTATGAACTCCCGGCACTTTAGCCACCGCCTATGGTTAGAGTCACTCAATATATTGAGAAATTCGAGAGCCATGAACTGCTGCAAAGGTATGAGACTGCACCCCCATCTTAGAGACAACCGTTTGATGCCTCGACAAGCACTGGAGGAAAACGGCACATGTCCGTGCAGCAACAATGAACGCCAGTTTAATGATTGAATAACGTGCTTCACATGCCTTACTGCACGCATAACTGTATCCGTTAAGTTCAGATTTGTTCAGAAAGAGACACGATTGTCTTGAAAGCTACAAAGTATTTATAATTAAAGTTATTTTTCTGGGTTTATACGTTATTGTTATTTCAATATTATATTGCTGGAGTGGATAGATACGTAAAATAAAAAATTAAGCATATTTTCTGTTAGCATGTGCGCACACCCACAGACTTACTCACTCTCTCACCCCTCCCCACATACACACACACACACACACAGAAACTTCATTATCTTTTTTTATTAAGTCTCTCTCTCTCTGGTGTGTGTGTGTGTGTGTGTGTGTGTGTGTGTGTGTGTGTGTGTGTGTGTGTGTGTGTGTGTGTGTGAGTGAGTGAGTGAGAAGGGAGCAGTAGCCAGAAGTATTGTTAATAAACCTAGCAATAAATATTAAGTTGGATAATCCAGAATTTCTTTTATGTAGTGTATAATTTATAATTGTCTCTTAAAAGTATTTTCATTTTTGAAATTCTTTTTATGGAAAATGATAAAAAGGTGAAGGTAACTCTACAAAAAAAAATGAAAATCTTATTCTGACATTTTCAATAGAAGCATGAAAATTCCTGTGGATATGCAATTGTTGAGTGTCCAGCTTGCAAAATTGGAATTAGTCGTATGAATCTAGAAACTCACACAGCTTCGGAATGCCCCATGAAGGAAGTTGAATGTCAGCACTGCACATTTTGCTTTCCAAGGAAAGATATTTCAGTAAGTAATAAGTCAGTTTATATTTCATTTAATATTAAATGGATTTTTTATATATATTATAGAGTGATATCAAAGGTTGAGATGAAAGAAATTAAAAATGGCAGAATATAGGCTTAAGGTTCTTAAGAATTAAGAATATAGTCTTGTCTTAAGTTCTTAAGAATATAGTCTTGGCTGACGAGGCTAGTGGGAGCCAGACGTGTTCAAAGCCGCTAAGTGGATTTTCTTATTTATTGATTTGAAATTATTGTTTTTCTAAAACTTTTGATTTAAATTTAGTAGCATAGCATTATTTTTTAATTTTCTGATTAATCTGGTGTATTTATTCTTTACTCGGCCTTGTAATTGCATAAAAGTATCGATAAGGGTATCATATCCACGTGTTACAAGTTGCAGCTCTGCTGAACGAGGTTTTTTAGCCATACTTAGCCACTTTATTAACCAATTGATACATCAAATTATTTTCTATAAGTAGCTTATAGACCTAGTCAGGATCGTTAGTTTATTCTGAATTGAGACAGTGAGATTTGGAAGTTAATTAATACTTAAGTGTCCTTAGATTTACCGTTTGTAACTTGCGCCGTTGTTATACTATACGACGTTATATCCCGAACTAGATAGCGTTAGTATAGTATAGTATATAATATAATATTGTCAATTAATCAGCAAAATCTACTAATTTTGTTAAACTTCGTTCTCAATTAAATTGTACTTTTAACAAAATACATATAACAACTTAGATTACAAATGAAACATAATTAATTAATACATAACTTGATACGGAAGTTATATAAACAGAACTTGTAGATAATATTTGATACTGAAAAATATATATAGCATTATAACTGTGTTGGGATACAAATTTAGGGTTATAATTTTGTACTGAAATTGAAATTTTATTGAAATTAAATCGAAATAATGACTCAGACCAGAGCAGCAAAGCAAAAGGCTCAAGGTAATGGAAGTGCTGTGGCTCAGAGGAGAACTGAGGGGGGCAGTTGCCCTCTGAATCACAGCCTTTTAAAATTCACTGCTTGCATGATGTTTGTGGAGCATTCGGGTACGGGACATGATATTGCCATGGGGGATGTCTTTGTGTTTGCGCGATGCAAGGAGTGTAATGAAATCAGGCGACAACTCAGCGTTGTTATGGGCCTATATGAGAGCTTGAAGGACAGGGTGGATACCCTGGAAGGATGTAAAGTGAGGGGCCGATCAAGCTCTCAGCTGCCCACATCAACACCAGAGCTTGCACTTGGTCATCACGCAACACAGCGGCAACCGCCAAGCCTGAATGCGCTGATCCCACAGGAACTAGTAGTTGTTGGTGACTCTATTGTCAGGGAAACAGGAAACATGCTTTGTAAAAAGGATAGGTGGAACAGGACCAGGGTATGTTTGCCAGGGGCAAAGGGTCATGACGTTGTATAGCGAATATCATCTTTTAAGGGCACAAAAGGTGATATAGTTGTACACGTTGGCACTAATGATATTAAGAGTAGGAGACCGACAGAATTACTTAACAAGTACAGGTCAACGTTGAAAAAAGCTGTGAATTAGGGTTGAATTTGAAAGTGTCTGCAATTCTGCCAAGACACGATAGGAGGGAGTATATGATGAGAGCCTTGTCGATCAATTCGGCCCTGGAAAGATTGTGCAAGGCTCAAGGGATAGAATTTTTTTCAGCCTGGTCTGTACTTTTTAACAGAAGGGACTGCTTCTACAGGGATGCGATACATTTAAATAGAAAGGGTGCAAGAATGTTTGCTGATGCTATCGAGGCAGTGTTAGATGATTTGGAAAACTGCTAGCTTGGGGGGGGGGGATACAAGGACTAATAGATTAACAGCAGCCACTGGCAGAGTGGATGAGCAGAAGCCTGGAAAACAAGATGCAGCATTTTTCAGAGACTGCTAGGAGTCATTGCCGTACAAGTAAACACATGGGTTCTGTTAGGGTAGCTAAGAAAAAGAACAGGTGCATGTATACTTGCGTGTACACCAATGCTAGGAATTTGATGAATTTGAGGTATTGCTCAAAACATGAAAGGCAGATATTGTTGGGATATCAGAGATGTGGTGTCACACTGATATAAGGAATGCAGAACTGGAATTTGGGGAGTACAACGTCTACAGAAAGGATAGACAGGATCGGAAGGGAGGAGGGGTTATGCTATTAGTTAAGAAATACATAAAATCCAAGGAAGTGAAGCCGGTTGACATCGCTAGACAGTGCAGTGTCGAGTCAGTTTGGTGTGACATAAGCATTGGGAGATCAAAATTGAGAGTAGGAGTGTGCTATAGGCCTAATGACTCTGATGAGTATAATAAGAAACTGTACAGGAAATAGAGTGGGCCAGTAAATCAGAGAGTCTTCTTATAATGGGGGATTTTAATTTCTCAGATATTCACTGGAATTTGTGGGTTGGTCACTCACACATTAGCAAGGCTTTTGGGGATTTATTGGATGATTGTTATGTTCGGGAAGCAAATAGAGGGAGTAATACTCTTGATTTGATTATCAGTAGTGATTCTTCATGCATTAAGAATCTACAGATAGAGGAACCACTAGGTGACAGTGATCACAGTGTGCTTAAGTGGGATTTACTCAAAGAGGTAACTACCATCAGGAAAGGGAAGGGTTATTGCTTTCATAAAGGCAACTACGATGGTCTGAGACAGTATTTAAATTCTATACAGTGGGACCAACTGATGATGTTACCAACAGCAAATTCAAAATGGGAAACATTCAAAGAACTTATCTTGGAAGCTACTAGGCTTTATATACCAACTAAGAAATATTGTTCAAGGTTTAGGCCCAAATGGATGTCAGATGAACTAATGAGACATATGGCAGGGAAGAAAAATGCATGGGATACATATAAATTAACACGTGAACAGAAGCCTATGATAGATATAAGTCGGATAGATGTGCGGAAATTTGCCTTTGGTCAGCGGGTGGTTGGTTGGTGGAACCGACTTCCATCGCTTGTTGTTGAAGTTGATAGCCTAAACAAATTTAAAGCTCAACTGGACAGGTATTTCGAACGAACGGAGGGGTGAAATGGGAGTGGTGTGTGTTTTTTTTTTTTTTTTTGGCTGATGCTGAATAAGGGAAGGGGTATTGCTTTCGTAAAGGTGACTACAATGGACTGAGACAGCATTTAAATTCTATACAGTGGGATCAACTGATGATATTGCCAACAGCAAATTCAAAATGGGAAGCATTCAAAGAACTTATCTTGGAAGCTACTAGGCTTTACATACCAACTAAGAAATATTGTTCAAGGTTTCGGCCTAAATGGATGTCAGATGAACTGATGAGGCATATGGCAGAAAAGAAAAATGCATGGGATACATACAAATTAACACGTGACACAGACGCCTATGATAGATACAAGTTGATCTGTAACCAAGTTACAAAGGAGGTTAGGCAGGCGAAGGCAGATTACGAGAGATCCTTGGCAAGGGATGCGAAGAAAATCAGCAAAGAGTTCTTTACTTATGTAAACTCTAGAAGGAAGGGGATGAATCAGATTGGTCCACTTGAGATCGATGGGTCAACTGTTGATGACCCTGCTCAGGTAGCTAACAAACTAAATGAATATTTTGCATCAACATTCACACATGAGGAGTTATTCAGCGAGGGGAATGCCAGAGGTGTATTCAACTCTAGCAGTAAGCTAGAGAATCTTGTAATAACTGAGAGCAAAGTGGAGGAGAAATTGTTGAAGATAAACACAAGAAAGGCACCTGGGGTGGACGGGATCTATCCTGTTATATTAAAGGAGGCAGCAAAGGAAGTAAGCAAACCCTTAGCCATAATTATGAGAGCTTCCTTGGACTCAGGGGAGGTACCCATGGACTGGAGATGTGCAAATGTGACCCCAATTCACAAAGGGGGATCAAAGGCTGACACAAGTAATTATAGACCTGTGAGTTTAACTTCTGTTCCTGGAAAATTAATGGAGGCACTGGTTAAAGAAGCACTGCAGGATCATCTAGACAAGACTTCAGTTATAGCTAGGACACAGCATGGTTTTGTTAAGGGTAAGTCTTGCCTGACCAATTTGATTGGATACTATGATGCAGTCACAAAAGAACTGGATGCAGGGAATAACTTTGATATTATATACTTGGATCTTAGAAAGGCTTTTGATACTGTTGCACATGGAAGACTGCTGCACAAATTGGAGCAGTGTGGCATTGGAGGCAAATTGCTGCTATGGATAAAGGGGTGGTTGAGGGGGAGAAGACAGAGAGTGGTAATCAATGGACACTGCTCATCGTGGACTAATGTTATTAGTGGAGTCCCCCTCAGGGTTCAGTATTGGGTCCTTTATTGTTTTCTGTATTTATAAATGATATTGATGATGGTATATCAGGCTTAATGTCCAAGTTTGCAGACGATACGAAGGTTGGCAGGGTTGTCAAGGACACTACTGACACTATGCTGCTGCAACAGGATTTGGAAAGGTTGAGCAGATGGGCTTCGAGGTAGCAAATGAAGTTTAACATTGACAAATGTAAAGTACTACATATGGGAAACAGCAACCCCAGAGCAACGTATCAACTCTGTGGTACTACACTGACAGTGGTAGAGAATGAAAGGGACCTGGGGGTGGTTGTGCAGGCAGATATGAAGTTCTCTGAGCAGTGCAGACGGGCTGCAAGAGTAGCTCATGGTGTGTTGTCAATGATATATAGGAATTTTTCTAGCAGCAATAAGGAGGTGATTATTCCCTTGTATAAGGCAATGGTCAGGCCACACCTAGAGTACTGTATACAGGCCTGGAGGCCTCATTTCAAGAAGGATGTAGAGCTGCTGGAACGAGTACAGAGAAGGGCAACTAGATTGGTGAATGGGACAAAGGGGTGCTCTTACGAAGAAAGGCTTAAGTTTTGCGAATTACAGTGTCTGGAAACTAGGCACCAGCGAGGTGATCTGATAGAGGTGTACAAAGCCTTGAATGGTTTGAGCATGCTCAATGCTGATGGGATTCTTCCTCTTGCTCAGAATAATCACCGGAGAGGGCATAAATTCAAATTGAGGAAAGACAGATGTAGGATAGATGTGATGAAATTTGCCTTTAGCCAGTGGGTGGGTGGTTGGTAGGTGGAACAGACTTCCATCCCTTGTCGTGGAAGTTGATAGCCTAAATAAGTTTAAGGCTCAGCTGGACAGGTATTTTGAATGAACAGAGGGGTGAAGTGGAAGTGGTTATTTTTATTTATTTATGTTACTTTTTTTTTTTGGCTGATGCTGCATAAGCTTGCTTTCTTGCATCAAATGCCTCTACTAATGCTAATGCTAAATGCTAATGCTAAAGCTTGCTTTCTTGCATCATATGCCTCTACTAATGCTAATGCTAATAATTTATAATTGTCTCTTAAAAGTAATTTCGTTTTTGAAATTCTATTTATGGGAAATGATGAAAAGGTGAAGAAATCTTATGGATAAAATGAAAATCTTATTCTGACATTTTCAATAGAAGCACGAAAATTCCTGTGAATATGCAACTGTTAATTGTCCTGCTTGCAAAATTGGAATTAGTCGTATGAATCTAGAAACTCACACAGCTTCAGAATGTCCTTTTAAAGAAGTTGAATGTCTGGACTGTACATTTCGCTTTCTAAGGAAAGACATCTCAGTAAGTAATGAGGCAGTTTATATTTCATTTAGTATTAAATTGATTTTTTATATGTATTGTAGAGTGTCACCAAAGGTAGAAATGAAAGAAACTAAAAATGGCAGAATATAACCATGTACAGCTATCAACATTCAGATCTCTTATAATGAAATGTGAAATAGGTTGGTTTGCATAATTTCTATTATTCTTTTCCTTGGTTGGTTGGAAAATGTTTTAAAATTTTTTTATTCTAACATTTGTTCAGATATTTTTAGTGAAATTATTTTTCCAGGGATGAAATCCTCTATTCCTCATTCCATTCTAAACTCTTGTCCTTTATCTGAATTTTTTTTTCTTTACACCAATAAGTATGCTAAGGCATACTTATTGGGGGAAAGAAAGAAAAAAAGAAAACCAATTAATTGTCCTGTTTGCAAGCAGGACAATTAATTGGTTTTTATCCAAATCTTCTCAATAGCTGTAAAAATGTTATTAATAAATCCAAAAATTCAATTTCATTCAGTCACAGAATTTAAAACTTGTTTTTTTATCGAGTCACAACTGAGCTTTCTAATCTTTGACCAAAGCTCTATAGGCTCCTACTTCTGTCCATCCAATCATCCATTTCTGTTAAGTTGTGTGATGGTTCTACTGGCATCTTACTTTTCCTCTTAACTTCTGATCTTCATAAATTTCCTTCTCCTACACTGAAAACATTCCATCTGATACCTCTCTTCATCTTCCAGAAGGACATTGAAATCTTGATTCCAAGAAGTTTCCAGGTCCTGATGGATTTTTCTACTTAATAAATAACTTGTACTCCACAGCTTGCTCCTGCTTGTTTTTACACTCTCTTGGCCCACTGGTTTTTTTCCCATCTACATGGAAATTTGCTCATATCCAGACATCTTCCCTTCTAATTATTATGCCATTGCACTTACCTCAATTTTTTTTCCAGGTAATGGAGAAATCTCTTGTCAACTCTTACAGTACCATGAAACCTTCCATTTGATTAACTCAGTAAATCTTATGCTGCACCTGACAAGAACTGAGCTTATTTCTTTCAGTCTCTCTCTCTCTCTTTTTTATTTTTTTAGAAAATGTTTCTGGTTTTTGAATTCTATTTTTAGTATACCAGTACTTTGACCTTTTATTAATAGATTGCATTAATGACACTGGCTAACAAAAAACGAATTTTTGTACCTTGGCAGCAGAAGTTACAAATTCTAAAGGAAACTGATCTGCAAATTACAAAAATAATAAAATTATATCTATATCACATATCCATTGAAAGATAGCTGAAATTTCGACTTAATGCATGACCACTTTCCAATATCATACAATAATACTTATGCTATCTGAAAAATGAGTCGTATTCCGGATTAAAATAGAGGCAACCCCCATATAACATGGCACTTTACGGTTTCGCTCGAACACGATTGATAAATTGCAGCAATCCTCGCACAACACGGTACTTATACAACAAGGTTTCGCTCTAACGTGGTTAGAAAATTTAGGTAAACTTCGTATAGCAGGATATTTTTGAGCTTTTGTGTGGAGAAAACCCTGCTATTATGTTGGATGAATTTTTTCAACATTTCCACTATTTTTGAATCCCTGCTATTGACTCACTAGTCAAAAAAATTGAGAAATCCCTGTATTTTATTTTGTTGGGAAATCCCCATGTTACGTTCTGTGCTATTGAACTTGTGCTTGTTGAACTTGTGGAAAAATCTAGATTTAAAAGTTTTATTGCTATTGGATAGCACACCTGGCCATCCAAAAGATTTAAGTCATCCAAACATTGAAGTTATGTTCCTACCACTACGGTTGTACTAGGTCAATACAACTTATTTCATTCAGCCATTAGATCAAGGCATTATATCCATCTTTAACTCATTACATCAGAAAATCGTTACAATGGAATTCGGAAAAAAATGATTCCGAATCTATTGAAGTAATGGAGGCATGGAAACATTTCTTAATTGTGGACTGTATCAGAATCATAGTTTTATCACTGAAAGAAGTAAAACCATCAATGTTAAATGCACGTGAAAAAATGTATGGACAGAGTCAATTCAATCAGGAAATATGGTCAAACTGGCAGAAAACAGAATCGGTGCGATAGTAGAATTTGCTACATCGGTAGGAGGGGAAGGTTTTGATGACATGATTATTGAAGTCCTCGAGGGTAGCACAGATGATAGAATCGCCCTCCTCCCCACACCGGATGGAAAAGACCTGAGTTTGAATCCCATCAATAATGGGAGGAATTTTTATGGGTCTTTTTCACAACGTGGCTGAGTCAGTTGGACTCAGTCGAGGATAACATGGTTTTTTCTCCCGGAAACTCTGGTTTTCATCCAGCAAAACAGAAAATTGACCTCAGGACACACAAACGCTTCTAAAAAAATTTTAAAAAAAGATATGATTACTGAAGATGTTAAAGAAATACTGGAAGAAAAAGAGGCAGGCAAAGCGAATTTGGTGGAAATGACATCGAAGGTAAAACCAAATCAATTCAGAGGATGATAGTGCAGATGAAAATTCTAAACTTCCAAATTTTACACTAAAAAGTATACTGGAAGGCAAAAAGTTAGCCGGGAAATCTTATTTTTTGAATGCAGATTCTTGAATGATAGGAGCCCAAAGTTCAATAGGAAGCACCAAAAATGCCTAGTTCCATATGATGAAATTCCCAAAGATTTATCAAGGAAAAGCAAACAAACTCAGATTATTGACTTTTTAAAGAGAGCAGAAGATACACGAAATCTAGAATGTTGCATTTTTGTTAGTTTTGTTAAAATTTTGTTAACAAAATAGTGTTTTCTGTTAGCTTTTGGAACATAACCCCAATTTTTTTACTTTTTCTTGGGAGGGGGGGCCTCCGTAGCCAGGTGGGCAGGAGCAGCAGTGCGTAGCACGTGCTTCTTGATTAGACCGGGGTTGGAGCCCGTGAGCCACCAAATACGGAGGATGCGGAAAGGTCAGGGAATGACCACTGCCTATCCCCAGAGCAATATGACCTTAGTTGCTAATGCTCCTAAAAACCAAATAACAATAACAACAACAACGACACATATAACACAGTTTTGCACAACATAACATTTTATAGGAACCTAACTCCGTGTTATATGAGGGTTACCTGTACTTTAATCAAACATATCGCGAATGACATACATTCTGTTTCTTTAAAAATTACCATTAGTAGTAGAGGCATATGATATAAGAAAGAGCTTATTCAGCATTATAAATTTACAGATAAAGGAACCAATAGGTGGCAGTGATCACAGTTTACTGACATGGGATTTACTTAAACATGTAACTACCATCAGAGAGGGGTAAAGGGAAGGGTTTTTGCTTTTGTAAAGGTGACTGTAGTGCTCTCTGAGATTTTTTAAGTTCTATACAGTGGGACCAACTGATGATGTTACAAACAGCAGATTCTAAATGGGAAGCATTCGAGGAAGTAATCTTGGAAGCTACTAGGCTTTTTGTTCCAACTAAAAAACACTGTTCTAGTTTAGGCCCAAATAGATTTCAGATGAACTAATGAGACTTGTGGCTAATAAGAAAAATATATGGGATACATACAAATTATCAGGATACACAGAAACCTATGCTATATATAAGCTAGTCTGTAATAAAGTCACAAAGGTGGTTAGGCAAGCGAAGGCAGATTATAAGAGATCTTTGGCAATTGATGAAAAGAAAAATAGCAAAGACTTCTACTTATATAAACTCTAAAAGGAAGGGAATGAATCAGATTGATCCACTTTATCAATTGTTTGACTGTAGATGATCATTCTAAGATAGCTGCAAAACTAAATGAGTATTTTGCATCTACATTCACACATATGGAGTTATTCAAGGAGGAGAGGGACAAATGTTTATCAAACTCTAACAGGGAGTCAAATAATTTTATAACTAAATGCAAAGTGGAGTGTTGAAGTTAAACATAAGAAAGGCACCTGGGGTGGATGGGATCTATCCAGTTATATTAAAGGAGGTGGCAAAGGAAGTAAGCAAATCCTTAGCCATAATTATGAGAGCATTCTTGGACTCAGGGGAAGTCCCTACGGACTGGAGATGTCAAAATGTATCTCCAATTCACAAAGGGGGATCAAAATGTGACACAAGTAATTGCAGACCTGTTAGTTTGACCTCTGTTCCAGGGAAAATAATGGAGTTACTGGTTAAAGAAGCATTGCAGAATCATCTAGACAAGACAGCAGTAATAATTCAGTCATAATATGGGTTTGTTAAGAGGAAATTTTGTCTGACTAATTTGATTGGATACTGTGATGTGAGGGCGCCTCCGTAGCCAGGTGGGAAGGAGCAGCAGTGCGTAGCACACGCTTCTTGATTAGACCGGGGGTTTGAGCCCATCACCACCAAATATGGAGGATGCGGAAAGGTCAGGGAATGACCTCCACATATCCCAGAGCAATATGGCCTTAGTTGCTAATGCTCCTAAAAACCAAATAACAACAACAACAACTGTGATGTGATCACAAAGGAACTGGATGCAAAACTTTATTTTGATATCATATACTTGAATTTCAGGAAAACTTCTGATACTGTTGCACATGGAAGTCTACTGTACAAATTAGAGCAGTATGGCATTAAGGGCAAATTGCTACAATGGATAAAAGGATGGTTGAATAGGAGAAGACAGAGAGTGGTAATCAATGGATATTGCTTTTCATGAACTAATATTGTGGTGTTTCCCAGGTGTTGGGCCCATTGCTGTGTTTTGTATATTTATCAATGATATTGATGAATATATAATATTGAAGGTGTATCAAGCTTAATGTCAAAGTTTGCAGATAATACAGAGGTTGGGAGGATTGTTAATGACAGTAATGACGATATACTGCTGTAACAGGATCTGGAAAAGATGGCCAGATGGGCTGAGAAGTGGCAACTGAAGTTTAATACTTTAATGCATATGGATAGTAGTACCCCAGAGAAATGTACGAACTCGGTGGGGTTGCACTCAGGGTAGTGGAGAATTAAAGTGACCTGGGTGATTATGGTCGTAATGATAGTATGCCCCTGCAACAGGATCTATAAAAGTTGAGCAGATGGGCTGAAGGGTGGCAACTGAAATTTAACATTGACAAATGTAAAGTACTGTATATGGGAAGCATAATCCCAGTGTAATGTATCAACTGTGTAGTACTGCAATGACAGTGATAAAGAATGAAAAGGACCTGGGGATAATTGTGCAGGCAGATATGAAGTTTTCTGAGCAGTGCAGACAAGCTGCAAGAGTAGCTCATGGTGTCTTGTCAATGCTATACAGGAATTTTTCTAACAGGAATAAGGTGATTATCCCCTTGTATAAGGCAATGATCAGGTCACACCTTGAGTACTGTATACAGGGCACCTCCATAGCCAGGTGGGAAGGAGCAGCAGTGCGTAGCGCACGCTTCTTGATTAGACCAGGGTTTGAGCCCATGACCACCAAATATGGAGGATGCGGAAAGGTCACGGAATGACCGCTGCATATCCCCGGAGCAATATGGCCTTAGTTGCTAATGCTCCTAAAAACCAAATAACAACGACAACAACTGTAAACAGGTCTGGAGGTCCCATTTTAAGAAGTACGTAGAGCTGCTGGAACGAGTAGAGAGAAGGGCAACAAATTAGTGAATTGAACAAAGGGTTGCTCTTATGAAGAAAGGCTTAAGTTTTGCAAATTGCAGTGTCTGCAGACTAGGCACCTGCGAGGTGATCTGATTGAGGTCTATAAAGCCTTGAATGGTTTTAGTACGCTCAATGATGATGGAAATCTTTGTCTTGCTTAGAATAATCGCCTGAGGGCATAAATTCAAATTGAGGAGAGACAGTTTTAGAATAGATGTGCGGAAGTTTACCTTTAGCCATTGGGTGGTTAATTGCTGTAACAAACTTCCATCTGTTGTAGAAGTTGATAGCTTAAATAGATTCAAGGCAGAACTAGACAAACATATGTAATGAGTGGATGGGTGAAATGAGAAGGGTTTTTTTTTTTTTTTTGCTGATGCTGTATAAGCTTGTGTTCTTGCATCATGTGCCTTTACTAATTCTAATGCTAATACACCTTCATCAATATCATTGATAAATATAGAAAAGAATTATCCAAACCATAAACAACTTAACCATCCCTTTATCCATTGCAGCGACTTTCCCATAATGCCATATTGCTCCAATTTGTACAGCATTTTTACATATGCAACTCTCTCAAAAGCTTTCCTGAAATCCAAGTATATGATATCAAAATTGCATTTTGCATCCACTTCCTTTGTGATCATATTGTAGTATCCAATCAAATCAATAGGACAAGACTTCCCCTTAACAAACATGCTGTGTGTGAACTATAACTGCAGCCTTGTCTAGATGATCCTGCAATGCTTCTTTAACCAGTGATGCTATAATTTTCCACAGAACAAAAGTTAAACTAAGTCTGCTTCAAATGTGTGCTACTCGAAGAGTTTTCTTATAGTCTATTTTGCTTTTACTCCTATGGAATCAGCAGTAATGTCCCAACAGAATTCCAGTGATGTGTACCATTTATCCATCATGGATATGACCTTTTGAGTAATATGTCCAAGTAATATGTGGGCATAAGTAATATGTCCAAGACTATTACTTATCCAAGTAATAAGACTATTACATTTTTGTCCAAGACTATAAAGGTAATCCCTTAGACTCTTGTCCACTAAACCACCTGGCGGTGAGATTAAATAAACTATGGTATGTATATAATTATATATGTTCACCCATAAACAAATCAACAAGTTTTTGTGACCCAAGTGACCTTTTGTGACAGTGATAAGACAGCTAGTAAGTGCCTACATATTATTGTTTTTCACATACATAAAATTAACCTTATGACAAAATTCTTCAAATTATATCTGAAATTTCATTACTAAAACTTTTAATTCTACTATAAAAATTTAATTTTACTAAAAATTTTAAGAATTCCTTAATAATAACCTTTACTTAATAATAATAACCAGAAAGGCTTCCATAGCTGAATGGTCATACACTAAGGTACATAAGTACATGTGCCTTGAATGACTGGAGTTCAAGCCTGTGGCTGCTAAATACGTGCTGTGTCTTGTATCCGTGCTGTTTCTTTATTTTTAAATACGTGCTGTTTCTTTATCTTGTGACCTGCTCTGATCATGTGGTCTTCCCAGAGTATAAGCAGAAAATTTATTTGTTTATTTATTTACGTATTGTCTTGCCAAAAAAAAGTGGTTAGAAAATACCATGAAACGTTTGACTCCATTATTTACATATTTTGAATTCAGCTGCTGATGTGCCAAAAAAACCCAACCCAAACTAAACTAAATCCAATTTGGAAATAAACATAATTGTACCAACATTGGCTTGAGTGCTATATTATCTTCAAACAAAACAGTTTACTTACACACCATGCTGCTCGAGGAATACCTTGTATTTTCTTATCTACTTCTTTGCCATTTTTTTTTTTTTTTTTTTTTGTCCAATGCAGCAAAAGCTTCTAGCTTCCTTCCACAATATGGCTAATACTAACATTAATACTCACCCTAGTGAAACTCATCATCCCCTAGGTGACATGTTTTCATTAGCCTCATTATGACAGCATTAGTAGTCCTAATAGCTACATTTGATAATTTTATTGAAAAAGCTGCTGGCAGTAAGTAACTCTTGTAGGCAGTAATTAAATTTTTGATACTCTCAGTATGATCAGAAAAACTGCAAATACATTACACAGATCAGAGTCATGAAGTGCCTTACTGGCAGATATATTTAACAGACAACTCTTATCAAGTGCAATTATATGGCTAGGCTATCTTATTATATTTTAAATTAAGCCTCTTTGACAAATCTGCATGTGAAATGAATCTCTGTATAAAAGCTGAACAGTGGTGTAGTGATGGTGTGGTAAAAATATAAAGTTAGTTGTATGATCTTTATCTAATAATCACCTTAACATTTCTTGTACTACATGATTAATGCAGTAAAGGTGGCATTTTATAAAATTGGATTGTGTTGTCCTTTTTAGTTAAATGTCAAGTGAGATTTCTACAGTGGGATTATTTCATATATTTTTATGTAGAAGCACAAAGAATTGTGTGCATATGCAATCATCAGTTGTCCTAAGTGCAACACTGAAATTAATTGCAAGAATCTTGATACTCACATGGAGTCAACATGTCCAATGAGACCAATTAAATGCCTTCACTGTTTGAATGAATTTCCACAAAAGAATATTTCAGTATGTTATAAATTAATTCTGTTTTCTAAAATTATTCTAAAAAAAAATGTTTATTTTTAAATAAATATAAATTTATTTATAAATATGTTTCTTGATTTAAATGGAAATATTACACAATATTTTAGATTATAAAATTCATTTAGTAGGCTCTGCTGCAGTGTTAAATTTATTTTATTACATGACAAATGAAATAAGAAAACTTGAGAGCTAAGAGCACAAAAAACTAAATTGAAGGACATTAAGAACATAAGTAAGCACACACATTTACATAATAATAATTAACCAATTTTAAGCTTATCTGGGCTCTTCAATTCTCTTCTTTAAGATAAACCATAGCAGGAGTCATGGTTATCAGGAAGGGAGAGGAGGGAGAAGAAGAAAGATTAATCAGAAAGGAACAACAGGGATTGAGAATTATGATTGTGAATTTTAACCATCATTATTATTATTAGTAGTAGTAGTAGTAGTAGTGGTGGTGGCATTTTATGCAACAAAGCAAGCTTCTAAAGCATTAAACAAGAAAAAAGCATTCCCACATCACTTGTCCATCCCCTCCAATAATTTATTTAGTCCGTCCTGGATTTTATTCAAATTAACTACCCCTACAACAACAGATGGAAGTTTGTTCCAACAATCAACCACCCACTAGATGAAGGCACATCTTAGTATATCTAACCTGCAACCAAATTATGCCCCTTCGTGTGTGATGTGTAGTCTGAGCAAGAGGAAGAATGCCATCAGCATTGAGCTTGCTCAATCCATTCAAAGCCACAAATACCTCAATCAGATCACCCCGCAGGTGCCTAATCTCCAGATGCTGCAGTTTGCAGAACTGAAGCCTTTCTTGGTAAGGCTACCCTTTTGTTACCTTTATCGATCTCATTGCCTTTCTCTGTACCCTTCAAGGATATTTACATCCTTTCTAAAATGGGCCTGTATACAGGACTCAAGTTGTGGCCTAACCATTGCCTTGTACAATGGGATAATCACCTACTTAACCCAGCTAGCAGAGTTCCTGAAAATCATTGAAAAACACCATGAGCTATCCTGGCGGCCTTTCTGAATTTCTCCGATATCATATCTGACTGTGCAATTACCCCCAGGTCTTTTTTATTTTCCACTGCAATTGGTATGTTAATCTGGGATTACTTCTGCCATATGCAATACTTTGCATTTGTCAATGTTAAACTTCAACGACCATTTCTCAGCCCACTGCCTAATTTTTTTAGATCTGACCTTGATTGCTGTCATTCACTACCCTGCTAACCTTTGCATCATCTGCAAACTTAGGTATTCAGTGTGATATATCTTCATCAGTATCATTAATAAACACAGAAAACAACAATGGAACTAGCACGAAACCTGGGGGACTCCACTAATAACATTATTCCGTGAAGAGTCTGAGACACTGCAATTGGCAGAAATGAAGCCTTTCTTGGTAAGACCACCCTTTTTTTCCCTTCACCAATCTCATTGCCCACCAGGTGCAAAAGTACAAGGGGTGAACATTTAATTCGCGACTGGTGCAAGATTTTATGTTTACTGCTCGAACTTTACAGCTCATGGTGTCTTGTCAATGATATACAGGAATTTTTCTAGCAGGGATAAGGAGGTGATTATTCCCTTGTATAAGGCAATGGTTAGGCCACATCTTGAGTACTGTATACAGGTCTGGAGGCCTCATTTCAAGAAGGATGTAGAGCTGCTGGAACGGGTACAGAGAAGGGCAACAAGATTAGTGAATGGAACAAAGGGTTGCTCTTACGAAGAAAGGCTTAAGTTTTGCAAATTACAGAGTCTGGAGACTAGGCACCGGCGAGGTGATCTGATAGAGGTGTATAAGGCTTTGAATGGTTTGAGCATGCTCAATGCCAATGGGATTCTTCATCTTGCTCAGAATAATCACCTCAGAGGGCATAAATTCAAATTGAGGAAGGACGGATGTCGGATAGATGTGCGGAAATTTGCCTTTGGCCAACGGGTGGTTGGTTGGTGGAACCGACTTCCATCACTTGTTGTTGAAGTTGATAGCCTAAACAAATTTAAAGCTCAACTGGACAGGTATTTCGAACGAACGGAGGGGTGAAATGGGAGTGGGTTTTTTTTTTTTTTTTGGCTGATGCTGAATAAGCTTGCTTTCTTGCATCATATGCCTCTACTAATGCTAATGCTAACTTTCCCAATACTTGTTGAGCTAGTGTTGTGTGAAGAGTTTTTTTAGCTCACATGTCACTAACAATTGTTTTGAAACAATTATCATGTTGGATTTGCAGATTGAACAGCGATATATGATTCTTTCTTGTGTCAGATGTGGCTTAAATGTATCAACACCAGTTAGAGTGATGAATGAAGCACATATGCTTCATTCATTGTAATGAGTGTTTGTAGGACAGCCATATTCCTGTGTGACCGAACTTTCCAGTGTGAAGTGAATTCTCCATCAAGACAATGCCAGGCCTCATATGGCTAATATTGTGCAGGCAGTGATCACTGCTATAGGTGCCGAGGCACTACCACAAGATTTTATGTTTACCGCTCGAACTTTCCCAATACTTGTTGAGCTAGTGTTGTGTGAAGAGAGTTTTTTGAAAGGGTCACTCACGAGCTGGATTTAGGGAATAATTTCGACGTTGTTTATTTAGATTTCAGCAAAGCTTTTGACTCAGTCCCACATGAGCGGTTGCTTTATAAGCTGGAACGGGTTGGAATCACTGGGAAAATCCTTAGATGGATAGCAGAATGGCTTCAGGGCAGGAGGCAGAGGGTTGGGATAAATGGCTATTCCTCAGATTGGGTTGAGGTAAGAAGTGGAGTTCCCAAGGATCAGCATTAGGACCACTGTTGTTTTTAATTTTCATAAAGGATAGAGGATGAAGGGATAGAGGGTGCGATGTCTAAATTTGCAGATGATGTTAAAATTCGTAGAATAGTTAATGATCACTATCAAGCTGAGCTTCTTCAGAGAGACCTAGATAGACTTCAGGAATGGTCAGAAAAATGGCAGCTAAGCTTTAATCCAACAATGTGTAAGGTATTACACCTGGGAAACAGTAATCCCAAAATAACTTATTGACTTGGTGGAGTTCAACTTAACCCATTGTTACAATACGATCAGACATAAAATTCCCTGAGCATTGTAAACAGGTTGCAAGGAAGGCTCATGGTGTCCTATCGATGATCTATCGAACTTTTGCAAGTAGAGATAGGGACATGATAATGCCATTATATAAGGCTTTTGTTAGATTTTGGAATACCGTGTTCAAGTATGGAGACCGCACCTAAAGAAAGACAACGAGCTTCTTGAAAGGATGCAAAGACGGGTAACTCGCCTGGTGAGATCGGCAAAAGGGTGTCCTTATGAAGAAAGACTTCGAATATGTGGGTTGCAGAGTTTGGAAACTAGACACCTTAGAGGAGATTTGATTGAGGTGTTTAAGGTTCTGAGAGGCATCAATAAAATGAATGAGGACAAAATTTTCAAGATTATAAATGATGCTAGAACTAGGGGACATAAATTCAAGTTACGGGGGGAAATGTTTAGATTGGACTGCATGAAGTTTTATGTTAGCTAGAGAGTTGTAAATTACTGGAATAGGTTGCCTACATGGATGGTAGAGGCTTACAGTTTGGGGAAATTCAAAAGTCATCTGGATAGTACCTTCGTGTGTGGGAAGCGCATAGGATGATAGGTTTAATTTTGTTTTCTTTTATTAATTAATTTATTATTATTATTTTTTTTAATCATTGTTTTATTCAGGGTTTTTTTTTTTTTTTTTTTTTTTTTTGGCTTATTCACCAGATGTAGTCCTGTGTGATTTCTTCTTGTTTCCACATATGAAGAAAGGTCTAAAAATAAAACATCTGACGCAATGATGCTCATAGAACCACAGTCTTTCGAAAAATGTGATAGCAAAAGTGTGTAAAGGAGAGTATTTTGAGAAGGAGAAATCCACAAAAGATTCTGATAATGACAATTAATATCTTGCACCAGTCTGCAAATTAAATAATCATCCCTCATAGATCTTTTAAGTACATGAAAGGTGGTGGTGTACATGTGTTCTAATGATATTAAAAGTTGGAAATCTGAGGATTTAATTAACAAGTACAGGACAATGCTGGGAAAAAGTTGCGAATTAGGATTAAATTTGAAAGTGTATGCAAACATAATCATCCCTTTATCCACACAAGTAACTTGTCTGTAATGTTACACTGCTCCAATTTGTACATCAGTCTTTTATGTGTAACAGCATCAAAAGCTCTCCTGAAATCCAAGCACATATTATCAAAATTATTTTTTTCATCCAGTTTCTTTGTTACCTCGTCATAGTATCCAATCAGATTTGCTCAGACAAGACTGCTCGTTAACAAATCCATGCGTGACTGCAGTATAATTGCAGCCTTGTCTAGTTGATTCTGCAGTACTTCGTTAACCAGTGATTCCATTATTTTCCCTAGAATTGATGATAAGTTAACAAGTCTCTAATTACTTTGATCTTCTTTTATGTATTGGCAATACATTTGCACATCTCCAGTCTATAGGGACCTCCCCTGAATCCAAAGATGCTCTCTTAATTATGGCTAAGGGTTTGCTCGCCTCCCTTAATATAATTGGACAGATCCCATCCACCTCAGTTGCCTTTTTAGGATCAGTAGTCTAACGAAGAAACCTTATAATGTCACTCAGTTGTCTATTCATCCATCTGTCACTTATTCTCAGATGGGCACCACTACCACCCAGACGGCACCGTTTCAATGCTGGTTGGCTTCATCATCGGTGGGTGTACAGGCACCCTGTTGCAATAGTGACAACCCAGTTATTAAGTATTACTCCACTATATGAGAGATACTTGATGGTGTGCATGGTTTAATCAAATTATATTTCTTGACTAAATGTCAAAGAGTATGAAAAAGCTGTTTAAGCATACCTAATACATCTCCATCATTTCTACTACTCAGGTATTGGAATGAGCAGCAGCCTGGAAAACAAAATTCAAGGCTTTTCTGAGACTGTTGGTATTGCGGAACAAGTAAATACATGTGCTGTGTTAGGGTAGATAAGAATAGGAACAGGTGCATGTATACTTGCGTATACAACAATGCTAGAAGTTTGGTAAATGAATTTGAGGTGTTAGTCACAACATCAAAGGCAGATATTGTTGGAATATCAGAGATGTAGTGTCACACAGATTTAAGGAATGCAGAAATGGAATTTGGGGAGTACAATGTGTATAGGAAGGATAGACAGGATAGGAAGGGTTATGCAATTAGTTTAAAAAACACATAAAATCCAAGGAAGTACAGCCAATCGACATGGCTGGACAGTGCAGTTTGGTGTGACATAAGCACTGGGAAATGAAAATTCAGAGCAGAAGTATGTTATAGGACTAATGACTCTGATGAATATAATAAACAACTGTACAGGGAAATAGAGTGAGCCAGTAAATCAGAGTCTAATAATGGGGAGTTTTAATTTCCCAAATATTGATTGGAATTTGTGGGTTTGTCATTCACACATTAGCAAGGCTTTTGTGGGTTTATTAGATGATTGTTTTCTACAGCAGAATGTTCGGGAGGCAAATAGAGGGAGTAATACTCTTGATCTGATTATCAGTAGTGATTCTTCATGCATTAAGAATCTGCAGATAAAGAAAATACTAGGTGGCAGTGAACAAAGTGTGCTGAAGTGGGATTTACTCAAACAGGTAACTACCATCAGGGGTAAAGGGAAGGGTTTTTGCTTTCATAAAGGTGATTACGGAGGTCTGAGACAGTATTTAAATTGTATACTGTGGAACCAACTGATGATGTTACCAACAGCATATTCAAAATGGAAAGCATTAGCATTAGTAGAGGCATACAATACAAGAGCTGACCGGGCTAGCCAGGTGGGTCAAGTGCCTGCCTGGCAACCCAAAGGTCGCAGGTTCGATTCCTGCCTCGGGCTTGGATCAAAGTACTGCAAAAACCTTGGGAGGTGCATTATGGCCACAGAAGCCTATGCGCCAACGACTACCAAAAAAAAAAAAAAAAAAAAAAAACAATACAAGAAAGCAAGCTTATGCAGCATCAGCCAAAAACAAAAAAAAAAACCTTCCCATTTCACCCCTCCATTTGTTCCAAATGCCTGTCCAGGTTAGCCTTAAATTTATTTATACTATTAACTGCCACAACTGTCACTAGGTGGTAGATGACTCTCATCAACCGGTGAAATACCACCACTTTGCTTATTGGAGGCTTGAAGTGGTGGAACCCATGTTTAGTCTCAGAGCTAAGTTCCGGTCAACCCTTCCCTATCTCTTCCATCATACAGAATGATTGATGACTTTTGAGGTTATGATGAACATCTTGGAGAGATCCAATATTCCTTACATTTCGAGGGTACAGCTCTAAGACAGTGTTCGCAGGCCGGCCGCTAGTTAGTACACCGGACCGAAACTATTGGTAACGCTCTAGGAGGCTTCCAGATCAGCTGGTGTATAATCTTGCTACCTCTACTCTCCCAGATAGTGACTGGAGGGAGTCCGAGTAGTGTGTATGCGGGGAGAATTGTCGAGGCCACGTTATGTCAAGGATCTGGGTATATTCTTACCATGTGTACGCCATATCCAAAAATTTCATTACTTCATACAGTATGTCCCTCTGACTTTTTCTTACTATTGAATACACCATGAATTGTCAAACTAATAGAGCAAGCTTATCTGCGAAAAGATCTAAACCTCCCAAGCACTTCCTAATTCATTTCACAAATATACGTGGTCTCAATTCTAATCTTAACGATGTCCATTTCCGCTTGCAATCTGCCAAACCCCCCATGTACTTTTTCTGCCTGAATCTCAGTTATCGGTTGATTCAAATACTGCTCATCTCAGTTTCCCAAATTATTCGCTGTATGATTCCTTTTGCCTCAAAGGTGGTACTTGTGCATATGTCTATTCTGATATTCCCTGTCAGAGACTTGGCAATTTGGAATCTCCTCTCTTTGATCATCTCTGGCTTAAAATCTCTCTACCTCATTGTGTCAAATTCATCTGTTGTCTCTATTATTCTCCCAACTCCACTAATCACTTGGAACTCTTTGACTTCCTCTCTTTGCAACTGGACTTTCTCCAGTCCAACTTTCCTAACAGTGAGGTAATTTTCCTTGTTGATTTTAATGTTCACAACTCCAGCTGGCTTCCATTTTTCTAGTCATACCGACCCAGCTGGCCGAGATGCTGAGGCTTTTGCAATTACTAACGACCTTACACAGATTGTTCATTTACCTACAAGAATACCGGACAATCCTAATCATACAGCCAATACGCTGGATCTTTTTCTCACAAACAACCCTTCTAAGTACACGGTTGAAGTGAGAGGTCCTTTAGGCACTTCAGATCACAACTTGGTGATTGTCTCTTCTCCAATGGAACCTTTATCTCATGGCTATTCCCAACCTCGTGTTGTTTAGCATTACAAGAATGCAAAATGGGATGACCTGCGAGACTTCTTTTCTTCTTTTCCTTGGTCGGATTACTGTTTCAAAACTTCTGATGCCAACGTTTGCTCAGATCGTGTCAGTGAAATTATTCTTGCAGGAATGCAATCCTTTATCCCACACTCGACTTTAAAATCTCGTCCTTTATCTAAATCTCGGTTTTCCAATAAATGTGCTAAGGCTGCTCAAGAGAAGAACATTGCATATTGTAATTGCTTGTTTTTAATTCTCCAGTTTCATTTTCTGCCTACACCAAAGCTCGCAACAATTGCAAAGCAGTTATTAATCAGTCCAAACTAGAGTTTGAACAGGCTAAGAGTAGAAAACTTGCTTCTTGCCCTAATGGTAGCCGAGCATTCTGGTCTCTTGCCAAAGCTATTGGCTGCAACTTTTGCCCACCTCTGTCCAAGCCAGATGGTTCTGTTGTCGCTTCAGCCAAGGATAAAGCTGACCTGCTAGCATCCAATTTTTTTTCAAACTCATGTATTAATGATCTTGGTAAAACACCTCCCACCATTCCCAACATGCTCCATTCAATGCCTCCTGTGGTCTTCCATCAAAAGGATGTCAGAAGGATTTTGACGAATCTTGATGCTAAGAAAGCTCCAGGTCCCGATGGTATTTTTCCACTTGTTCTCAAAACCTGTGCTCCTCAACTTACTCCTATTCTTTGCCGCCTTTTTTCACTTTCTTATTCCAAAGGTGTTTTTCCTTCTGCTTGGAAATTTGCTTATATCCAGCCAGTTCCTAAAAAGGATGACAAATCCCTCCCATCAAATTATCGTCCTATTGCAATTACTTCTACTCTTTCTAAAGTAATGGAGAAATCAATTAACCGCCAACTCTTAAACTACCTAGAAACCTTCTGTCTGATTAACAATCGCCAATATGGATTCCGTTAGTGTCGGTCCACTGGTGATATTCTGGCTTATGTTCCCCTTTTATGGACTAATTCAATGGAAAGGTTCGGTTAAACACAAGTAGTTGCTCTTGACATCTCAAAGGCTTTTGATCGTGTTTGGCATTAAGGTCTTCTAAACAAGCTTCCATCTTGTGGTTTCCAACTGTTTTTAGTAATTGGTTATCCAGTTTTCTCTCTGATTGCTCACTGAGGATGATGGTAGATGGCTCTCTGTCTTCTAACTTCTCCACTAATGCCGGTGTCCCCCAAGGTTCAATTCTTTCCCCCACTCTTTTCCTCCTGTATATCAATGACCTTCTTCCATTGACTGGAAATCCTATCCATAGTTTTGCCGATGATAGCACATTGCATTCAACTTTCCATTTTGAGAAACCTTGTCCTGCACAATCAGCTTCAACTGCTCAAAAATCTGGTACCAATTCCTTAAATGCCGATCTTCAGGTAATTCTCCAGTGGGGCAAAGACAACTTAGTTGATTTCAACCCTTCTAAAACTCAGTCTTGTCTTATATCTCGCAAAAAGGATTCTTCTGGTCCTATGCTTCTCTTTAGTGACACTCCGATTTCTAGGCAAAATTATATATCTCTTTTGGGGATTACTCTGACTTCTAATTTCTCTTGGTACAAGCAATATTGCTTCCTTTGGTACAAATATTGCTTCCTCTGCATCTAAAAGTTGGTTTTCTCTTTCGCTCTCGGCGTTACTTTTCTTCCAAACAGCTGCTCACTCTGTATAAATCGCAAATCCGCCCTGCCATGAAATATTGTTCCCACATCTGGGGTGGTGCCCCCAAAACCTCTCTCAGGCTTCTTGATTCCATTCAGAAGAGGGCAGTTAGGTTAATTAATGATTCATCTCTAACAGAGTCTCTCCACTCGCTTTCTCATAGGTGTACTGTTTCTGCTGCATGCCTCTTCTACAGATACTTCCATGGGCACTGTTCTTCTGAATTGGCTTCTATAATTCCTGCCCTCTCTTTCAAAACTGTCCGAACACGTGCCGCCACCAGCCAACATCCATTTACTGTCCAACTTCAAACTCATAGAACCAACTTTTCATCTTCCTCTTTATTCATTCAACTGCTGTTTTCTGGAACTACCTTCCTACATATGTATTTCCTGAAAATTGCAGTCTACAGAAGTTCGAGTCCAGTGTCAACAAATATCTTCTTTCGTCTTCTCAACCTCCAACCCAAGCACGGTACTAAGTACCGTGCTTGGGTTGGAGTAACATGAGAGGTAATACCTCTCGTGTTTAGGGTTTGCATAAAAAAAACAAAAAAAAAACAACGAAAGATGGAAGTCTGTTCCACCAATCAACTACCCGGTTTGCTAAAGGCAAATTTCCGCACATCTAATCTACAACTGTCTTTTCTCAATTTGAATCTATGTCCCCTCAAGTTCTTAATCTGAACAAGAGGAAGAATCCCATCAGCATTCAGCTTGCTCATCCCATTCAAGGCCTTATACACATCAAATCAGATCACCTTGCAGATGCCCACTTTCCAAAATGCTGCAATTTGCAGAACTTAAGCTTTTCTTGGTAAGAGCACCCCTTTGTTCCTGTCACCAATCTTGTTGCTGTTCTAGCAGCTCTGCATCCTTCCTAAAATGAGGCCTTCAAACCTGTACACAGTACTCTAGGTGCCGACCGGGCTAGCCGGGTGGGTAAAGTGCTTGCCTGGCAACCCAAAGGTCGCGGGTTCGATTCCCGCCTCGGGATTGGATCAGAGTACTGCAAAAATCTTGGGAGGTGCATTATGACCACAGAAGCCTATGCGCCAACAACTACCAAAAAAAAAAAAAAAAAAAAAAAAAAAGTACTCTAGGTGTTGCCTGACCATTGCCTTGTGTAGCAGGATAATCATCTCCCCGTCCCTGCTAGCAAAATTCCTATATATCATTGACAAGACTCCATGACCTTCCGTGGCAGCCCATCTGTACTGCTCAGCAAACTTTATATTTGACTTCACAATTATCCCCAGGTCTTTTTCACTTTCCACTTCCCTGCGTGTAGTAACACTCAGTTGGTACATTTCTCTTCGGTTATTACTACCCATATGCAGTACTTTGCATCTGTCAATTTTAAACTTCAGTTGCAACTTCTCAGCCCATTTTCCCAACTTATCTAGATTCAATTGGAGTAGCATGCTGTCTTTACTGTCATTAACAACCCTGCCAACCTTTGTATCATCTGCAAACTTGGACATTAAACCTGATATACCTTCATCAGTATCATTGATAAATATAAAAAACAACAATGGGCCCAACACTAAACCCTGGGGAACTCCACTAATAATATTTTGACCATGAAGAGCAGTGTCCATTGATTACCACTCTCTGTCTTCTCCAGCTCAACCATCCCTTTATCCAATGTAGCAACTTACCCTTAATGCCATACCTCTCCAATTTTTTACAGCAGTCTTCCATGTTCAACAGTATCAAAAGCTTTCCTGAAGTCCAAGTATATGATATAAAAATTATTTTTGGCATTCAGTTTCTTTGTGACCCCATCATAGTATCTAATCAAATTGTTCAGACAACACCTCCCTTTAACAATCCCATGTTGTGTCTTAACTGTAGTCTTGTGTCTTTACTGCAGTCTTGTCTAGATGAATCTGCAATACTTCTTTAACCAGTGATTCCATTATTTTCCCTGAAACACAAGTTAAACTAACAGGTCTATAGTTACTTGTGCCACCTTTTGAACTCCCTTGTGAATTGGTGATACATTTGCGCACCTCCAGTATGGGGACCTCCTCTGAATCCAAGGAAGCTCTCATAATTATGGCTAAGGGTTTGCTTACTTCCTTTTCTGCCTCCTTTAATATTTACTGCTACCTTTGCTGCTTCCTTTAATTAATATAATGGCATTCAAAGAATTAATCTTGGAAGCTACTAGGCTTTTCATACCAACTAAGAAATATTGTTCAATGTTTAGGCCTAAATGGATGTCAGATGAACTAATCAGACATGTGGCACAGAGAAAAATGCATGGGATACTTATAAATAAACTGGTGACAGGATAGATATAACAGGTAGATATAAACTGCTATGTAACCAAGTCACAAAGGAGGTTAAGCAGGCAAAGGCAGATTACAAGAAACATTTGGCAAAGGATGCAAAGAAAAACAGCAAAGAATTCTTTACTTATGTAAATTCTAGAAGAAAGAGGATAAATAAAATTGGTCCACTTGATATCGATAGTTCAACTGTTGATGATCCTTCTCAGGTAGCTAACAAACTAAATAAGTATTTTGCATCTACATTCACACACAAGGAGTTATTCAGTGAGGGGAATGCCAGAGGTGAATTAAACTCTGGCAGTGAGCTAGATGATTTTCTAATAACTGAGAGAAAACTGGAGGAGAAATTGTTGAAGATACACATAAGAAAGTCACCTGGGGTGAATGGGATCTATCCAGTTATATTAAAGGAGGCAGCCAAGGAAGTAAGCAAACACTTATTCATAATTATGAGAACTTCCTTTTGACTGGAGATGTGCAAATGTGACCCCAATTCACAAAGGAGGATCAAAGGGTGACACAGGTAATTACAGACTTGTTAGTTTAACTCAGTGGTTTTAACCTTTTTTTAATAATGGCACCCCTAAGTAATTTATTTTATTTTGCAGCACCCCTACTTAATTTTCTGCCTGTTAGATCCGATTCTTTCTCTGTACATATCCATGTGTATATATATATAATATTAAAAAATATATATGTTATATGATATTTATTACAATAATATACAGTCTGTCCTCGTATAGCACGATAGTTGTGTTCCTAGAAACTCTCGTGCAATGCAAAATCGTGCAATATAAACAACAGGCCCTATGGGAAAAGTGGGGTTAGGTGCCGACCACCCAAGATTGAGCACACATTTGGAACCAAAACATTGCCAAACACAATAAATAATCGGGTAATTTTAATCGTTATAAAATACTTACGTATTTTATAACGATTAAAATACGTAATAAAAAATATAATATATTTTTTATTATAATATAATAAATAATAAAAAATAAATATTTTTTATTATATTATAATAAAGTATTTTTAGTATTTTTTAATACTAAAAAAGTATTTTTTACGAAAAAAATACGTATTTTATTCGTAAAAAAATTATTATTTTAAATAAAATAGTCGTAATAAAATACTTACGTATTTTATAATACGTAAGTATAAATTATAATACGTAAGTCGTAATAAAATGCTTACGTATTTTATTACGACTATTACGTAATAAAATATTGCTAGCTTTTGCTTCTATCGTAAGCAAACTTGTGTTTTGTTTGATTTTCTATCCAACCAGATGACAGCCGTTCCATCTCTTCCAATTCTTGTGTCTTAATCTAATGAATTTTAATTACACTTTGAGTTGTTCCCGCTATGAAAGTTGTTTTTATTTTCTCCGCATTCTTTCTAATTCTCGGCGTTGCCTCATTTCGGTCTGTAGCACGTCCAATATCACATGGTCTTTCATTTCGCTCAAAGCGTTTCACAATTTCATATTTTTTTCTCTATCGACAGAGGCGGACTGGCCATAAGCCTTACCCAGGAAATCCCGGTGGGCCGGAGGCCAGTGTGATTTTGGCCATAAACCGTAGTATGAGGCCACTATAAATTTTCCCGGGTAAGAATTTTTGATCCAGTCCGCCTCTGTTTATCGATGTTTTCCTTTTATTTTTCTCTCTGAATATGCAGTGTCTTCACCAGGACGCTTCCTTTTCACACCTTTTAAGTATTTTACTAATTTTTAGGGAATAAAGCACAATTACAAACGAGGTGGCACGCTTGATACACATAAACAAAGTTGCGCGCGTGTAGCAACTGAATAAACAACACCGTAAAGGCCGAGATACACTATTAACACCCCACATTTTACTAAAGCACATTTCTGGGGGTTACTACCATAAAACAATAAAAACAATTTCCAGTTGCGTTTCTGCTAGTGGAATCTGTTATAAACTGGTAGTAAACTCCATCTAATTGCATTTGCGATTATATCGATAGCTGGAATTGTGTTGGTTTTTATGTTATTATGGTGAAATGTGTTTCCCCTTCACTGATATAAGAAACATAAATACATTTTCAGAATCTTCTTCATTCCTATCGTGTTGCGTTCAGTTGGGGTGATTCCGCGTTCGACTGCCATTTCTTGTAAACACAAAGGCGAATCGTGTATAAGCGAATTCGGTTCGTGTTATATAAGATAACGTTCCCCTATTTATAAATCGTGTATGATCGAATTCGTGTAATGTAAACACGTGTTATATGAGGACCGACTGTAATTATAAAAATTACATTTCATAATACAAATTATATATATATACAGTATATAATTTTATTCTTTATATAGAGGTACTAAGTAAATGTCAATTATAGATCACCACAAAATTAAAAAGAAACTGTACACCTTTTTATAATGAAATAAACATATAAATTAAAAAAATAATAATAAGTTTAAGTAACTTAAACCCAAATTACGTGGCACCCCGGTTGAAAACCACTGGTTTAACTTCTGTTCCGGGGAAATTAATGGAGGCACTGGTTAAAGAAGCACTGCAGGATCATCTAGACAAGACTTCAGTTATAGCTCGGACACAGCATGGATTTGTTAAAGGGAAGTCTTGTCTGACCAATTTGATTGGATACTATAATGTGGAGCACCTCTGTAGCCAGGTGGGCAGGAGCAGCAGTGCGTATCACACGCTTCTTGATTAGACCGGGGTTCGAACCCGTGACCACCAAATACGGAGGATACGAAAAGGTCAGGGAATGACCACCGCATATCACCGGAGCAATATGGCCTTAGGTGCTAATGCTCCTAAAAACCAAAATAACAAACAGACTATAATGTGGTCACAAAGGAACTGGATACAGGGAATAATTTTGATACCATATATTTTTACCTTAGAAAGACTTTTGATACTGTTGCACAAAGAAGGCTGCTGCACAAATTGGAGCAATTAGCATTAGCATTAGTAGAGGCATTTGATGCAAGAAAGAAAGCTTATGCAGCATCAGCCAAAAAAAAAAAAAAAAAAAACCCACTTCCACTTCACCCCTCTGTTCGTTCAAAATACCTGTCCAGCTGAGCCTTAAACTTATTTAGGCTATCAACCTCCACCACAAGGGATGGCAGTCTGTTCCACCAACCAACCACCCGCTGGCTAAAGGCAAATTTCCGCACGTCTATCCTACATCTGTCTTTCCTCAATTTGAATTTATGCCCTCTCAGGTGATTTTTCTGAGCTAGAGGAAGAATCCCATCAGCATTGAGCATGCTTAAACCATTCAAGGCTTTATACACCTCTATCAGATCACCTCGCTGGTGCCTAGTCTCCAGACACTGTAATTTGCAAAACTTAAGCCTTTCTTCATAAGAGCACCCCTTTGTTCCATTCACTAATCTTGTTGCCCTTCTCTGTACTCGTTCCAGCAGCTCTACATCCTTCTTGAAATGAGGCCTCCAGACCTGTATACAGTACTCTAGGTGTGGCCTGACCATTGCCTTATACAATGGAATAATCACCTCCTTATCCCTGCTGGAAAAATTCCTGTATATCATTGACAATACTCCATGAGCTACTCTTGGAGCCCGTCTGCACTGCTCAGAGAACTTCATATCTGCCTGCACAATCACCCCCAAGTCCCTTTCATTCTCTACCACTGTCAGTGTAGTACCACAGAGTTGATACGTTGCTCTGGGGTTGCTGTTTCCCATATGTAGTACTTGACATTTGTCAATGTTAAACTTCATTTGCCACCTCTCAGCCCATCTGCTCAACCTTTCCAGATCCTGTTGCAGCAGCATAATGTCAGTAGTGTCCTTGACAACCCTGCCAACCTTTGTATCATCTGCAAACTTGGACATTAAGCTTGATATACCATCATCAATATCATTTATAAATACAGAAAACAATAATGGACCCAACACTGAGCCCTGAGGGACTCCACTAATAACATTAGTCCACGATGAGCAGTGTCCATTGATTACGACTCTTTGTCTTCTCCCCCTCAACCACCCCTTTATCCATAGCAGCAATTTGCCTCCAATGTCACACTGCTCCAATTTGTGTAGCAGTCTTCCATGTGCAACAGTATCAAAAGCCTTTCTAAGATCCAAGTATATAATATCAAAGTTATTCCCTGCATCCAGTTCTTTTGTGACTGCATCATAGTATCCAATCAAATTGGTCAGGCAAGACTTCCCCTTAACAAAACCATGCTGTGTCTGAGCTATAACTGAAGTCTTGTCTAAATGATCCTGCAGTGCTTCTTTAACCAGTGCCTCCATTAATTTTCCTGGAACAGAAGTTAAGCTCACAGATCTATAGTTACTTGTGTCAGCCTTTGATCCTCCTTTGTGAATTGGGGTCACATTTGCACATTTCCAGTCTATGGGTACTTCCCCTGAGTCCAAGGAAGCTCTCATAATTATGACTAAGGGTTTGCTTACTTCCTTTGCTGCCTCCTTTAATATAACTGGATAGATCCCATCCACCCCAGGTGCCTTTCTTGTGTTTATCTTCAACAGTTTCTCCTCCACTTTACTCCCAGTTATTTCAAGATTCTGTAGCTTGCTAGAGTTGAATACACCTCTGGCATTCCGCTTGCTGAATAACTCCTCATGTGTGAATGTCGATGCAAAATATTCATTTAGTTTGTTAGCTACCTGAGCAGGATCATCAACAGTTGACCCATCAATATCAAGTGGACCAATCTGATTCATCCTCTTCCTTCTAGATTTTACATAAGTAAAGAACTCTTTGCTGTTTTTCTTTGCATCCCTTGCCAAGGATTTCTCGTAATCTGCCTTCGCCTGCCTAACCTCCTTTGTAACTTGGTTGCATATCAACTTGTATCTATCATAGGCTTCTGTGTCATGTGTTAATTTGTAAGTATCCCATGCATTTTTCTTCTCTGCCATATGCCTCATTAGTTCATCTGACATCCATTTTGGCCTAAACCTTGAACAATATTTCTTAGTTGGTATGTAAAGCCTAGTAGCTTCCAAGATATGTTCTTTGAATGCTTCCCATTTTGAATTTGCTGTTGGTAACATCATCAGTTGGTCCCACTGTATAGAATTTAAATACTGTCTCAGTCCATCGTAGTCGCCTTTACGGAAGCAATAACCCTTCCCTTTACCCTTAATGGTAGTTACCTCTTTCAGTAAATCCCACTTCAGCACACTGTGATCATTGCCACCTAGTGGTTCATTTATCTGCAGATTCTTAATGCATGAAGAATCACTGCTGATAATCAAATCAAGAGTATTACTCCCTCTAGTTGCCTCCCGAACATGCTGATGTAGAAAACAATCATCCAATAAATCCACAAAAGCCCTGCTAGTGTGTGAGTAACCAGCCCCCAAATTCCAGTCAATATCTGGGAAATTAAAATCTCCCATTATAAGACTCTCTGATTTACTGGCCCACTCTATTTCCCTGTACAGTTCCTTATTATACTCATCAGGCCTATAGCACACTCCTACTCTCAATTTTGATCTCCCAATGCTTATGTAACACCAAACTGACTCAACACTGCACTGTCCAGCGATGTCGACTGGCTTCACTTCCTTGGTTTTTATGTGTTTCTTAACTAATAGCATAACCCCTCCCCCCTTCCTGTCCTGTCTATCCTTTCTGTAGACGTTGTACTCCCCAAATTGCAGTTCTGCATCCCTTATATCTGTGTGACACCACATCTCTGATATCCCAACAATATCTGCCTTTGATGTTTTGAGCAATACCTCAAATTCATCAAATTTATTTACTAAACTCCTAGCATTGGTGTACACGCAAGTATACCTGCACCTGTTTCTATTCTTAGCTACCCTAACACAACCCATGTGTTTATTTGTACCGCAATGGCTCCCAGCAGTCTCTGAAATACCATGCATCTTGTTTTTCAGGCTTCTGCTCATTCTAATAGAAGCAGTGCAAGAATCTCTTTCACCTCTGCCAGTGGCTACTGTCAATCTATTGGTCTTTGTCTCCCCCCAAGCTAGCAGTTTTCCGACCCACCTAACACTGCCTCGATAGCATCAGCAAATATTCTTGCACCCTTTCTATTTAAGTGTATCCCATCCCTGTAGAAGCAATCTCGCCTGTTAACAAGTACAGTCCAGGCTGAAAAAAATTCTACCCCTTGAGCCTTGCACAATCTTTCCAGGGCCGAATTGATCGACAAGGCTCTCATCATATACTCCCTCCTATCGTGTCTGGGCAGAATTGCATACACTTTCAAATTCAACCCTAATTCTCGGCTTTTGTTCAACAGTGACCTGTACTTGTTAAGTAATTCTGCCGGTCTCCTACTCTTAATATTATTAGTGCCAACGTGTACAACTATATCAGCTTTTGTGCCCTTAAAAGATGATATTCGCTCTACAACGTCATCAACCTTTGCCCCTGGCAGACATACCCTGGTCCTGTTCCACCTATCTTTTTTACAAAGCATGTTCCCCGTTTCCCTGACAATAGAGTCACCAACAACTACTAGTTCCTTCGGGACCAGCGCATTCTGCCTTGGGGGTTGTCTCTGTGTCACGCGATGCCCAAGTGCAAGCTCTGGCGTTGATGTGGGCAGCTGAGAGCTTGATGGGCCCCTCAATTTAGTTTCTTCGAGGGCATCCACCCTGTCCTTCAAGCTCTCATATAGGCCCACAAGAACGCCGAGTTGTTGCCTGATATCGATACACTCCTTGCATCGCGCACACACAAAGACATCCCCCTTGGCAGTATCATGTCCCGTACCCGATTGCTCTGCAAACATCAAGCAAACAGTGCATTTTATAAGGCTGTGAGTCAGAGGACAACTGCCCCCCTCAGTTCTGCTCTGAGCCACAGCGCTTCCATTAGCTTGAGCCTTTTGCTTTGCTGCTCTGGTCTGAGTCATGATTCTATTAATTTATTAATTAATTATAATTAATTATGTTATGTTATTAATTATGTTAAATATAATTAATTATATTACGTTTGTAATCTAAGTCGTTATTTGTATTTATTTAAACGTACAATTTAACTGCTAATGAAGTTCAACTAACACTATCTAGTACGGCATACAACTATCGTATCATAATGGCGGCAAAATTACGAACGCTAGCGGAGTTGAAACACGTGGAAACCTTTACCGATACTTTTATGCGATTACAAGGCCGAGTAAAGAATAAATACACCAAGTTAATCAGAAAATCACAAAATAATGTTATACTACTAAGTTTAAATCAAAAGTTTTAGAAAAACAATAATTTCAAATCAATAAATAAGAAAAATCCACTTAGCGGCTTGGAACACGACCGTCTCTAGTAGCCTCGTCAGCAATGTGGCATTGGAGGCAAATTGCAGCTATGGATAAAGGGATGGTACAGTGGGAGAAGACAGAGAGTGGTAATCAATGGACACTGTTCTTCGTGGACTAATGTTATTAGTGGAGTCTTCCAGGGTTCAGAGTTGGGTCCTTTTTTTTTTTTTTTTTTTTTTTTTGTATTTATGAATTATTTATATCCCCAGGGGCTCACATGTGGTGAGTATGGGTTTGGCAAACCCAGGGTCCTGAGCTGGATAACGTCATTTTTCTCTTTCTTTCTTTGTGATTATCTTCTACTTCTGACAATCTCTTTCTGTCTCAGGGTTATGCAAGATTTTTTTTTTTTTGGCTGGTGTAGCGTAAGTCCCAGGCTTCCTTGCACCATATGGCTAATAATAATAATATTGATGATGGTATATCAAGCTAAATAAATGCAAGAAACAACTAGACAAATTCTTAGAAGGTGTAGGTTTGGATGAACTGAGTAGGTTTTTTTTTTTTGGCTGATGCTATATAAGCTTGCCTTCTTGCATCTTTTGCCATTACTAATACTACACTTAATATCCAAGTTTGCAGATGATACGAAGGTCGGCAGATTTGTTAATGACACTTCGCTGCTGCAACAGGATCTAGAAAAGTTGAACAGATGGGCTTGAGAGGTGGCAACTGAAGTGTACCATTGACGAATGTAAAGTACTGTATATGGGAGTAACGTAACGTATCAACTGTGTGGTACTACACTGACAATGGTAGAGAATGATAAGGATCTGGGGATAATTGTGCAGGCAGACAAAGTTTTCTGAGCAGTGCAGACGGTCTGCAAGAGTAGCTCATGGTGTCTTGTCAATGATATTCAGGAATTTTTTTAGCATGGATAAGGAGGTCATTGTCATTATCCCCTTGTATAAGGCATTGGTTAGGCCACATCTTGAGTACTGTATACAAGTCTAGAGGCCTCATACTAAGAAGGATGTAGAGCTGCTGGAACGAGTACAGAGAAGGGCAACAAGATTAGTGAATGGAACAAAGGGTTGCTCTTACAAAGAAAGATTAGGCACATGCAAGGTGATCGGATTGATGTGTATAAAGCCTTGAATGGTTTGGGCATGCTCAGTGCTGATTTTTACTCTCTTTACTTTCTTTTATGTAAATTTAACCCTTACCAGTATGGATCTAGAGGTGAGTACTAAGATAATAATCTTTGCTAAGAATCTTAATTATATCTCATATTGTGAATACCTTCACAATGGGTTGCCTGGGTATTGCACTACTTCAAATAAGTAACTCTTCTCTGGTAGAGAAGATTACTGTCACTTATTCTCAGATGGGTGCCACCACCCAGACGGCACCATTTCGAAGCAAGTTGGCTTCATCATTGGTGGGTGTGCAGGTACCCCGTTGCAATAGTGACAACCCAGTTATGAAGTATAACTGTTTAGACGTTATTTGTTGGACTGGATATTTATTAACTTTAATGGTTAATCTTTTTTTTTTATATGTATATATTTATTTCTTTTGTATATTTGTATAATTCTGTCCATTTTACTATTGATTAAATCTGTATAATTTTGAAATTTTTGAATCAGTATAATTTTGCGAAATTTCTCTTTAATTTCTTTTCTTGCAAACAGTTTGTATAACATTTTGTTTAAGGTTGTATAATTTTCTGTATAATTTCTTTTCTTGCAAACAGTTGAATGGTTAACCATTTCTGGTTATCTGCGGCTAAATGGTTCTCCTATATTTAAAGAAAACTAACTCTAAACAAAATTCCTTCAAATTGAATTCCTAATTTAACCTGAAATGGTTTCTTTCATGTTTACTTTTGTTTTTCTACCTACTGGCATGTCCTCTATCACCACAGTGAAACACAGCATAGTTGAACTGACTTTGCAGGTGTCGCCATTCATCAGACACATATACCATATACTTATATATACATACATATATATTTTACATACATATCCAAAAACCTTAATGGATATTATTGCAGCTGAGGACTATCTAGAAAGCAAAGTGTTTAATGCTGATGAGACCAACTTATTTTGAAAGCATATAACAAGCAAACCATTCATTTTAAAAGAAGAGAGAACCTCCCCAGGTTTCAAAGTTTCAAAAGACATGTTAACACTTTTATTATGTGGTAATGCAGGACTTTTAAGTGCAGATCAGATAAATGTGCAGGATGACTAGACACACTGTCAAGAATAAGCAAGATTCGGAATGCTATGTTTCTCTTTAGACAATATTTTTTCTGTTTTGACACAAAAGCAATTTAAAAAAACTAATCTTGCAGATCTTAACTGTCATCCATGCACTTTTTTACTAGATTTCCAATGAACTTGGTATGGAGCTTTTAAATTAGAAGCAGTGCCCAAATGTGAAGGTTACCTTTCTTTCAGAAAATACAACTTTATCAATTCAGCCAATGGATCAAGGTATTATAGACACCTTTAAACTCTGTTACCTAAGATCTTTTTCACAGTTGGTGGAAGCTACAAATGGAACAAACAATCCTTCAATTCATGATTATTGGAAAAATTATAATGTTCTTGATGTTGTAAAAAATATTAAGTTTGCCTGGGATGAAGAACTCAACAATGAAAAGAGCCTGGAAAAAGAATTCAACAATAAAAGCAGCCTAGAAAAAGGTGTGGCCAGAAAGCTGCATTGTAGAAGCCACGGTTGAAATTCCAGAAGTAGCTGAGATTGTGAGAATTTGAAAAATGATTAATGGAGAGGAATTTCAAGACTTGGAACCAGTAGATATTACAGAAGTCCTTGCAGCTCATAGAGAACAGTTATCAGTGGATGATATTTTATCACATTATGAAGAAAATAACAAAAATTACAAAACAAATAAAAACAAGGAGGATGCAGCGATAGCAACACATAAAATGTTGACCTGGAAAAGACTAGCTGAGTTTTTAAAACTTGCAAATTGGCTTAGCCAAAAAGCTCTGGATGTGGATCCTAATTTGGTGAGATGTTTAAAATTTCATAGAAGTTTATCATTAGCTTTAACTCTATATGAAGAATTATAGAGAGAAAAATCAGCATGCTGCTAAGCAAACAACTTGAACTAATTTCTTCCAAAAATGCACTGGTCACTCTTGCAATTTTATCACAGAAAGACAATGTAGAAGAAGCAATGGATGTAGATTAAAAATCTAGATGTATTAAGCATGATATTTTGGACTTGTTTGTATATTTTTGTAAATGAAAACAATTGTAAAATGTTAAATATTATTTTGTGAATAAAGGCAACTTTTTTTTTTTTCAGTTCAATTTTTTTGTGCATTGAAATGGAATCCCATTATTGCTTATAAACTACTTTTTACATTGCATGAATTTGCACTGCACTCTGTTTTCTTGGAATGTAACTCCTGTGCGAATCGAGAGATGATTATATATACAGTGGAACTTCTCTATTACGAACTTCTATTTAACGAATTTCTCTATATTACGAATTTTTTCGCAAAACATTGCACCTTGAAACGAAATTACATGTAAAATTAACCCCATATAGCGAAGTGTTAGTCTCTCTATAATGAATTTTTAAAAAAATTAGTAAAAGCATTTTAAGATTTTCAAGCATTTATTGCTAAACAGCCGCTCAAATATACTGCCTCCTTCCTTCTGAAATTGCGCATTAGCATCTGGAATTAAATAATCATCCTTTTAGTGAACACTTGTGGCCACTGACGCCAGTAGGAGGGTCTTTATTTCATTTTTGTTGCAGTTATTAAACCAAATGGGTTTTCTTAAAAGTGGTCGTAAACTTTACAATAAATAGGGTAGATTTATAAATTGATGTTGGCTCAGGGGAAAACGAAATTCGCTGGGGTAAACTTGAGCATGCTGCGGCGGCAATACATAGAATGCTACCATAGTTGGTTTTTAGTAACACCTACTGAGTGACATTCGCTTCTCACCTCAACTGTACCACGTGACCTTCCTGTCAATCATTATGTGATATGTCTGTTCTCATCTAACTGGACTCCCAATAGATGGTTTTCATGAATTTTTTTTTTAATTTCGTTCGTCATTAATCACATATGCTATATGCTCTTGTATTTTTTTTCCTGAAAGTAACATGCAGCATACATTAACCATAAATTTTCTTTCGTGTATATATGAATGAAAGGAGAATAAAAGAAATTCGCAAAGTCGTATATTTCTTCAAAGTGATTGATAGGAAAGGTCACGTAATACTGCTGAATTGGCAAGCGAACGTCATTGAGTAGGCAGTACTAACAATTCACTATATGGCCAGTGCAGCGAAGTTTGCGCTGTATGTATCGGCAAGAGCTGCTGTTGAGTAATTTTTACAATTGCGGAAACAATGTCGAAAAGAAAGTGTTTAAGTATTAATGATAAAGCAAAGATTGTTATGATATTGACCAGGGTTTTAAGAAAAAAGATGTGGAGAAATATGGCATACCTGCAAGCAGTTTATCTACAATTTTAAAAAATCGAGAATCAATTTTAAATGCAATTGAAGGAGGAGCAGACAAGAAGCGAATTAAGTTGTGTTTATACGATGTTGATAAAGCTGTTCTAAAATGGGTGCAAATGATAGGTGAAAAGAATATACCAATATTGGGCCTAAATAATTAAGCAACAAGCTCTGAAATTTGCACAGTCCCTTGGAATTTCATTCCAAGGGACTGCGCAAATATAGAAGAATTTAATGCGAGCACTGGGTGGCGAGATAAATTTAAGAAGCGCCACAGAATTGTGGAAATGGTTATTTGTGGAGAAAGTGTTAATGTAAGTGAAGAAGATTGCAACAGTTGGAGGAACAATACCTTAAAGAAGATTTTGGAAGGATATGAGCGTAAGGATGTTTTTAATGCTGACAAAATGGGTTTATTCTTTTAAATGTTTACCGAATAGAACACTTGCTTTTAAGGATGATAAATGTTTTGGCGGAAAACAAAGTAAAGAAAGAATCACTGTGCTAGTTGGAGCAAATATGACAGGAAGTGAAAAATTAAGACTTTTAGTCATCGAAATATCAAAAAACACAAGATGTTTTAGAGGCACAAAATCTTTGGAAGTTGACTACACCTTTAATAAAAAAGCATGGATAACAAGTGATATTTTTAAAGAATGGATATTAAAACTAGACAAGCATATAACAAAAAAAATTAAAAAGGAAAATCGTGTTGGTAACTGAAAACTGTCCGGCACATCCTGCTAAACTTAAAAGTGCGAAGTTGTTGTTTTTACCACCAAACATAACGTCAAAACTTCGCCAATGGACCAAGGCATTATTAAAAATTTTATTTTATTTATTTTTTTTTTTTATGAAAACCCCAAACACGAAAGGTATCAAAACCTATAGTACTTAGTACCGTGCATGGGTTGAAGGAGAAGTATTGGGGGGGAGGGGGGTGCCGGAAACTTTGCTCTTGAGACTAAACATGGGTTTCACCACTTCAAGCCTCCAATAAGCAAAGTGGTGGTATTTCACCGGTTGATGAAAGTCATCTACCACCTTCTAATATATATTTCATTATCGAAAGAGAATAATAAAGAAGATTGTCAATGCGTTATCAGAAAATAGAAACTTGGAGGTTACAATTAAACTTAGAGATTGCATCTCTGAACCGGCAAAAGTTTGGACAAACGATGTCACTGAATACACTATTCAAAATTGTTTTTCGAAAGCGGGATTTGCATTGAATACAGAAGTCGAACAACGACTGGACGAACAAGATGAACTGCCCCTTTCACAACTGAAAAACTATTGGAGATTATTAGAATTGTCTGGAAACATCGAAAATGAAATAACACTGGATAGTTATGTTTATGTAGATCACAGCAGAACATCGAAATGAAGATGAAATACTGCTGAACAGTGTTAGACATGACCATGATCACGAAGAAATTAACGATGATGCTGAAGAAGCATCAGAACAACCCGTAGAAAAGCCAACTCGCAAAGAAATGATTAATGCTTTTAAAACGGTTCGTATGGGTCTACAGTTTTGTGAAAATGTTCCTGATAATGTTTTTAATGCTCTGAACAAATGTGAGGTTTTTTTTGAGAATCAGACAATTTTTTTTAATTGTACTGTGCAAACGAAAATTACAGATGTTTTTTAATTTGTGATACTTACCGGCGAAAATTGTGTAAACGTGATTTAAATAAGTATGTTTTTGAAATAAAATACATTAAAAATAAACGTAGATTCGTTTTCATTTACTAATTAGATAATTTCTAATAAAAAAAAGATATTCTCTGTATAACGAAATTTCTCTATAGCGAATTTTTTCGCTGGATTTATCGAATTCGTTATAGGGAAGTTCAACTGTATATATAAATTGTTTTTAAATAAACTATATATGAATTCTGATTTAAAATGCATAGGTAGACCCATGAGAGGATGCTGAGGAGACCAAAAACCTTCTCCCCACTAGAACATTCTTTTATATTATATATAATTGTACTGTCGTGTGTTGATATTTTTAAATGCTACCAATGTGAACATATGAGCCCCACCCAAACAAAATTCTGAGTATACTGTTGATTTTATGATCCCTTTTGACTATTAAATGACTGTAAGGAATGAATTTCATATGCAACTACAATAGACGAGTTTGGCTATTCATACAATTACATGTACCCAAGGCTGTGATTCCTCTGCCAGATGCAAAATAAAAATTTTGTGCCCTCCATTCCTCCCAAGATAAAAATTACAAATTAACAATGAATAAATAAAATATAATTGTCAACCTGAAGATACAATAAAGATATAAAATTCTTCTCGTCTTAATTTCAGTTTTTATTACAACCATTTTTTTTTTAGCTCTTATTTGTCATCTGAGGAGGAGTAAAGATGCTGTCAGAATTTAGTTTATTTAAACAACCCATTTGAAGCCTTCAATACTTCCTTATAGATGTTTAGTTCACAGATACTTCAATTTATGGAACTGAAGTTTTTCTTAGTAAGAGTACCCCTTTGAGGTCTTCACTAATCTTGTTGCTGTTCTCTACATCTATTCCAGCAAAGCTACATCCTTACTAAAATCAGGCATCCAAACCTGTATTAAATACTCAAGATATGGCCTAACTGTTGCCTTATCCTTACACAACAGGATAATCACCTCCTTTCCGTACTGGTAAAATTTTTGTATATAATTGGCAGAACTTCATGAGCTATTCTAGTAGCCTGTCTCACTGCTGTACTCCTGGGATTTTTTTATCATTCTCCACTATTTGAGTTTGGGACCCAACTGATACAAGTACATTGTCAGTTTTCAGCTTATCTGCTTAATTTATTCAGATATTATTGGAGTAACAATTCTGATTGTTGTCAGTTACTACCAACTTTATATTTGTTTCATCCTAGATTGCAGTAAAATAGACATTAAACTTGATATGCCTACATCAATATCATTAATAAATATTAAAAAAACAGAAAGGGCACAATACTGAATCATCAGATAGACCAAACATAACATTGGTCCATGAAGAGCAGAGGAGATTAATATATGTTCTCTGTCTGCTACCACTCATCTGTGCTTTTATTCTGAACAGTAATTGCTTCCTGTAGAGAGAAGAATGCATTGGATGCATAAAGGAGGTAGGGCAAGCTCAGGCAGATTAAAGATGTCTCTGGCAAAAAATGCAAATAAAAGCAACAAAGACTTCTTTACGTATAGCAACAGGAGAAGGAAGGCATTGAAACACTTTTTTGTCCACTTGATGTTGATGGTCTGACTGTTGATGATCCTGCTGAGGTTGCTGACAAAATGAATGTAGATGCAAAATGGGCATTTTGCATCTACATTCATACATGAAGACTTATTAGGAAAGAGGATGCCTGAAGTGATTTTGCAATAACTGAGAGGCGAGTGGAAGAGAAATTGTTAAAGATAAACATAAAAAAGGCACCCAAGGTGGATGAGATCTATACAGTTATAGTATCATAAATGACAGTAGACTTGAGTTCGTACATGTAGTCTCCAGCAAATCCAATCTATTCGAAGCATTGATAGTAACGGTCAAGATCAACTCCTGCTTATTAGATCTCGGTGCAATATATATACCCCCAACCCCCAATGCTCAGACAATCAATGATATTGCATCCTGGCTAATAAATACGCTCCACACATCTGCTATCCACCTCATCTGTGGAGATTTTAACTTACCACCAAATCTCCAACACCTTCATGAGTCACTTATGGCTAAGATTGCACCTAGTGGCCTCAGGATCATAAATGAAGGCCCAACTAGAGGTCTTCATCGCCTGGATCTCATAATATCGTCTGGTTCCTGTAGCATTAGCATTAGCATTAGTAGAGGCATATGATGCAAGAAAGCAAGCTTATTCAGCATCAGCCAAAAAAAAAAAAAAAAAAAACAACCACTACTCCCATTTCACCCCTCAATTCGTTCGAAATACCTGTCCAGCTGAGCCTTAAATTTGTTTAGGCTATCAACTTCAACAACAAGCGATGGAAGTCTATTCCACAAACCAACTGCCCGCTGGCTAAAGGCGAATTTCCGCACATCTATCCGACATCCGTCCTTCCTCAATTTGAATTTATGCCCTCTCAGGTGATTATTCTGAGCAAGAGGAAGAATCCCATCGGCATTGAGCATGCTCAAGCCATTCAAAGCCTTGTACACCTCTATCAGATCACCTCGGCGATGCCTAGTCGCCAGGCTCTGTAATTTGCAAAACTTAAGCCTTTCTTCGTAAGAGCAACCCTTTGTTCCATTCACTAATCTTGTTGCCCTTCTCTGTACTCGTTCCATCAGCTCTACATCCTTCTTGAAATGAGGCCTCCAGACCTGTATACAGTACTCAAGGTGTGGCCTGACCAATGCCTTATACAAGGGAATAATCACATCCCTGTCCCTGTTAGAAAAATTCCTGTATATCATTGACAAGACACCATGAGCTACCCTTGCAGCTCGTCTGCACTGCTCAGAGAATTTCATATCTGCCTGCACAATTACCCCCAGGTCCTTTTCATTCTCTACCACTGTCAGCGTAGTACCACAGAGTTGATACGTTGATCTGGGGTTACTGTTTCCCATATGTAGTACTTTACATTTGTCAATGTTAAACTTCATTTGCCACCTCTCAGCCCATCTGCTCAACCTTTCCAGATCCTGTTGCAGCAGCATAGTATCAGTAGTGTCCTTAACAACCCTGCCAACCTTTGTATCGTCTGCAAACTTGGACATTAAGCCTGATACACCATCATCAATATCATTTATAAATACAGAAAACAACAATGGACCCAACACTGAACCCTGAGGAACTCCACTAATAACATTAGTCCATGTTGAGCAGTGTCCATTGATTACCACTCTCTGTCTTCTGCCACTCAACCATCCCTTTATCCATAGCAGCAATTTGCCTCGAATGCCACACTTCTCCAATTTGTGCAGCAGTCTTCCATGCGCAACAGTATCAAAAGCCTTTCTAAGATCCAAATATATAATATCAAAGTTATTCCCTGCATCCAGTTCTTTTGTGACTACATCATAGTATCCAATCAAATTGGTCAGACAAGACCTGCCCTTAACAAACCCATGCTGTGTCTGAGCTATAACTGAATTCTTGTCCAGATGATCCTGCAGTGCTTCTTTAACCAGTGCCTCCATTAATTTTCCTGGAACCGAAGTTAAACTAACAGGTCTATAATTACTTGTGTCAGCCTTTGATCCTCCTTTGTGAATTGGGGTTACATTTGCACATCTCCAGTTCATGGGTACCTCCCCTGAGTCCAAAGAAGCTCTCATAATTATGGCTAGGGGTTTGCTTACTTCCTTTGCTGCCTCCTTTAATATAACTGGATAGATCCCATCCACCCCGGGTGCCTTTTTTATGTTTATCCTCAACAATTTCTCCTCCACTTTCCTCTCAGTTATTAGAAAATCATCTAGCTCACTGCCAATGTTTACTTCACCTACGACATTCCCCTTCCTGAATAACTCCTCATGTGTGAATGTAGATGCAAAATACTCGTTTAGATTGTTAGCCACCTGAGCTGGATCCTCAACTGTTGAACCATCAACATCCAGTGGACCAATCTGATTCATCCCTTTCCTTCTTGAGTTTAAATAGGTAAAGAACTCTTTTCTGTTTTTCTTTGCATCCTTTGCCAAGGATTTCTCATAATCTGCCTTTGCCTGCCTAATCTCCTTTGTGACTTGGTTACAGACCAACTTATATCTATCATAGGCTTCCACGTCACCCATTAATTTGTATGTATCCCATGCATTTTTCTTCTCTGCCATATGTCTCATTAGTTCATCTGACAACCATTTAGGCCTGAACCTTGAACAATATTTCTTGGTTGGTATGTAAAGCCTGGTAGCTTCCAAGATTAGTTCCTTGAATGCTTCCCATTTTGAATTTGCTGTTGGTAACATCATCAGTTGGTCCCACTGTATAGAATTTAAATACTGTCTCAGACCATCATAGTCGCCTTTACGAAAGCAAAAACCCTTCCCTTTACCTCTGATGGTAGTTACCTCCTTGAGTAAATCCCACTTCAGCACACTGTGATCACTGCCACCCAGTGGTTCATTTATCTGCAGATTCCTAATGCATGAAGAATCACTACTGATAATCAGATCAAGAGTATTGCTCCCTCTTGTTGCCTCACGAACATGCTGGTGTAGAAAACAATCATCCAATAAATCCACAAAAGCCTTGCTAGTGTGTGAGTGACCAACCCACAAATTCCAGTCAATATCTGGGAAATTAAAATCCCCCATTATAAGACTCTCTGATTTACTGGCCCATTCTATTTCCCTGTACAGTGTCTTATTATACTCATCAGAGTCATTAGGCCTATAGCACACTCCTACTCTCAATTTTGATTTACCTATGCTTATGTCACACCAAACTGACTCAACACTGCACTGTCCAGCGATGTCAACTGGCTTCACTTCCTTGGATTTTATGTGTTTTTTAACTAATAGCATAACCCCTCCTCCCTTCCTATACTGTCTATCCTTTCTGTAGACGTTGTACTCCCCAAATTCCAGTTCTGCATTCCTTATATCTGTGTGACACCACGTCTCTGATATCCCAACAATATCTGCCTTTGATGTTTTGAGTAATACCTCAAATTCATCAAATTTATTTACTAAACTCCTAGCATTAGTGTACACGCAAGTATACATGCACCTGTTTCTATTCTTAGCTACCCTAACACAACCCATGTGTTTACTTGTACCGCAATGACTTCCAGCAGTCTGTGAAATATCCTGCATCTTGTTTTTCAGGCTTCTGCTCATTCCAATAGAAGCAGTGCAAGAATCTCTTTCACCTCTGCCAGTGGCTACTGTTAATCCATTAGTCTTTGTCTCCCCCCAAGCTAGCAGTTTTCCGACCCACCTAACACTGCCTCGATAGCATCAGCAAATATTCTTGCACCCTTTCTATTTAAGTGTATCCCATCCCTGTAGAAGCAATCTCTCCTGTTAACAAGTACAGTCCAGGCTGAAAAAAATTCTACCCCTTCAGCCTTGCACAATCTTTCCAGGGCCGAATTGATCGACAAGGCTCTCACATTATAGCGTCGACATTAAACCCGAAACTCACTTTGAATCCGACCATGAACCCATCGTAGTCCTATTGTAGCTCCCAACGCCCAACTTTAATGTCTCCCACTACGTCAAAAGGAAAATCATCATCTCTCCCACCTTCCTACAACCTAACAGATGCCTTTATGCAACAAGATTAATTTCCTGGGAAGTTCTCGAATCAGGAGATCCGGAACTGGCTCTAGACATATTAACTAGATGGTTGCACACTGTTACCATGTTCTCAGCAGCTAAACAGGTCAGTATCTCCGCTAGAACTAATGCTTGGTGGTCTTCGGAGCTAAATTACAGTTTCAATTGCAAACAGTCCCTCCATAAACAATGGAAACAGTCTGGTACAGCATATGACCGAACTCAGTACTCCAAAGCTAGAGCACTGTTTAACAGACTGAATTTGCAAGCCATTAAAGAATATACTGACAAGACCTTATCCAAAGGCAAAGTGCCATATACCCGTATCTCTGAACCAGGTTCCAATTTCAGTCCAGTTGAATGGATCAACTATGTAGCCAGATTCCAAGACAACATCACACAACCATATGATTACCAACCAGACCCCATTTCTAGTCCAGATGATGAGCTGTTTTCCATTCAAATCGATCGACAGCAGCTCCGTCAAGCCATCAACTCGCTTTGTCCATCATGCACCGCTGGCCTCGATAAAGTCCCGCATTTCATCGTAAAGTGCCTCAGTCCATATATCCTTGATCCTCTGCTCTACTTGTTCAACTCCATCCTCTCTCATAGAGTGTTTCCTGCATCCTGGAGCAAATACGCTCTTGCCCCACTACCTAAAGTTCAACTACCAAGCCAGCCAAAGCACTATAGACCGATATCCACTGCATCCACGCTCCTAAAGCTACTGGAAAAAGTCCTTCTTCCGCATATAACACGCCATCTTCTTCCACAATCATCAAAACAACTCCATTATGTTCTCCCTAATAGATCAACTGTCTCCAACCTTCTGGCAGTCCAAACGGAAATTCTAAATGCATTTGAGGCTAGATCAGAAATGGCGGTTGTTTATGCCGATATCGAAGCTGCTTTTGATAGCCTCAACATCTCAGCCCTTCTGAATCTCCTAACCAATTTCTTTCAGATCAAAGGTGATGTTTTCGCTTTTCTGCACTCGCTCCTCTGGAATAGAACAGTGTACCTCACTCGTCGCAACCTCTGCTATACCCGATCCATCAATGCAGGTGTGCCGCAAGGTGGCGTTTTATCAGGGTTACTTTTTACCACCCTCCTTATTCCGTTTGTGTGTAACAGAGATGATGTGATTATCTATGCCGACGATATAAAGTTCCTAACGGAAATACCACCATCAGCCGACAGGGGAGTGATCACATCGGAAATCTGTAATAAGATCACAGCTTTCTCTAGCCATCTCAACCATTTCGGTCTTAAACTGAACCCCCAAAAATCCGTTATTATGTTTTTTTCTCTGAAGAAGTGTCCCACATCCATACAACCCTCACTGCACGGTGCAGTTATTCCAAGTGTAACTAAACACAAAGATCTCGGTGTAACCTTCGACCCAAACCTTAGATTCAGCTGGCACATCGAATGTGTTCTACACAAGATCAGCCGAATGCGCTGGATTGCCCGTCAACATCTTCTTCATAACACAGATGTAAGAACCACAATCAGATACCTGGAAACCGTTGTGTATCCTACCTTTCTGTATGCCTCTGAAATATGGGCATCCGCAGTACCTTCTCTCATGAAGCCCATCTTCGCCAATGAATACTGGATATTGAAGTGGGCAACCCACAAACATAGACTCCCCCCCAGCAGAGGACCACCAGCATGGCCGACCAACTTCAAATCCCACGGCTGCCTCAAATAATCCGCATGAGGAGAACTGGGACCACAGTCAAAATGCTGGTTGGAAAAATCAACTCCCCTGACTTCTGGGATATATGCCAGTGGCATGTTCCACTTCCGTCCTTACGAGCCACCCCTCTTCTTCAGCTACAACGGAACAGGCTGAAGATCAGTGACAGATTCCTACCTGGACAAGTACTTCCTACAGTACAAGCCCTGCTAATGATCGGAGTGGACCTCCAGAAATTCGCTTCTAATCGCGATTACAGGCGCTCGTTGGCCGAACTTGTTCCCCTTTTGTTTGGCCCCTGATGTCGACTCATACCGATACCTCCACCTGCTATCTGCTATGAGGCGCAGAACGGCACGTCGCAGGCAAATCGACGAACTGTTTCACAAGAAAATGCTATACCGAACATCAATTTGGCACTGTGAAATATTCTGACTTTTGTGAATATGCTTAAATATGTGCTTTATACATATGAACGTGAACATACCTTGGTGTACCGTCTGCCTGACAACTATGTATATACTCATATCTATTGAAAGATTAATGCTACGTTTTTAATTGTCATGTTATCTTTTATACTGTACAAATTTTTATACTGTACATATTTTTATATTATCCCCATATCATTGTGAAGCCCCTGGCCTCCTGGCTGTGGCGGGCACAATATTGTATCTGTATCTTTACTGTACAATAAAGATTTTCTTCTTCTTCTTCTAGTAGTAGTAGTAGTAGTGGCATGTGATGCAAAAATGCAAGTGTATGAGTTTATGCAGCATCAGCCAAAAAAAAAAAAAAAAAAAAAATCACACCATTCCCTCCAAATGCCTATCCAGTTCCTCCTTAAATTTATTTAACCTATCAACTTCCACAACGACAGATGGAAGTTTGTTCCAGCAATTAACCACCCGCTGGCTAAAGGCAAATTTCCGCACATCTATTCTACATCTGTCCTTTCTTAATTTGAATTTATGCCCCCTTAAGTTCGTAATCTGAACAAGTAGAAGGATCCTATCAGAATTCAGCGTGCTAAACCCATTCAAGGCCTTATACACCTCAATCAGATCACCGCACAGGTGCCTAGTCTCCAGCCACTGCAATTTGCAGAACTTAAGCCTCTCCTGGTAAGAGGATTCCTTCATTCCCCTCACCAATCTTGTTGCCCTTCTCTGTACACGCTCAAGCAAATCTGCATCCTTCCTAAAATGAGGCCTCCAGACCTGTACACAGTACTCAAGATGTGGTCTGACCATTGCCATATACAATGAGACAATCACCTCCGAATCCCCACTAGCAAAATTCCTGTATATCATTGACAAGACATCACGAGCTACTCTTGCAACCTGTCTGCACTGCTCAGAAAACTTCATATCTGACTGCAAAATTACCCCCAGGTATTTTTCATTCTCCACTACCCTGAGTGTAGTACCACCCAGTTGGTACGTTACTCTGGGTTACTGCTACTCTAATGTAGTACTTTGCATTTGTCAATGTTGAACTTCAGTTGCCACCTCTCAGCCCTTCTAAACTTTTCTAGATCCGGTCGCAGTAGTGTACTATCATTACTGTCCTTAACAACCCTGCCAACCTTCATATTGTCTGCAAACATAGACATTAACCCTGATATACCTTCATCAGTATCATTGATAAATACAGAAAACAAACAATGGGTCCAACACTGAACCCTGGGAGACTCCACTAATAACATTAGTCCATGAAGAGCAGTGTCCATGTGGTTGTTCCTTTGTGTAAGATTACGTTGAGACATTTAAAAAATTGTGCTCACTTCTGGAACTACACTTGAAGAAAGACATAGAGCTCAGAGAAGGGCAACTAGATTAGTGAGAAGTGCTAATATTGATGTCCATATGAAGAACAGCTTAGAAAGTGCTGCCTACAAATCTTTGTAACTTGACACCTTGGGGGGTTCCTGACAGGAAGTGTATAAGGCTCTGAAAAGAATAAGTAAAATGAAAAAGTGAGCTTATATTTTCACTGACAGAAAAAAGAAGAAACTGAAGTGCACAATTATAAAATTTTGGGAAGTAACAGAAGGCTGGATGTTTTGAAGTATACCTTTGGACAGGATATCATAGATTGTTGGAATGAATTGCAACAATTTATATCATCCCTGGTCAAGGTGAATAGTCTTGATAAAGTTCAAATGAAGTAGACAGGCACTTTTTTTATCAACTGTTAAGATATGAATGATGGATTTTTTTTTTTTTTTGGATCTGCCAAAAAAAAAAAAAAAAAAAAGATGCACACTTCCTTACATCATTTAGCTATTATAATAATAAATATAATGCTAAAACATGTAGTCTGGAAATTTTTTTTGATCACACGTCATATTTACATTTGAATTGAAATTAAATAGTTCCTAAATAGAGAGGATATGTGCAGTTGGATATTTATTTTTGATTTTTTCTTTCCTTTGTTTTTGCTTTACTTAATTCAGTTGTTTTTTTATACTTTAAACAGAGCACTAAGACAAATTTTAAAATATTTATTGAGCTTTTTGTTATTTGGCTTATTCTTTTACAGGAACATAAAAAATCTTGTGGGCGTGCTGAAATCACTTGTGATTACTGCAAAACTAATATTCTTCACATGAATCTGAATGTGCACTTGGAATCACAGTGTATTGTAAAGCTTCAAAATTTTTCGCAGTGTGGAGATGGAGTAAAGGATATTACTGTAAGTTGTAAACTTGTACATTAATGTTACAGAAGTATGTGAGCATAAAAATATTTGAAATGGATACACTTCATTGTGTGTAAATTTAGAATCTATTATTAATAAAATCTAAAACAGCATACATTTGGCATATGTTTTCTCCTCGACTTCTTTAGTGAATGCAATTAAGATGGCTTACCTATTAATTATCTATTATATATTTAATTAAATTATTAATTTTAATTTTATTCTGTAATTTAATTTTATTCTTTAATCTGAAGAAAGTTATCAGATACCTTAATTTTAATCTTTAATTTAATTTTAATTATTAATTTAATCAAATCCTAAACATAGCTATCAAAAAAATTTAAAAAAATGAATACTGAGGTAAACTACTTCTAATCTTGCTGTTACACCATCACAAAAAAAACACAAAACTGACAAATATTTCTTATGTACAGTTGCGATTATATATGTTTTAACAGGTGCAATAGACCCCAAGCAAAATACTGTTATTTCATTGACTAAAATTAAACAGAATTAACTATTAATGGCTGGAATTGGTTGAATTAGGTGGAGAATCTCCAGGTTTTAGGGCTAGGCTCTCCATTTTCTATGGCATATTCTTTAGGAATTCCTAAGATTATTCATTGGTCTTCGCAGTATTACTGCTGGGATTTTTTTTTTTTTTTCCCTCCAGTTGTTATCTGTTGCCCCAATCATTAATGCTTCTATTATTAAACTTATCTTTACTTATGTAAACTCTAGAAGAAAGAGGATGGATGAATCAGATTGGTCAACTTGATATCGATGGTTCAACTGTTGATGATCCTGCTCAGGTAGCTAACAAACTGAACGAGTATTTTGCATCTACATTTACATGTGAGGAGTTATTCAGGAAGGGGAATGCCAGAGGTGTATTAAACTCTGGTAGTGGGCTAAATGATTTTGAAATAACTGAGAGAAAATTGGAGGAGAAAATGTTAAAGATAAACATAAGAAAGACACCTGGGGTAGATAGGATCTATCCAGTTATATTTAAGGGGGCAGCAAAGGAAGTGAGCAAATTCTTAGCCATAATTATGAGAGCTTGCTTGGACTAAGGGGAGGATATACATGGACTGGAGATGCGCAAATGTGACCCCAGTTCACAAAGGAGGATCAAAGGGTGACACAAGTAATTACCGACCAGTTAGTTTAACTTCTGTTCCGGGGAAATTAATGGAGCCGCTGGTTAAAGAATTACTGCAGGATCATCTGGACAAAACTTCAGTTATAGTTCGGACAGAGCATGGGTTGTTAAGCGGAAGTCTGATTGGATACTATGATGTGGTCACAAAGGAACTGGATGCAAAGAATAATTTTGATATCACATACTTGGATCTTAAGAAGGCTTTTGATACTGTTGCACATGGAAGATTGCTGCATAAATTGAAGCAGTGTGGCATTGGAGGCAAATTGCTGATATGGATAAAGGGATGGTTGAGTGGGAGTAGACAGAGAGTGGTAATCAATGGACACTGCTCTTCGTCGACTAATAGTATATTAGTGGAGTCCCCCCAGGGTTCAGTGTTGGGTCCATTGTTGTTTTCTGTATTTATTAATGATATTGATGATGGCATATGAAGCTTAATGTATAAGTTTGTATATCATGCTGACGATATGAAGGTTGGCAGGGTTGTTAATGTCAAGGATCTAGAAAAGTTGAGCAGATAGTCAGAGAGGTGGCAACTAAAGTTTAACATTGACAAATGTAAAGTACTCTATATAGGTAGCAGTAACCCCAGAATAACATATCAACCGTGTGGTACAACACTCTGGATGGTAGAGAATGAAAAGAACCGGGGGGGGGGGGGGGGTAATTGTGCAGTTAGATATGAAGTTTTCCGAGCAGCGCAGTGCAGACAGTCTGTAAGACTGTCTGCACTGCATGGTGTCTTGTCAGTGATATACAAGAATTTTTCTAGCAAGGATAAAGAGGTGATTAGTTGAAAAAAAGCTGTGAATTAGGGTTGAATTTGAAAGTATCTCCAGTTCTGCCCAGACACGATAGGAGCGAGTATATGATGAGAGCCTTGTTGATCAATTCAGCCCTGGAAAGATTGTGCAAGGCTCAAGGAGTAGAATTTTTTTCAGCCTGGTCTGTACTTGTTAACAGGAGAGACTGCTTCTTCAGCGATGGGATACACTTAAATAGAAAGGGTGCAAGAATATTTGCTGATGCTATCGAGGCAGTGTTAGGTGGGTCGGAAAACTGCTAGCTTGGGAGAATACAAGGACTAATAGATTAACAGTAGCCACTGGCAGAGGTGAAAGTGATCCTTGCACTGTTTCTATTGGAATGAGCAGCAGCATGGAAAACAAGATGCAGGGTATTTCAGAGACTGCTGGGAGTCATTGCGGTACAAGTAAACACATGGGTTGTGTTAGGGTAGCCAAGAATAGGAACAGATGCAAGTATACTTGCATGTACGCCAGTGCTAGGAGTTTGGTAAATAAATTTGAGGAATTTGAGATATTGCTCAAAACATCAAAGGCAGATATTGTTGGGATATCAGAGACTTGGTGTCACACAGATATAAGGAATGCAGAACTGGAATTTGAGTCTCAACAAACTGACTCGACAATGCAATGTCGAGTCAGTTTGGTGTGACATAAGCATTGGGAGATCAAAATTGAGAGTAGGAGTGTGCTATAGGCCTAATGACTCTGATGAGTATAATAAGAAACTGTACAGGGAAATAGAGTGGGCCAGTAAATCAAAAGAGTCTTATAATGGGGGATTTTAATTTCCCAGAGATTGGCCGGAATTTGTGGGTTGGTTACTCACACACTAGCAAGGCTTTTATGGATTTGTTGAATGATTGTTTTCTACATTAGCATGTTCGGGAGGCAACAAGAGGGAGTGATATTCTTGATCTCATTATCAGTAGTGATTCTTCATGCATTAAGAATCTGCAGTTAAGAGGAACCACTAGGTGGCAGTGATCACAGTGTGCTGAAGTGGGATTTACTCAAAGAGGTAACTACCATCGGGGTAAAGGGAAGGGTTTTTGCTTTCATAAAGGCAACTACGATGGTTGAGAGAGTATTTAAATTCTATACAGTGGGACCAACTGATGATGTTACCAACAGCAAATTCATAATGGGAAGCATTCAAAGAATTTATCTTGGAAGCTACTAGGCATTACATACCAACTAAGAAATATTGTTCAAGGTTTAAGCCTAAATGGATGTCGGATAAACTAATGAGACATATGGCAGAGAAGAAAAATGCATCGGATACATATAAATTAATGGATGACATGGAAGCCTATGATAGATATAAGCTGGTCTGTAACCAAGTCACAAAGGATATTCGGCAGGCAAAGGCAGATTATAAGAAATCCTTGGCAAAAGATGCAAAGAAAAACAGCAGTGAGTTCTTTACCTATGTAAACTCTAGAAGGAAAGGGATGAATCATATTGGTCCACTGGATATTGATGGTTCAACTGTTCTTGATCCTGCTCAGGTGGCTAACAAACTAAATGAGTATTTTGCATCTACATTCACACATGAAGAGCTATTCAGGAAGGGGAATGCCAGAGGTGAAGTAAACTCTAGCAGCGAGCTAGATGATATTGTAATAACTGAGAGTGGAGGAGAAATTGATCAGGATAAACATAAACAAGGCACCCGGGGTGAATGGGATCTATCCAGTTATAAAAAAGGAGGCAGTAAAGGAAGGAAGCAAACCCTTAGCCATAATTATGAGAGCTTCTTTGGACTCAGGGGAGGTGCAAATGTGACCCCAATTAACAAAGGAGGATCAAAGGCTGACACAAGTAAATATAGACCTGTGAGTTTAACTTTTGTTCCTGGAAAATTAATGGAGGCACTGGTTAAAGAAGCACTGCAGGATCATCTAGACAAGACTTCAGTTATAGCTCGGACACAGCATGGTTTTGTAAAGGGAAAGTCTTGCCTGGCCAATTTGATTGGATACTATGATGCAGTCACAAAAGAACTGGATGCAGGGAATAACTTTGATATTATATATTTGGATCTTTGAAAGGTGTTTGATACTGTTGCACATGGAAGACTGCTGCACAAATTGGAGCAGTGTGGCACTGGAGGAAAATTGCTGCTATGGATAAAGGGATGGTTGAGGGGGAGAAGACAGAGAGTAGTAATCAATGGACACTGCTCATTGTGGCCTAATGTTATTAGTGGAGTCCCTCGTGGTTCAGTGTTGGGTCCATTGTTGTTTTCTGTATTTATAAGTGATCAAGCTTAATGTCCAAATTTGCAGACGATACAGAGGTTGGCATAGTTGTTAAGGACACTACTGACAGTATGCTGCTGCAACAGGATCTGGAAAGGTTCAGCAGATTATTATTTTTTTTTTTATTATTATTATTATTAGTCATATGGTGCATTGAAGCCTGAGGCTTATGCTGCACCAGCCAAAAAAAAATCCCAAGTTACCAAGAGAGAGAGAGAGAGAGAGAGACTGTCAGAAGAAGAATTAAATCACCAAGGAAGCGAGCGAGCGAGAGAGAGAGAGAGAGAGAGCGATTATATACAGCTCAGGACCCTGGGTCCTGAACTGATTATGTCAGATGGGCTGAGAGGTGGTAAATGAAGTTTAACATTGACAAATGTAAAGTATTACATATGGGGAAACAGTAACCCTAGAGCAACGTATCAACTCTGTGGTACTACACTGACAGTGGTAGAGAATGAAAAGGACCTGGGGGTAAATGTGCAGGCAGATATGAAGTTTTCTGAGCAGTGCAGATGGTCTGCAAGAGTAGCTCATGGTGTCTTGTCAGTAATGTACAGGAACTTTTTAGCAGGGATAAGGAGGTGATTATTCCCTTGTATAAGGCAATGGTCAGGCCACACCTTGAGTACTGTATACAGGTCTGGAGTCCTCATTTCAGGAAGGATATAGAGCTGCTGGAACGAGTACAGAGAAGGGCTACAAGATTAGTGAATAGAACAAAGGGTTGCTCTTACGAAGAAAGGCTTAAGTTTTGAAAATTACAGCGTCTGGATACCAGGCACCGACGAGGTGATCTGATAGAGGTGTATAATGCCTTGAATGGTTTGAACATGCTCAATGCCGATGGATTCCTCCTCTTGCTCAGAATAATCACCTCAGGGGGCATAAATTCAAATTGAGGAAAGACAGATGTAGGATAGATGTTCGGAAATTTGCCTTTAGCGAGCGGGTAGTTGGTTGGTGGAACAGACTTTCATCTCTTGTTGTGGAAGTTGATAGCCTAAATAAATTTAAGGTTCAGCTGGACAGGTATTTCGAATAAACGGAGGGGTGAAATGGGAGTGGGTTTTTTTTTCTCCATCATGCTGCATAAGCTTGCTTTCTTGCATCATATGCCTCTACTAATGCTAATCCCCTTGAGTACTGGGGTCTGGAGGCCTCATTTTTGGAAGGATGTAGAGTTTCTGGTATGAGTACAGAGAAGGGCAACAAGATTAGTGAATGGAACAAAGGGTTGCTCTTATGAATAAAAACTTAAGTTTTGCATATTACAGCGTCTGGAGGCTAAGCATCTGCAAGGTGATCTGATTGAAAAATATAAGGCCTAAATGGTTTGAGCATGCTTAATGCTGAAGGAATTCTTCCTCTTGCTCAGATTAATTGCCAGAAGTGATATAAATTCAAATTGAGAAAAGACAGTTGTAGAATATATGTGTAGAAATTTCCCTTTAGTCAGCGGGTGGTTGATTGCTGGAACAAGCTTCCATCTGTGGTACTAGAGGTTGACAACTTAAATAAATTCTAGCCAGAACTAAACCATTTGGAGTGAATGGTTGGGTGAAATGGGATGGGATTTTTTTTTTTTTTTTTTTTTTTTGGCTAATGCTATATAAGCTTGCTCTCTGCTAATGCTATCTGTTGTTGACTGAGTTGTGAGAAAACTTCCAACTGTGTAACTCAGTTCTAGAATGGAAAGCTTGTTGATAGAGGGATGGAGAATTTTGTTACTGTCTAATGTCACAATTTTATTTTTGACTCACATGAACAATCTGCATTTACTATGTCCAATGGAGGTGTTATTAGAACCCCTGCACTACATTGTAAATCGGAGCTTTGGTTGCTGATATTTCTCCCAAGATTTGGGAGAAATAGGAGGGGCACAGTTGGAAGTTTGCCATAAATAAAAACCAACTTAGACTATCACTGCTGTGTGATATAATAAAGATAATGTGCACAGGATAAATGGACATTGCTCTACATGGACTAATGTTATTAGTGGATTCCACCCAGGGTTTGGTTCTGAGCCCATTTTGTTTTGTGTATTTATCAATGATATTGATGAAAGTATATCAGGCTTAATGTCAAAGATTGGCAGGGTTGTTAATCACAATAAAGATAGTATGCTACTGCAACAGGATCTAAAAAAGTCAAGCACATGGAGCATGCTTAATGCTGAGAATTGTCAACTGAAGTTTAACATTGACAAATGCAAAGTACTGCATATGGATAGCAGTAACCCAAGAGAAACGTACCAACTGTGTGGTACTACACTCAAGGAAATGGAGAATGAAAAAGACCTCGGGGTAATTGTGCAGTCAGATGTGAAGTTCTTTGAGCAGTGCAGACGGGCTGCCAGAGCATGTCATGGAGTCTTGTCAATGATATATAGGAATTTTGCTAGCAGAGACAAGGAAGTGATTAATGCAATGGTCAGGCCACACCTTGAGTATTGCGTCCAGGTCTGGAGGCCTCATTTTAGAAAGGATATAGAGTTGCTAGAACGAGTACTGAGGACAACAAGATTGGTGAGAGGAACAAAGTGGTACTCTTACCAAGAGAGGCTTAAATTCTGCAAGTTGCAGCATCTAGAGACTAGGCACTGATTGAGGTGTATAAGGCCTTGAATGACTTGAGCAGGCTTAATGCTGACGGGATTCTTCTGCTTGCTCAATGTAAGAACTTGAGGGGGCATTGATTCAAATTGAGGAAAGACAGTTGTAGAATAGAAGTGCGAAAGTTTGCCTTTAGCCAGCGGGTAGTTGATTGCTGGAACAGACTTCCATCTGTTGTTGCAGAAATTGATAGCTTAAATAAATTTAAAACTGAACTAGAAAAACATTTGCAGTGACCACATGGGTGAAATGGGAAAGTTTTTTTTTTTTCTCTGATTCTGTTTAAGCTTGTTTTCTTGCATCATACCTCAACTAATGTGCAACAGTATCAAAAGCCTTCCTGAAACCCAAGTATATGATATCAAAATTATTTTTTGAATCCAGTTCCTTGGTCACTGCATAACAGTAATCTACCAGATTAGTTGGACAAGACAGCTCACTAACAAATTCATGCTGTGATTGCAGTATAATTGCATGCCTGTCTTGATGGCCCTACATTACTTCTTTAATGATTCCATTATTTTCCCTGGAACAGACATTAAGCTAACAGGTCTGTAATTACTTATGTCACCTTTTCATCCCCTTTTTGAGCCAGGAATACATTCACACATCTCCAGTCTCCTAAATCCAGGGATGCTCTCATAATTATGCCTAAAGGTTTGCTCACCTCTTTGGCCTCTTCAGTAAGTTTCCATTAACTGCAGTCTTGTGCTGTTTATATCTTTAAATATGGATCTGAAATCATGATAATTCTTTTCCTCCCTTGGTTATTCATACTTAGCTCATATATAATAATTTGATTCACGATATTCTGAAGTATAATTTTAGAATAACTTTTAACTTTTTGATTTGATGAATTTGAGGTATTGCTCAAAACATCAAAGGCAGATATTGTTGGGATTTCAGAGACGTGGTGTCACACAGATATAAGGAATGCAGAACTGGAATTTGAGGAGTACAATGTCTACAGAAAGGATAGGAAGGGAGGAGGGGTTATGCTATTAGTTAAGAAACACATAAAATCCAAGGAAGTGAAGCCAGTCGACATCGCTGGACAGTGCAGTGTCGAGTCAGTTTGGTGTGACATAAGCATTGGGAGATCAAAATTGAGAGTAGGAGTGTGCTATAGGCCTAATGACTCTGATGAGTATAATAAGAAACTGTACAGGGAAATAGAGTGGGCCAGTAAATCAGAGAGTCTTATTATGGGGGATTTTAATTTCCCAGATATTGACTGGAATTTGGGGGCTGGTCACTCACACACTAGCAAGGCTTTTGTGGATTTATTGGATGATTGTTTTCTACATCAGCATGTTCGGGAGGCAACTACAGGGAGTAATACTCTTGATTTGATTATCAGTAGTGATTCTTCATGCATTAAGAATCTGCAGATAAATGAACCACTAGGTGGCAGTGATCACAGTGTTCTGAAGTGGGATTTACTCAAAGAGGTAACTACCATTAGGGGTAAAGGGAAGGGGTATTGCTTTCGTAAAGGCGACTACGGTGGATTGAAACAGTATTTAAATTCTATACAGTGGGATCAACTGATGATGTTACCAACAGCAAATTCAAAATGGGAAGCATTCAAAGAACTTATCTTGGAAGCTACTAGGCTTTACATACCAACTAAGAAATATTGTTCAAGGTTTAGGCCTAAATGGATGTCAGATGAACTAATGAGGCATATGGCAGAGAAGAAAAATGCATGGGATACATACAAATTAACACGTGACACAGAAGCCTATGATAGATACAAGTTGATCTGTAACCAAGTTACAAAGGAGGTTAGGCAGGCGAAGGCAGATTACGAGAAATCCTTGGCAAAGGATGCGAAGAAAAACAGCAAAGAGTTCTTTACTTATGTAAACTCTAGAAGGAAGGGGATGAATCAGATTGGTCCACTTGATATCGATGGGTCAACTGTTGATGATCCTGCTCAGGTAGCTAACAAACTAAATGAATATTTTGCATCGACATTCACACATGAGGAGTTATTCAGCGAGGGGGAATGCCAGAGGTGTATTCAACTCTGGCAGTAAGCTAGAGAATCTTGTAAAAACTGAGAGTAAAGTGGAGGAGAAATTGTTGAAGATAAACACAAGAAAGGCACCTGGGGCGGATGGAATCTATCCAGTTATATTAAAGGAGGCAGCAATGGAAGTAAGCAAACCCTTAGCCATAATTATGAGAGCTTCCTTGGACTCAGGGGAGGTACCCATGGACTGGAGATGTGCAAATGTGACCCCAATTCACAAAGGAGGATCAAAGGCTGACACAAGTAATTATAGACCTGTGAGTTTAACTTCTGTTCCCGGAAAATTAATGGAGGCACTGGTTAAAGAAGCACTGCAGGATCATCTAGACAAGACTTCAGTTATAGCTCAGACACAGCATGGTTTTGTTAAGGGGAAGTCTTGCCTGACCAATTTGATTGGATACTATGATGCAGTCACAAAAGAACTGGATGCAGGGAATAACTTTGATATTATATACTTGGATCTTAGAAAAGCTTTTGATTCTGTTGCACATGGAAGACTGCTGCACAAATTGGAGCAGTGTGGCATTGGAGGCAAATTGCTGCTATGGATAAAGGGGTGGTTGAGGGGGAGAAGACAGAGAGTGGTAATCAATGGACACTGCTCATCGTGGACTAATGTTATTAGTGGAGTCCCTCAGGGTTTAGTATTGGGTCCTTTATTGTTTTCTGTATTTATAAATGATATTGATGATGGTATATCAAGCTTAATGTCCAAGTTTGCAGACGATACGAAGGTTGGCAGGGTTGTTAAGGACACTACTGTCACTATGCTGCTGCAACAGGATCTGGAAAGGTTGAGCAGATGGGCTGAGAGGTGGCAAATGAAGTTTAACATTGACAAATGTAAAGTACTACATATGGGAAACAGCAACCCCAGAGCAACGTATCAACTCTGTGGTACTACACGGACAGTGGTAGAGAATGAAAGGGACCTGGGGGTGGTTGTGCAGGCAGATATGAAGTTCTCTGACAGTGCAGACGGGCTGCAAGAGTAGCTCATGGTGTATTGTCAATGATATATAGGAATTTTTCTAGCAGGGATAAGGAGGTGATTATTCCCTTGTATAAGGCAATGGTCAGGCCACACCTAGAGTACTGTATACAGGCCTGGAGACCTCATTTCAAGAAGGATGTAGAGCTGCTGGAACGAGTACAGAGAAGGGCAACAAGATTAGTGAATTGAACAAAGGGGTGCTCTTACGAAGAAAGGCTTAAGTTTTGCGAATTACAGTGTCTGGAGACTAGGCAGCAGCAAGGTGATCTGATAGAGGTGTACAAAGCCTTGAATGGTTTGAGCATGCTCAATGCTGATGGGATTCTTCCTCTTGCTCAGAATAATCACCTGAGAGGGCATAAATTCAAATTGAGGAAAGACAGATGTGCGGAAATTTGCCTTTTGCCAGCGGGTGGTTAGTAGGTGGAACAGACTTCCATCCCTTGTCGTGGTAGTTGATAGGCTAAATAAGTTTAAGGCTCAGCTGGACAGGTATTTCGAACGAACAGAGGGGTGAAGTGGAAGTGGTTATTTTTTATTTATTTATTTTACTTTAATTTTTTGGCTGATGCTGCATAAGCTTGCTTTCTTGCATCAAATGCCTCTACTAATGCTAATGCGAATGCTAAATTGAAGAAAAAATTACAAGTACAGTAAACCCCCGCTATCCGCGGGGGTTACGTTCCTGAGAAATGTCGCGAATACCGAAAACGCGAATAGTGAGTTATGGCTCCCATAGTAATAAAGGGGTTCCGTTCCAAAGTATGAAATATATAAGAAAAACTTGTCTAAAATTTTGTCTATGTATGTATTATATGTACCTTCATAATATGACTATGTACATAAACAGTACATAGTGAAATGCAAGCATATGGCATTGAAATGAAAATAAGAAACAATTTAATATTAAATGTAATTAAATATAATATTTATTAGAAATTTCAAACAAATCTTTTAAACCAGCGCCTTTGCTAGCAAAAAAACTTATCCCGCCAGTGCTACTACCAGTTTCGCTAAAGCGTAAAGGAGTTTTGCTTTTTCACGAATGATGAGTGAACTTAACGGAATTTTATTTTGAGTTTGGTCTTCTATCCACAGATTTAAAGCTTTTTCAATTTTTTCTAATTTAACATCACGAGTTACAGAGCAAATTTTTTAAGCAATTAGCACGTTTTCACGGACACTACAGCGGATTTTTTCATCCAATTTCTTGATTGATCGTACCGTTGACATTGATTTTATAATGTTTTACCTCTGAGGAGACACTTTCACCATTAGAAATTTTGTCTAATAACTCAATTTTATTCACTAATGTCATCATCTTCTGTGATCTTTTCACATCTCCCTTGTTATTCGTAGCCATATTTTTGTACGGGTTAGAAAGAACTTGTCCAAATAAAGTCACTTTCTTCCGTTAACACACTCGAAAAAGTCTGTTTTACACTGCAAAATGGTAGATTTATCACTTTTGTAAGTATATCAATACTGAACAAGGATTAGCAAGAAACATCCACGCTCGCGATTTTGTCACCCCTCTCCCCCCACCCACTGAGCACTGTTTTGACCGGATAAGATAATTTTAGCCACTCCCAATTTTTTTTTACTGCGGAAAATATTCACAGCGCTTTAAAATTCACATTTTTTTAGGTTTCATTTTATATTAAATCAGCAATTGCGAATACGCGAAACCGCCAATACAGATACCGCGAATGGCGGGGGTTTACTGTACTAGTAACTGTTTTCTAGTGCATGTGTGTTTGTTGTTCAAGCGTCTGGAACTTTAATTATGTCAACACACATTTAGCCTTACTTTTCAAATAATAATATATCATTTTCGCTCTTCAAAGACGTCTTTGTCTGATGCGTAACATTATCATGGAAAAATATTGTTTCTTTTTGTTTTTTTTTTCCTACTGCATTTTCACCATACATGGCGAGATTCAAGGTAAATTTCTGTGGTTTTTAAAAAGCATGGGGGGGGGGAGGGCGTTGAGAATTTTGTCAGAAGACAGAATTTGTAATTTAGCTTACTGCCATACAGAAAACTTAATTACAGTGAATGATTTCCTTTAATGTTCTGTATATTTTGTTTTTTATGTTAAAACAAGCATGATTATATTTTTATTCAATTAACATGGATCTCTCTCTCTCTCTCTCTCTCAGAACCAGATAAATGCAGGTATTGAAAAGGTTAGCATTTCAAATGACAAGATCACATGTAGCAAAACTGAGGAGGAACAAGTGGAAGCAACTTCTAATAATTGCAACAACTGTGGAAGTGAAACATGCAAGAAGGAGAAAAGTGTAAGTATGAAAACAAAACTTCAAATTGAAGATTTTATGGAACAAAGCAGGTTTTGATGTTTAATGACACTTACTCCATGAAATAAAAAAAAAAAAATTATATATATATTATATGAGTTATATAGTATGTTGATAATCATTACTATATGGAATTTATGGGCTGGTGCCATTGCAGTGACAATAGATAACATGTAACATCTGTAAAATCCCATGGTGTTGAAACGAAAAATTAAAAATGATACCTTATGTTTAATAAAATCACCCTTAGAAAAGGATTAAAAAGATTTTTGCTAAACGAGTGCTCCCACAGTGAACAGCTAAGTGAACAGCAGAACAACTAAGAGGATAATGGAATGGAAAGCTATCGGAAGGAGGGCAAGAGGAAGGCCATGGAAAAGATAGATGGATGACGTAGAAGAGGACTTAAAGACCATGAGAATAAGAGAAGTTTGACTTCTGTGAGGGCTTACTTGTGGAACATTGTCGAGAAGGCTGACCCACTCTGGGTTATAACGCCGGAAGAAGAAGAAGTAGTGCTCCCCTAGTCAGTGGCGGATCTTAACAGAAAATGTGCATTATCTCGAAAACAGTTCATTTGCCACTCGATGTTCACTGAGACTTTTTTGCTTATTTTAGTTTGTATTTTTCACCTTTAAATTATTGACCATCATTTTTGAAACACCCTGTGTAATATAAATTAAGAAATTTCAAATTTATATAATGCATAGTACACATTGATCATGGTTGACCCTAGAAGTCACCCAAATTGTAGGTATATAGCAATAGGTTTTTGTATATTATCCTTTGTGTATATGTAGCAAGCTTCACCTATGCATTCTCCATAGATTTATCTAGGTATGTCTTTTATGATAATCTTCCCCATAAACCAATACATATACAGGGCGTCTCAAAAATATTGGTACAAACATTTAGGGGAGGTAGGTAACATCTAAAGGAATGTGAATCTCATAGGAACCCATAACCGGAAATGTCACCATAAGTCGGTACACTGCGCTGTTCATCAGTTCGCGAGAGGGAAAATTTCTGGTTTACTCATTCAAGTAGTAGTTGCCGCACGAAGAGCATGCATTGATATACGAACTGTAAGCTGGCAGACATGCACCTAGTGTATGGATTAGCAGAGGGCAATGGACGAGCCACTCAACAAATTTATGAACAACACTTCCCAGACAGACAGACATGTAGCAGACCACCGTTTGTTTTTGACTTGGCACATTATAGCATTAGATGCCAATGCACTATAAAACCCTAAAACAAACAAACAAACAAACCGTTTGTTTGCACGTGTGCGTCAAAATTTGTGCGATTATGGGTCATTTAGAGGTAACAGGAGTAGTGCGGGCAGACCACGTTCGACGCGAACTCCCACCATGGAAGAAAGTGTGTTGAATGCCGTCCAGAATAATCCTACCACCAGCACACGTGCCGTTGCCTCAGCCTTAGGAGTGTCTCGTTGCAGCGTACAGCGTGTCTGGCACGACGATTTCTTACGCCCATTTCATCTCCCAAGGGTTCAGTTACTGCTCCCCCAAGATCATCCTCCACGTGTGGCTTTTTCTTAGTGGTTTCTCCAAGAAAGAGTTGAAGACTTGAATTTTCCAGCCTATGTTTTGTTCATGGATGAGGCTTATTTCACTCAGGAAGGCTTATTCAATCAGCACAATGCTCACGTGTGGGCTCACGACAACCCACACGGTGTATGCCCCCGTGCGGGGCATACACCGTGTGGGTCGGTGACTGCTCAGTTGGCCCATACCTGTTACTATCCCGCATGAACTCTGCTAAATATCGGATCTTTCTTGAACAAGTTCTACCAGGGTTACTTGATGATGTTCCAGCAAATGTGAGATGCAACATTTGGTTTCAACATGACGGGATGCCTGCCCATTATGGAAGGTGTGTTCGTGACCATTTGAACAGGCGTGTTGGGCGTTGATGGATTGGCCGTGGTGGACCCATTTCCTGGCCCCCCACACTTACCTGATTTATTGAGCCTTGATTTCTTTCTGTGGTGGGCCCTCAAATCTATCATGTATGAATCGCCTGTGGAGATGGAAATGGATCTCATGGCGAGACTCGTCTGCACTGCTGCTACTGTCAAAGAAACTCCAGGTGTGTTCGACCGTGTCCGCCAATCCATGCTGCGTCGGTGTCACGCATGCATCACGTCTCATGGTGGAACCTTCGAGCATCTGTTGTAACATCATGAAATGCATTCATCTCGTACTCCATTGTTAATATTATTTCAAATAAATGTTTGCCACTAATTACTGTCTTGTGTCATTTCTGCTTCTTGTGCCTCTGCTACTACTTTCCCGTGACGTTTCCGGTTATGGGTTCCTATGCGATTCACATTCCTTTAGATGTTACCTACCTCCCCTAAACGTTTGTACCACTATTTTTGAGACACCCTGTATTTAACAAAATAATACGGTGTGTGTGTGTGTGTGTGTGTGTGTGTGTGTGTGTGTGTGTGTGTGTGTGTGTGTGTGTGTGTGGGAGGGAGGGAAAATAGATTAGATAAGCATATGGGTAGGGGTGCTTATGTGACAGGTGTGGCAACAATGGAAAAAATTCTGAGACCTCCCTAACCTCAGACATAAAGATTTACAGATATATAGATGACTTGTTAGTAATAAACTACCTTACATTTCTACAGAATTTTGCTGTTATTTATCCTCCGTTTGCTGTTATTTATCCACTTATTTGGTCTCCATTACAGCCTTGTTGCTTTTGCTTCCCTTGGTTCATCAGTAAGTTGTCATTTTCCGACTATTTTCTTTCGTGATGAATGTATGCCTTGTTTGTTAAGGACACATAGGACTGTTTGCTATCTTTCATTTTTTTCTTTAACTAGAATCAATTGGTTTTAATTTTAACATAATTTTGCATTTTACTTAACATTTTACTTTTAGTATTATATAGTAATTTAGTTTTTTTTATTCCTTTTCTGTCGGACCGGCTATGATGTATACGTCTGCTTGCTTTTTCTGTCTGCCATATATACATCATTACAAAGACCTTGCTTATTGCTGTGCTTCCTTTGGTTTTGGCTGCCAGCCCTTAAAATCTTAGGACATACAGCATTAAGTACCACTTATATATTTTAATTTAATTTAATTATATAAATTTGTTATGTAATCTGCTTTTAATTTTCAGGCTCTTTTTTAATTTTTTCCATTGTTGCCACACCTGTTACGTCAGCACCCCTACCCATATACTTATCTAATCTATTTTCCTATATTTCATTATGGTTGCTGGATATATCTGCTATTACTAGTAATGTAACCCGGATCCAATAAAGAACGAATAAATATATATTTTTTTTCGTTCTTTATTTAGACTTTCTGTAGTATCACTACAACTGTCTATATATATGCAGTTTGAATGAAATGAGCAAAAGTGACATGTATTAAGATATGGGCTAATTATGCTATGAAAGTTATATGGCAAATGCCATATAACTTTACTGCTGCTTAGTGCACTATGTGCACTAATATATGTATACTTTACTGCTGCTTAGTGCACTATGTGCACTAAGCAGCAGTAAAGGATACAAAGTATACATATATGGTTAAAAGAGCTAGCAGATGGAAGTGAAAAACACAATGTGCCAAATCTAGTAGGAAAAGAATAGGAAGAAAGAGAAAAATTAAAGGCAGATGAAAGGGAAAGAATGCGAAAACCTTAAAAGATACTATTAAGGTTTTCACCTTTTATAAGAAATTAAAGACTGAATTAACAAGCCAATTAGAAGGAAAGAAGTTATAAAGGAAAAATGAATAATTAATTGCAAAGAAATAACAAGCATCAGATAGATGGTGGGAAGATATTTTGATGTTATGAAAATCTAATTAACTGGGAAAGAAAAAAGTTAAAATATTAGAAATATTTGATGCATGCTATAAAAGAATTGAACCTAATACATTATTTCTTCACGGGACTACACCTGATCATATTGATATATGATCAGGTGTAGAAAAATGGAAGAAAAATATTAAAAGGAATAGAGTGCATGGAAAAAAAAAAACATTTTTTTTTATTAAAAAGGACAGTGAAAGCAATAAAATCTTCTATAAAAATAGGTAGGGTAGTCCCAACACAGTGTTCACAATAAAATTAAGGTAATCATTCACTGTTAATTTTATTGCAAACACTGGATTGGGACTACCTGAGACAGTGCCACAATCTGAAGTTCTCTGAGCAGTGCTGCTGCCAGGACAACTCATAGGGTTTTGTAGCTGACCGGGCTAGCCGGGTAGGTAAAGTGCCTGCCTGGCAACCCAAAGGTCGTGGGTTCGATTCCCACCTCGGGCTGGATATCATGATGGTGCCGAACCAACTGGTTGGTTGGATATCCCGGCCATGATACATGAAGGAAGCAAGAAAAAAAAACTGGTTCCTTCATGCATTGATCACATCATACGAAATAAATAAATAGGGTTTTGTCAATGTTATGCAGGGATTTTGCTAGCAGAGATAAGGAGTTGATTATCCCATTATATAAGGCAATGGTCATGCCACATCCTGATAATTTCATGCCGGTCTGAAGGCCTCATTTTAGGAAGGATGTGGCATTAAGGGAAATTTGCTGCTATAGATAAAGGGATGTTTGAGTGGGAGAACACAGAGAGTGGTAATCAATGGACATTGCTCCTCATGGACTAATGTTATTAGTGCCATTCCCTCCCAGGGTTCAGTGGTGGGCCATTATTCTTTTCTATATTTGTCAATGATATCGATGAAGGCATATTAGGCTTAATATCCAAGTCTGAAGATGATACAAAGGTTAGCAGGGTGATTAATGACAGTATGCTACTGCAATAGAATCTAAAAATCTAGAATCTATAGAATCCAAGAAATGACAATTGAAGTTTAACATTGATAAATGCCAAGTACTGCATATGGGGAGCAGTAACCCCAGAGTAACATATCAACCAACTGTGTGATACTACACTCAGGAGAGTGGAAAATGAAAAATACCTGGAGGTAATTGTGCAGTTAGATATATGAAGTTCTATGCAGACAGGCTGCCAGGAGAGCTTATAGAGTTTTGTCAATGATATACAGGAATTTTGCTAGCAGGGATAAGAAGGTGATTATCCCATTGTATAAGTCAATGGCCACATCTTGAGAATTGCTTACAGGTCTGGAGGCCTCATTTTAGGAAGGATGTGGAGCTGTTGGAATGAGTACAGAGAGGGGCAACAAGATTGGGGAATGGTACAAAGATGTGCTCCTACCAATAAAGGCTTCAGTTCTGCAAATTGTAGCATTTGGAAACTAGGCACCTGCAAGGTGATCTGATTGAGATGTTTAAAGCTTTGAATAGATTGAGCAAGCTCAATGCTGGTGAGATTCTTCCTCTTGCTCAGACCAAACACATGAGGAGGCAAAAGTTCAAGTTGAAAAAGGTTGGTTGCAGATTAGGTGATGTGCAGAAGTTTGCCTTTAGCTAACTGGTGGCTGAAAAGAAACTTACATTTGCCTTTGTTGAAGTAGCTGGAAGAAACTTACATCTGCCTTTGTTGAAGTAGATAGATGAAATAAATTCAGACGAACTGGACTAGTGAATAGCTGAAATGGAAGGGATGGTTTTTTTTTTTTTTTTTGGCTGATTCTGTATAAACTTTCATATCAATGAACTATGATCACTGTCACCTAGCAGTTTCTTTACTTGATGATTCTTAATGGTATTAGGATTTTAACTTTCCAGATATTGACTGAACTTGTGAGTTAGTCACTCACACACACACACTACAAGATTTTTGTGGATTTATTGCATGACTGTTTTCTACAGAGGCACATTAAATAGGCAACAAGAAGTAATACTTTTGATCTGATTATGAGCAGCAATTTTTCATGCATTAAGAATGCAGTTGAAAGATTCTCTGCGTGGCAACAATCACAGTGTAGTGGTCTCAGACAGTTTTAAATTCTATGCAGTGGGACAAATACTGATGATGTTACCAACAGATTCTAAATGGGATGAATTCAGGGAAGTAATTTGTAGAAACTACTAGGTATTTCATACCAACTAAGAATTACCATTGCAGGCTTAGACCTAAATGGTTGTCAGATGAACTGATGAGACTTGTGGCTGAAAATAAAAATGCATGGGATGCACATAAATTATCTTGTGATACAGAAGCCTATGGTATATATAAACTAATCTGTAATCAAATCCCAAAGGAGGTTAGGCAAGCAAAAGCAAATTATGAGAAGTCTCTGGCAAGGAATGCCAAGAAATGCATCAGACATCTTAACTTATATTAATAGTAGAAGGGTTTGAATAAAGTTGTAAAGTGGTCCGCTTTACAATGATGCTGATAATCCTGCCTAGGTCATAAACTGAATAGGTATTTTGTATCTACGTTCACAAAGGAGGAGTTCTAAGGGAGGGGAAATGCTAGAAGTTAATCAAAATCTAACACAGGGTTAAAGGATTTTGTGATAACTGAGAGGAAAGTGGAAGAGAAATTGTTAAAGTGAAACATAAAAAAGTCAACTGGGGTGGATGGGTTCTGTCCAATTATATTAAGGGAGACAGCAAAGAAGTTTAACAAACCCTTAGCCATAATATAATTATGAGAGCATTATTAGATACTATGATGGGATAAGAAAGGAATTGGATCCAAAAAATAATTTTAATATCATGTACTTGGATTTCAGGAAAGTTTTTGATACTGTTGCACATAAAAGACTGCTTTTTAAATTGGAGCTGTGTAGCATTAATTGCAGCGTACTACTCTGGATAAAGGGATGGTTGAGTGGGAGATGACAGAGTAGTTATTAATGGATGCTGCTTTTCATGGACTAATGTAATTAATGGAGTACCCTAGGGTTCAGTGCTGTGCCCGGTGTTGTTTTCTACATTTATTAATAATATTGATAAAGGTATATCAGGTTTAATTCTAAATTGCAGATGATAGGCTGGCAGGGTTAATGACAGTAATCAAGGTAAGCTACTACAGCAAGACCTAGAAAGATGTGCTGAGAAACGGTAGTTAAAGTTCAACATTGACAAACATAAGGTAATGCATACACGTAGTATCAGTAATCAGAAATTAAAGTACCAGCTATGTGGTGCTAATCAGGGTAGCGGAAACTGAAAAAGACTAATTGTAGTCTTTTTCTACAATTGGTGCCAATTGTAATTGGCACTAATTGTAGATATTAAGTTCTCAGAGCAGTGCAGACAAGCTACAAGGACAGCTTATGGTGTTTTGTCAGTGATATACAGGAGCTTTGCTAGCAGGGATAAAGAGGTAATTATCCCATTGTTCAAGGCAATGCTTACAGGTCTGGAGGCCTGTATGCAGTACATTTTAGGATGCAGATCTGCTGGAACAGGTGCATAAAAGAGCAGTGAGATTGGTGCAGTAAGCAAAGGGGTGTTCTTACCAAGAAAGGCTTCAGTTCTGCAAATTGCAGCATCTGGAGCCTAGGCACCTGTGAGGTGATCTGATTGAACTGTTGGAGGCTTTAAATGGATTAGGCAAGTTCAATGCTGATAGCATTCTTCTTCTTGCTCATTCTACACACATGAAAAGGAGGATAAATTCAAATTGAGGAAGGATGGTTGCAGAATAGATATGCTGAGGATAGTTCTGGTTTGTGGCTGACAATTTTCATTTTCATTTTTCTTTTAGAACCTTTGGATTATTATATTGATAATTCACATTTTAAATCTCAGTGATCACTAGTGAATTCTTAGTCTTGATGTTGCCTTAGTCAGAAAATCTTTTTTATTTTCTTTCTTTTTATTTTGTGTGTTTTAAAAGCTGCCAATGAAGCTTTTAAAACACACAAAATAAAAAGCAGCATTACTATTTTTCAAAATTATTTATTCTTCAGTTTGCTGTTACTTTTGCCATATCTTTTTATTGCAGATTCCCACTCTTCTTAGCACATGGTTTTTCCATTGAACATTATGATATTTCACTTTCTCAGATTTACAGCCATTCTCTATACTGGCTTCTACATTTTTATTTTTAGATTTTAAAATAATTTTGGCAATTTATGTCTTCTTATATTAAAAACTTTATTTGTTTCATGATTGCTGTTCTTCATTTTGGTGGGGATGCCAGGAAAGCTGTCTAGGACTGCCTAGTACACTAAATAAATAAAAAAAGAAAAATGTACTTCCATTTTATGTTATCACCACAAGGAATGCCTAGTTATGAATCTTTGAAGAAATAGTGGATGTGTTAGTTGGTGAGGGAGGGAGGGAGGAGCATAATCTTGAAGAACAATGTGTATGCTGAAAGACTAAAAAGAAAAACCTGTTGGAAGTGCACGCCATTAAAATGTTCATCATTGTTTTGCATAGACATTTCAAATATTCAGTGTAAAAACAGATATGTGATATCCATTCTAATTGTATAATTATATACTTATATAATGAATGCATGGTTAATGTGCACCATTTTCACACTTTAAAACTTAATAAAACTTTACATTAGCATTAGCATTAGCATAGGCATATGATGCAAGAAAGCAAGTTTATGCAGCATCAGCCAGGAAAAAAAAAAAAAAAAAAAAAAACTTCCACTTCACCCCTCCGTTCACTCAAAATACCTGTCCAGCTGAGCCTTAAATTTATTTAGGCTATCAACTTCCACAACAAGGGATGGAAGTCTGTTCCACCAACCAACTACCCACTGGCTAAAGGCAAATTTCCGCACATCTATCCTACATCTGTCTTTCCTCAATTTGAATTTATGCCCTCTCAGGTGATTATTCTGAGCAAGAGACAGTCCCATCAGCATTGAGCATGCTCAAACAATTCGAGGCTTTATACACCTCTATCAGATCACCTCGCCGGTGCCTAGTCTCCAGACACCGTAATTTGCAAAACTTAAGCCTACTTCGTAAGAGCAACCCTTTGTTCCCTTCACTAACCTTGTTGCCCTTCTCTGTACTCGTTCCAGCAGCTCTACATCCTTCTTGAAATGTGGCCTCCAGACCTGTATACAGTACTCAAGGTGTGGCCTGACCATTGCCTTATACAAGGGAATAATCACATCCCTATCCCTGCTAGAAAAATTCCTGTATATCATTGATAAGACACCATGAGCTACTCTTGCAGCCCATCTGCACTGCTCAGAGAATTTCATATCTGCCTGCACAATTACCCCCAGATCCTTTTCATTCTCTACCACTGTCAGCGTATTACCACAGAGTTGATACGTTGCTCTGGGGTTGCCTTCATCCTGCAGTGGATTGAAAATGGCTGATGATGATGATGATGATGATCTGGGGTTGCTGTTTCCCGTATGTAGTACTTTACATTTGTCAATGTTAAACTTCATATGCCACCTCTCAGCATATCTGCTCAACCTTTCCAGATCCTGTTGCAGCAGCATAGCGTCAGTAGTGTCCTTAACAACCCTGCCAACTTTTGTATCGTCTGCAAACTTGGACATTAAGCTTGATATACCATCATCAATATTATTTATAAATACAGAAAACAATAATGGACCCAACACTGAACCCTGAGGGACTCCACTAATAACATTAGTCCATGATAAGCAGTGTCCATTGATTACCACTCTCTGTCTTCTCCCCCTCAACCACCCCTTTATCCATAGCAGCAATTTGCCTGCAATGCCACACTGCTCCAATTTGTGCAGCAGTCTGCCATGTGCAACAGTATCAAAAGCCTTTCTAAGATCCAAGTAGTAGTAGTAGCGGCATGTGATGCAAGAAAGCAAGTGTATGAGCTTATGCAGCATCAGCCAAAAAAAAAAAAAAAAAAATCACACCATTCCCTCCAAATGGCTGTCCAGTTCCTCCTTAAATTTATTCAACCTATCAACTTCCACAACGACAGATGGAAGTTTGTTCCAGCAATTAACCACCCGCTGGCTCAAGGCAAATTTCTGCACATCTATTCTACATCTGTCCTTTCTTAATTTGAATTTATGCCCCCTTAGGTTCGTAATCTGAACAAGTGGAACGATCCCATCAGAATTCAACATGCTCAACCCATTCAAGGCCTTATACACCTCAATCAGATCACCGTGCAGGTGCCTAGTCTCCAGCCACTACAATTTGCAGAACTTAAGCCTCTCTTGGTAAGTGGATCCCGTCATTCCCCTCACCAATCTTGTTGCCCTTCTCTGTACACGCAAGCAAATCTACATCCTTCCTAAAATGAGGCCTCCAGACCTGTACTCAGTACTCAAGGCGTGGCCTGGCCTGACCATTGCCTTATACAGAGGGACAATCACCTCCTTTTCCTTGCTAGCAAAATTCCTATATATCATTGACAAAACCCCATTACCAGTCCTGGCAGCCTGTCTGCATTGCTCAGAAAACTTCATATCTGACTGCACAATTACTCCCAGGTCTTTTTCATTTTCTACCACCTTAAGTGTAGTACCACACTGTTGGTACATTTCTCTGGGATTACTTTTACCCATATGCAGTACTTTGCATTTGTCAAGGTTAAACTTCAGTTGCCAAGTCTTAGCCCATCTGCCCAAATTATCTAGATCCTGTTGCAGTAGCACACTGCCATTGCTGTAATTAACAACCCTGCCAACCTTTGTGTCATCTGCAAACTTCGACATTAAGCCTGATATAACTTCATCAATATCATTGATAAATATACAAAACAACAGTGGACCCAACACCGAACCCTGTGGGACTCCACTAATAACATTAGTCCACGAAGAGCAGCACCCATTGATTACCACCCTCTGTCTTCTCCCACTTAACCATCCTTTTATCCATTGTAGCAACTTACCCTTAATACCATTCTGCTCCAATTTGTACAATAGTCTTCCATGCACAACAGTGTCAAAAGCTTTCCTGAAATCCAAATATATGATATCAAAATTATATTTTGCATCCAGTTCCTTTATAACCACATCATAATATCCTATCAAATTTGTCAGACAAGACTTTTCCTTAACAAACCCATGCTGTGTCTTAATTATTGCTGCAGTCTTGTCTAGATGAAATTGCAATGCATCTTTAACCAGTGACTCCATTATTTTACCCGGAACAGAAGTTAAACTAACTGGTCTGTAATTACTCGTGTCGCCCTTCGATCCCCCTTTGTGAATTGGGAATACATTTACACATCTCCAGTCCGTGGGAACCTCCCTTGAGTCCATGGATGCTCTCATAATTATGGCTTAGGGTTTGCTTAGTTGCTTTACCGTCTCCTTTAATATAACTGGATAGATCCCATCCACCCCAGGTGCTTTTCTTATGTTTAACTTCAACAATTTCTCCTCCACTTTGCTCTCGGTTATTACAAAATCATTAAGTATCCTGCTACAATTTGATAACCTTCTGTCATTTTCAAACCTTAATAATTCCTCATGTGTGAATGTAGATGCAAAATACTCATTCAGTTTGTTTGCTATCTGAGCAGGATCATCAACAGTCGAACCATCGATGTCAAGTGGACCAATCAGATTCATGCCCTTCCTTTTAGAGTTTATATAAGTAAAGAAATCCTTGCTGTTTTTCTTAGCATCCTTTGCCAAGGATTTCTCGTAATCTGCCTTCGCCTGCCTAACCTCCTTTATGACCTGATTACAGACTAGCTTATATTAACTATATAATATCAAAGTTATTCCCTGCATCCAGTTCTTTTGTGACTGCATCATAGTATCCAATCAAATTGGTCAGGCAAGACTTCCCCTTAACAAAACCATGCTGTGTCCCAGCTATAACTGAAGTCTTGTCTAGATGATCCTGCAGTGCTCCTTTAACCAGTGCCTCCATTAATTTTCCTGGAACAGAAGTTAAACTCACAGGTCTATAATTACTTATGTCAGCCTTTGATCCTCCTTTGTGAATTGGGGTTACATTTGCACATCTCCAGTCTGTGGGTACCTCCCCTGAGTTCAAGGAAGCTCTCATAATTATGGCTAAGAGTTTGCTTACTTCCTTTGCTGCCTCCTTTAATATAACTGTATAGATCCCATCCACCCCAGGTGCCTTTCTTGTGTTTATCTTCAACAATTTCTCCTCCACTTTATTCTCAGTTATTACAAGATTATCTAACTTACTGCCAGAGTTGAATACACCTCTGGCATTCCCCTCGCTGAATAACTCCTCATGTGTGAATGTCGATGCAAAATATTCATTTAGTTTGTTAGCTACCTGAGCAGGATCATCAACAGTTGAACCATCGATATCAAGTGGACCAATCTGATTCATCCCCTTCCATCTAGAGTTTACATAAGTAAAGAAGTCTTTGATGTTTTTCTTTGCATCCCTTGCCAAAGAGTTCTCGTAATCTGCCTTCACCTGCCTAACCTCCTTTGTAACTTGGTTACAAATCAACTTATATCTATCATAGGCTTCTGTGTCGTGTGTTAATTATATATATCCCATGCATTTTTCTTCTCTGCCATATGTCTCATTAGTTCATCTGACATCCATTTAGGCCTAAACCTTGAACAGTATTTCTTAGTTGGTATATAAAGCCTAGTAGCTTCAAAGATAAGTTCTTTGAATGCTTCCCATTTTGAATTTGCTGTTGGTAACATCATCAGTTGGTCCCACTGTGTAGAATTTAAATACTGTCTCAGACCATCGTAGTCACCTTTACGAAAGCAATAACCCTTCCCTTTACCCCTGATGGTAGTTACCTCTTTGAGTAAATCCCACTTCTGCATACTGTGATCACTGCCACCTAGTGGTTCCTCTATCTGCAGATTCTTAATGCATGAAGAATCACTACTGATAATCAAATCAAGAATATTACTCCCTCTAGTTGCCTCCCTAACATGCTGATGTAGAAAACAATCATTCAATAAATCCATAAAAGCCTTGCTAGTGTGTGAGTGACCAACGCACAAATTCCAGTCAATATCTGGGAAATTAAAATCCCCCATTATAAGACTCTCTGATTTACTGGCCCACTCTATTTCCCTGTACAGTTTCTTATTATACTCATCAGAGTCATTAGGCCTATAGCACACTCCTACTCTCAATTTTGATCTCACAATGCTTATGTCACACCAAACTGACTCGATACTGCACTGTCCAGCGATGTCGACTGGCTTCACTTCCTTGGATTTTATGTGTCTCTTGACTAATAGCATAACCCTTCCTCCCTTCCTATCCTGTCTATCCTTTCTGTAGACGTTGTACTCCCCAAATTCCAGTTCTGCATTCCTTATATCTGTGTGACACCACGTCTCTGATATCCCAACAATATCTGTCTTTGATGCTTTGAGCAATAGCAATACCTCAAATTCATCAAATTTATTTACCAAACTCCTAGCATTGGTGTACATGCACCTGTTCTTTTTCTTAGCTATCCTAACACAACCCATGTGTTTACTCTTACCACAATGACTCCCAGCAGTCTCTGAAATATCCTGCATCTTGTTTTCCAGGCTTCTGCTCATTCCAATAGAAACAGTGCAAGAATCACTTTCACCTCTGCCAGTGGCTACTGTTAATCTATTAGTCCTCGTATCCCCCCCAAGCTAGCAGTTTTCTGACCCACCTAACTCTGCCTTGATTGCATCAGCAAATATTCTTGCACCCTTTTTATTTAAGTGTATCCCATCCCTGTAAAAGCAGTCCCTTCTATTAACAAGTACAGACCAGGCTGAAAAAAATTTTACCCCTTGAGTCTTGCACAGTCTTTCCAGGGCCGAATTGATCAACAAGACTCTTATCATATACTCCCTCCTACGTGCTGGGCAGAATTGTAGACACTTTCAAATTCAACCCTAATTCACCGCTTTTTTTCAACAGTGACCTGTACTTGTTAAGTAATTCTGCTGGTCTCCTAATCGTAATATCATTAGTGCCAACTATAACACCTTTTGTGCCCTTAAAAGATGATATCCGCTCTATGTTATCAACCTTTGGCCCTGGCAGACATACCCTGGTCCTGTTCCACCTATCCTTTTTACAAAGCATGTTCCCCGTTTCCCTGACAATAGAGTCACCAACAACTACTAGTTCCTGTGGGAACAGCGCATTCTGCCTTGGGGGTTGCGGCTGTGTTGCGTGATGACCAAGTGTCAAGCTCTGGCCTTGATGTGGGCAGCTGAGAGCTTGATGGGCCCCTCACTTTAAATTCTTCGAGGGCATCTACCCTGTCCTTCAAGCTCTCATATAGGCCCATAACAACGCTGAGTTGTTGCCTGATTTCTTTACACTCCTTGCATCGTGCACCCACAAAGATATCCCCCATGGCAATATCATGTCCCGTACACAATTGCTCCACAAACTTCATGCAAGCAGTGCATGAAGTTTGTGGGCTGTGATTCAGAGATCAACTGTCCCCCTCTCAACCACAGCACTCCCATTACATATGTCATGTTTTCTCTAAAATATCTTTACAGTGGAATTACTGCTTCATACCATGTAAACATAAACTCTTAATGGGGCAATTATTGAAATGTAGGTAAATTAATTATTAATAGATTGATTGTTGATGGAGCAAAACTGAAGAAACTTTAATATTCACAAACAAACTTTGCATTATCGTAAATTATGATGCTAATGAAATTTCTTTGAGGATTGAATGAAGCAGTCAGTATCATATATTAATACCGCCTGTTAAATTAATCTAAGACAAATTTAAATTGCCAGATGGAGAGTAGAATAATTATGAAACATTCAGATCCAGTGAAAATGTCACGATTAATGATTACATTACCATTTATGGTAACGATTGAAAGAGTGAAGTATGGCAAATACTACCCCATATGTCATATATTCTTCACCATGTCATATATTCAGTACTATGTTTTGATGGTTGCCACCACATTTTATCAAAATGATAAACCCACACGTTCACTAGGGTAGAGTATAAAAATGTTTGAAATTGATATTCAATTAGATCTTTGTTAGAGAAAACAGCGATACAGTTATCACAGATCTTCTGAAGTAATATTAACTCCATTATATAACGATTATTGGAATACAGTAAGTTAGTATGATGGTTTTATTGATTTGGAACATAAACATGCACAATATAATCTATTAGTCTTTGTGATCTGAGAACAGGATAGTTGTATTTGAGCAGATTGGAGAGAAAACTGTATTTATTGAAAATCTGTCCAAGCACTTCACGTTGTTGGACAGATTATACTTTCACAGTATAATCATTTGAAGCTTAAAATACTTTTATCAATATCCAAACAGAATTTCTTTATTATATGGCTGTATGATTTTCTTCATTTTCTCAATTGTAAGAGGAGACTGTTCCTTTTGAAATGAAACTTCTTTAGGCATGCCTTCACATGAAAGTAACCTGTGTCTATAGATTGAAAAAATCACAACAAAAATGTAACCCAAAATGTTTTGTCTCCTCCCACCATTGAACCACTCTGTACAAGGCACGAGCGACATGTCGCTCTATGTGTTAGCGACGCAATCATTACCCCTACAGCACAGCCACGGTGTAACTCTCACACTTGTCACGTTTACATTTTAAATCACTATATCCCAGCTTCTAGTAGTCTGATTTTAAAAACAAAATATTTCTTCCATCATCCTCTACTGCATTTCATAAAAAAATTTATAATTCAACCTGCCGAAGACTAGTAGTGAGCATTGTAAATTGTATAGAGCACGTATACATCCACTCCAGCCACAGAAAACCACCTCCATTGAGTACAAAAGAGAGATCTGTAAAAACTTTGTAATAAACTTGTAACATAATTGTAAAATATTAAACCACTGTAACATTGAAATAATAAACGTTTCAAAAGATTCTAAATAAGTTTCACTTAACTTCAACTAGGCGTGCTCACCGCGCGCACAATTTTTTTTAAGAATGACCCCTCCATAGAGAAACAAATATTAAATTTACGTATTCTCTTAGTATGAATGAAGTCACCTGATTTTTTGCATAAGACAGCTCCAGTTAGCATTAAAAAAGTTACTATTGTGGAAATTTTTAACAATAGCTGATTGGTACACTATGCATAGAGGAACAAAAGTTAAAAGCCAGGTATTCTTTTATGCCATTGGTAAAAAGTACAATACTAAAACATTAGTTCAGCACAGTGAGCATGGTGGGTCAAATTTTTGTTGTGAATCTTGCCTGTAATATGTACAGAAGGAAAACCAGAACTGACAGCAAGAATAATGCACATCCAACTTTTGCAAGTAAAACAGCTCTGATCAAAATAAAAAATACATATTGCTTGGAAATTAAAAAATTTAGAACAACAATGACCCCCACATAGAGAAACAACTGTTGAAATGAATAAAGATAATGAATATTATCTTTATGCTGTTGGTAAAATTAGCATTAGCATTAGTAGAGGAAGCAAGCTTATACAGCATCAGCCAAAAAAAAAAAAAAAAAAATTTGACACATCTGTTTGTTGCTGAGGTGGCCTGCAAAAAAAAAAAAGGGTCATAAAACATGGCCATAATAAGTACAAGGAGAACCTGATCTAACAGAATAATTGAGGGAAACAGCTATAACAAATACAGTAGTAAATGAGTTCTGATGGCAGATAAGATTAATTTCCATTTGATAATTTAAACATTTACTGAGTGTATCAACACCTTTGCTAAATAAAAATAAACTTTATTTATCAATTAAGGATAAATGAAGGACAAATTTTGTTATAGCTCCATTCAATTTCATTATAACAATGTTTACCAGTAGCTGGTATTTTTAAATTAGACAAGCCATTGTTGAAGTATTCCAAATAATCTCTACCAAAATGCATATTTTGGTAGAGATAAAACCCTGAATTGTTGGTTGGGCAATGGTAGCAATTTGGAAATTATACATCACATTTCAAATAGTTCAATATTGAATTGGTAAGGATATACTGTAGGGTTTTGCCACTTTGGTGCAATAATTAGCATTAAATACATGTAACTTCAAAGCATATGATCATCTTTATAAATTATTCTGTATGTAAGAAGTGTACATAATTTAAACACCAGTATATTATTATTATTATTATTATTATTATTAGCCATATGGTGCAAGGAAGCCTGAGGCTTATGCTGCACCAGCCAAAAACAATTTGAGTTACCCTGAGAGAGAGAGAAAGAAGTAGAAGGAAATCACCAAGGAAGAGAAGAATGATGATATCCAGCTCAGGACCCTGGTGTGCCAAGCCCATACTCACCAGATGTGAGCCCCATATAGATATAGTGATATTGATCAGTGGTGTTTATTAGAATGCTGCATGCATGTGTTGGTTACACATGTAATTATTATTACATGTGTAACCAACAATCTTAAAGTTTAAAGTTTACAGCAACTAGTACTGTTTCCGGGCATTTTATCATTTTCTCTCTCTGATTATTTTATGCATTTACTTATATTTTTAGAAAGTTTTCCTAATTCAGCACAATAAGTAAAATATGGATTTTTGATAATGAACTGATTCAACTTCCAAATGAATGCTACCAAAGTAAGGATAATAATCATTACTTTCACTTTGGCATTAGTTTTGCTGTGCAATCATTATATTTGAAAGGAATTTTGAGTTTCATGATTTCTGCGCGTATTGTACAGATGTTTTAAAATGTCTACAATTAAAATGGTTTTGTTCGGTTTCGGAATGTTATGGCAGTAATCAGGACTATAAGCTTCTCCAGAAATAATGATGCCTTGATCCAATAGGCATGGTCTAGCTGCTACTACTTCGCATTCAGTTAGAACTAGCAAAGCAATTTGTCCAAGTCTTGAATACTCATAGCAGTGCCTTGCAGCATATACTTAATGTTTTTAAATTTTTGGAAAACTAAAAAGTGAAAGATAAAATAACTAAAAGTTAAGCAGATGTTTGCATCTAAATAGTTGTAAAACAAAATTAATGCTGTCAAAAAAAAAAAAAAAAAAAAAATGTAGATATCTAGGCTTATAGTGTAAGCCTAGAGAAAACTACAGAGAGGTGGCTGAAAATTTAATTAAACATTGTGGGACAAAATATCCCTCAAGTTATATTATTTGTAATTGCACTGCAGATTTTTCCTACTAAATGTAGATGACATTAGCTAAGAGAATGGGAACAGCAGCCCATTACCAGCATCCACATGGCTGCTGACAACGGGCAGTTTTCTCTATACTTTAGACCTGACAATATTTACAATGATTTTGTAAATATTGTCAAATTGGCCTCTAAATAGTTGGGATATTGGAATTTTCTGCAAAATTTTCTTTCCGTCACATTTCAATAAACTCAGTCATTTATTTTGCCTTTAAAAATTTTATGTGGAGTGCAGTGTGTTGTTTAATTTTTTTATGAGAATTAGTTAATTCCCACTTGTCTTTCTCCCAACAAATAATAAATAGCATATAGAAAAACACGTACTAAATATTTTTTGTCTTTCATACAGATTCACCCATTTGTGCATTTTTACAATACAATGCTATAATTGGACTCCTCCTAAGTACAAATAGAATATTCTGGTATTTTGTGAAGTCCCATCAGCATTGAGCATGCTCAAACCATTCATGGCTTTATACACCTCAATCAGATCACCTCGTAGGAGCCTAGTCTCCTGACATTGTAATTTGCAAAACTTAAGCCGTTCTTCATAAGAAATAAGATTTTTTTTATTTGTCCAAATCTGTTTTTTGAATGATTGCTAGCATTTTTAAATTTCTTTATAGGCTCTAATAAAAGAAAATGAAGAGCTGAAAGAATCTCTTAAGATTACAGTGTGTGTCCTTCAGGTAATTTGTTGAAAGGCAAATTTAGTTTGATATTTTTGCGTACATAGGAATATATAAATTAAAATTTATGTAGAGGTAAATTTAAGTTAAATATCTTCAATGAAGTTAATATTTTCCTTCTGATGCTTTGACAAGTTTAGAAAATATTTGCACAGAGAATTAATCATTTATCATCAACAGTTCACCTTCCAAATTTTATTACTGTTTACATATTTAAGAAAATTTAATTTTTATTTTCATAAAAAAATGGTGCCTCCATAGCCAAATAGGAAGGAGCAGCAGTGCGTAGCACACGCTTCTTGATTAGACCGGGGTTCGAGCCCGTCACCACCAAATACAGAGGATGCGGAAAGGTCAGGGAATGACCACCGCATATCCCGGAACAATATGGCCTTAGTTGCTAATGCTCCTGAAAAAAAAAATAACAAATAGCATAAAAAAATAAATATTTATAAAACTGAGCAAAATAATTTAATCTAGATAGCACATTGCATGAGAGGAATTTAGAAAGAGATAAGAAAAAAATTAGCATTAGCATTAGTAGAGGCATATGATGCAAGAAAGCAAGCTTATGCAGCCAAAAAAAAAAAAAAAAAAAAAAAAAAACCACTCCCATTTCACCTCTCCATTCCAAATACCTGTCCAGCTCAGCCTTAAATTTATTTAGGCTATCAATTTTCACAACAAAGGATGGCAGTCGGTTCCACCAACCAACTACCTGCTGGCTAAAGGCAAACTCCGCACATCTATCCTACATCTGTCTTTCCTCAATTTGAATTTATGCCATCTCAGGTGATTATTCTGAGCAAGAGAAAGAATCCGATCAGCACTGAGCATGCTCAAACCATTCACGGCTTTTTACACCTCAATCAGATCACCTCGCAGTAACCTAGTCTCCAGACACTGTAATTTGCAAAACTTGAGCCTTTCTTCGTAAGAGCATCCCTTTGTTCCATTCACTAATCTTGTTGCCCTTCTCCGTACTCTTTCCAACAGCTCTACATGCTTCTTAAAATGAGGCCCCCGGACCTGTATACAGTATTCAAGGTGTGGCCTGACCATTGCCTTATACAACGGGATAATCACCTCCTTATCCATGCTAGAAAAATTCCTGTATGTCATTGACAAAACACCATCAGCTACTCTTGCAGACCATCTGCACTGCTCAGAAAATTTCATGCCTGCCCATACCCCCAGGTCCTTTTCGTTCTCTACCACTGTCAGTGTAGTACCACAGAGTTGATACGTTACTCTGGGGTTACTACTTCCCATATGTAGTACTTTACATTTGCCACCTCTCAGCCCATCTGCTCAACTTTTCTAGATACTGTTGCAGCAAGCAGCGTACTGTCATTAGTGTCCTTGACAACCCTGCCAACCTTCGTATCGTCTGCAAACTTGGACATTAAGCTTGATATACCATCATCAATATCATTTATAAATACAGAAAACAACAACGGACCCAACACTAAACCCTGAGGGACTCCACTAATAACATTAGTCCACAATGAGCAATGTCCATTGATTACCACTCTGTCTTCTCCCACTCACCCATCCCTTTATCCATAGCAGCAATTTTATTCCAATGACACACTGCTCCAATTTGTGCAGCAGTCTCTTCCATGTGCAACAGTATCAAAAGCTTTTTTAAGATCCAAATATATGATATCAAAGTTATTCCCTGCATCCAGTTCCTTTGTGACCACATCATAGTATCCATTCAAATTGGTCAGGCAAGACTTTCCCTTAACAAAACCATGCTGTGTCTGAGCTATAACTGAAGTCTAGTCTAGATGATCCTAGACAAGATCAGTGCCTCTTAACCAGTGCCTCCATTAATTTTCCTGGAACAGAAGTTAAACTAACAGGTCTATAATTACTTGTGTCACCCTTTGATCCTCCTCCTTTGTGAATTGGGGTCACATTTGCACATCTCCAGTCGATGGGTACCTCCCCTGAGTGAAAAGAAGCTCTCATAATTGTGGCTAAGGGTTTGCTTACTTCCTTTGCTGCCTCCTTTAATATAACTAGATAGATCCCATCCACCCCAGGTGCCTTTTTTATGTTTATCTTCAACAATATCTTCTCCACTTTCCTCTCAGTTTTTAAAGTGGTTCCTTTATCTGCAGATTCTTAATGCATGAAGAATCACTACTGATAATCAAATCAAGAGTATTACTCCCTCTAGTTGCCTCCCGAACATGCTGATGTAGAAAACAATCATCCAATAAATCCACAAAAGCCTTGCTAGTGTATGAGTGACCAACCCATAAATTCCAGTCAATCTCAGGGAGATTAAAATTTCCCATTATAAGACACTCTGATTTACTGGCCCACTCTGTTTCTCTGCACAATTGCTCGTTATACTCATCAGATTCATTAGGCCTATAACACACACACCTACTCTCATTTTTCCTTTCCCAGTGCTTATGTCACATCAAACAGACTCAACATTGCATTGTCCACCAACATCAATTGGATGCACTTCCTTAGATTTTGTGTCAACTAACAGCATAACCCCTCCTCCCTTTCTGTCCTGTCAATCCTTTCTGTACACATTGTACTTCCCAAATTTCAATTCCGCACTGCTTATATCTGTGTGACACCACATCTCTGATATCCCAACAATATTTGTCTTTTTTGATGTCTTGACTAGCACTTCCAGCTCATCAAATTTATTAACTCTACTCCTAGCATTGGTGTACATGCAAGTATACATGCACCTGTTTCTACTCTAGTTACCCTAACACTGCCCATGGATTTACTTATTCCACTATGACTCCCAGCAGTCCCAAAAATCTCCATTGTCTTGCTTTCCAGGCTGCTGCTCAATTGCATTTCAATAGAAGTGCAAGAATCACTTTCATCTCTGCCACCGGCTAATGTTAATCTATTAGTCGGTGTGTATCTCCCCCCCAAGCTAGCAGTTTTCCGACCCACCTAACTCTGCCTCAATAGCATCAGCAAATATTCTTGCACCCTTTCTATTTAAATGTATCCCATCCCTGTAGAAGCAGTCTCTCATGTTAACAAGCACAAGACCAGGCTGAGAAAAATTCTACCAGTAATTTATTTATATTATATTTATAATAAATTTGCTTATGAGATAAATACTGCTTATGAGAATAAAATTCACTTTAAACAGTTTTTATTTTATTTTTTTGTCAAAAAAAAGCATGTACCAGAGATGTATTTTAAATAAGTTAGATATATTTTTAATTAATTTTTTATTTTATTTTAGGAGAGGGTGCAATTTTTTATTCTTGCTTCAAGTACTAAAATGGCTCGGCACAGCCCTGGTTATAAACATTCAGTTTCTGCAGCATGCCTTTTCTATAGATATTTCCATGGGCACTTTTCTGAATTTTGCTTCTTCAATAAAAGGCCAAATATGTGTTTCTAATTCTACTTCTGTGTTTTGGAGGAAACTTACCAGAAGCTGGTAATTTTTAGATGCATACAATGGCCTTGGCCATCTTGAAAAAAAATATAAGTTTTTTTCAGATTCAAGCCTATGATATAATAATTTGTAACTAGAGTACTACTGGTTTTTATACCTTTCATGTCTTGGGTCATCATAACAAAAAAAAAAAAAAAAAAAAAAAATTTTTAATTAGTCACTCGATAAAATACATTTATGGTGCATTTTCCTATGGGATTTATATACTTTCGGATCACTCATGACAGGTCTTCATTGGGCAGTTCTTTCAATTGGCATTAAACCAAGATCCTCGGCAACTTAGGTTGATCTGTGGATAGTGGTGTTATGTGTATGTGGAGTTTAAGGCTAAGATTTTGTTCCTTCCACATGGCTTTTAGGTCCCTAGAACTTAGAAAATGATCATGGAGCCTTCAATGTTTTTAAAAGTCTGTCCTGTTCCAGATTTTCTTTTAGCCTCACATTTCTTTTTGTGAATTTTTGAGACAGACAACTGATTACAACCAAACCCTTTTTTTTGTAAATAATTTGACTTAAAAAAATGTGCCCTATAACGAACAATAATTATGCTTTTCTTCCACAAAGTTCACTGCTTGTATGCAGTATAACTGTGAAATATGTTAGCAGATGGATTGAGAACCCTTGCTCATGGATTATACACAGAATGACATAAAAACATATCTGTTACACAGTCTGAAATGTTAACATGATGCAATAGCATGCTAACATGCTATTGCATCATGTTAACCGGATGCTGAAGATGCCTTAAGGTGATATAATTTCATATGTACAGGAAGATGCTAATGAAATAATAAACAGTAAAGGGTGATACAATTTTCGAAGCTGCTACTGTATGTGCACAGATGTGTATTTGCTTGGTGGATTTGGTAAACAGCAAGAAATATGAAATTTCCTGCAGTTTTCCAGCTGATCAAAAATCCAGTCTTCTGTTTTCTTTGTCCAAACTATATGTTCTAATCTTAAATTTCTTGAAATATGCTACATTGTGTATTTGCATTTTTATCATTTTAGAAAATGAAGGCAGAACAAGAACTACTAGCTAGCAAGCAGAGGCAAGCGCTGGAATTGATTCAGGTTTGTTTTTTTTTTTTTTCGCCCCCCTTTTTTTTTTCATAAAATAACTGTTTTAACTAGGTATAGCAAAATTTGTATAACCTTATTTTAATCTGTGTGACTGATGAGAATGGCCAATGTGGGGTAAATTTTTACTCTGAATTTAGCACTTATAGTGTAGCTTATCCACTGTAAGCATTTTACAAATAAATCATATTTATAATAGCAGTAACTATCTAAAAAAAAACTGTTGCCATTTAAAATGGCCTTAGATGGCAATTTGGGTGATGAATTACGCATTATAACCTAGGCTTCTATGCTGACTGATTATCATGCCTCAACTTTCAGAAGTTGGAAGCTTTTCTGTGTTTTTTTTTTATTTTTGTTTTCCTGGTCAATAGTATTATACACATTGCAAAATTAAAATATATCCATAATGGCAGTAGCTATTTCAAAAATAGCTTTAGCTTCCATTGCAAATAAATTAATAAGCATCAGTTTAATGGTCAAAAATCATAAATAGCATTAGTAGGTATTAACTTATTGCTTGAACAATACAGAGACCAGCAGGATAACAAATACTAGCATAACCGTTAGAAAATAACATTAACAGAATAGCAAAAAGAAGTATGCATTACATGCATATTACATCTACTAGACATACACTCAATGATCACAGAATTGTGCCCACCCCATCCATAATGGACTGTGCTACATAGCCCACAGTATAAACAGCCAAACAGCTTTGTATGCCAGTGAAGTGGTAATTTGTATCTGATTGTTCAAGTCAAAGTGATAAAGTAGCAGTAGTGGGACGTAGTAAAGATATCACAGAGTTTCAAAAGGGTATGATTGTGGGAGCTCATGCATCAGGTACTTCCATATTGGAAATGGCGCATCTTGTTGGTTGCTCACTCGTGGCACACTGTGGTTAAGTGTATAAAAAATAGCGTCAAACAGATTTGTAACAGAACCGCCTCCCACCAACAGATCTGTAAAGGATTACACGAGGTGGATGATCTTGCGTGGCGAGTAAAGGGTTCAGTGCATTGTATGTACTCAACACCAGGACACTGTGTGACAGTTAACATCAAAATACAATATGGGAAATGCAAGAACACTATCTCAAATGATGATGTGCCACACACTGAGATATATGGGATTCCACAGCAAATGACCCAAGAGACTCCCTTTTCTCACCGATCATTGATGACAGTAAATGCGGTGGTATCAACAACACGCTAGTTGGACACTAGTGTACTGGTTAGATGGGTCTAAATACCTGGTGCAACACACCCCAAGATGCCTTTATGTGTGATGCAAGCAACATGAGTTCATGAACCCATCGTGCATGGTGCCTACTATCCAGGCAGGTAGCAGTGGTTGCTTAATATGAGGCATGTTTTGCTGACAAGAACTAGAACCTCTGGTATGCATGGACCAATATTTCACTGATGAGATCTACTAGCATCTCTCGGGAGACCATGTGCACCCTGCCATGTTGCATTTTTTTCCCCGGACAGAAACGAGATCTTCCAAGACACTAAGGCCATGTCATCAGGATCGCACTGTGAATGAGTGGTTCGAGGAACACAGTGAAGATATCTCCCATCATGATTGACCTCAATCCAATTGAACATCTGTGAGATGTTTTGAAACAAGAAGTGAACCATATGAACACGCAACCATCATTTATTCCAACACTAGTGGAATCAATGCATAGGCAAATAATTGCTGTTATCTGTGCAAACAGTGGCCTAACACTGTATTAGTTAGGTGGTCATAATTCAATGATTACTGAATGTAAATTTATAATATTAAATTTTGAGTGAGAACAAAATTTAACAATATGTGGAAAGACAATAAGCTGAGAAAAAGTCATAACATAATTGAATAAATGTAAAATTAAAGTAAGTACTTGTTTCATTCCTATTGATGTTAAGTGTGGCAACTACTCTCCAGTAGACTTAAAGGATAGAATTTTCATAGTAGATACAGAAACAAAAAATTAGTGATTTAAAGTATTTTCATAGTCGATACAGAAACAAAAAATTAGTGATTTAAAGTATTTTCATAGTAGATACAAAAACAAAAAATTAGTGATTTAAAGTACCAGGTGTGAGGACAGTGTAATTTCAAAGGGTAGAACGTCTGTATGACCATTTTGTGAAAAGCATCATTGCAAGATCATTTGAAATTTAAAACAGCAACTCCCATGGGAGGGTGTGGAGGAACTCAAGTGAAATTTTTTATCTTAAAACTTTAGTGCAAAAGTTAATTACGCTTAATTTATTTTATAAGTTTTAGGGAGTTTTCAAAATGTCAAAAGGTTTGGTAATCAGAGAGCAGTCAAAATCAAAGCCATTATCACATGCAAAAGCAATTATGTAGGAGTCTAAGGAGAATTGGAGAATTAAAATTCCTGTAGGGTGGTTTACAACAATTGACATAGTGATGGGAAAGATGGTACTTTACATTACATGGAAAATATATAATTTATTCAACCGCAATAGCTCTGTAGGTTTCAGTATTAGGATTAAAGGATATTTGGATTTTAATTTAAAGCATATTTTTTCCAAGCCAGAACATCCCCATCTTTATGATTAATTTTAAATATGAATAAAACTAATTAAATCAAAATCATTCAGATCATTGTTACAAGTAAATTTTATGTGTGGAAAATAGTAATAGTAGAGGCATGTAATACAAGAAAGCAAGCTTATGCAGCATCAGCCAAAAAAAAAAAAAAAAAAAACACATTTCACACATCCATTCCCTCTAAATGCTTGTCCAGTTCCACCTTGAATTTATTTAAGCTATCAACTTCCACAACAACAGATGGAAGTTTGTTCCAGAAATCACCTACCCACTGGCTAACGGCGAATTACTCTCCAGTATTTTATAACTATCTTTCCTCAATTTGAATTTATGTCCCCTCAAGTTGATAATCTGAGCAAGAGGAAGAATCCAATCAGAATTGAGCCTGTTCAACCCATTCAAGGCCTTATACACCTCAATCAGATTACCTTGCAGGTGCCTAGTCTCCGGATGCTAGCAGTTTGCAGAACTTAGGCCTTTCTTGGTAAGACCACCCGTTCATTCCCCTCACCACATTCTTCTTGTTGCCTTTAGTATTAGCATTAGCATTAGTAGAGGCATTTGATGCAAGAAAGCAAGCTTATGCAGCATCAGCCAAAAAAAAAAAAAAAAAAAACAACCCGCTGGCTAAAGGCAAATTTCCGCACGTCTATCCTACATCTGTCTTTCCTCAATTTGAATTTATGCCCTCTCAGGTGATTATTCTGAGCAAGAGGAAGAATCCCATCAGCATTGAGCATGCTCAAACCATTCAAGGCTTTATACACCTCTATCAGATCACCTCGCAGGTGCCTAGTCTCCAGACACTGTACTTTGCAAAACTTAAGCCTTTCTTTGTAAGAGCACCCCTTTGTTCCATTCACTAATCTTGTTGACCTTCTCTGTACTCGTTCCAGCCGCTCTACATCCTTCTTGAATTCACTTGCCGCATTACGGCCTTAGCTGCCAATGCGCCATTAAAAATCAAATCAAATCAAATCCTTCTTGAAATGAGACCTCTAGACCTGTATACTGTACTCTAGGTGTGGCCTGACCATTGTCTTATACAAGGGAATAATCACCTCCTTATCCCTGCAAGAAAAATTCCTATATATCATTGACAATACACCATGAGCTACTCTTGCAGCCCATCTGCACTGCTCAGAGAACTTCATATCTGCCTGCACAACCACCCCCAGGTCCCTTTCATTCTCTACCACTGTCATTGTAGTACCACAGAGTTGATACGTTGCTCTGGGGTTGCTGTTTCCCATATGTAGTACTTTACATTTGTCAATGTTAAACTTCATTTGCCACCTCTCAGCCCATCTGCTCAACCTTTCCAGATCCTGTTGCAGCAGCATAGTGTCAATAGTGTCCTTAACAACCCTGCCACCCTTTGTATTGTCTGCAAACTTGGACATTAAGCTTGATATACCATCATCAATATCATTTATAAATACAGAAAACAATAATGGACCCAACATTGAACCCTGAGGGACTCCACTAATAACATTAGTCCACGATGAGCAGTGTCGATTGATTACCACTCTCTGTCTTCTCCCCCTCAACCACCCCTTTATCCATATCAGCAATTTGCCTCCAATGCCACACTGTTCCAATTTGTGCAGCAGTCTTCCATGTGCAACAGAATCAAAAGCCTTTCTAAGATCCAAGTATATAATATCAAAGGCATTCCCTGTATCCAGTTCTTTTGTGACTGCATCATAGTATCCAATCAAATTGGTCAGGCAAGACTTCCCCTTGCTGGGTCTGTGTCTGAAAACCATGCTGTGTCTGAAAACCATGCTGTGTCTGAGCTATAACTGAAGTCTTTTCTAGATGATCCTGCAGTGCTTCTTTAACCAGTGCCTCCATTAATTATCCTGGAACAGAAGTTAAACTCACAGGTCTATAATTACTTGTGTCAGCCTTTGATCCTCCTTTGTGAATTGGGGTCACATTTGCACATCTCCAGTCTGTGGGTACCTCCCCTGAGTCCAAGGAAGCTCTCATAATTATGGCTAAGGGTTTGCTTACTTCCTTTGCTGCCTCCTTTAATATAACTAGATAGATCCCATCCACCCCAGGTGCCTTTCTTGTGTTTATCTTCAACAATTTCTCCTCCACTTTACTCTCAGTTATTACAAGATTCTCTAGCTTACTGCCAGAGTTGAATACACCCCTGGCATTCCCCTCGCTGAATAACTTGTCATGTGTGAATGTCGATGCAAAATATTCATTTAGTTTGTTAGCTACCTGAGCAGGATCATCAACAGTTGACCCATCGATATCAAGTGGACCAATCTGATTCATCCCCTTCCTTCTAGAGTTTACACAAGTAAAGAACTCTTTGCTGTTTTTCTTTGCATCCCTTGCCAAAGATTTCTCGTAATCTGCCTTCGTCTGCCTAACCTACTTTGTAACTTGGTTACAGATCAACTTGTATCTATCATAGGCTTCTGTGTCACGTGTTAATTTGTATGTATCCCATGCATTTTTCTTCTCTGCCATATGTCTCATTAGTTCATCTGACATCCATTTAGGCCTAAACCTTGAACAATATTTCTTAGTCGGTATGTAAAGCCTAGTAGCTTCAAAGATAAGTTCTTTGAATGCTTCCCATTTTGAATATGCTGTTGGTAACATCATCAGTTGGTTCCACTGTATAGAATTTAAATACTGTCTCAGTCCATCGTAGTTGCCGTTACGAAAGCAATAACCCTTCCCTTTACCCCTTACCCCTAATGGTAGTTACCTCTTTGAGTAAATCCCACTTCAGCACACTCTGTACTTGTTTGAGCAAGTACCTTTCTCTGTACTTGCTCAAGCAACTCTATATCCTTCCTAAAATGAGGCCTTCAGACCTGTAATCAGTACTTAAGGTGTGGCCTGACCATTGCCTTATACAAAGGGATAATCACCTCCTTTTCCCTACTAGCAAAATTCCTGCATATCATTGACAATGCCCCATGACCTGATCTGGCAGCCTGTCTGCACTGCTCTGAAAATTTCATATCTGACTGCACAGTTATTCCCAGGTCTTTTTCTACCACCCTAAGTGTAGTACCACACAAATCAAAAATCAAATTATTATATTAGGGCCACCCATTATTTCTAATATATACCCATATATCTGTGTTTTCTGGTCGATTTGACTGTTTTGCTGGATGAAAAAACCCCATTTTCTGTTGGGAAACATTGCTATCTACAATCTACGCCTGAGACCGACTAAAGCAGCGACGGAGTGAAAAAAAGCCTGTTAAAGTTCCTCGTGTCATCGTCAGGTTTCGAACCTGGGCCTTTTCCACCCGGTGTGGGGAGGATGGTGACGATACCACTGTGCTACCGTGCAGACTGTAGTACCACACAGCTGGTATGTTTCTCTTGGGTTATTGCTACCCATATGCAGTACTTTGCATTTTTTAATGTTAAACTTCAGTTGCCACTTCTCAGCCCATTTGCCCAACTTATCTAAATTGCGTTGGAGTAGCATACTGCTTTACTGTCATTAACAACCCTGCCAACCTTTGTATCATCTGCAAACTTTGACATTAAACCTGATATACCTTCATCAATATCATTGATGAAGGTATATCAGGTTTAATATACCTTCATCAATATCATTGATATACCTGATATACCTTCATCAATATCATTGATCAATATCATTGATGAAGGTATATCAGGTTTAATGTCAAATATACAAAACAACAGTGGGTCCAACACCAAACCCTGACTCCACTAATAACATTAGTCCATGAAAAGCAGCATCTATTAATTACCAGTCTGTCTTCTTCCACTCAATCACACTTTTATCCATTGTAGAAACTTGCCCTTAATACCATATTGCTCCAATTTGTACAGTAGTCTTCCAGGCACAACGGGGTCAAAAGCTTTCCTGAAATCCAAGTATACAATATCAAAATTATTTTTTTGTATCCAGTCCCTTTGTTCCAATTAAATGTGTCAGACAAGACTTCCTCTTAACAAACCCATGCTGTGTCTGAATTATTACTGCAGTCTTGTCCACATGATCCTGCAATGCTTCTTTAATCAGTCACTCCATTATTTTCTCCAGAACAGAAGTTAAACTAACTGGTCTGTAATTACTTGTCACCCTTAGATCCCCCCATTGTGAATTGGGGATACATTCGCATATTTACAGTCTATCAGGACTTTCCCTGAGTCCAAGGATGCCCTCATAATTATGGCTAAGGGTTTGTTTACTTCCTTTGCTGTCTCCTTTAATATAACTGGATAGGCCTATCCACCCCTGGTGCCTTTCTTATGTTTAACTTCAACAATTTCTACTCCACTTTTCTCTCAGCTATTACAAAAATATTAAGCACCCTGTTACAGTTTGATAAACTTCTGGCATTCCCTTCATTATTAATGTGAGACTGTAGATGCAAAATACTCATTCAGATTGTCAGCTATCAGAGCAAGATCATCAACAGTCGAACCATCGATATCAAGTGCACCAATCTGATTCTGCCCCTTCCTTCTTGAGTTTATATAACTAAAGAAGTCCTTGCTGGTTTTCTTAGCATCCTTTGCCAAAGATTTCTCATAATCTGCCTTCGCTTGCCTAACCGCTTTTGTGACTTCATTACAGACTAGCTTATATCTACCACAGGCTTCTGTGTCGTCTGATAATTTATATGTATCCCATGCATTTTTCTTCCCTGCCACACATTTCATTAGTTCATCTGACATCCATGTACATCTTCTGCTTCCCATTTAGAATTTGCTATTGGGAATATCATCAGTTGGTCCCACTGTATAGAATTTTAAAACTGTGTGAAACCACTGTAGTCACCTTTACGAAAGCAAAAACTCTTCATGTCACCCCTGATTGTAGTTATATCTTTAAGTAAATCCCACATTAGTACACTGTGATCAGTACTACCCTGTGGTTCCTTTATCTGCAAATTTTTAATGCTGAATAATCACTGATTATAACCAGATCAAGAGTACTACTCTGTCTGGTTGCCTGTCTAATGTGTTGCTGTAGAAAATAATCATCCAATAAATTCACAAAATATTGCATAAACCCTGCAGATGTAGCATCCCTAATTGTTATAAACATGGTGGTGGTACTACACCTGTAAACTTTTTTTAATTTTTGGATAAACTTTAAAGCTTTTTGAATTATGCTTGGAGTATACCAATATTTCATCTTTTCTTATTGGATTGCAATACTTATCATATGTTTTTTACTTTTTAATAAAAAAAATTAAATATTTAAAACCTGTGTTTTTGACCTCTTATTTAAAAGAAAAAAAAGAAAAAAACGTTACAGGTATAAAGTAATTGTAAAATAATAAGAGACGTTTACCTCAATATAATACGTAGAACACTTCCGTATGATACTCTCCAGAAATTAAAACAAAAAAAATCGAAAATTATACATTACAGTAAAAAATAATTAAGAAGCAATTGAACACAATTAAAAATCAATTTTACGCAATTAAAAATTAAGTAAAAAATTAATTAAAAGAATTAATTTTTAATTGTTAACAGAGGCAGATGTCTCTGAAACCTACGGTGTTTTAGCGCTTTTATTATCCTTTTTTTATATACATTGTTTTATTGTAATTTGTTCATTGCAGTTTAAAATTTCATATTTTATTGTACAGTTACCTTTTTATCACTTTTATCTGGTGGAATTATATCATTCTATTTATTTCATTTATCTACTAGGTGGTAGATGACTCTCATCAACCGGTGAAATACCACCACTTTGCTTATTGGAGGCTTGAAGTGGTGGAACCCATGCTTAGTCTCTAGAGCTAAGTTCCGGTCAACCCTTCCCTATCTCTTCCACCATGCAGTATGATTGATGACTTTTGAGGTTATGATGAATGTCGTGGCGAGATCCAATATTCCTTACATTTCGAGGGTACAGCTCTAAACCGGTGTTAGCAAGGCCGCTAGTTAGTACACCGGAAAGAACCTATTGGTAACTCTTTAAGAGGCTTCCAGATCAGCTAGTGTATAATCTTGCTACCTCTACTCTCCCAGATAGTGACTGGAGGGAGTCCGAGTAGTGTGTATGCGGAGAGCATTGTCGAGGCCACGTTATGTCAAGGATCTGGGTATATTCTTACCACATGTACGCCATATCCAAAAATTTCATTACTTCATACAGCATGTCCCACCCACTTTTTCTTACTATTGAATACACCATGAATTGCCAAACTAATAGAGCAAGCTTATCTGCGAAAAGATCTAAACCTCCCAAGGACTTCCTAATTCATTTCACAAATATACGTGGTCTCAATTCTAATCTCAACGATGTCCATTTCCACTTGCAGTCTACCAAACCCCATGTACTTTTTCTGACAGAATCTCAGTTATCGGTTGATTCAACTACTGCTCATCTCAGATGCCCAAATTATTCACTGTATGATTCCTTTCGCCTCAAAGGTGGTACTTGTGCATATGTCTGTTCTGATATTCCCTGTCAGAGACTTGGCAATTTGGAATCTACTCTCTTTGATCTTCTCTGGCTTAAAATCTCTCTAACTCATTGTGTCAAATTCATCTGTTGTCTCTACCGTTCTCCCCACTCCACTAATCACTTGGAGCTCTTTGACTTCCTCTCTTTGCAACTTGACTTTCTCCAGTCCAACTTTCCTAACAGTGAGGTAATTTTCCTTGGTGAGGTAATTTTCCTATCTAAACAGTGAGGTAATTTTCCTATCTAAACTTTAATGTTCACAACTCCAGCTGGCTTCCGTTTTCTAGTCACATCGACCCAGCAGGTCGAGATGCTGAGGCTTTTGCAATTACTAATGACCTAGCACAGATTGTCCATTTACCTACAAGAATACCGGACAATCCTAATCATACAGCCAATATGCTTGATCTTTTTCTCACAAACAACCCTTCTAAGTACACGGTCGAAGTGAGAGGTCCTTTAGGCACTTCAGATCACAACTTGGTGATTGTCTCTTCTCCAATGGAACCTTTATCTCATAGCTATTCCCAACCTCGTGTTGTTTGGCATTACAAGAATGCAAAATGGGATGACCTGCGAGACTTCTTTTCTTCTTTTCCTTGGTCGGATTACTGTTTCAAAACTTCTGATGTCAACATTTGCTCAGGTCATGTCAGTGAAATTATTCTTGCAGGAATGGAATCCTTTATCCCACACTCCACTTTAAAATCTCGTCCTTTATCTAAACCTTGGTTTTCCAATAAATGTGCTAAGGCTGTCCAAGAGAAGAATGTTGCATATCGTAATTGGCTTGTTTCTAATTCTTCAGTTTCATTTTCTGCCTACACCAAAGCCCGCAACAATTGTAAAGCAGTTATTAATCAGTCCAAACTGGAGTTTGAACAGGCTAAGAGTGGAAAACTTGCTTCTTGCCCTAATGGTAGCCGAGCATTCTGGTCTCTTGCCAAAGCTATTGGCTGCAACTTTTGCCCATCTCTGCTCCCACCTCTGTCCAAACCAGATGGTTCTGTTGTCACGTCAGCCAAGGATAAAGCTGACCTGCTAGCATCCCATTTTTCTTCCAGCTCATGTATTAATGATCTTGGTAAAACACCTCCCACCATTCCCAACACGCTCCATTCAATGCCTCCTGTGACCTTCCGTCAAAAGGATATCAGAAGGATTTTGATAAATCTTGATGCTAAGAAAGCTCCAGGTCCCGATGGTATTTCTCCACTTGTTCTCAAAACCTGTGCTCCTGAACTTACTCCTATTCTTTGCCACCTTTTTTCACTTTCTTATTCCAAAGGTGTTTTTCCTTCTGCTTGAAAATTTGCTCATATCCAGCCAGTTCCTAAAAAGGGTGACAAATCCCTCCCATCCAATTATCGTCCCATTGCAATTACTTCTACTCTTTCTAAAGTAATGGAGAAATCAATTAACCGCCAACTCTTAAACTACCTAGAAACCTTCCGTCTGATCACCAGTATGGATTCCGTCAGTGTCGATCCACTGGTGATATTCTGGCTTATGTTACCCATTTATGGACTAATTCAATGGAAAAGTTCTGTGAAACACAAGTAGTTGCTCTTGACATCTCAAAAAGGTCTTCTAAACAAGCTCCCATCTTATGGTTTGCCAACTGTTTTTAGTAATTGGTTATCCAGTTTTCTCTCTGATCGCTCACTGAGGGTGATGGTAGATGGCTCTCTGTCTTCTAACTTCTCCACTAATGCCGGTGTCCCCCAAGGTTCAGTTCTTTCCCCCACTCTTTTCCTCTTGTATATCAATGACCTTCTTCCATTGACTGGAAATCCTATCCATAGCTTTGCCGATGATAGCACATTGCATTCAACTTTTCATTTTGAGAAACCTTGTCCTGCTCAATCAGCTTCAACTTCTCGAAAATCTGCTACCAATTCCTTAAATGCCGATCTTCAGGTAATTCTCCAGTGGGGCAAAGATAACTTAGTTGATTTCAACCCTTCTAAAACTCAGTCTTGTCTTATATCTCGCAAAAAGGATTCTTCTGCTCCTATGCTTATCTTTAGTGACACTCCGATTTCTAGGCAAAATGATAAAGCTCTTTTGGGGATTACCCTGACTTCTAATCTCTCTTGCCACAAGCACATTACAAATATTGCTTCCTCTACATCTAAAAAACTTGGTTTTCTCTTTCACTCTCGGCGTTACTTTTCTTCTAAACAGCTGCTTACTCTGTATAAATCGCAAATCCGCCCTGCCATGGAATATTGTTCCCACATTTGGGGTGGTGCCCCCAAAACCTCTCTCAGGCTTCTCGATTCCATTCAGAAGAGGGCAGTTAGGTTAATTAATGATTCATCTCTAACAGAGTCTCTCCACTCGCTTTCTCATAGACGCACTGTTTCTGCTGCATGCCTCTTCTACAGATACTTCCATGGGCGCTGTTCTTCTGAATTGGCTTCCATAATTCCCGCTCTCTCTTTCAAAACAGTCCGAACACGTGCCGTCACCAGCCAACATCCATTTACTGTCCAACTTCAAACCCACAGAACCAACTTTTCATCTTCCTCATTTATTCATTCAACTGCCGTTTTCTGTAACAACCTTCCTTCATATGTATTTCCTGAAAATTACAATCTACAGAAGTTCAAGTCCAATGTCAACAAATATCTTCTTTCGTCTTCTCAACCTCCAACCCAAGCACGGTACTAAGTACTATAGGTTCTAATACCTCTCGTATTTGGGGTTCACATAAAAAAAAAAAAAAAAATCATTATTATATTAATATAACACAACACTGATTATTTATTTTTAATAACGGTTGGTGTAGGATTCTGCAGTTATTATGAATATGAATATTCCCAACCCAAGAGCCCAATTCGAATATTTCTGCTATTATATGTATAAATAGTTTTAATTACAATGGTTAGAAATATTAATAATTGTTATATTACATGGGAGTTTTATAAATAACTTTAACAAACACATAATTCTAAACTTTGTAATGTCATTAGCATTAGCATTAGTAGAGGCATTTGATGCAAGAAAGCAAGCTTATGCAGCATCAGCCAAAAAAAAAACCACTACTTCACCCCTCTGTTCGTTCAAAATACCTGTCCAGCTGAGCCTTAAACTTATTTAGGCTATCAACTTCCACGACAAGAGATGGAAGTCTGTTCCACCAACCAACCACCCGCTGGCTAAAGGCAAATTTCCGCACGTCTATCCTACATCTGTCTTTCCTCAGTTTGAATTTATGCCCTCTCAGGTGATTATTCTGAGCGAGAGGAAGAATCCCATCAGCATTGAGCATGCTCAAACCATTCAAGGCTTTATACACCTCTATCAGATCACCTCGCTGGTGCCTAGTCTCCAGACACTGTAATTTGCAAAACTTAAGCCTTTCTTCGTAAGAGCACCCCTTTGTTCCATTCACTAATCTTGTTGCCCTTCTCTGTACTCGTTCCAGCAGCTCTACATCCTTCTTGAAATGAGGCCTCCAGACCTGTTTGTTATTTGGTTTTTAGGAGCATTAGCAACTAAGGCCATATTGCTCCGGGATATACGGTGGTCATTCCATGACCTTTCCGCATTTTCCATATTTGGTGGTGACGGGCTCGAACCCCGGTCTAATCAAGAAGCGTGTGCTACGCACTGCTGCTCCTTCCCACCTGGCTATGGAGGCGCCCCTCCAGACCTGTATACAGTACCCTAGGTGTGGCCTGACCATTTCCTTATACAAGGGAATAATCACCTCCTTATCCCTGCTAGAAAAATTCCTATATATCATTGACAATACACCATGAGCTACTCTTGCAGCCCATCTGCACTGCTCAGAGAACTTCATATCTGCCTGCACGACCACCCCCAGGTCCCTTTAATTCTCCACCACTGTCAGTGTAGTACCACAGAGTTGATACGTTGCTCTGGGGTTGCTGTTTCCCATGTGTAGTACTTTACATTTGTCAATGTTAAACTTCATTTGCCGCCTCTCAGCCCATCTGCTCAACCTTTCCAGATCCTGTTGCAGCAGAATAGTGTCAGTAGTGCCCTTGACAACCCTGCCTACTTTGTATCGTCTGCAAAGTTCGACATTAAGCTTGATATACCATCATCAATATCATTTATGAATACAGAAAACAATAATGGACCCAACACTGAGCCCTGAGGGACTCCACTAATAACATTAGTCCACGACGAGCAGTGTCGATTGATTACCACTCTCTGTTCTCCCCCTCAGCCACCCCTTTATCCACAGCAGCAATTTGCCTCCAATGTCACACTGCTCCAATTTGTGCAGCAGTCTTCCATGTGCAACAGTATCAAAAGCCTTTCTAAGATCCAAGTATATAATATCAAAGTTATACCCTGCATCCAGTTCCTTTGTGACTGCATCATAGTATCCAATCAAATTGGTCAGGCAAGACTTCCCCTTAACAAAACCATGCTGTGTCCGAGCTATAACTGACGTCTTGTCTAAATGATCCTGCTGTGCTTCTTTAACTAGTGCCTCCATTAATTTTCCTGGAACAGAAGTTAAACTCACAGGTCTATAATTACTTGTGTCAGCCTTTGATCCTCCTTTGTGAATTGGGGTCACATTTGCACATCTCCAGTCTGTGGGTACCTCCCCTGAGTCCAAGGAAGCTCTCATAATTATGGCTAAGGGTTTGCTTACTTCCTCTGCTGCCTCCTTTAATATAACTGGATAGATCTCATCCACCCCGGGTGCCTTTCTTGTGTTTATCTTCAACAATTTCTCCTCCACTTTACTCTCAGTTATTACAAGATTCTCTAGCTTACTGCTAGAGTTGAATACACCTCTGGCTTTCCCCTTGCTAAATAACTCCTCATCTGTGAATGTCGATGCAAAATATTCATTTAGTTTGTTAGCTACCTGAGCAGGATCATCAACAGTTGACCCATCGATATCAAGTGGACCAATCTGATTCATCCCCTTCCTTCTAGAGTTTACACAAGTAAAGAACTCTTTGCTGTTTTTCTTTGCATCCCTTGCCAAAGATTTCTCGTAATCTGCCTTCGCCTGCCTAACCTCCTTTGTAACTTGGTTACAGATCAACTTGTATCTATCATAGGCTTCTGTGTCATGTGTTAATTTGTATGTATCCCATGCATGTTTCTTCTCTGCCATATGCCTCATCAGTTCATCTGACATCCATTTAGGCCTAAACCTTGAACAATATTTCTTAGTTGGTATGTAAAGCCTAGTAGCTTCCAAGATAAGTTCTTTGAATGCTTCCCATTTTGCATTTGCTGTTGGTAACTTCATCAGTTGGTCCCACTGTATAGAATTTAAATTCTGTCTCAGTCCATCGTAGTTGCCTTTACTAAAGCAATAACCCTTCCCTTTACCCCTAATGGTAGTTACCTCTTTGAGTAAATCCCACTTCAGCACACTGTGATCACTGCCACCTAGTGGTTCATTTATCTGCAGATTCTTAATGCATGAAGAATCACTGCTGATAATCAGATCAAGAGTATTCCTCCCTCTACTTGCCTCCCGAACATGCTGATGTAGAAAACAATTAAAACAATCATCCAATAAATCCACAAAAGCCTTGCCAGTGTGTGAATGACCAGCCCCCAAATTCCAGTCAATATCTGGGAAATTAAAATCTCTCATTATAAGACTCTCTGATTTACTGGCCCACTCTATTTCCCTGTACAGTTTCTTATTATACTCATCAGAGGCATTAGGCCTATAGCACACTCCTACTCTCAATTTTTATCTCCCAATGCTTATGTCACACCAAACTGACTCGACACTGCACTGTCCAGCGATGTCCACTGGCTTCACTTCCTTGGATTTTATGTATTTCTTAACTAATAGCATAACCCCTCCTCCCTTTCTATCCAGTCTATCCTTTCTGTAGACGTTGTACTCCCCAAATTCCAGTTCTGCATTCCTTATATCTGTGTGACACCACATCTCTGATATCCCAACAATATCTGCCTTTGATGTTTTGAGCAATACCTCAAATTCATCAAATTTATTTACTAAACTCCTGCATTGGTATACACGCAAGTATACATGCACCTATTTCTATTCTTAGCTACCCTAACACAACCCATGTGTTTACTTGTACCGCAATGACTCCCAGCAGTCTCTGAAATAACCTGCATCTTGTTTTTCAGGCTTCTGCTCATTCCAATAGAAGCAGTGCAAGAATCTCTTTCACCTCTGCCAGTGGCTACTGTTAATCTATTCATCTTTGTCTCCCCCCAAGCTAGCAGTTTTCCGACCCACCTAACAGCAGTCAGTTTCTCACACTAGCGTTGCTACAAGTTAAAAATAGAACAAATATGGCAGGCTTTATCTTCTATGAACTCATGCTGTAACTCTGAGAAAGTACTAAGTAAAAATTAACTGATGCCAAGAAAAAATGTTTTCTAAATTTCAAAAGGCAGAAAATCACAGATTTTTTACTGTCTGTCAGCAGATAATGAGGGATTGTTATTTTTGACACTGCATAGTTAAGTTAAAACTGATACATCATAGAACTATTTCTTATTCCGTGGTACTTTTAATTTTCTTCAAGTGTTGGCATTTGAGGTGAGCGGACGCGCTTTGTCAGGGCTCCTCAGTTAAGTGGATTGGATTACTGTTGATTAGTGCTTTAAAATATTTTATTTGATTTATTTAGATATTGTTGGATTATTTTGTGTTATAGGTTTTCTTGTAACAGTTTGATTTTTATAATATTATAGATATAATTTTTTAAAGTTAATTTTCATTGATATTTAGCTAATTTTATAATGGTAGTTACGAGATCCGCCTTAAACACGTTACAGGGTATTGTGTCTCACACGGAAATAGCCGATGGTGATTTATGGGTGAGTCATGATTTAATCCGTTGTGGAACCTGTGGAATGTTTTCTAAGGTCGACCTGGTGACTAATCATAGCTCACCTGGGGATTCTTTTCTTTGTGATCGATGTAAGGAGTGCACCGATCGTAAATTGCAATTTGGTGCACTGATGGAACAATTTGAGTCACTGAAAAAACGGGTGCTTGCCCTCAAGAATAATGCATCTGGGAGCTCGTCAGGGACTCAAGACTCCAGCAATCTACCATGCGATGCACTCCCGATTCGGGCCTCAAAACAGAAAAACCAAGTGCAAACTACTCTGGTTAAACAGGACATTGTTTTATTAGGAGACTCCATTGTCACGGAAACAGGGAATATTTTTTGTAATAAGGATAGGTGGAGTAGAACCAGGGTATGTCTGCCGGGAGCAACTATTAATGATGTCACCAACAGGTTGTCAGATTTTAAGGGGGGTAAAAATAATATTATTATTCATCTGGGTACTAATGACATTAAACATACACGATCTGACGATTTGTTGGAAAAATACAGGACCATGCTGAGGAAATTCCACAAGCTAGGCCACAATGTCTATGTGTCTGCAATTCTGCCCAGCCACGATAGGAGGGATTATATGTTAAAAGCCTTGTGGATTAACTCGAGACTTGAAGGACTCTGCAAGGCTTTAGGGGGGAACTTTCTATCAGCATGGCCCACACTTGTAGGTAGAAGGAATTTGTTTTGTAGAGACTGGATACACTTAAACAAAGGTGGTGCAAAAGTTTTTGCCAGTATTATTGAGGATACCTTAAAATTTCAGGGAAACTGCTAGTTAGAGGGATGTGGGTAATACTGACACACGTTTATCTGATAATATTGGTCAAAGTAACTCTTGCACATACCTCAAGAGTTCTTATCTGTTATCCCAACTGGACATATTATCTAGATGTTCTGGGGGCAGAAACGTTTCAAGTGAGCAGGTAGCTAATGCCAGGGAAGAGAGCCTAAAAAACTTCAAGGGTTGTGTTAGGGTAGTTAAATATACAAGAACAGTAAATCTAAATTGTGATTATATAGTAATGTTAGAAGTGTCGTCAATAAAATGAGCGAATTCGAACTGCTGGTTAAAACAAGTAACACGGACATAATAGGGCTTACAGAGACGTGGTGCCACCCGGAATTTGGGGGACAATGAGTTTCAATACGGCTTGTATAATGTATTTAGGAAGGATATGGAAGATAGAAGGGGTGGTGGGGTAATGCTTCTTATGAGAAGCAGCCTGAGTGCGACAATAGCTTTCCCGGATTCAGACGTTTCACATGCTAGTATAGAATCTGTATGGTGTGATATAGTTGGAAACAAAGGTATAATGCGAGTAGGAGTAATCCACAGACCAGGTGATTGTGAAGATTATGACGAAAGCCTCTACATGCAAATGGAATGGGCAAGTAAGTGTCAATGTCTTATTATGGGTGATTTCAATTGCATCTAATTGATTGGAGTAAATGGGAAGGAAACTCAACATGGGGAACAAAATTTTTAAATCAACTAGACGACTGTTATTTGTATCAACATGTCAGGGAAAGTACTAGAGAAAATAATATCCTAGACCTCATTATCACCCATGAATCAGATGACATAACAGGGCTGACAGTAGAGGAACCAGTAGCAGGAAGTGATCACGGAGTTCTACAGTGGATGATGATGAGAGAGGTAGCAGCAGTAAAAGGCAGAGGAATGGGTTTTAATTTCAGAAAAGGAAATTACGATGCCTTAAGGTACTACATGGCCTCTATTAACTGGGTAGATATCGCACAGAGAATGAATACATTTGAACTGCGGTATGCTTTTAAAACATTAATCACAGATGCCTTGAATGCGTATTTACCATTAAAATATACTCCACGAGGAGGGTTCCAAGTTGGATGAATAGTGAAGTTGCCACATTACTTGAGCATAAAAAGGTGGTATAGAAAGGTTACAGAGCAATAAAAAGTACTGAAGCCTATAACAGCTACAAGATGATCTGTAATAGAGCCACAGAAAAGGTTCAACAGGCAAAGGCAGTTTATGAGAAATCACTAGCAAACAGAGCAAAGGGGGGGGGGGAGATAAGGAATTCTTCACATATATAAATGTCAAGAAGAGCAGGACAAACCAGATCGGGCCTTTATGTAAGGGAAAGGGAATAGTATTAAATACACCAACTGCTGTTGCAGATGAACTCAACAGTTATTTTGCATCGATATTTACAAATGAAAAACCTTTTGTGGCAATGGGAAATAGTGGGAGCGAAGTTGAAAAATATGTAATTAATGATTTGCTATTTTTAAAGGGACATGCACGAGCTGGATTTAGGGAATAATTTCGACATTGTTTATTTAGATTTCAGTAAAGCTTTTGACTCAGTCCCACATGAGCAGTTGCTTTATAAGCTGGAACAGGTTGGAATCACTGGGAAAATCCTTAGATGGATAGCAGGATAGCTTCAGGGCAGGAGGCAGAGGGTTGGGGTAAATGGCTATTCCTCAGATTGGGTTGATGTAAAAAGTGGGGTTCCCCAAAGATGAGTATTAGGACCACTGTTGTTTTTAATTTTCATGAATGACATTGATGAAGGGATAGAGGGCGGGATGTCTAAATTTGCAGATGATGTTAAAATTGGTAGAGTAGTTAATGATCACTGTCAAGCTGAGCTTCTTCACAGAGACCTAGATAGACTTCAGAAATGGTCAGAAAAATGGCAGCTATGATTTAATTCAACAAAGTGTAAGGTATTACACCTGGGAAACAGTAATCTCAAAATAACTTATTCACTTGGTAGAGTTCAACTAAACCCAGTACTGGAGGAAAGGGACTTGGGTGTTACGATACGGTCAGACATGAAATTCTCTGACCATTGTAAACAGGTTTCAAGGAAGGCCCATGGTGTCCTGTCAGGCGCCTCCATAGCCAGGTGAGAAGGAGCAGCAGTGCGTAGCACACGCTTTTTGTTAAAACCGGGGTTCGAGCCCATCACCACCAAATACGGAGGATGCGGAAAGGTCAGCAAATGACTGCCGCATATCCCCGGAGCAATATGGCCTTAGTTGCTAATGCTCCTAAAAACCAAATAACAACATCTAAATATAGATGAAGCAGCAGGTGTCCTGTCAATGATCTATCGAACTTTTGCAAGTAGAGATAAGGACACGATAATCCCATTATATAAGGCTTTTGTTAGACCACACTTGGAATACTGTGTTCAAGTATGGAGACCGCACCTAAAGAAAGACATCGAGCTTCTTGAAAGGGTGCAAAGACGGGTAACTCGCTTGGTGAGATCGGCAAAAGGGCATCCTTATGAAGAAAGATTTCGAATATGTGGGTTGCAGAGTTTAGAAACTAGACAACTTAGAGGAGATTTGATTGAGGTGTTTAAGGTTCTGAGAGGCATCAGTAAAATGAATGAGGAGGAAATTTTCAAGATTATAAATGATGCTAGAACTAGGGGATATAAATTCAAGTTACGGGAGGAAATGTTTAGATTGGACTGCAGGAAGTTTTATTTTAGCCAGCGAGTTATAAATTACTGGAATAAGTTGCCTACCTGGGTGGTAGAGGCTGACAGTTTGGGGAAATTCAAAGGTCATCTGGATAGTACCTTTGAGTGAGGGAAGTGCATAGGGTGATAGGTTTAATTTCCTTTCCTTTTTTTATTATTATTTATTTATTTATTATTTTTTTTTTTTATCATTGTTTTATTCAGGTTTTTTTTTTTTTTTTTTTTTTTGGCTGGTGCAGCATAAGCCATAGGCTTTCTTGCACCATGCAGCCATTACTAATACTAATACTTAATGTAATATTTTGCTCATAATATAATTCACTTAATAACAATCCATATAGTTTATTTATATGTAAAATGATTTCATTAGGAACAACCATGAATGTCTTCTCATTTAACACATTCTTACCTTTCATATAAATTCCTTCACAACTGGGTCGTCATGTCTGCAATACTAGGGTACCTGCCCACCCACTGATGATAGGCCAATAGCCTTGAAACATGTCTGGGTGGTGGTACTCACTGAGAATAAGTAACAATAGTCTTCTCTATTAGTGAAGCGTTAGTTATTTGAGGTAGTGCAGTATCGTGGCAACTCGTCGTGAAGGCAGAGCACAATATGAGAAAGAGCAAATGATGCCCACAACAACTACTTTGTAGTTTTTTTAAGAGTGTCTATGGTGTATCTAAACACCGATATTATATATATAAATTCCTGTACTTGATGCCCATTACCACCAAATACGAGGATGTGGAAAGGTCAGGGAATGACCACTGCATGTCTCCGGAGCAATATGGCCTTAGTTGGTAATGCTCCTAAAAACCAAATAACAAACAAACAAACTGTACTAGATGGATTTATAGGCAGCAGTTGTAACTAGCTTATATTGCAAAGGATTGAGAGATCCTTCACAACCAATTGAAGAATTTTGCAATGTGAGATGTTATTGTCATGATGCTGTTTTGCTTATTTGAGTTTAGTGCATGCTAAAATCACACCTTTTCTTGTAGTTAGAGTACTAAAGTCTATAAATTGCATTATTTAATACAAGATAATTGAAAATGAAAAATAAGTTTTGTTAAGGGTTGTGACCAATTTTATTGGATACTATGATGCAGTAACAATGAGAAAAAAATAATTTCCATGGATGCAAAAAGTAATTTTGATATTATATACTTGGATTTCAGGAAGGCTTTTGATACTGTTTCACATAAAAGACTGCTGTACAAAGTGGAGTAGTGTAGCATTAAGGGCAAGTTGCTGCTTTGGATAAAGGGATGTTTCAGTGGAAGAAGACAGAGTGGTTATCAATGGGCACTGCTCTTTGTGGACTAATATTAATAGTGGAGTCCCTCAGGGTTTAGTGCTGGACCATTATTGTTTTTGATATTTATTAATGATACTGATGAAGGTATATCATGCTTAATGTCTACATCTTCAGGTGATACAAAGGTTGGTAGGATTAATGACAGTAATCAATATAAGCTACTTCAACAAGATCTAGAAATATAAGGATGATGGGCTGAGAAATGGCAGTTGAAGTTCAACACTGACAAATGTAAGATACTGCAGATGGGTAACAGTAATCCCAGATTAAAATACCATGTGTGTTTGGTACACTACACTCAGCAAAGTGGAAAATAAAAGGGGGGGTAATTGTGCAGTCAAGTATGAAGTTCTCTGAGCAGTGTAGACAGACTGCCAAGCAGTTCACCGGGTTTTGCCAGTGATATACAGCAGGCCCCCGTTATAACGCGGTTCGCTTTACGCTGATTCACTATAATGCTGTTCTTACGTTATAACCCGTATCTGACTATAATGCTGTCACAGATCACTATAACGCTCTTTTGCAGATTGCATTTTTGGCATATTTAACGAAATCGTTTCATTTGATGGAGTCGATAGCTTGAAAATGAATAGCAAAATGGCATTAAAACTTTTCCCACGCCGACTTGAGAAATTTTCCAACGCTCAGTGAAATTTTCTCGCACGCTAATTTAATTGCAGTACAGTGACTTGTTACGTAGTTCCGAGATCAACATTTTAAAAAATTATCAAGTATATTGCTTGTAATATTTGCGTAATATGCATTTATCCAAAGTCTAGTCATCACTCAGTACTGTATTAGACATCATGCATAACGGATAGTTTACTTGAACGTTGTATCATAATTAATGCAACCAACGCAGTTACATTTTCGAACAGTTAATAATGGCTGATAAGAATGAAAAGGCAACATCTGAGCGCAGTAAGAAGACTATAAATGTAAGAAAAAGACTGAATTTGAAAATTAAATTAGACATTTTGAAGAGAATCGATTCCGGTCAACGACAAGCAGATGTGTGCCATAATTTAGGACTTGCAAGTTTAACTGTAAGAACAATTATAAAAAAAAAATAAAGAATTAATTTTAGCAGTGGGAAAGATAGCTGTTCCACTGCAAGCAACTAGATTGAAATGGAAAGACTTTAACTAATTTTATTGAAGATAATATCCAATGCAGAATTCAGTTAAGTTAAATATTATTAAAAGAGAGAGAGAGAGATTAGCCTATATGATCATCTGAAGAAAACTCACTTAAAAAAAAAAAAATGTGGAACCATTTAAAACTAGTAAGGGCTGGTTGAATAGATTTAAAATCCAGGGAGAAGCCGCAAGTGCAGAAGGAGCCGAAACTTTCAAAAAAGAACTTGTTAAAATTATTGAAGAGGGATATTATGTGTTATACTTCTCAACAAGTTTATAACATAGATGAAGCAGGACTTTTGTGGAAACGAATGCCTTAAAGAAGTTTCATATTGAAAGAAGAAAAAAACATGCCAGGTTTCAAAGCGACGAGGGATCGGGTGACTTTATTGTTGGGTGGTAACGCTGCGGGGGATTCGAAATTAATACCCCTTTTAGTTTATTTAGAAGAGGGCCAAAATCGACACATTTTTCAAGATTAAATTCATCAATTAAAATCAATTTAGATCAATTAAATTCATGATTTTAATTGGAATTTTAAGTTTAATTTTGATATGTAAGTAGTTACCACATAATTATATATGTATGTAATGCAGAATATTTTGTATGTACAAATATTTGAATATTAAATATTTTGACCGACATTTGTGCATCTTTTCACTACCATTTATTATTGATTAGGAAATATCCTATGGCACCGACCGCAACTCACAAATACATATGTTACCTTATGGGAATGCGGTACTCGCTTAGCGCGGATTCACTTAGCACTCTGTTTTTACGGAACGAATTATCAGCGTTAAGCGGGGGGTCACCTGTACAGGAACTTTGCTGGCAGGGATAATGAGGTAATTATTCCTTTGTACAAGCTACTTTGTACATGATAATTTAAGCTGCATTTTGAGTACTTATACTTTAGGAATAATGTAGATCTGGAACTGGTGAAGAGAAGGGGAAAATGGGTGTTCCTACCAAGAAAAGCTTCAGTTCTCTAAATTTCAGCATCTGGAGACTAGGCACCTGCAAGGAGATCTAATTGAGGTGTTTAAGGCCTTGAATGGATTGAGTAAGCTGGTGGGATTCTTCCTCTTGCTGAAACTGCATGTGAGGGGGAATAAATTTAAGTTGAAGGATGATCATAGGATAGATATGCAGAGGTTTATCTTCACCAGTGGGTGATTGATTGTTTGAACAGACTTCCATCTGTTGTTGTGGAAGTGGATGGTTTGAATAAATTCAAGGAAGAAGTAGACAAATACTTGGAGGGGATATTAAGCAATTAGACCAGCCAGTATTTAAATAAACAGATTTAAGTCCTGCAACTAAAACACTTTATTTACAATAAAATAAAATAAAATTACAAGTATATAGAATAAAAATATAAATATAATAGTCCAAAACTGATGTGGTTTAATTTACGATAAAATAAGAAATGTAAAATAAAATATGATGATAAAAGTGATAAAAATAGTAAAATAAAATACCAAAATACCGTTACGACTGTAGCTTTCGGAGACAGCGGTCTCCTTTCTCAACAGCATACTTCTGAGGCGCCTCCGTAGCCAGGTGGGAAGGAGCAGCAGTGCGTAGCACAAGCTTCTTGATTAGACCGGGGTTCGAGCCCGTCACCAACAAATACGGAGGATGCGGAAAGGTCAGGGAATGACCACCGCATATTCCCGGAGCAATATGGCCCTAGTTGCTAATGCTCCTAAAAACCAAATAACAACAACAACAACAACAGCATACTTCTGCTGTGCGGCACATCCTTAAATAGCAGATCTACGGCACTCGTCACATGGTTCTTCAGAAATATGGTTGGAATTTCCCATTATGCACCGGAAATGGCTCGGGAGCACGCTAGCTGAAACCGTTCATCTCGCCCAAGAACAACGGTTTCAAAAATTGGATGCAGGTGTACACCCCTGTCTCTATTAATGGAATTGCTAGCTGCCCCAATACGTAAACTCTCAAGCCATTTATGATCCCAGAACCCCTGTGCATGATCCGTGATGACAGCATCCTCCAGGGAAATTTGATGTTGCTTCTCCCAGAAGTGTTCTGCCACGTCAGACTTCCCGTAATTTGCGGACTTTATTGCATTGATATGCTCCCCAAGATGGTCTTTCAGTCGTCGCCCCTATCTCACCTACATAACACACCCCACAATCCAGGCATTTAATTTCGTATACCACCCCACTGTTGGCTTCTTCTTTCGTTATGGGGTCTTTGACACGGGATATCACTGTGTGCAACCTCCGTCCCGGGAGTTGCACACAGCGTATCTGGTACCCCCGAATTATTCATGCAATGTGGTCTGAAAGGCCCGGATAGTAGGGAATATATGCAGTGCTCACAGGGGCGAACGGCTCAGTATGGGTGCACTCTGCTCTTCTAATAAATCTGTCCAACACCCTCTGGGGGTAGCCGCATTTCTTGAGGTCTGCCGTGACACGAATAATTTCGTTACCTTTATCCTTGGAGGTGCTACAGTGGGACCACACCCTATCTATTAAAGCTTTGACAACACTATCCTTGTGTTGGCTGGCTTGTGCCGAGGTATAATAGGTATATTGACCCCAGCACATGGGCTTTCTAAACACCTTGGTCTTCAGCCTACAACCATCCCTAATTACCAACACGTCAAGGAATGGTAGGGTTCCCTCTGCTTCCACCTCTGAAGTAAATTTAATAAAAGGGGAGAAGCTATTAAGTACATCAAGTACCCGATCCTCCCTCCCCTTTTGTAGGCATTCCACTCAGGCCAATTGTATCATTCGTAAATAGTCCTACATACGCCTATCAAAGTACCTACCTAAGTTGATCGCACCTATAGTAGGACTTTCCAACTTTGTTATCAAGAATAGCAAAGGGTTTGTGTATTTTATAAAAGGACAGACTATACGAGAAGACGAAATTATTTATTTCGATGTTACATCATTGTTCACTTGTATCCCTATCAAATTTGGAGTCCAATGTGTTAGAATGGCATTAGAAAAGGATGTATTGTTAAGTACTAGGTTTCCTCTGAGTGTTAATGATATTTGTGAAGGTGTGCAGTTTTGTTTATCCAGTACCACCATGGTTTTCCAAGATGTCATGTATAGGCAGGTCCATGGCACAGCCATGGGTTCCCCCATTAATGCCATAGCGGCTAACTTAGCTATGGAAGAGTTGGAAGTCAGAATTTTTGAGGGTTTGGATTTTCCCATGCACAAATGGAAAAGATTTGTTAATGACACATTAACAATTATACAAAAGGGGAGGGAGGATCGGGTACTTGATGTACTTAATAGCTTCTCCCCTTTTATTAAATTTACTTTGTAGGTGGAAGCAGAGGGAACCCTACCATTCCTTGACGTGTGTTGGTAATTAGGGATGGTTGTAGGCTCAAGACCAAGGTGTTTAGAAAGCCCATGTGCCAGGGTCAATATACCCATTAAACCTCGGCACAATCCAGCAAACACAAGGATAGTGTTGTCAAGGCTTTAATAGATAGGGTGTGGTCCCACTATAGCACCTCCAAGGATAAAGGTAACGAAATTATTCGTGTCACGGCAGACCTCAAGAAATGCGGCTACCCCCAGAGGGTGTTGGACAGATTTATTAGAAGAGCAGAGTGCACCCATGCTAAGCCGTTCGCCCCTGTGAGCACTGCATACATTCCCTACTATCCGGGCCTTTCAGACCACACTGCATGAATAATTTGGGGGCACCAGATACGCTGTGTGCAACTCCCGGGACGGAGGTTGCACACAGTGATATCCCATGTCAAAGACCCCATAACGAAAGAAGCCAACAGTGGGGTGGTATACGAAATTAAATGCCTGGATTGTGGGGTGTGTTATGTAGGTGAGACGGGGCGATGACTGAAAGACCATCTGGGGGAGCATATCAATGCAATAAAGTCAGTAAATTACGGGAAGTCTGCCGTGGCAGAACACTTCTGGGAGAAGCAACATCAAATTTCCCTGGAGGATGCTGTCATCACGGATCATGCACAGGGATTCTGGGACCGTAAATGGCTTGAGAGTTTATGTATTGGGGCAGCTAGCAATTCCATTAATAGAGACAGGGGTGTACACCTGCATCCCCTTTTTGAAACCGTCGTTCTTGGGCAAGATGAACTGTTTCAGCTAGAGCGCTCCCGAGCCATTTCCGGTGCATAATGGGAAATTCCAACCATATTTCTGAAGAACCATGTGACGAGTGCCGTGGATCTGCTATTTAAGGATGTGCCGCACAGCAGAAGTATGCTGTTGAGGAAGGAGACCGCTGTCTCCGAAAGCTACAGACGTAACGGTATTTTGGTATTTTATTTTACTGTTTTTATCACTTTTATCATATTTTATTTTACATTTCTTATTTTATCGTAAATTAAACCACATCAGTTTTAGACTATTATATTTATATTTTTATTCTATATACTTGTAATTTTATTTTATTTTATTGTAAATAAAGTGTTTTAGTTGCAGGACTGAAATTTGTTTATTTAAATACCGGTTGGTGTAAAGTCTAATTGCTTAATATGAATTGTCCCAACCTTGTAGGCCTATTTGGAGGGGATGCACGGGTGAGGGAGTAGGATTTTTTTTATATGTGAAAACGTCTTTGGCAGCACCTGCTACATTTTTTGGACTGAAACAAACCCAGGTGATAATGAAATTATTATATTATTATAATTAGCCATATGGTGCAAGGAAGCCTGAGGCTTCTGCTGCACTAGCCAAAAAAAAAAAAAAAAATTTCTGAGTTACTCTGAGAGAGAGAGAGAGAGAACAAGAGGCAGAAGGGAATCACCAAGAAAGGGAAGAATGACGATATCCAGCTCAGTACCCTGGATGTGCCATACCCATGCTCACCAGATGTGAGCCCCTGGGGTTAAATTTCAGACAAAAATTACACTTCCTAAATGGCACTAACGATGCTAACTCAGTTACTAATGTTAGTGTTAGTACAGTCATTCCTCGTATAGCACGATAGTTGGGTTCCTAGAAACCCTCGTGCAATATGAACAACAGGCCCTATGGGAAAAGTAGGGTAGGTGCCGACCACCCAAGATTGAACACAAATTTGTAACCAAAACATTACCAAACACAATAAATAATCGTAATAAAATACGTAGGTATTACTATTACGTAATAAAATATTGCTAATGCTTTTGCTTCTATCATAAGCAAACTTGTTTTTTGTTTGATTTTCTATCCAAACAGATGACAGCCGTTCCATCTCTTCCAATTCTTGTGTCTTAATCTAAGGGATTTTAATTACACTTTGAGTTGTTCCTGCTATCAAAGTTGTTTTTATTTTCTCTGAATTCTTTGTAATTCTCGGCGTTGCCTCATTTAGGTCTGTATCACGTGCAATATCACATGGTCTTTCATTTTGCTCAAAGCATTTCACAATTTCATATTTTTTCTCTGTCAACAGAGGCAGACTGGCCATAAGCCTTACCGGGGAAAACCCCGGTGGGCTGGAGGCCGGTGTGATTTTGGCCATAAACCATAGTATGAGGCCACTATAAATTTTCCCGGGTAAGAATTTTTGACACAGTCCGCCTTTGTTTATCGATATTGCTTTTCTTTTTCTCTCTGAATCTGTAGTGTCTTCACCAGGACGCTTTCTTTTCACACCTTTTAAGTATTTTACTCATTTTTAGGGAATAAAGCACAATTACAAAATGAGGAGGCACGCTTGATACACATAAACAAAGCTGCGCGCGTGTAGCAACTGAATAAACAACATCGTAAAGGCAGTGATACACTATTAACACCTCATATTTTACTAAAGCACATTTCTAGGGATTACTACCATAAAACAATTTCCAGTTGCGTTTCTGCTAGTGGAATCTGTTATAAACTGGTAGTAAACTCGATCTAATTGCATTTGCGATAATACTGATAGCTGGAATTGTGTCGGTTTTTACGTTATTATGGTGAAATGTGTTTCCCCTTCACTGATATAAGAAACATAAATACATTTTCAGAATCTTCTCTTAATTCCTATCGTGTTGCATTCGGTTGGGGTGATTCTGCGTTCGACTGCCGTTTCTTGTAAACACCAAGGCGAATTCGCTTATGCACCAAGGTGCATAAGCGAATTCGGTTCATGTTATATAAGATATCGTTCCCCTATTTATAAATCGTGTATGATCGAATTCGTGTAACGTAAACACGTGTTATACGAGGACTGACTGTATTAGTAATGGCCACACGGTGCAAGAAAGCCTTAGGGATTATGCTGCACCAGCCAAAAAAAAAAAAAACCCCGAATAAAAAAATGACAAAAAAAATAATAAATAAATAATAATAATAAAAGAAAAGAAAATTAAACCTATCATCCTATGTGCTTCCCTTACCCAAAGGTACTATCCAGATGACCTTTGAATTTCCCCAAACTGTCAGCCTCTACCACCCATGTAGGCAACTTATTCCAGTAATTTATAACTCGCTGGCTAAAATAAAACTTCCTGTAGTCCAATCTAAACATTTCCTCCCGTAACTTGAATTTATGTCCCCTAGTTCTAGCATCATTTATAATCTTGAAAATTTTGTCCTCAATCATTTTACTGATGTCTCTCAGAGCCTTAAACACCTCAATCAAATCTCCTCTAAGGTGTCTAGTTTCCAAACTCTGCAACCCACATATTCGAAATCTTTCTTCATAAGGATGCCCTTTTGCCAGTCTCACCAAGCAAGTTACCCATCTTTGCACCCTTTCAAGAAGCTTGATGTCTTTCTTTAGGTGCGGTCTCCATACCTGAACACAGTATTCCAAGTGTGGTCTAACAAAAGCCTTATATAATGGGATTATCACGTCCCTATCTCTACTTGCAAAAGTTCGATAGATCATCGATAGGACACCATGGGCCTTCCTTGCAACATGTTTACAATGCTCAGAGAATTTCATGTCTGACCGTATCCAAGTCCCTTTCCTCCACTACTGGGTTTAGTTGAACTCCACCAAGTGAATAAGTTATTTTGGGATTACTGTTTGGTTCGGTAGAATAACTAATGGGTAGTAATATTATGCAAGAATAAAAGTTTCAAAGCCACTGTAGAAGCCTCCCATGTCAACAAAAGAATGAATTCAAAAACATAGAGGAGGGGGAAAAAATGCAAAGTTTAATAAAATCTGTTTTGCAAGATTTTGATCAACATCAAAATGTCCAGATTTCATTGACTTTTCATTAAGAAGCTGGAACATCAAGAAATTACATTCAAGAACTTCCTAAAGATTTCGATCCAGAAAATTTGAGTTCAAATGAATCACTGGAGGATTTCCAATTGATTTCTGAACTGGCTAGACAGAGTACTGCAACAACCAGCTTAAATTGCATCATCCAAAAAGAAAAAATCATATTTCAGCTCAAGCACCTCTTGTAGACCCTCCACAAGTTTCAAGAGTAGTCGAGCATGAAATCATTTACAAGAATATCGAACATGACAGAGTCCTATAAAGAATTTGAATGACAATTTTTGAAAAATACATTTGGAGCTGTTTGTGATATCTGTGATCGATTGTGGTGTCAAAATGGTATAAAATTGTGCATTCCATAGTTATCCATTACTTCTCATAGAATTTCAAACTACAGATGTAACGACTATGAAGCCCTAACCCTTTAGCCTCGTCCAAGGATGTTTTCGCATAAAATAAAATGCCTTTCATGCGTACAGAGTACATACAGTTTTTTCTTCTATTTTTTTTTTTTTTTTTTCCTGATGCGCTCTAAGATTGCTTTCTTGCATCATTTGCCTCTACAAATTTTAATACTAAAACTCCTGATAATGCACAAAATGAGGGGGGGGGGGGGAATGTACAAATTATTACTGTTTGTGAAACCCTGGTCTAGAGATACTGACACTTTTCTGTTTACACCTATTTTCACAATCAGTGCCTCTCTTCATAAATATAAATAAATATAGAATAAAAATAGATTACATTAATTTTTTATTAGTAAAATAATAAGAGGAGTTTACCTCAATATAGTGCGTAGAACACTTCCGTATGATACCCTCCAGAAATTAAAACGGAAAAAACAAAAAAATCGACAACTTACCGGACATTAGAGTAAAATATAAATAATTAAATAATCAATTTAACACAATTCAAATCAATTTAAAACAATTAAAAATCAAATTAACGCAATTAAAAGAATCTAACGAAAATATTCAAAACGATTTTCCTTCCTTATCGTTTTGAATATTTTTGTTAGATTCTTTTAATTGCGTTAATTTGATTTTTAATTGTTTTAAATTGATTTGAATTGTGTTAAATTGATTATTTAATTATTTATATTTTACTCTAATGTCCGGTAAGTTGTCGATTTTTTCGTTTTTTCCGTTTTAATTTCTGGAGAGTATCATACGGAAGTGTTCTACGCACTATATTGAGGTAAACTCCTCTTATTATTTTACTAATATTATTATCAACGTAGAACATATTGAGTAATACAGCTCTGATTCATACTAATTAATTTTTTATAAATTAAATTAAAACTGATATTTTGATGTTTTCCAGGCTGGATCTCAAAGTTTCATATCTACAGAAGCTGAATTCACAAACATCAATAGAGATAAACTTAAGCCAATAAGGAAACAACTTGCCATTTTGTTACATGCAAAAAGATGTCAACAAAAAAGTCAACTCAATGGAAAGACACATTATTGCTTTGTACAGCATTGCCAAACAGCAATAAATGTACTTAGCCATATAACTGCTTGCAAAGCTGGAGAAGCTTGCTCTTTCCCACAGTGTTCACTTTCCCAGTGCATCATGTCTCATTGGAAGAACTGTGCAGTTGATACCTGTGCTGTATGTATTCCCTTTAGGAAGGATTAGTATTGTATGGAAGGACACTAATGTATATTTCACTTTTATATGCATAACAGTGAATAAAAGGATTTTTGCATCTGGTCTTTGCAAAATCCTTTTTTCCGTTAAATATATTGTCAGATGCCATCTATTATTTTAAGACGATGCAAGTATATCAGTTTTGTTAATAATTTTAATGTGTACAAAGTTGTTGTTATTGTTGTTGTTATTATTATTATTAAAATAAGTTTTAATGATTGTATTGATATTGCCTTGAAGTCATATAACACTGTCCAATGCAAACAATTTACTTAATAAACCGATTGAGACATGTTATTTAAAACTGAATCACACACACAGTAACATATATATTAAAAGACAAAATGAAAATTTAAGATCTGTACTTGAAAAAGGATTCTCTCCTAAAAAAAAAGTCAACTTTTTTGTAAGAAAGAGGGCCAAGGAACAAAACTAGCAAGAACTTATACGGTATCTTGATGGTTTTGTTCCTAAAACAGCTTATGTATTATAGAATATAACAGATATTCTGTTGTATTCACAGATACCTTCTGAGAAGATATTATAAGTTAACTACCGTTTTTTTTTTTTCAAAAAGGGGGGGGCGATGCAAGTATATCAGTTTTGTTAATAATTTTAATGTGTACAAAGTTGTTGTTATTGTTGTTGTTATTATTATTATTAAAATAAGTTTTAATGATTGTATTGATATTGCCTTGAAGTCATATAACACTGTCCAATGCAAACAATTTACTTAATAAACCGATTGAGACATGTTATTTAAAACTGAATCACACACAGTAACATATATATTAAAAGACAAAATGAAAATTTAAGATCTGTACTTGAAAAAGGATTCTCTCCTAAAAAAAAAGTCAACTTTTTTGTAAGAAAGAGGGCCAAGGAACAAAACTAGCAAGATCTTATACGGTATCTTGATGGTTTTGTTCCTAAAACAGCTTATGTATTATAGAATATAACAGATATTCTGTTGTATTCACAGATACCTTCTGAGAAGATATTATAAGTTAACTACCGTTTTTTTTTTTTCAAAAAGGGGGGGGGGCAAACTGTAGCAGCACCTAAGTTATTCGTATAGTAGTATGGTAAAATATGGTATACAAATGAAATTAAATGAAGCAAGTGGTTAATTAGCTCTTTACTAATCATGTAATGGTAAAACTAGTAGTAAGAACTTCTTTTTAAGTCACTCACCACTTAAAAATTTTTTATGTGCTATAGTGATCGTTTTTTTGTTGGATATTATAACTGGATTTTTATCAGTGTTTATAACTTCATTTATCATGGAGGTGGGGAGGATAATTTGCACTGTGAATTGTCTTTTGATGTACAAAATCTCATGGCATTGTGCGCCTCCATAGCCAGGTGGGAAGGAGCAGTAGTGCATAGCACACTTCTTGATTAGACTGGGGTTCGAGCCCGTCACCACCAAATACAGATGCGGAAAGGTCAGGGAATGACCACCGCATATCCTGGAGCAATACGGTCTTAGTTGCTAATGCTCCTAAAAAAACCAAAACCAACCAATCATTGCATTGTGTTTGTAGAACAGATTTTTTATGCTATATGGGTGACGAGAACTGTCCTCAATAAGGTTTTCTATAAAATACTAGTGTTTTTTTGTTTTTTTTTATGTAAACCCCAAACACGAGAGGTAGTAGAACCTATAGTACTTAGTACCGTGCTTGGGTCGGAGGTTGAGAAAGACGAAAGAAGATATTTGTTGACATTGGACTTGAACTTCTGTAGACTGTAATTTTCATGAAATATGTATGAAGGAAGGTTGTTCCAGAAAACAACAGTTGAATGAATAAATGAGGAAGATGAAAAGTTGGTTCTGTGAGTTTGAAGTTGGACAGTAAATGGATGTTGGCTGGTGGCGGCACGTTTTCAGACTGTTTTGAAAGAGAGCGGGAATTATAGAAGCTAATTCACAAGAACAGTGCCCATGGAAGTATCTGTAGAAGAGGCATGCAGCAGAAACAGTACGTCTATGAGACAGCGAATGGAGAGACTCTGTTAGAGATGAATCATTAATTAACCTAACTGCCCTCTTCTGAATGGAATAAAGAAGTCTGAGAGAGGTTTTCGTTGCACCACCCCAGATGTGGGAACAATATTCCATGGCAGGGTGGATTTGCGATTTATACAGAGTGAGCAGCTGTTTGGAAGAAAAGTAACGCCCAGAGTAAAAGAGAAAACCAAGTTTTTTAGATGCAGAGGAAGCAATATTTGTAATGTGCTTGTGCCAAGAGAGATTAGAAGTCGGGGTAATCCCCAAAAGAGATATATCACTTTGCCTAGAAATCGGAGTGTCACTAAAGATTAGCATAGGAGCAAAAGAATCCTTTTTGTGAGATATAAGACAAGACTGAGTTTTAGAAGGGTTGAAATCAACTAAGTTGTCTTTGCCCCACTGGAGAATTACCTGAAGATCGGCATTTAAGGAATTGGTAGCAGATTTTTGAGAAGTTGAAGCTGATTGAGCAGGACAGGGTTTCTCAAAATGGAAAGTGGAATGCAATGTGCTATTATCGGCAAAACTATGGATAGGATTTCCAGTCAATGGAAGGTCATTAATATACAAGAGGAAAAGAGTGGGAGAAAGAACTGAACCTTGGGGGACACCGGCATTAGTGGAGATGTTAGAAGACAGAGAGCCATCAGAGAGAAAACTGAATAACAAATTACTAAAAATCGTTGGAAAACCATAAGATGGAAGCTTGTTTAGAAGACCTTTATGCCAAACACGATCGAAGGCCTTTGAGATGTCAAGAGCAACTACAGTAAACCCCCGCTTTTCGCGGTATCTGTATTCGCGGTCACTGATTTAACATAAAATAAAACCTAAAAAAATGTGAATTTTAAAGTGCCGTGAACATTTTCTGCCATAAAAAAACATGGGCGTGGCTAAAATAATCTTTCCCGGTCAAAACAGCGCTCAGTGGGTGGGGGGGGGAGTGGGGTGACAAAATCGCGAGCGTGGATGTTTCTCGCTAATCCTTGTTCAGTTATGTGTTATGCGCTTGTCATGGAAGGTTTCGTCATTTGCTTTTAATTTATATGCTTGAATATAAATTGAATAAATTTATTAATATAAATTGAATAAATTTATCAATTTATAAATTGATATGCTTACAAAAGTGATAAATCTACCATTTTTCAGTGTAAAACAGACTTTTTCGAGTGTGTTAACGGAAGAAAGTGACTGTATTTGGACAAGTTCTTTCTAACACGTACAAAAATATGGTTACGAATAACAAGGGAAATGTGAAAAGATCAAAGGTGATGACATTAGCGAATAAAATTGAGTTATTAGATAAAATTTCTAATGGTGAAAGTGTCTCCTCAGTGGCAAAACATTATAAAATCAATGAGTCAACGGTACGATCAATCAAGAAATTGGAAGAAAAAATCCCCGTAGTGTCCATGAAAACGCGCTAATTGCTTCAAAAATTTGCTCTGTAACTCGTGATGTTAAATTAGAAAAAATGGCAATTAAAAATGTAATTAGAAAAAATGTAATTAAATATTACATTTAATATTAAATTGTTTCTTATTTTCATTTCGATGCCATATGCTTGCATTTCACTATGTGCTGTCTATGTACATAGTCATACTATGAACGTACATATAATACGTAGACAAAATTTTAGACTAGTTTTTCTTATATATTTCATACTTTGGAACGGAACCCCTTTATTACCATGGGAGCCATAACTCAGTATTCGCGTTTTCTGTATTCGCGACATTTCTCAGGAACGTAACCCCCGCGAATAGCGGGGGTTTACTCTACTTGTGTTTCACTGAACCTTTCCATTGAATTAGTCAATAAATGGGTAACATAAGCCAGAATATCACCAGTGGATCAACACTGACGGAATCCATACTGGCGATCGTTGATCAGATGGAAGGTTTCTAGGTAGTTTAAGAGTTGGCGGTTAATTGATTTCTCCATTACTTTAGAAAGAGTAGAAGTAATTGCAATGGGACGATAATTGGATGGGAGGAATTTGTCACCCTTTTTAGGAACTGGCTGGATATGAGCAAATTTCCAAGCAGAAGGAAAAACACCTTTGGAATAAGAAAGTGAAAAAAGGCAGCAAAGAATAGGGGTAAGTTGAGGAGCACAGGTTTTGAGAACAAGTGGAGAAATACCATCGGGACCTGGAGCTTTCTTAGCATCAAGATTCGTCAAAATCCTTCTGACATCCTTTTGACGGAAGACCACAGGAGGCATTGAATGGAGTGTGTTGGGAATGGTGGGAGGTGTTTTACCAAGATCATTAATACGAGTTGGAAGCAAAATGGGATGCTAGCAGGTCAGCTTTATCCTTGGCTGAAGTGACAACAGAACCATCTGGTTTGGACAGAGGTGGGAGCAGAGATGGGCAAAAGTTGCGACCAATAACTTTGGCAAGAGACCAGAATGCTCGGCTACCATTAGGGCAAGAAGCAAGTTTTCTACTCTTAGCCTGTTCAAACTCTAGGTTGGACTGATTAATAACTGCTTTACAATTGTTGTGAGCTTTGGTGTAGGCAGAAAATGAAACTGAAGAATTAGAAACAAGCCAATTACGATATGCAACATTCTTCTTTTGAACAGCCTTAGCACATTTATTGGAAAACCAAGGTTTAGATAAAGGACGAGATTTTAAAGTGGAGTATGGGATAAAGGATTCCATTCCTGCAAGAATAATTTCACTAACACGATCTGAGCAAACATTGACATCAGAAGTTTTGAAACAGTAATCCGACCAAGGAAAACAAGAAAAGAAGTCTTCGCAGGTCATCCCATTTTGCATTCTTGTAATGCCAAACAACACGAGGTTGGGTATAGCCAAGCGATAAACGTTCCATTAGACAAGAGACAATCACCAAGTTGTGATCTGAAGTGCCTAAAGGACCTCTCACTTCGACCGTGTACTTAGAAGGGTTGTTTGTGAGAAAAAGATCAAGCATATTGGCTGTATGGTTAGGATTGTCCGGTATTCTTGCAGGTAAATGACCAATCTGTGCAAGGTCATTAGTAATTGCAAAAGCCTCCGCATCTCGACCAGCTGGGTCGGTGTGACTAGAAAACGGAAGCCAGCTGGAGTTGTGAACATTAAAATCACCAAGGAAAATTATCTCACTGTTAGGAAAGTTGGACTGGAGAAAGTCAAGTTGCAAAGAGAGGAAGTCAAAGAGCTCCAAGTGATTAGTGGAGTTGGGAGAACAGTAGAGACAACAGATGACATCTTGAGTCCTCATTTTAGGCAGGATGTAAATCTACTGAAAACAGGTGCTGAGGAGGACAAGATTGGTGAGGGGAACAAAAGGGTGCACCTACTGAGAAAAACTTTAATAATCAGGCAATGTTATGGAATCTGCAAATTGGAGCATCTTGAGACTAGGCACCTATGAGGTAATCTGATTTAGGTGTTTAAGGCTTTGAATGGATTGAGCAAGCTCCATGCTGATAGGATTCTTCCTCTTGCTCAGGTTACACATGAGTTGGCATAAATTCAAATTGGGGAAGGATGGGTGATTGTTAGAACAACCTTACAACTGTTGTTGTGGAAGTGGTTAGTTTGAAATATTCAAGGAAGAACTAGACAAACTCTTGGAGGGTATGGGCAGGTGATGTGGGGTTTTTTTTTTTTTTTTTGGTTGATGCAAGCTTGTTTTCTTTCATCAGTTTCCATTACTAATACTAAGTTTCCATGGATGGTCTGAATGTTAATAAAATTTATTCAGAAACCAAAAGATAAAAATCAAATGTGATGAGATTTGCATGACAGAAAATTGTTTACTGATGGATAAACCAGTTCTATTCAATAATGTTATGAAAACTTTTCTAAAAACAGCAAAGTAAAATTTATTCAAACTTCTGAAAGCCAGGTACTACCCCGTGAAAATCCAGCATGTTTTATAACTTTAACATTAGTAGTGGCAATTTTTTTTTATGAAAACCCCAAACACGAAAGGTATCAAAATCTATAGTACTTAGTACTGTGCATGGATTGAAGGAGAAGTATGGGGGGGATGCCGGAAACTTTGCTCTAGAGACTAAACATGGGTTTCACCACTTCAAGCCTCCAATAAGCAAAGTGGTGGTATTTCACCGGTTGATGAAAGTCATCTACCACCTATAACTATGCAGCTCTTACAGACAGCGTGCACTTTCCAAATAAACTTTGCTCTGTTAGATGACCTCAAAATATTTCAGGGAAAGTGATGCAAAATAATCAGGCAATGTTATGGAATTGAGATTAAACTTAAAAGCATTTTAGGGCTAAAGCCTTGGGTTGCGTAGAAGTTAACTGTTTTACAAATTAATGCAAATGCATCATTTTAGTATGCAACTAAGAATTGGTATCATTTAAGTATATCTCATATTGTGAACACCCTCACAATATGAGATATACTTAAATGATGCCATATTGTGAATACCTTCACCAACGGAGAAAACTATTGTTATTTATTCTTGGTGGATACTACCACCCAGATGGCACTGTTTTGAAGCTTATTATCTTCTCATAGTTTTGCAATGATGACAATCCAGTTATGAAGTATAACTCCCCAATATGAGAGATTCCTGATGGTGTGCAAGTAGATTAAACTTAAAAGCATTTTAGCACTAAAGCCTCAGGTTGTGTAGAAGTTAACGACGTACAAGTTAGTTTCTTATGTAGTTTCTGCATTTTACTATGCAGAAACTACTTAAGTAGCTAAGAATTTGCATAATTTAGAATTGAGATTTTAAAATTCTTTAATTAACTGCTCATATCAGAAGTTTAAACAATGGAATAGCCTGTTTTCAGGAAATTCAAATCTTTTAAGATTAAATTCGCCACAGCCTCTCTCAGACTACTTTTTAATTTGGGTGAGAAACTACAATATGTTGCCTGGTGTTCTTGGACAATCCTGCTAGAATTTCATATTCTTGTCACATTCGTTAAAACCACTGAATTTAATCTATTTCGATGTGTTATTATTAGATATTAAAGAGAATTCAACTCGTATGAAATGCAAAAAATATGATTGTCGCTTCATCATTAAAACTAGTCTCAAAAATTGACTACTAAAATTCAACATTTACTTGACATTAAATTAAACTTTTCCTACAGGAAAAATTTAGTTTCAGACAGAATATTTAACATCTTCACAACAAAATAAACCCCACATTTCCCCTCATTTATACAGAGTTTGTGACTGACTCAGAAACCGGACAAGGTTTTTTGAAATTGGTCTCCTCATGAGATGAAGTGGATCCAGAACGTTTCAGGATATTTTCTTTTTTTAAAGTTTCATACAGTTTCTGTTGCCTCACTTTATTTTTATATATCGTGCAGAGTGGTATGGGGCATTTCTTTTTCTGGTGGAAAAATAAAATTTTATTACTAATTATTTATGCATCAAAGTGTAAAATTAATAAAAATTTTAAGAATATTTCTTTCAAATATATAAAAGAATATATATATATTTCTTTCAAATATACTTATACAGTCAAACTTGGCTATAAAAAGCATCAAGGGACCGACAAAATTTCCTTGTTATAACCGTTAATCACTATATCAGTGATGAGTTAAATCTGCCTATGTTTTTTTAATTCTTAATAACTTGATAAAAAGATAGATTCAAAAAACAAAAGAAATATTAGTATATACCTACATATTATTTATATTAATATGCTTATATTCGGTTTTTAAATCGATCCAGCCAACCGTTGTTACATACAAAATCAAATCGCTGAAATGAAACTTCTTTAGGCATGCTCCAGGCAGTTTTCAGATGGAAGTAACTTGCATTTGTGGATTGACAAAAAAAAACGCATCAAAAATGTGACCATTACCATAAGTAAACACATTACAGGCATTTTCAACAGCCAACAATTGTAGTATACTAAATGCCCTGGTTCTCGTACGATCACTAAAATTAAGCAGCATTAGGCCTGCTTAGTAATTGGGATGGTGACCAAAAGGCAATGCGCAGTTGACTTTTAAAAGCCTTCCTTTCTTTTGTTAACCTGTGGAAAATATTCTTCCATTTTTCACGCATCATTTATAATAAGGTAATAAAGTGTAAATCTGTGCTTTATATTTGTACTTTTATAGCCTGTGGATAATATTCCTCCTATTTTCGCTTATTAGAATTGCTGTTAATAGAATTAAAACTCAGTTCATAAACGTGATCACAATGACCGGTGCTTACTACATATCATATAGTGAATGGTATTTTGTTATGGAGTGTCTATCGTAAAGTGGGGTACATTGTAGTGAGCGTTGTAAGGCATATAGCACACACATAGCTCCCCCACCATTGCACCACTCCATACCATGCACGAGCGACGCATAACTCAACTAGTACCCCCACTCACGATTAGATTATGGTTGTCCAGTGTATGACTCTGCTAGGAGCACTACTTTAAAACGGCTAAATATGATCCATCACAGTTCTCTGAGGACTGCGCTGGGAGCTTTCAGGACTTCTCCGATCCAAAGTCTATATATTGAAGCGCATGATCCCCCATTACACCTGCGTAGAAAAACACTACTGCTTCACTACGCTGCTAAGATCCAGAGTCTACCATCGCACCCAAGTTGGGAGTATCTCTATAATACTCGTTGGGAAGCCTTCTATGACAGCAAGCCAAATGAAAATAGACCCGCCTCTCTCAGAATCAGAGAGCTTGTTCAGACTTGGAATGTCAATTTAAATGAAATCTTCCAAGACACAACTACACCTGTTGCTCCTTGGACTTATGTGTCTGTCTCTCAAGATACACACTTCCTCCAGTGGGGGAAAAATATACCTTCCTGCAATATCAGACAGTTACATTCAGCTCATGCAATGAACAACCATGCCTGTAAAATTTATACGGATGGTTCAAAAACTGAGAGTATGGTAGGTGCTGCGGCAGTTTTTCCTTTATGTACAAGTTCAGCCACATTACCGCTTACTTGCAACGTCTTCACAGCTGAATTATATGCCATTGTTAGCACTTAGTAAGATAATTGAGCTTTCCATCTCATCTGCCATAATTTACACAGATTCTCTTAGTGCTGTCTCTGCCATAAGGAAGAATTCCTCCATTTCTCACCCTACATTGAAACAGATTCATTCCCAGCTATTCGCTTGCAATGTGTCCAATCAGGCAATCAGTTTTTTGCTGGATCCCTGGCCATTCAGGCATTCCGGGAAATGAAAGTGCTGACTTTGCCGCTAAACATCCTCAATCCGCTCTCTCACAACATCCTCAGGTTTCTTTCTCTGATTTTAAGGCTGTCATACGCAAAGCCTGATACGATAAATGGTCATAGACCTGGAAAAGTGACACTAACAATAAACTTTACCAGATAAAAGAAGATCCAAAGCTGTGGCTGTCTGGCTTCCAAAGAAACAGACGAGAGGAAGTGGTACTGGCAAGACTCAGAATTGGACACACACACACCATACTCATCTCTTCCTATTACTGGGTGAAAGCCCACCACAGTGCTCATCCTATCAGACGCAACTTACAGTCCGTCATTTCCTGGTTGATTGTCCCTTACATTCAACCATTCGGTCAAACACTTTTCAGTCACTCTCTACATTGAATATATCACCTGATTTATCTCGCATCTTAGGAAATGAAGCAAATATTGAAGAACTTTTATTATATCTAAAACATATTGGTTTGTACAGAAGCATATAATTTAATCTCTCTAACAATACGCTTTTTGTCAATTAACGACGAAGAGACACAATTTGGCCGTAGTAGCCCTTGTGTCATTAAACTGAACTACAACAACAACCCCGGTCTAAACAAGAAGCATGTGCTACGCACTGCTGCTCCTGCCCATCGGCTATGGAGGCGACATAATAAAGTGTAAATTTGTACTTAATACGGTATATCTTTACTTTTATAGCTTGTGGATAATATTCCTCCTATTTTCGCTAATTAGAATTAAAAGAATTTTAAAATGCTGTTTAAAAGAATTAAACTTTAATTCACAAATGTGATCACAATGACCGGCACTTACTACAGTGAACAGTACTTTACTATGGTGAGTCTATTATAACGTGATTTGATCGTACAGAAAATCAATCGTAAAGTTGTATTTTTCACTATTTAAGTAAAACTTCGCATAATTGGGTAGCCGCTTAATCGGGCCAAAATGCACTAGTCCCGATGTGTTCCAAATAACTGGAATCGACTGTGTGTATATATATATATATATATATATATACAGCCACTCCCCGATTAATGTAAGGGTTGCATTCCACAGAACTCTACATAAGTCGGAATTTCCCCCATGCTTGTGTGCAGCACTCAACAATTGTGCTCGCTGAATTGATTGAATCAAAAAAGAAATGTTCGATGAACATGTGAATAGAATTATTTATTGAATTTATTCAATTTTTATCTCATGTGCAGGAAAAATTACAAAAAAGTGAAATTTAAAAAATTTCAAAATTAATAAAATTACAAAAAAAAAAAAAAAGAGAGGAGACAAGCATAACGTCAGTAGGTTTTACCTCTCAAGCATCGTTGCCAGAATAGATGTCTTCAGCTGATATATACACTGCTGCGGAGTTGAGGGCTGTGGAGATTTAGAAGGGGTCGGCCGCTCAACCTTACGAAAGAACACATTAATGGATGACTGGACAGTGGCTTTTTTCTTTTCATCGTAGATTTCTTTGTAGCATGCAAGCATATTATTCACCCCTCTGTTAACTTTTAGGAATTGTTCGCTGTCAGGATCCATCTTCTCAAACCTTGCCATTGCCATCTCTTTGGCGATGAAGCATCTCAGCTGCTCATTTGGTTCATCTTAAGCTTTGTCAGCATTTTCTTCTTTCACTATCGCTGCCTGCAAGTCAATAATTTTTTGTTAGATAATTCCTTCCCTTCTTCCTTTATTAACTCCTCCATGTACTTGGCAAAACAACCTTCAACTGAAGTAGCTCTGCGACCTTTACAATCTTATCTGTAACCACTTCATATGATTCATCTTTTTCAAACCCCTCAAAGCCTTTTATGTGCCGTGGGTATATTTTCTTCCAAGTACCATTTAAATAACTTTAAGTAATTTCTGACCAGGCCTTATTAATGTTTAAGATGCCGTGGTAAATATTGTAAGATTTCCAAAAGTCTCTTAACGTAAAATTTTGCTTGAATGGCCACTGGACTCAGGGGCACTTGCTTCTGACTCTGATTTTCCATCCATATTATTAATAGCTGCTCCATCTTTGATATAACACCTGAACACTGTTTTGTGATTATTGTTGATGTTAAATGCGTTGATCTTTTGACATGTTCTTTTATATGCGCACTGTCCTTTAAAATAGTATTCACTGTTGAAGCAGCGAGACCTAATTTCCTTGCAATAGATAACAAACTTTGTCCTGCTTCATATTGCTTAATCATTTTCATCTTCATTTCTAAATCAATTTTGTTTCGTTTCCTGGCACTGCCAGCACTTTCACTTTCTGTTGGTCCCTTTCCCTTCATCATTGCAATACATAAATAGCAATGAAGAGAAGTTTCTGAAAATTTGTTTTTTATGATTGAAGATTTCAGTGAAGAGGAACACATTTCACCATAATACTGCAACTTAAAAACCCACAGAATTCCAGTTATCAGTATTATCGTAAATGCAATAAGATTGAGTTTACTACCTGTTTATAATAGATTGTGCTAACAGAAGACGACCGGGCTAGCCGGGTGGGTAAAGTGCCTGCCTGGCAACCCAAAGGTGGCAGGTTCGAATCCCGCCTCGGGCTTGGATCAAAGTACTGCAAAAACCTACTACTACACTGACAGTGGCAGAGAATGAAAGGGACCTGGGGGTGGTTGTGCAGGCAGATATGAAGTTTTCTGAGCAGTGCAGACGGGCTGCAAGAGTAGCTCATGGTGTATTGTCGATGATATATAGGAATTTTTCTAGCAGGGATAAGGAGGTGATTATTCCCTTGTATAAGGCAATGGTCAGGCCACACCTAGAGTTCTGTATACAGGTCTGGAGGCCTCATTTCAAGAAGGATGTAGAGATGCTGGAACGAGTACAGAGAAGGGCAACAATATTAGTGAATGGAACAAAGGGTGCTCTTATGAAGAAAGGCTTAAGTTTTGCAAATTACAATGTCTGGGGACTAGGCACTAGCGAGGTGATCTGATAGAGGTGTATAAAGCCTTGAATGGTTTGAGCATGCTCAATGCTGATGGGATTCTTCCTCTTGCTCAGAATAATCACCTGAGAGGGCATAAATTCAAATTGAGAAAAGACAGATGTAGGATAGACGTGAGGAAATTTGCCTTTAGCCAGCGGGTGGTTGGTTGGTGGAATAGACTTCCATCCCTTGTCGTGGAAGTTGATAGCCTAAATAAGTTTAAGGCTCAGCTGGACAGGTATTTCGAACAAAAGCTTGCTTTCTTGCATCAAATGCCTCTACTAATGCTAATGCTAACCTTGGGAGGTGCATTATGGCCACAGAAACTGATGCATCAACAACTAACAAAAAAAAAAAAAAAAAAAGCTAACAGAAAAGCCCAATAAACCAGAAAGTGCAAGTTGTTTAAATTGTTTTGTGGTAGTGACCTCCAGAAACGTGCTTTGGAAAAATATCACAAAGGCGTTCAAAATTGATTCTTATAACGGGAACATATGATAACTATGAAAGTGTAGTGCAATGTCCATTATAAATATGACCTTTTAGAGAGATAAATAGCTTAGCAATATAGCAAAATTTTCAACTTCCAAGGACTTGGAATGAATTACAAAAAAAAAAAAAAAAAAAACAATGTGTTATTGGGTTCACATTACGATATTTTCACAATACCTCCATTTATCCCTACAGATGCAAAATACGTTTCCATATTATTTTCAGTTTGCACTGGCCAGTTAAACTTACGTAAAGTTGAATTTGCGTAAGTCGGGGAGTTCCTGTATATGATATATATCGGGCTAGCCGGGTGGGTAAAGTGCCTGCCCGGCAACCCAAAGGTCGCGGGTTCGATTCCCGCCTCGGGCTTGGATCAAAGTACTGCAAAAACCTTGGGAGGTGCATTATGGCCACAGAAGCCTATGCGCCAACAACTACCAAAAAAAAAAAAAAAATATGATATATATCTATTGTTACCTATATTTTATATTGAACATTTTGCATTATCTGCATTTATTTCTTGTTAATTCTTATTTTAAAAAAATAACTATTTCTTACTGTTATACACCACCATCTTCAAGGAAAGCGGTTTCCCTGGTAGTGGTATATCCTCAGTTCTTGCTATTTTTATGAGGGCGTTGTCAGTATTATTATTTCAATTAGGTAGGGGCCTTCTTGGGACATACAGAGCCCAAGAAGAAAGAGAAGGGTTAATATTACTCATAGGAGTAAAATAAAAATTTCAGATGGCCTAAGTACCTCACCTCACCCACTACTACAGAGCCCTACGAGGGGATGCCTACTTGGGAACTAGCAGGTACTACATGAACGGCACACAAAGTTCATTTAAGAGCATCATACCCACATTTACAATAAGTTTTGAGGAGATGTCCCAGGACCAAAGGGAAGGAGACTTATTTGAATGCAGTTGACCCTAGCAGTAAGAACCACCTGCCAATTGATTGACTGAATGCAGCCAGGCTGGTTTTACTGCAATTGGCAATCAATTGATTGAAGTCAGGCTTGTCTGGGTCCTCTCTTCTTGTCAAAGCAGGGGCCAAAGAAGTGCAATTGGTGCTGGGGCCCCCTCATCCACCAGGATCCCCTGTTTCCAAGTTTTGACAGGTTGCAATGCACAGCTATATACCCCGGCTTCCGGTGATGTATCCCTGGAACCAAAAAGAATAGGGGTGTTGGATCCCAGTGATGCTAACGTGGAACATGGAATGCCCACTATGCTCAGTCCATCGTGGATAGTGGGCTCGGGGCATCTCCCTGGAAGATTTCTCTTCTGATGATGTTCTCAACCTTGATGGTAGTCCTCTGTTTCACCATGGTTGCTTCTAGGAAGTGCATCAGCATCTGTTGACTTTGTAAAACTTGAGTATTTCTATGAGCCAGCTAATGGGCAGTGAGTTGAAGGGTTGCTCCATTACTGCCATGTCAATGGTTAATTGCTCCTTGAAGCCTTTGCTCATCTACTTACATCCCTTCTGCTGCTCAGCCATGATGTTCTAGATTTCCAAGTGACTTGATATCTTCTTGGTTATGAAGCTGGTCAGGATCTTGTACATTGTTGGGAGATAGGCGATCTGTCTGTACTTCACCGGGTGTGTGGTGTCTTTGTCCTTAACTTTCAGATAAGTGATGCCTTGAGTCAGGATACCTGATGCTATAATACCCATAACAATGACAATGTTAGGGGTTATGATCTGGGTGAACTCTTCCGCTATGTGTGTGTGTGTGTGTGTGTGTGTGTGTGTGTGTGTGTGTGTGTGTGTGTGTGTGTGTGTGTGTGTGCGTGCGTGTGTGCGCACACATGTACAGCCGAACTTCTTGCACCAATAGTTGTGGCTGTTACCTCTCTCCCTGGGGGTTTGCCACTTGTAGAACTTCCTGATCAACTTTGTACTTCTTCCTCCCAAATCTCTCACTCTGTCATCTCTTGTATGGCCTCGGTTTTCTTCCGTTCTAGTTTTATCCAGGGCACACAGCCGTTGTGGCTAACTTTACTGCTCCACTACTTGCCCTAGAACTCTTCAAGTGCCTTCTGGTTGGGGGGGTGGGGGGTCTGTTGCTTTCCTTTTCCTCTTGTCTGATTTTCTTGTAGAAGGCTCTCTGGTTTTCATTGAATATCTGGTTATCTGTTTTCTTCTGGATTCTTCCTGTAACAGCAAAGCCTCTTGTTGATGCCAGGAGTTTCTCCTTGAGGGTGTCGAGATATTTTTCAACCCTATGACTACAGGTTTCGTGTGCTATAATCAGATAGACCAACTGACCCTGTTGGCATATCTTCACTCTTATCTCTTCTGTTGTAGCCTTCTTTCCCTGGCTGGTAAGGCGCCTCCATAGCCAGGTGGGAAGGAGCAGCAGTGCGTAGCCCACACTACTTGATTAGACCGGGATTCGAGCCCGTCACCACCAAACACAGAGGATGCGGAAAGGTCAGGGAATGATCACCGCATATTCCCGGAGCAATATGGCCTTAGTTGCTAATGCTCCTAAAAACCAAATAACAACAACAACAACCCTGGCTGGTGATTCCTTGTCTTTGCATTTTGTTTTCTGTTGATTTCTGATTTCTCTTCCATTCATCCTGATGGTTGCTACAGTCGTACAGTAAATGGCTATGTGGATGGTATGTATATAGTGTTGCTTATTGTTGTTGAGGTAATTCGGTATTATTTCGTAGTATTTGGTATTACTTGCCACAGGATTCTGTTGGGTCTCTGCTTTGGTGTGGTGTGGGATCCATTCCTTCGAATTCTGCTAGGGCTTTCTACCACCCTTCTTCTATTTGGGATATTGTTGCTCCTCTTCTAGTTTTGGTTCTGTTATCTCTGTATTCATTGTTCTTTTCAGTTGACTGCTCACATCCTGCTTGATTTTTTCTAAGATTGCAGGAGCTATCAGGTTCTTCATGACAATCATCCATCTCTAGTTTGCTATTCCCTGTTTGGTAACCAAATGCTCCAACTGCTTGATGTGTAGTTTAAAATCCGTACACTGTCATAGAGGTCTCTAACTTAGTTACTTCATATGCTTGCATGATGATTGTATTCATTTTGATGCTCCACTTCATGCATTGGCTCTTTCTTCGCTCCCGGGTGGTCATTGGCACAGTTGTAAGGAAGCACTCCCAGTTGGTTTGGCTGGGTGGTAGCCATATAGTAGATGGGTCTTGCCTTTGAGTTGTGGTAGCCATATGGGAGACAGCAGCACTTGCTCCACTGTTCTCTGCAGGAGTCTGTCTCTGACTTTTAGGGCCAATTCTTTGCCTAAGGCCTGAATATGAGTGACTTTATTCTGTGCCACACTCAATGTAGCATGTTCAATATTTCCACTTCTCATCTTCATCCAGCTATGGAGGTGGATCTGTTTAGCTTTGGTTTTTGTGGGTGGTAGTTATTGGGAGTGACATCAGACGGCACAACTCTCTGCCTCAGCCATCAGTAAGACCTTGAGGGAGGTAGTTCCAATAAAGTGACTTTCACTTTTTTCTCCCTCCACATTTTTATTTTCTCCTCCCACAGCATGATTCAAACTTGGGTCCAGTATATTAGTGGTCCAGCATCATAACCACTGGGCTAATTGTACCCCTTATTTATTATTATTAATTTTTCTTACTATTCACCAATATGTGCTAATATTCTGTGATTCAGTGAGTGTTATCCATGTTTTGTAAAATAAATGTAAATAATTTTATAAAATAATAATTCAAGCATAAAACAAATATCATCCAACTTTGGGTAGTAACAGTACCAATCATTTGGCAAGTGTTTTCTAAACTGTACTTGCTTACAAAACAGGGGGAAAAAAATAAATAATATAAGGTGGCAAGAGTACAGACGCTTTTCACTCATAATTCTAAGTAAATATCAAGATATCGCTTCCAAAACTACTCAATAAGTATAATAACTTGTATAATTAGGAAGATATATGGAGACTAATTTTGAACCTAATTAGTCTCCATATACCTCTGTAGTCACTGTAATGTACAATATTTTAGGTTTGAACTTTTTGTGTTTTCCTAAAAACTTGTTTGAGTGTTTAATAAGCATAACCATAAGGTAAGGGATACTTACATCACAGTTTGCTGCATGTGTTTTGAATAGGGTACTGATCCCTTCACAGAAAGAACATCCTCCTCTTATTCCCTTGTCACAATTATTTGCATGCTGAAGAACAATCTTCATCTTAGCACAATGTAGAAAACTGCATGTGGCATCTTGACATTCAGAAGCATGTTCGAGTGACTTGACATATACTTGGGTACTGTGAGCATGGAATTCTGTTTGGCTACTGTGGCCTTTATCAGCATTTGGGACATCGAGATTTAATAATTCAATGATTTCAACATCAAGAATCTCATCTTTTCCATTTGTGCCGTCCAGTTCATTCTGATCAAAACAGAAGCCTTCATAAACATCAAAATTTTAAACAAAAAGATAAAATAATTAACCAATCTTAAAAGTTCATCACTACAAGTGGCATGCAATAATAGTGCACAACATTTCTTACACGATATTCTTAATTCAACTGTCATTCTTTCAACTGAAGTTGAAAGTTGTCATTCTTATAATGACTTAACTTTTTCTTATGTAAGATGAAGAAAAAACTACCTAAATACTCAAAATAAGTAACACTATAATCATAATAAATTAACAAATATTGAACTATCATACAAATAAAATTTTTATGCTAATTTCCATGTTATGTAGGTTGAAAACCTCCCCTATTCCCACATTTTGAGACTCTTCTGTCGAGACTAAGAGAGCTACATATTTTCAGAAACCACTAAGTGAAAGTTTATTTATTCATTTGAAATTATTGCTTTTCTCTAACTTTTGATATAAAATTAGTAGCGTACTATTTCTTTGTGATTTCTTGATTAATTTAGTGCATTTATTCATTAATTGGCCTTTGCAATTGCTTGGTCGACTTCCGCTGGCATTGTTTTAGTACTGATATAGCAGATACTGAAGGTGTCTAAATAGCTTGTACCAGTGTAATCAGTATCAAAAGAGGATTATAAATTGTAATTTATAGCACAACATACACTGAGTGGACAGAATTCATGGGATACCCAACTAGTAACAGATAGGCCCACCTTTTGCCCGAATAAGGGAAGTCAAACAGCGAGGCATTGAGTCCACTAGTTCACGAAAGTGTTCCAGAGGTATTTCCATCGATGTTTGCTGCACTGCTGTCCATAATTCCGTTGCATTCCTGGGTGAAGGCTCCAAAGCTCAAATGGACCTTTCTACAGCATCCCAAAGATGCTCCACAGAGTTCATGTCCAGTGAATGGGGAGGCCATTCCATGGTGGTAAAATCTGCAGAATGCTCTTCGAACTATGTTTTAGTCACCGGGGCTCTGTAGGTAGGCGCATTGTCCTGCTGGAAGAGTCCGCTGCCCTGTGAATGCACAATAAACATGAAGGGATATGGACATGTAACCTGAATTGTTCAGAGATGTATCTAGACGTACCAGAGGTGTCAAAGTGTACCAGTTAAACATGCCTCAGACAATTACCAACTATTCACCTGCCTGAACAGTTCCTTATTGACATGACAGGTGCATTGCTTCATGTGGTTTCTGACAGATATGTACCCTCCCATCCGCTTGAAATAACTAGAAATGGAACTCGTGGGACCAGGAGACCCGTCTCCAATCATCTAACGTAAAGTGACGATGTTCTTTTACCCAGTTGAGGTGTAGCGTCCTGAGTCATGGTGTTAGCAATGGGACTGTGGAGGATCGGCAGCTCCCATAACCTACTGAGGCTAATGGTTTTAGTGGAGACGTTTTAGTAGAGATAAAAAAAAAAAAAAGGTAAAGTGCAGCCATTATCAACCAACTGCAGGATGGAAGCCTCCTCAACAATTCATGCTAAGGGAAATGGACCATAATCTGCCACGCTGGTCCAGTGCGGGTTGGCAGATCGACCGTATTCAGCAGTCAGGGGCTTGAACCCCGGTCTACTAAAAGAGCGTGTGCTACTGCACTCGCACTCCTGACCACTCGGCTACGGCGGCCGTTTTTAGTAGAGATAGGGACGTTATAATCCCATTATATAAGGCTTTTGTTAGACCACACTTGGAATACTGTGTTCAAGTATGGAGACTGCACCTAAAGAAAGACATCGAGCTTCTTGAAAGGGTGCAAAGACTAGTAACTCGCCTGGTGAGATCGGCAAAAGGGCGTCCTTATGAAGAAAGACTTCGAATATGTGGGCTGCAGAGTTTGGAAACTAGACACCTTAGAGGAGATTTGATTGAGGTGTTTAAGGCTTTGAAAGGCATCAGTAAAATGAATGAGGACGAAATTTTCAAGATTATAAATGATGCTAGAACTAGGGGACATAAATTCAAGTTATGGGGGAAAATGTTTAGATTGGACTGCAGGAAGTTTTATTTTATCCAGCGAGTTATAAATTACTGGAATAAGTTGCCTACATGGGTGGTAGAGGCTGACAGTTTGGGGAAATTCAAAGGTCATCTGGTTAGTACCTTCGGGTCAGGGAAGCGCATAGGATAATAGGTTTAATTTCCTTTTCTTTTATTAATTATTATTATTTATTTTTTTATTGGCTGGTGCAGCATAAGCCATAGGCTTTCTTGCACCATGTGGCCATTACTAATACTAATACTAATAAGGCAATGGTCAGGACACACCTTGAGTACTGTATCCAGGTCTGGAGGCATCATTTTAAGAAGGATGTAGAGCTGCTGGAGAGAGTACAGAGAAGGGCAACAAGATTAGTAAATGGGCTAAATGTTTGCTCTTATGAAGAAAGGCTTAAGTTTTGCAGATTACAGTGTCTGGAGACTAGGCACCTGCGAGGTGATCTGATTGAGGTGTATAAAGTCTTGAATGGTTTGAGCATGCTCAATGCTGATGGGATTCTTATAAAATATATGCTATGCAAAGGTCTGTTCTCAAGCAAATGGGGATTATCTTAAATCATAAAGGTTCTATAAGTATGTATCAAATTTTTGTATTCTGAAAATTCATAATTTGGTCACTTACATTACTTTATACACACCCTGTATTATACAAAACAGGTTCAAAAAAAAGCCCCAATAAGAAATTTATTGCTAATCATATGCATGTAATGACAACACTATGGTACAATAACAGTGTTATTCTTTGCCAGAGTGCTACCTTTGCAGATGAATTAAGAAACATTAAAGACTCTTAAGAGCTAAAAAATTTTTTTTCTGAAGGTTAGCAGAAACACTATTTTGAAGAACACATTATGCAAATATGTTACTCCTATCATGGAAGTGCAATGCTATTAAATTTTTTGAATCTGCCTTATATTATATTCACAATGTAATAATAAAAGAAAATGATTTGAACTAAATGAACAGACCTCCAATATCTGCAATGTGCCGGCCAACTGAGTTTGTAATAAGTCCTTTTCTTGCTTTATTTCCTAAAATGAACATCTTTCTTTTACTAAATTTCATTCTGTTCATCAATTTACTTAAATATATATTCACATATTCTGAAATATTCACAGTATAATAATATTTAATCTGATATGTTAATATATATTAAAGCTAATCTTTCTATACATTAAAATAATTTTCCTCCTAGTGATACAGCCAATGGGAGAAGAAGGATGCAGGTTACATGGTAATAGGTAACAGAAGCTTGTTTTAGCGCAGTCATGCTAGATAAACCTCGTGAATATGCTTTGTTTATCTAGCATGATCATGCAATACCATTCTTGATTTCCATATGTAACATATTTATAATAGAAGACAATATGCACAAGGCATAATTTCTTATGAATTTAGGTAATTAACTATAAACCCATAAGAAATTATGTCTTGTGCATTTTGTCTTCTAAATGAATTATTATTTATTAACCATTTGGCATCTCTCATATTGTGGAAATAACTTCGCAACTGTGATGCCATGTTGCATTACCAGGGTACCTGCCCACCCACCGATGATGAAGCCAACTAGCTTCGAAATGATCATCTGGGTGGTGGTATCCACTGAAAATAAATAACAGTAGTCTTCTCTACTAGAGAAGCGTTATTTATTCGAAGTAGTGCAATACCAGCTATCTCGTTGTGAAGGCACCCACAATATGAGATACAATTAAAACGATGCCTTTACACTACATACGTGGTTCAAACTATGGGCAAACTATGGTGTATCCACAATGATACAGTAAAATATTTATGTATTTATAGCTGAGGAAGACACACATACACACAGTGTCAAAAGCCTCTGTATTTTCATTTATTTTATCAAAAGAAGCGAGCGCAGTGAGAAAAGCCCCATTATAAAACATTAAAATAAAATAAGCACAAAATAATATATTACTATAGAACAAGTGCTACAGAATAACTACAGAAGAAGAACTATGCTACAACTAGGGTGCTGCAAAAATACTGCACATAAAACAGCAAACCTGACTAAAGTATACAGCACTAGCTGTACACCTTGTCATGGAGGAGACAAATTTGTCTCCTCCATTATACGGAAACATAAAAATGATTTTTTTGGAATCATGCAAAAATGCATACAGCTAGCTGAGATGAGCTTGTCTATCAAGTTTGAGATTTGCTATCAAGTTTTTGCATTTTAACATATTATGACATTTACTTTTTGGCATTTTAATTCACAAATCCAAAAAAGGAATTCATCTGTCAGAGCCCCATGATCAGGAATCACAAGACACTGGTGTCTGAAACAACAAAAGGGCATAGCATTTAAATAGCCTTTAACCCTACCAAAAGAAGACTGCTGCACAAATTGCAGCAGTGCGGTATTGGAGGCAAATTGCTGCTACGGATAAAGGGATGGTTGAGTGGCAGAAAACAGAGAGTGGTAATCAATGGACACTGCTCTTCATGGACTAATGGTTTTAGTGGAGTCACTCAGGGTTCGGTGTTGAGTCCATTTTTGTTTTCTGTATTTACAAATGATATTGATGATGGTATATCAGGCTTAATGTCCAAGTTTGCAGACGACATGAAGGTTGGCAGGGTTGTTAATGATACTAATGACAGTACGCTGCTGCAACAGGATCTAGAAATGTTGAGCAGATGGGCTGAGAAGTGGCAAATGAAGTTTAACATTGACAAATGTAAAGTATTACATATGGGAAGCAGTAACCACAGAGTAACGTATCAGCTCTGTGGTACTACAAAGTGGTAGATTTTGAAAAGGACCTGGGGATAACTGTTCAGGCAGATATGAAGTTTTCTGAGCAGTGTAGATGGTCTGCAAGAGTAGCTCTTGGTGTCATGTCAATGATATACAGGAATTTTTCTAGCAGGGATAAGGAGGTGATAATCCCCTTGTATAAGGCGATGGTCAGGCCACACCTTGAGTACTGTATACAGGTCTGGAGGCCTCATTTTAAGAAGGATGTAGAGCTGTTGGAACGAGTACAGAGAAGGGCAACAAGATTAGTGATTGGAACAAGGAGATGCTCTTACGAAGAAAGGCTTAAGTTTTGCAGATTACAGTGTTTGGAGACTAGGCACCTCTCAGGTGCCTAGTCTCTGATTGAGGTGTATAAACCTTGAATGGTTTGAGCATGCTCAATGCTGATGAGATTCTTCCTCTTTCTCTTTATGCCCTCTCACCTGAGAGGGCATAAATTCAAATTGAGGAAAGACAGTTGTAGGATAGATGTGCGGAAGTTTGCCTTTAACCAGCAGGTAGTTGATTGGTGGAACAGAATTCCATCTTTTGTTGTGGAAGTTGATAGTCTAAATAAATTTAAGGCTGAGCTGGACAGGCATTTGGAATGAATGAAGGGGTGAAATGGGAACAGTTTTTTTTTTTTTTTGGCTGATGCTGCATAAGCTTGCTTTCTTGCATCATATGCCCCTACTAATGCTAATGCTAAAAGGCTGAGTTGAAACACAACAGTTCTATGCTATGTAAGCCACTAACAAAGTACATACCAGTGAAAGCTGAAGACCAAAAGAAGTCTGAGCAGAAATTTTCCAAATATCCCCCTCCCTCCTTACAATAGCATCCTCTAATGAAAAACTCAGAAAAATCAGAAAATGGAATGAAGAGTGAACAGTTTATTCTTCTAAATCTTGTGCAATACAGTAAACCCTCATTAAACCGGACTAATAGGTGTTGAGAGGTGTCTGTTTTAATGAAAGTCTGGATAATATGAAATATGCTTTGTAATATCTAGTGTGTAACAAAGTTGTTCACCTTGTTCAATTGATAACCCTCCTTTTGAATAAAATCATTCAGTTGTTTCCTGAAAGGCTCAACAGCTTCAAAATCAGCACTAAGAATTTTCCCACACATTTTCTTGTTTGAAATATTATGCCGTCTTCTAAATCTAAAAAGCCAACCTTTAAATTGTTTAATTTAAAGCTAATTTAAAAGCGATTCAATTTAAAAAAAGCTAAAAAGCTTTAAATTGTTGAATTCAGACTAAAACGGCATCGTTTTAAGTTATATCTCGTGAATACCTTCACAATGAGTTGCCATGATATTGCACTACTTCGAATAAGTAACGCTTCACCTAAGGAGAAGACTAATGTTACTTATTCTCAGATGGATACCACCACCCATTGTGTGGTGGTATCTCAGATGGACTCAGACTAATGTTACTTATTCTCAGATGAAGCGTTACTTATTCGAAGTAGTGCAATATCATGGCAACTCATTGTGAAGGTATTCACAATATGAGATATAACTTAAAATGATGCCGTTTTGCTAATATTCTGATTTATTCAGATTTCTGTATTTCTGATGCGCTTGCACTATATTTATACATTGTTGAATTCCTAACTGTTTAGCCAGTCTCTCCACCGCTGCTTGGATTTCTATTCCTCACACAGCCAAACCAGACGAACGAAGTTGGGAAAACCATTTGTACACAGCATCATCTAGTGCTTTATCAGCAGGCATCCATATTCATTTAACTTTACTTTTTTCTTTCTCCATGTTAAACTTGAAAACAAAATTACGAATTTCACTTTTTTTCTTTTTAATATCCGACACAAGTTTGTTTTGCAATGCCGTACTCAAGACAGATGCTGGACACTGAAGCTCTTTTTTCAAGTTTTTCTATCACCAATAGTTTATTGTCAAGAGAAATTGTTTCATACTTATGCTTCTGTCCTACACTAGACTTACTTAAAGACATTGTTTAACTGTACAGCACAAAGATAGAAGAGCGTAACTGCGGAGCAAACAACAAACAACTGTCTGAATCACAGCCGGGAACCAGGTTGTTTGTGCAGAGTGACTCATCACAGCCCAATGACCTCGGCCACAATACATATGACCTTTGAGCCCGATCGTCATTTGATTTTTACACTTTTAAATTTTTTTAGAGCTGTCCGGATTAATGAGGGTTTACTGTACTTAAATTCAATCACTGTATGGTGACACCTCTCCAATTTATTATTATAAATATTATAATAATTCACTGGTATTTCTGGAAACCACATCAGCATTATATGGTATTTCTCAAAGTTTTTGAGTGACCTGAAACAGTCACGAGCCTTCCAACGAGCCACGTTCCTTACATTGTTATTATTATTATTATCCATATGGTGCAAGGAAGCCTGAGGCTTATGCTGCACTAGCCAAAAAATTTTTTTTCTGAATTACCGTGAGAGAGAGAGAGAGAGAGAAAAGGAAACACCAAGAAAAAGAAGAATGATGATATCCAGCTCAGGACCCTGGGTGTGCCAAGCCCATACTCACCAGATGTAAGCCCCTGGGGTTGCATTTGGCACTTTCTGCCACTTTGCTCATTTCCTGTTTTTCTATATAAGAAATTTCTTTCCTTTTTTTTTACTATATCCATTTTAAGGTTCCCTAAGTGGGATCTTTCAATCTGTGCCTGTTTATATACACAGTTCTGACTCAATGGTATAGTTACTTTGTATGTATTCATTACTCATGTCTGAAATTTTTCAGGAACTTCCTTAGAAAAAAAAATTTTAACATTATCTTAGTTGAATCCTTCAGTGGATTACTGTCAGCATACAAATTTGAAACCAATGACAACTCTTTTCTTATTTTTCCAAAGTTTGTTCCCTCATTTTCCCCCACCCTCCCACACACGAAAATCTTGATATTTCTAGAGTTTAAAATATTCACTATTTTAAATATTCAAGTCCATTTTTGTTCTAGATTAATTTTAACCTTTTTTTTTTATTTTCCATCTGTCCATTCTCCCATCATTTACCAATCAATTTTTGATTACAAGACACATGCGTGTGTGTGTGCGTGCCTGTATACACACACAGCACCCTCTAATTTAACTTACCTGGTGAAAGGGCTTCAACTTTCAGTGGGCAAATTAAGTACTGTACTTCCCTTATTAATGGTTTATGTAGCATAGGACTAGACTCTTTAAATCTACCTCTTTGGAGAGATTAGAGATCAGATCACTGAAATGCTATATCTCTTGGTTGCTTCAGATGCTACTGTCTTGTAAATGAAATCCCCCCTCATTATATTTTAATCTATTCTAACATTTATCTTTCAGCACTTTAGTTCACAAATTTGCATGATATCGTCAAGGGGGGATGTCTTTCTGTGTGTTCAATGTAAAGAATGCAAGGATACTAGGTGCCAACTCAGCATTGTTAAAGGCCTTTATGAGAGCTTGAAGAAGAAATGCCCTCTTCTTCAAGGATTTAAATTGGGGGCCTATTAAGCTCTCAGCTGCCCACCTCAACACTAGAGCTTGCGCTTGAGCATCAGGCAACACAGCAGTAACACCCAAGGCAGAAATCGCTGGTCCCACAGGATATGGTAGCTATTGCTGGTGACTATTATCAGGGAAACAGGAAATATTGTGAAAAAGGATAGGTGAATGCAACCAGGGTATGCTTGCTGGGGGGCAAAAGTTGATGACACTGTAGAGCAGATATCTTTTAAGGGTATAAAAGGTGATATTGTTGTACATGTTAGTACTAATGACATTAAGAGTAGGGGATCAGCAGAATCACTTAACTTACTTAGTTAAGAAGAATATTAAATTTAAGGCAATACATCCAGTAGACTTGGGTGACAAGTGCAACAAGTGCAATTTTGAATCAGTTTGGTGTGATATAAGCACAACTGACAGTAGGAGTATGTTATAGGCCTAATGACTGTGATGAGTACACCAAACAGCTATACAGGGAAATAGAGTGGGCCAGCAAATTACAATGTCTAATAATGGGAAATTTGAACTTTCCAGATGTTGACTAAAATCTGTGGATTGGTCACTCACACAGTAGCAAGACTTTTGTGAATTCCTTGGATGGAAGCAATAGGAACAAGAGGAAGCAATACTCTTGATCTGGTTATCACCAGTGATACTTCATGCATTAAGAATCTGCAAGTAAAAGAAACACTTGGTGACAGCGATGACGGTGTACTAATGTGGAATTTCATTGAACACATAACTGCTGTCAATGATAAAGGGAAAGGCTTTTGCTTTTGTAAGGGTAACTACAGAAGTCTCAGACAGTTTTTAAATTGTGAACAGTGAGACAAACTGATGATGTTGCCAACAGCAAATTCTAAATGGGAAGTATTCAGGGTAGTAATCAAAGAAACTACTAGGCTTTTCTTACCAACGAAGAAATAATGTTCAAGGCTTAGACCTAAATGGATGTCAGAGGAACTACTGTGACACATGGCAGAGAAGAAAAGTGCATGGGATGCATACAAATTAAATGGAAACAGGCCTATGGTCTCAAGATTCATAACAAATAAATAAAAATGCAGTATTGATGAGAAAACGGATAAAATAAAACAGGTTTGAAGTAAAAATTTCTTTAATAAACTCGGGAACAAGTTAAAATAAAAGTAATAAATCACAATAGCTTTCTTTCAATTCGCCCTTCTTCATTTGTAAATGTTATTACAAAAATACAGAATGTCATGTGCTCAGCTATGGTGGTCATTTGCGGTTGTAGCTGCAACACTTGGCTATGCTGCATGTGGCAACGTTTTTCATTTAGGCAACCCATCACGGTTGCCTCTGTGATGGGATGGATGCGACCTATGTTCTGGTTAAAGGAATTGCTACAACACAAGATGTGGAGCGATTCAAACCAGACATGACGACGGCATTGGCAGGTTCTGTCAATAATCTCGATGTCGTGCTGGGTAGACCAGAAGTGCTCGGCGATTGCTGAGTGTTCCACGTCTGCGGAACGAATTGCTTCCTTGTGCTCAAAAACTTGATTTTTGAGTCTTCTGCCAGTCTCACCAACATAGCAGACAATGCAGAAAATGTGGTACACCAAGCCGCTCCGTAGGAGGAATCGGCATCTTAACCCTCGAAAAGAGGGACCACAATCTTCTGCCTAGAAGCTGCAAGCACTTTATCCTGTGAGCCTGTAAGGCCCTAGAAAGTTGTTGTGACAGATTTGGATAGTAGTGGATAAAATTGGTCAAGTACAAATGTCATCAGCAGTTAAAGAAGTTCTGCTGCTCAAGGTTCGGTCGTTGTCCAGGAGTTCTTTGGCACATTTGATGACTAGTTGGACTGAAGTGAAGAGAGAGAGAGAGACTACGTTGAATGAGACCATAACCTGATCATCTGAGATTGATAGATTACAGACCAGGTTTAAGAACTCTGCTGTTGGAATGGTGTGAATAGTCTTGCCTACCAGGGGCAAGACCAGACTGGAAATGAACTTGGATAACTTGTACATTGGGAAACCACAACAGGAGATGATAGTTTGTAAGGGCACTCCTTCTTTATGAACCCTTGGTAGGTCATAAAACTGTTGAATCAGGCATCTGGAGGCATGCAGGTGCCAGCATGCAGATTCAGAGATTTTGACTGACTTAAACCAATTGTAGACGAGGCCGTTTACTTTGGTCTCCCATTGCTCTAGGATCTTCACAGGAGAGTCGTGTACAGGCTCGTGGAGGTGTCTTGTAAAAGAGATAGAGCTTTCACATCATAGTTGGAAAGGTTTAAATGACTACGGAATCATCCCGTTTCAATGCGTTGAGGGTAGAGATTTGATTTCGGTTTAGATTAGAATTGACAGGATGGGAATGCTGTAGGATTGCTGATTTTCAGACGAACTGCATTTGCAGTTTCTTCAGGTAAACGTGCCGATGCTGCCTCAATACCCGTGGTAAGCTCCATGACTGGGGAATTGCGTGGGAGAACAGCCAATTTCATCACTAGCGTGAGTAGCTCCAACTGCTCAGCAGACAAGCATTTGTCACTTAAAGTCAGCACAAATCGAGAGCAGTCCACTGTAGGGGCGCTTTGCTGGTGACTGGTGTTATGGGTCTCTCGAACTAATTTGTTAAACTTACTTTGCTGTCGAGAGTGATAACACTCAGATTCCCAGACTGCTTGGGAACATAAAGTCCGAATCACACTGAAATAAACTGAGATGGGAACTAGACACCTGAGTTCGAGCATGAACCTAAACTTGGTCTCCAATCTATCCATCTCAGATGATCAGGTTATGACCTTGTTCGAAGTAGTGTCTCTCTTCACTTCAGTCCCAGTCCAACTGGCCATCACATATGCCAAAGAACTCCTGGACAATGACCAAACCCTGAGCAGCAGAACTTCTTTAACTGCTGAAAACATTTGTACTGCCCTCAGATTGTGCCTGACTGGTGGTGATGTTATGTACGGTGAATTCCTTTACCAGCAAATTCACAGTACAGCTATGGGTGCGCCCGTTAGCTCAGTCACGACAAACATCACAATGGAGGAACTGGAAAGTCACGCATTTGTGGGTCTGCCAGATCACATAGACTTTTGGTGTCATGGACGTGTTCGTGATCATTCCCTGCGAGTCAGGAGACCGACTTTTGCATCACCTCAACTCTCTATCGCCCTTCCTTCAATTCACCATTGGACTGGAGTCGGGCAATGCTCTTCCTTTCTTGTTTTTTTTTTTTTTTTTTTATGTGAACCCCAAACACGAGAGGTATTAGAACTTATAGTACTTAGTACCGTGCTTGGGTTGGAGGTTGAGAAGACGAAAGAAGATATTTGGTGGCATCAGACTTCGACTTCTGTAGATTGTAATTTTCAGGAAATACGTATGAAGGAAGGTTGTTCCAGAAAACGGCAGTTGAATGAATAAATGAGGAAGATGAAAAGTTGGTTCTGTGGGTTTGAATTTGGACAGTAAATGGATGTTGGCTGGTGGCGGCACGTGTTCGGACTGTTTTGAAAGAGAGAGCGGGAATTATAGAAGCCAATTCAGAAGAACAGTGCCCATGGAAGTATCTGTAGAAGAGGCATGCAGCAGAAACAGTACGTCTATGAGAAAGCGAGTGGAGAGAGACTGTTAGAGATGAATCATTAATTAACCTAACTGCCCTCTTCTGAATGGAATCAAGAAGCCTGAGAGAGGTTTTGGGGGCACCACCCCAGATGTGGGAACAATATTCCATGGCAGGGTGGATTTGCGATTTATACAGAGTGAGCAGCTGTTTGGAAGAAAAGTAACGTCAAGAGCGAAAGAGAAAACCAAGTTTTTTAGATGCAGAGGAAGTAATATTTGTAAAGTGCTTGTCACTTTACAAATATTACTTCCTCTGCTTTACAAATATTACTTCCCTGTCACTTTACAAATATTACTTCCTTCCAAATATTTGTAAAGTGAGAGATTAGAAGTCAGGGTAATCCCCAAAAGAGATATATCATTTTGCCTAGAAATCGGAGTGTCACTAAAGATAAGCATATTAGCAGAAGAATCCTTTTTGCGAGATATAAGAAAAGACTGAGTTTTAGAAGGTTTGAAATCAACTAAGTTGTCTTTGCCCCACTGGAGAATTACCTGAAGATCAGCATTTAAGGAATTGGTAGCAGATTTTCGAGAAGTTGAAGCTGGTTGAGCAGGACAAGGTTTCTCAAAATGGAAAGTGGAATGCAATGTGCTATCATTGGCAAAACTATGGATAGGATTTCCAGTCAAGGGAAGAAGATCATTGATATACAAGAGGAAAAGAGTGGGGGAAAGAACTGAACCTTGGGGGACACCGGCATTAGTGGAGAAGTTAGAAGACAGAGAGCCATCTACCATCACCCTCAGTGAGCGATCAGAGAGAAAACTGGATAACCAATTACTAAAAACAGTTGGAAAACCATAAGATGGAAGCTTGTTTAGAAGACCTTTATGCCAAACACGATCAAAAGCCTTTGAGATGTCAAGAGCAACTACTTGTGTTTCACCAAACCTTTCCATTGAATTAGTCCATAATTGGGTAACATAAGCCAGAATATCACCAGTGGATCGACACTGACAGAATCCATACTGGCGATCGGTGATCGACGGAAGGTTTCTAGGTAGTTTAAGAGTTGGCAGTTAAATGATTTCTCCATTACTTTAGAAAGAGTAGAAGTAATTGCAATGGAGGGATAACTGGAATGGAGGGATTTGTCACCCTTTTTAGGAACTGGCTGGATATGAACAAGTTTCCAAGCAGAAGGAAAAACACCTTTGGAATAAGAAAGTGAAAAAAGGCAGCAAAGAATAGGAGTAAGTTCAGGAGCACAGGTTTTGAGAACAAGTGGAGAAATACCATCGGGACCTGGAGCTTTCTTAGCATCAAGATTTATCAAAATCCTTCTGATATCCTTTTGACGGAAGGTCACAGGAGGCATTGAATGGAGCGTGTTGGGAATGGTGGGAGGTGTTTTACCAAGATCATTAATACATGAGCTAGAAGAAAAATGGGATGCTAGCAGGTCAGCTTTATGCTTGGCTGAAGTGACAACGGAACCATCTGGTTTGGACAGAGGTGGAAGCAGAGATGGGCAAAAGTTGCGGCCAATAGCTTTGGCAAGAGACCAGAATGCTCAGCTACCATTAGGGCAAGAAGCAAGTTTTCTACTCTTCGCCTGTTCAAACTCTAGTTTGGACTGATTAATAACTGCTTTACAATTGTTGCAGGCTTTGGTGTAGGCAGAAAATGAAACTGAAGAATTAGAAACAAGCCCATTACGATATGCAACATTCTTCTCTTGGACAGCCTTAGCACATTTATTGGAAAACCAAGGTTTAGATAAAGGACGAGATTTTAAAGTGGAGTGTGGGATAAAGGATTCCATTCCTGCAAGAATAATTTCACTGACACGACCTGAGCAAATGTTGACATCAGAAGTTTTGAAACAGTAATCCGACCAAGGAAAAGAAGAAAAGAAGTCTCGCAGGTCATCCCATTTTGCATTCTTGTAATGCCAAACAACACGAGGTTGGGAATAGCCATGAGATAAAGGTTCCATTGGAGAAGAGACAATCACCAAGTTGTGATCTGAAGTGCCTAAAGGACCTTTCACTTCGACCGTGTACTTAGAAGGGTTGTTTGTGAGAAAAAGATCAAGCGTACTGGCTGTATGATTAGGATTGTCCAGTATTCTTGTAAGTAAATGAACAATTTGTGCTAGGTCATTAGTAATTGCAAAAGCCTCAGCATCTCGACCTGCTGGGTCGGTGTGACTAGAAAACGGAAGCCAGCTGGAGTTGTGAACATTGAAATCACCAAGGAAAATTACCTCACTGTTAGGAAAGTTGGACTGGAGAAAGTCAAGTTGCAAAGAGAGGAAGTCAAAGAGCTCCAAGTGATTAGTGGAGTTGGGAGAACGGTAGAGACAACAGATGAATTTGACACAATGAGGTAGAGAGATTTTAAGCCAGAGAAGATCGAAGAGAGGAGATTCCAAATTTCCAAGTCTCTGACAGGGAATATCAGAACGGACATATGCACAAGTACCACCTTTGAGGCGAAAGGAATCATACAGCGAATAATTTGAGCATCTGAGATGAACAGTAGTTGAATCATCCGATAACTGAGATTCTGTCAGAAACAGTACATGGGGCTTGGCAGGCTGCAAGTGGAAATGGATATCGTTGAGATTAGAATTGAGACCACGTATATTTGTGAAATGAATTAGGAAGTGCTTGGGAAGTTTAGATCTTTTTGCAGATAAGCTTGCTCTATTAGTTTGACAATTCATGGTGTATTCAATAGTAAGAAAAAGTGGGTGGGACATGCTGTATGAAGTAATGAAATTTTTGGATAGGGCGCACACGTTCTAAGAATATACCCAGATACTTGACATAACGTGGCCTCGACAATGCTCCCCACATACACACCACTCGGACTCCCTCCAGTCACTATCTGGCAGAGTAGAGGTAGCAAGATTATACACTAGCTGATCCGGAAGCCTCCTAGAGAGTTACCAATAGGTTCGGTCTGGTGTACTAACTAGCGGCCGGCCTGCGAACACCGTTTTAGAGCTGTATCCTCAAAATATAAGGAATATTGGTTCCCGCCACGACGTTCATCATAACCTCAAAAGTTATCAATCATACTGCATGATGGAAGAGATAGGGAAGGGTTGACCGGAACTTAGCTCTAGAGCCTAAACATGGGTTCCACCACTTCAAGCCTCCAATAAGCAAAGTGGTGATATTTCACCGGTTGATGTGAGTCATCTACCACCTAGTACTGCCTAGTAACATAGAGGGGCGGCGTTCCTCCATGTGGTGTGGGCACCACACCTCGACCCCTGCTTACGTTGGTTCACACCTGGGTGGTCACCCACCATGTAATTGTGCATGGACGTTATACCCATGATTACTAACAGTCCCACCATCGTGAAGGTGCAAGCAGAGGATTTGGCTGTCACAGACCGTCCGGACTTCGCCGAAAATGGGTCCACTTGACTTGAGTGTCACCCAAATATCAGTTCCATCAGCGTTTTAGACTCCCAGGTAGCAAGTACAGCTTGTCTGGCATATCTGAGAGAATGTCTGTGACAACCTCAAGGTTTGGTGCAAGGGCATGCATTTAAAGGCATCAGTCTATCGCAAGCCAATGTACTCGCCACCAACTTCCTGGCACCATGCGAGCCCTTTTAACCCCTGCCTCGACCCACTCCAATTCTGTGGATGAGAACCGCACTGAGATCGTTAAGGTAAAAGGAGATCTGGCAAAATGCAGCTATCCTACCAATGCCTTAGATAAGTTTGACCTACAAGCCCGTGACCACGTTGCCAACCCTAGGGCCACACACAGCAATGACCACCTTAATCCCTACTATCCATACCCATCACAACTTTCTAGGGTCTTACACGCTCATGGGATAAAGTGCTTGTAGCTTCTGGGCAGAAGATTGTGGTCCCTCTTTTTTAGGGTTAAGACACCGATTCCCCCACCTCCTATAGAGTGGCTTGGTGTACCGCATTTCCTGTTGTGATTGCACTGGCTGCTACATTGGTGAGACTGGCAGAAGACTCAAAAATCGTGTCTCTGAGCCTTTCTGGTCTACCCAGCATGACATCAGCCCATGCCGCAACGAAGAGATTATCGACCCGCCACTACAGTTGTCGTGTCTGGTTGGAATCATTCAACATCTCAAGTTGTAGCGATTCCTTTAACCGGAACAGAGGAGGTCACAGTCATCAACCCCAGGGACTCAAATCTGGTGAGTATGGACTTGGCACATCATCATTCTTCTCCTTCTTGGTGATTCCCTTCTATTTTCTCTCTCTCTCTCTCTCTCTCTCTCTCTCTCTCTCTCTCTCTCTCTCTCTCTCACTCTCTCTCGCTCGGGGTAATTCAGAAATTTTTTTTTGGCTGGTGCAGCATAAGCCTTAGGCTTCCTTGCACCATATAGCTAATAATAATAAAAATAAAAATCCCATCACTGAGGCAACCAACCCCTAAATGACAAATCTTGGTGCACGCAGCATAGCCAAGCATTGCAGCTTCAACTGCAAGCCTCTACTTCCAACAGCTAATTGTTGCCTGCACCTGTATATGCGGTTTTCATCTCGCATGACTACTCTAGCTGAGCACATAACATTTTGTACTTTTGTAATAGCGTTTACAACTGAAGAAGGACATCCCCCGTCCGAAGGCTATTGTAATTTATCACTTTTATTTTAACTTGTTCCTGAGTTTATTATAGAAATTTTTACTTCAAACCTGTTTTATTTTATCCATTTTCTCAGCAATACGGCATTATCATATATTGCATATAAATTATCAGGTGATACAGAAGCCTATAGTAGATATAAATTTCTATGTAATCAAGTCACAAAGAAAGTTAGGGAAGCTGAGGCAGATTATGAGAAGTCTCTGGCAAAGAAAAACAGCAAAGACAGCAAAAAAAAAAAACTAAAAAATTTAGTAACACAAAGTATTCTCTATCAGGTATGTCATGAATGGTTCCATATACTTGCTTTTATTTCTGAAGTAAAAGCTTCTTTACTGGTGGCCATGGCTTTTACAATCTGAAATGAAAATAAAAAAATGCAAGTTTTAATCTTTCAACTTTGGGCTATACAAGGATACAGTACAAGGCCTGAAAGCTAAAGGTTAACTATATGCTACACCCATGATCAGCCACACTCTTAAGTAAAGTGATTCTATAATTCCCAAGTTTCCAAAAAACACTCCCAAAATAGAACAATAGATATTTTTCTTTATGAATAAACTATTGCATGGTACTTGTACTTCAACCTTGTGCATGAGAAAATTATTCTTTGCATGATTTTCTTATGAATGATAGTGGCGGGATACTAGAAAAAAGGAGACCTCCCTAGGAAGATCAAATTATGAATATCTCATAATTTGAGCTTCCTAGGGCAATCAACATAATGTTCTTCAATATGCCTGCTAGAGGGTTAATGGTGTAACAAGACCTAGACTAGAAAATGAATATTTTTAGTCTAGGTCTTGTTACACCATTAACCCTCTAGCAGGCATATTGAAGAAAATATCAGAGAAAAGATGCATGGCTTATTTTATACACCATTTAGCCTTTTTTAAGATAAAAGGCAAGAAAAGTTGAAAATAGTTTACTTTATAATGTTATTCTGCTACTATACTGAATAATAAGAATAAATATATCTTTAGTAGCAGAATAAAAAAATAAAAAAAAATACAAAGTACATTGTATGCCTGAGTTGATTGTCTGTTAAAAAAAGTTCCTGATACTGCACAATTATGTGAGGTAGTCAGGAAATTTTGCATATCATCCTATTTCAATTTCACATTTTTCCCAATGGTGCAAAATGAATGAAACTGAAGCTGAAAACTCTACAGACAATCAACTCAGGCACACAATGTACTTTGTATTCAAACAGAGAACTTTAATGAATTTTTTATGGCTCTCATTGTCCATCATTATCCATCTCTTGGGGGGGGGGGAATCTCTCTCAACACAGTATGGTATGTAACAATTATATCTTATGGCTGCTGTGTCATGGCTGTCAAATGCTACAGTTGTAAAGCACTAGAAAAAATACTGCACCTGAAAGCCCTTAATTTTTACTTAATAAAGTTTTTGAAAACAATACCTACTATTAGAGGATTTTTCTAAAATTTGCATTTAACAGAGTAAAAAAATTTCAAACAATGACCAATTTATTGAATACACACCATCAGACAGTGTCACATGACCACTGCAGGCTATATATATAAAGCAGATCATTAGATACTGGGTGCCTCCATAGCCAGGTGGGCAGGAGCAGCAGTGCGTAGCACACGCTTTTTGATTAGACCGGGGTTCGAGCCCGTGACCACCAAATACGGAGGATGTGGAAAGGTCAGGGAATGACCACCGCATATCCCCGGAGCAATATGGCCTCAGTTGCTAATGCTCCTAAAAAACCAAATAACAAACAAACACAATTAGATACTGAGGGTTAGTTTGTGTGCAATTTAGCAAGAGAATGCACCAAAATGAGTGCAGTATTATGGTCAGTGCCAGATGTGCTGGCACAACTATCATGGATACTTGTGCGCAACAGTGTCTAGTGTACTGAGAATGATCCAACAACCAGAAAACATCCAATATGTAGGATACGGCTGAGGATAGCTTGTTGATATGGAAGTCTGATGAAGAATGAAAAGAATGTGACAGTCTAATAGGCAAGTCACAATTAGTCAAATGGCAATACAGCACAAAAAAAGTAGTGTGAAAAGGGGTAAATCAGACCCTATAATGGATGGGATACAGGAGCACACAATCTCATCATTCCACTCTTGTCAGCTGAAACAAGCTGAAAAGAGTGGAAGTTTACAAGTAGCTAACTCTGACAATGGACATTTGAAGAATGAAAAAAGGTTGCCTGGTCTGACAAATTCCAGTTATTCCATGTTGATGGCAAGACCCATCACATCAATCTTCGCGTTCACAGTTTATTCATCTGACAATTGTTACTTTCAGCAGAATAATGCTCCATATCACAGACTGTCCACAAATTGTTTCAGGCAACATGAAGCAGACCTTAACATAGTTTACTGCCCACCACATCTCAACCTGATTAAGTATCTGTGGAGGGAAGTGGAAATCAGTTATATTTTGGCAGGAACCCACTGCTCCAATATGGGTAATGTGCCTCAGATTGAGGCATATTTTGGGCTGCTTTGAAGGCAGCCCAAAATGTGAAAGGTGGTATTAGCCACCATTAAGTTTGCATAATTAATAAACTGACTACCCAATACATTTCTAATGGCAACCTTACTACTACGGTTCCTTAATTCTGTTATGAGAGATCAAACAATTGTTTATATGAAATATTTCTTTAGAAACCAACTGTTACATCTATATTTCTGCATTACATTAGCATTAACAAGGGCACATGATGCAAGAAAGCAAGCTTCTATAGCATCATCCAAAAAAAAAAAAAAACCCCTTATTTCACTCATCCACTCACTCCAAATGTTTGTCAAGTTCTGCCTTGAATCTATTTAAGCTATCAACTTCTACAACGACAGATGGAAGTCTGTTCCAGCAATCAACCACCCGCTGGCTAAAGGCAAACTTCCGCACATCTATCCTACAACCGTCTTTCCTCAATTTTAATTTATGCCCTCTCAGGTGATTATTCCGAGCAAGAGGAAGAATCCTATCAGCACTGAGTAAGCTCAAACCATTCAAGTCTTTATACACCTCAATCAGACCACCTCACATAGTCTCGAGACACTATAATTTGCAAAATTTAAGCCTTTCTTCGTAACAGCAACCCTCTGTTCTGTTCACAAATCTTGTTGCCTTTCTATGTACTCATTCCAACAGCTCTATATCCTTCTTAAAATGAGGCCTCCAGACCTGTATACAGTAATCAACATGTGGCCTTACCATTGCCTTATACAAGGGGATAATCACCTCCTTATCCCTGCTAGAAAAAATCCTGTATATCGTTGGCAAGACACCATGAGCTACTCTTGCAGACCATCTACACTGCTCAGAAAACTTCATATCTGCATGCACAATATACCCCCAGGATCTTTTCATTCTCTACCACTGTCAGTGTGGTACCACAGAGTTGATACATCACTCTGGAATTACTGCTTCCCATATGTAGTACTTTACATTTGTCAATGTTAAACTTCATTTGCCACCTCTCAGCCCATCTCCTCAACTTTTCTAGATCCTGCTGTAGCAGTGTATTATCATTAGTGTCATTAACCCTGCCAACCTTCATACCGTCTGCAAACTTGGACATTAAGCCTGATATACCATCATCAATATCATTTATAAATATAGAAAACAACAATGGACCCAACACTGAACCCTGAGGGACTCCACTAATAACATTAGTCCACGAAGAGCAGTGTCCATTGATTACCACTTTCTGTCTTCTCCCACTCAATCATCCCTTTATCCATAGCAGCAATTTGCCTCCAATGCCACACTGCTCCAATTTGTGCAGCAGTATTCCATGTGCAACAGTATCAAAAGCCTTTCTAAGATCCTAATATATATCAAAGTTATTCTTTGCATCCAGTTCCTTTCTGACTATATCATAGTATCCAATAAAATTAGTCAGACAAGACTTCCCCTTAACAAACCCATGCTGTGTTTCAGCTATAACTGAAGTTTTGTCTAGATGATCCTGCAATGCTTCTTTAACCAGTGCCTCCATTAATTTCCCTGAAACAGAAGTTAAACTAACAGGTCTGTAATTACCTGTCTCCCCCTTTGATCTTCCTTTGTTGATTAGTGTCACATTTGCACATCTACAGTCCATGAGTTCATATGGCTTTTCCCTGAGTCCAGGGAAGCTCTCATAATTATGGCTAAGGGTTTCCTTACTTCCTTTGCTACCTCCTTTAATATAACTGGATAGATTCCATTCACCCCAGGTGCCTTTCTTATGTTTATCTTCAACAATTTCTCTTCCACTTTACTCTCAGTTATTACAAGATTCTCTAGTTTACTGCCAGAGTTGAATACACCTCTGGCATTCCCCTCCCTGAATAACTCCTCATGTGTGAATGTAGATGCAAAATATTCATTTAGTTTGTTAGCTACCTGAGCAGGATCATCAGCAGTTGAACCATCAATATCAAGTGGACCAATCTGATTCATCTCCTTCCTTCTAGAGTTTACATAAGTAAAGAACTCTTTGCTGGTTTTTTTTTTTGCATCCTTTGCCAAAGATTTCTCGTAATCTGCCTTCGTCTGCCTAACCTCCTTTGTAACTTGGTTACAGACCAGCTTATATCTATCATATGGTTCTGTGTCACATGTTAATTTATATGTATCCTATGCATTTTTCTTCTCTGTCACATGTCTAATTAGTTCATCTGACATCTATTAATTCATTATTTTTTCTTCTTTAAGACTTCTTTCAGATTATGAACTGGATACAGGGACATAAGTCAATGTCACTCACTAGTGACTTCTTGTTATACTTTTCAATTTGATAAAAAAGTTCATATGGCTTTTCTCACTACTTGTAATCTGTTCTTTAAATATTGTTCAAGATTTAGGCCTAAATCTTGAACAATATTTCTTTGTTGGTGTGAAAAGCCTAGTAGCTTCCAAGATTAATTCTTTGAATGCTTCCCATTTTGAATTTGCTCTTGATAACATCATAAGTTGGTCCCACCGTATAGAATTTAAATACTGTCTCAGACCACCGTAGTCACCTTTATGAGAGCAAAAACCCTTCCCTTTACTCTTGATGGTAGTTACTTCTTTGAGTAAATCCCACTTCAGCACACTGTGATCACTAGTAGTTCCTTTATCTGCAGTAGTTCCTTTATCTGCAGTAGTTCCTTTATCTGCAGATTCTTGATGCAGGAAGAATCACTACTGCCACTGTACTCCCCAAATTCCAGTTCTGCACTGCAATTACAGCAGTGCAGAACTGGAATTTGGGGAGTACAATGTGTACAGAAAGGATAGAAAGGACAGAAAGGGAGGAGGGGTTATGCTGTTAGTTAAGAAACACATAAAATCTAAGGAAGTGCATCCAGTTGATGTTGGTGGACAATGCAATGTTGAGTCTGTTTGGTGTGACATAAGACATTATTACATAGTTGCCAACTTTAGAACCTTGAAAAGCTAGAGATTGGATAACTGTCAGGTTTTTAAGTCCATTGATGTGCAGTGGTCCTCAACCAAGGGCCACTGCACATCAATTCTTTCTTCTTTCATAATAGCTTTTGATAGATTCTCATATTGAAAACAACAGAATGGATTCTGCAAAACATCTATTGCTTCATCTATTTTTTTAATCTTCAATGATACCAAGAAGTACTGAAAAACAGAAATAATTTCAAATTTGGAAATGACATGCTGCCAACTGACGAAATTTGTACTACCTACATGAATATGATGTATATTGGATTGAAAAGTTACTGGCATAATATTTAAAGGAAACAAGCAATTCGCTTTATTCAAGAAAAAATAGAGGAACGTGAACAGACTTTCTACATGCATGAGGCATGGTTCAAGATTGCTTTCACCAGAAAGTTTGTAATTCAAAAAATCTTTTCCTTGGGGAGTTCATTAATTTTTCTTCTTTAAAACTTCTTTCAGATTATGAACTGGATATATGGACATAAGTCAATGTCACTCACTAGTGATTTCTTGTTATACTTTTCAATTTGGTAAAAAAGTTCATATGGCTTTTCTCACTACTTGTAATCTGTTCTTTAAATATACTTGGCAGAAGATGCTATTGTTCTACTATTTAAATATTTACTCAAAGGCAACTTTGAGTTTACTCTGGAGGCTACTAGGCTTTTCATTCCAACTAAGAAATACTGTTCAAGGTTTAGGCCTAAATGGATATCAGATGAATTAATGAAGCTCGTGGCAGAGAAGAAGAATGTATGGGATGCATATAAAGTATCAGGTGACACAGAAGCCTATGGCAGGTATAAACTAGTCTGTAATCAAGTCACAAAGGAGGTTAGGCAGGTGAAGGTAGATTACGAGAAATCCTTGGCAAAGGATGCAAAGAAAAACAGCAAAGAGTTCTTTACTTATGTAAACTCTAGAATGAAAGGGATTAATCAGATTGGACCACTTGATATTGATGGTTCAACTGCTGATCAACCCATTGATTACCCCCCCCCCCCCGTCTGCTCCCAATGAACCATCCTTTTATCCATTGTAGCAACTTACCCTTAATACCATTCTGCTCCAATTTGTACAATAGTCTTTCATGCGTAACAGTGTCAAAAGCTTTCCTGAAATTCAAGTATATGATATCAAAATTCATTTTTGCATCCAGTTCCTTTGTAACCACATCATAATATCCTATCAAATTTGTCAGACAAGACTTTCCCTTAACAAACCCATGCTGTGTCTGAATTATTGCTGCAGTCTTGTCTAGATGATCCTGCAATGCATCTTTAACCAATGACTCCATTATTTTACCTGGAACAGAAGTTAAACTAACTGGTCTGTAATTACTCGTGTTAAATGTTTTAAATAAAATTAATTAGCAGAAGGAAGCGACATGATTATTCGTTATTTGAGAAAGATTAATGCCACACTAATATAGCATATTGATAGATAAAGTTATTTTTAATGGAATGTGTTAATTAAATTGAAAACATCTCAATAACTGTTTAAATATTGGTACTGAGGTGTTTTCAATTTAATTCTAACATCTGAATAAAAACAACTTAATCTATCACATGATATATTAGTGTGGTATTATTAATTCTTTCTTAAATGAAGTTATTTTATTATCATTCTTGTTCTTAGCAATATTTTGCACTTAAACTTTTCTCATTACAGTCTGTGAGTGTTTATGTTATTCTAATCACACAATTTCGAATATGATATTTCTGTAGAAGACCACACTTGAGGAGCTACTTTGCACAATACGTCAGTGGCAAAATCTGGAATAACTCACTGGGAAAAACAGAATGCTAATATTATTTCATTTCAATAGCCACAACTAATGATAATATTATTTCATTTAAATAGCCACAACTAGTTCTATAATTTTAAATTTAGATATAGCTATGTGCTGTTTAAATGAAAACAAATGAATGCCCAAGTTCAGAAACTATAGAAGAGGGTTATTGAGAATTCCTCCTGTACAGTATTTAAATCCAACCCTCTCCAAATAAACGACAAGTGGCAAAATCACTATACTATCACAAAAGGCAATATTTCATAATGAGAATTGTTTACTTTTTAATTTAATAACATGTTTAAGTCAAAGCTACAAAAACTGAACATGTATCTATTATTAAGCACCAACCTTCCACTGGCCCCTCAAATTGGTACTTAATGCAAGTTTTACTGTATTTGCAAAAAACCATGCAATAAACATCAAAATTATACAGATAATATAGGATTATGCTTTCTAGGCAAAGGGGTGAATAATTATTTCAATTAACTAATTAAATTACCTGAATTAAATACTATAATTTGCCTAGTTCAGATGTGTACTATTTTTATATACAGTAATAAATTTTGCCCAAATCAGAATTCCGAATATTTGTCTAATTTAGAAATATAAAAGTGAATTAAACTTACTTTATCCATGTTTACATGAAGCTTTATATTCTCTGTAACTAATATCTAAAAAATGAAATACAGATATGAAATAATCATTGCAAAAATTCAGAAGCATCATTGCATATTATGAGTGATTACACAGATCTATAAAATCTGAAAGTTAAAATTTTTACACACATCTGTAGAGTGAGTGAGTGAGTGATTTATTTGGCTTGTTTTTTTTTTTTAGGAGCATTATCAACTAAGGCCATATTGCTCCAGGATATGCGGTGGTCCTGCATCCTCCGTATTTGGTGGTGACGGGCTTGAACCCCAGTCTAATCAAGAAGCGTGTGCTACGCACTGCTGCTCCTTCCCACCTGGCTTTGGAGGCGAGCGAGTGAGCAGCAAATTCTTCACTGTAAATGCAAATGCTTCACTGTGCTTCATGTGGTCGATTCTATCCAATTATGGATATCAATGAAAACAATTACAATGTGTCACTTCCATTATATCAAAATGTTTAGACTAAAAAGGTTTTAGGGCTGAAAGATTCAGACTACAGAAAATTCACTAATTGAACAAGTTAGTGCATAACATCATTTTAGTTCGTAGTAATTCATGCCCAGACACAATAAGAGAGAGTATATGATGAGAGCCCTATCGATCAATTCGGTCCTGGAAAGATTGTGCTAGGCTCAAGGGGTAGAATTTTTTTCAGCCTGGTCTGTACTTGTTAACAGGAGAGATTGCTTCTACACGGATGGGATACACTTAAATTGAAAGGGAGCAAGAATATTTGCTGATGCTATTGAGGCAGTGTTAGGTGGGTCGGAAAACTGCTAGCTTGAGGGGTTTGTTTGTTATGTTCTTTGGAGCATTAGCAACTAAGGCCATATTGCTCTGGGATATGCGGTGGTCATTTCCTGACCTTTCTGCATCATCCGTATTTGGTGGTCACGGGCTCAAACCCCGGTTTAATCAACAAGCGTATGCTACGCACTGCTGCTCCTGCCCACCTGGCTACGGAGACGCCCTCTAGCTTGGAAGGATACAAGGACTAACAGATTAACAGTAGCCACTGGCAGAGGTGAAAGTGATTCTTGCACTGCTTCTACTGGAATGAGTAGCAGCCTGGAAAACAAGATGCAGGATATTTCAGAGACTGCTGGGAGTCATTGCAGTACAAGTAAACACTCCTTCTATTGGAATGAGCAGAAGCCTGGAAAATAAGATGCAGGATATTTCAGAGACTGCTGGGAATCATGGGGGTACAAGTGAACACATGGGTTGTGTTAGGGTGGCTAAGAGGAAGAGCAGGTACATGTATACTTGCATGTACACCAATGCTAGGAGTTTACTAAATAAATTTGATGAATTTGAGGTATTGCTCAAAACATCGAAGGCAGATATTGTTGGGATTTCAGAGACGTGGTGTCACACAGATATAAGGAATGTAGAACTGGAATTTGGGGGGTACAATGTCTACAGAAAGGATAGACAGGATAGGAAGGGAGGAGGGGTTATGCTATTAGTTAAGAAACACATAAAATCCAAGGAAGTGAAGCCAGTCGACATTGCTGGACAGTGCAGTGTTGAGTCAGTTTGGTGTGACATTAGAATTGGGAGATCAAAATTGAGAGTAGGAGTGTGCTATAGGCCTAATGATTCTGATGAGTATAATAAGAAACTGTACAGAGAAATAGAGTGGGCCAGTAAATCAGAGAGTCTTATAATGGGGGATTTTAATTTCCCAGATATTGACTGGAATTTGGGGGCTGGTCACTCACACACTAGCAAGGCTTTTGTGGATTTATTGGATGATTGTTTTCTACACCAGCATGTTCGGGAGGCAACTAGAGGGAGTAATACTCTTGATTTGATTATCAGTAGTGATTCTTCATGCATTAAGAATCTGCAGATAAAGGAACCATTAGGTGGCAGTGATCACTGTGTGCTGAAGTGGGATTAACTCAAAGAGGTAACTACCATCATGGGTAAAGGGATGGGTTTTTGCTTTCATAAAGGCAACTACGATGGTCTGAGACAGTATTTAAATTCTATACAGTGGGACAAACTGATGATGATGTTACCAACAGCAAATTCAAAATGGGAAGCATTCAAAGAATTTATCTTGGAAGCTACTAGGCTTTATATACCTACTAAGAAATATTGTTCAAGGTTTAGGCCTAAATGGATGTCAGATGAACAAATGAGACATATGGCAGAGAAAAAATGCATCGGATACATAAAAATTAATGGGTGACATGGAAGCCTATGATAGATATAAGCTGGTCTGTAACCAAGTCACAAAGGAGATTAGGCAGGCAAAGGCAGACTATGAGAAATCCGTGGCAAAGGATGCAAAGAAAAACAGAAAAGAGTTCTTTACCTATGTAAACTCTAAAAGGAAAGGAATGAATCAGATTGGTCCACTGGATATTGATGGGTCAACTGTTGATGATCCTGCTCAGGTGGCTAGCAAACTAAAGGAGTATTTTGCATCTACATTCACACATAAGGAGTTATTGAGGAAGGCAAATGCCAGATGTGAAGTAAACTCTGGCAGCGAGCTAGATGATTTTGTAATAACTGAGGGGAAAGTGGAGGAGAAATTGTTGAGGATAAACATAAAAAAGGCACCTGGGGTGGATGGGATCTATCCAGTTATATTAAAGGAGGCAGCAAAGGAAGTCTGCAAACCCTTAGCCATAATTATGAGAACTTCTTTGAACTCAGAGGAGGTACCCATAGACTGGAGATGTGCAAATCTGACCCCAAGTGACAAAGGAGGATCAAAGGCTGACACAAGTAATTATAGACCTGTGAATTTAACTTCTGTTCCAGGAAAATTAATGGAGGCACTGGTTAAAGAAGCACTGCAGAATCATCTAGACAAGACTTCAGTTATAGCTCAGACACAGCATGGTTTTGTTAAGGAAAAGTCTTGCCTGACCAATTTGATTTGATACTAAGATATGGTCATAAAGGAACTGGATGCAGGGAATAACTTTGTTATCATATATTTGGATCTTAGAAAGGCTTTTGATACTGTTGCACATGGAAGACTGCTGCACAAATTGGAGCAGTGTGGCACTGGAGACAAATTGCTGCTATGGATAAAGGGATGGTTGAGGGGGAGAAGACAGAGTGGTAATCAATGGACACTGCTCATCGTAGACTAATGTTATTAGTGGAGTCCCTCAGGGTTCAGTGTTGGGTCCATTGTTGTTTTCTGTATTTATAAATGATATTGATGATGGTATATCAAGCTTAATGTCCAAGTTTGCAGACGATACAAAGGTTGGCAGGGTTGTTAAGGACACTACTGACAGTATGGTGCTGCAACAGGATATGGAAAGGTTGAGCAGATGGGCTGAGAGGTGGCAAATGAAGTTTAACATTACAAATGTAAAGTACTACATATGGGAAACAGTAACCCCAGAGCAACGTATCAACTGTGTGGTACCACACTGACATTGGTAGAGAATGAAAACGATCTGGGGGTAATTATGCTGGCAGATATGAAGTTTTCTGAGCAGTGCAGATGGTCTGCAAGAGTAGCTCATGGTGTCCTGTCAATAATATACAGGAATTTTTCTAGCAGGGATAAGGAGGTGATTATTCCCTTGTATAAGGCAATGGTCAGGCCACACCTTGAGTACTGTATACAGGTCTAGAGGCCTCATTTCAAGAAGGATGTAGAACTTCTGGAACGTGTACAGAGAAGGGCAACAAGATTAGTGAATGGAACAAAGGGGTGCTTTTACGAAGAAGGATTAAGTTTTGCAAATTACAGTGTCTGGAGACTAGGCACTGGTGAGGTGATCTGATAGAGGTGTATAAAGCCTTGAATGGTTTGAGCATGCTCAATGCTGATGGGATTCTTCCTCTTGCTCAGAATAATCACCTGAGAGGGCATAAATTCAAATTGAGGAAAGACAGATGTAGGATAGATGTGCAAAAATTTTCCTTTAGCTAGCGAGTAGTTGGTTGGTGGTTCCAACCCTTGTTGTGGAAGTTGATACCCTAATTAAATTTAAAGCTCAGCTGGAGAGGTATTTTGAACGAATGGAGGGGTGAAATGGGAGTTTGTGTTTTTTTTTTCATGGCTGATGCTGCATAAGCTTGCTTTCTTGCATCATATGCCTCTACTAATGCTAATTCACCGAAATAGGTGAAATAGCATTGTTTTGTTTTTGTTACATCTCATATTGTGAATGCCTTCACAGTGAGTTGCCCTGATACTGCACTACCTCAAGTAAGAAGCAATACTTTGCCAGTGGACAAGACTAATGTTTCTTATTTTCGGGTGATGGTAACCCCCGAGAATAAATAAACATTAGTCTTCTCCACTAATTAAACTAATTAAATAAACATTAATCTTCCCTCCTGGATAGAGGTATCCACCAAGAATAAGTTTAACAAGAGCAAGAATAAGCAACATTAATCTTCTTCACTAGCTTATTTGAGGAATTGCAATATCAGGGCAAATTGTGAAGGCATTCAGAATATGAGATGTAACAAAAACGATAGATTTCCCCTATTTCGGTGATTTATTATGAACTAAAATATGTTATGCACTAATTTGTTAGATTACCAATATGTTTATATTGTTTAATATTTTTGAAATATGAAAATTTTGTACTGAAATCGAAATTTTATTGAAAGTAAATCGAAATCATGACTCAAACCAGAGCAGCAAAGCAAAAGGCTCAAGCTAATGGGAATGCTGTGGCTCAGGGGAGAACTGAGGGGGGCAGTTACCCTCTGAATCACAGCCTTTTAAGATGCACTATTTGCTTGATGTTTGCGGAGCAGTCAGGTATGGGACATGATACTGCCATGGCGGATGACTTTGTATGTGCGCGATGCAAGGAGTGTAAGGAAATCAGGCGACAACTCAGCGTTGTTATGGGCCTATATGAGAGCTTGAAGGACAGGGTGGATGCCCTCGAAGGATTACAAGTGAGGGGCCCATCAAGCTCTCAGCTGCCCACACCAATGCCAGAGCTTGCACTTGGTCATCGCGCAACACAGTGGCAACCCCCAAAGCAGAATGCGCTGGTCCCAAAGGAACTAGTAGTTGTTGGTGACTCTATTGTCAGGGAAACAGGAAACATGCTTTGTAAAAAGGATAGGTGGAACAGGACCAGGGTATGTCTGCCAGGGGAAAAAGGTTGATGACGTTGTAGAGCGGATATCATCTTTTAAGGGCACAAAAGGTGATATAGTTGTACACGTTGGCACTAATGACATTAAGAGTAGGAGACCGGCGGAATTACTTGACAAGTACAGGTCACTGATGAAAAAAAGCCGTGAATTAGGGTTGAAATTGAAAGTGTCTGCAATTCTGCCCAGACACGATAGGAGGGAGTATATGATGAGAGCCCTGTCGATCAATTCGGCCCTGGAAAGATTGTGCAGGTCTCAAGGGGTAGAATTTTTTTCAGCCTGGTCTGTACTTGTTAACAGGAGAGACTGCTTCTACAGGAATGGGATACACTTAAATAGAAAGGGTGCAAGAATGTTTGCTGATGCTATCGAGGCAATGTTAGGTGGGTCGGAAAACTGCTAGATTGGGGGGATACAAGGACTAATAGATTAACAGTAGCCACTGGCAGAGGTGAAAGTGATTCTTGCACTGCTTCTATTGGAATGAGCCGCAGCCTGGAAAATAAGATGCAGGATATTTCAGAGACTGCTGGGAATCATTGGGGTACAAGTAAACACATGGGTTGTGTTAGGGTAGCTAAGAAAAAGAACAGGTGCATGTATACTTGTGTGTACACCAATGCTAGGAGTTTAGTAAATAAATTTGATGAATTTGAGGTATTGCTCAAAACATCAAAGGCAGATATTGTGGGGATTTCAGAGACGTGGTGTCACACAGATATAAGAAATGCAGAACTGGAATTTGGGGAGTACAATGTCTACAGAAAGGATAGACAGGATAGGAAGGGAGGAGGGGTTATGCTATTAGTTAAAAAACACATAAAATCCAAGGAAGTGAAGCCAGTCGACATCGCTGGACAGTGCAGTGTCGAGTCAGTTTGGTGTGACATAAGCATTGGGAGATCAAAATTGAGAGTAGGAGTGTGCTATAGGCCTAATGACTCTGATGAGTATAATAAGAAACTGTTCGGAGAAATAGAGTGGGCCAGTAAATCAGAGAGTCTTATAATGGGGGATTTTAATTTCCCAGATATTGACTGGAATTTGGGGGCTGGTCACTCACACAGTAGCAAGGCTTTTGTGGATTTATTGGATGATTGTTTTCTACATCAGCATGTTCGGGAGGCAACTAGAGGGAGTAATACTCTTGATTTGATTATCAGTAGTGATTCTTCATGCATTAAGAATCTGCAGATAAATGAACCACTTGGTGGCAGTGATCACAGTGTGCTGAAGTGGGAGTTACTCAAAGAGGTAACTACCATTAGGGGTAAAGGGAAGGGGTATTGCTTTCGTAAAGGCGACTACAATGGACTGAGACAGTATTTAAATTCTATACAGTGGGATCAACTGATGATATTGCCAACAGCAAATTCAAAATGGGAAGCATTCAAAGAACTTATCGTGGAAGCTACTAGGCTTTACATACCAACTAAGAAATATTGTTCAAGGTTTAGGCCTAAATGGTTGTCAGATGAACTAATGAGGCATATGGCAGAGAAGAAAAATGCATGGGATACATACAAATTAACACGTGACATGGACGCCTATGATAGATACAAGTTGATCTGTAACCAAGTTACAAAGGAGGTTAGGCAGGCGAAGGCAGATTACGAGAGATCCTTGGCAAGGGATGCGAAGAAAAACAGCAAAGAGTTCTTTACTTATGTAAACTCTAGAAGGAAGGGGATGAATCAGATTGGTCCACTTGAGATCGATGGGTCAACTGTTGATGACCCTGCTCGGGTAGCTAACAAACTAAATGAATATTTTGCATCGACATTCACACATGAGGAGTTATTCAGCGAGGGGAATGCCAGAGGTGTATTCAACTCTAGCAGTAAGCTAGAGAATCTTGTAATAACTGAGAGCAAAGTGGAGGAGAAATTGTTGAAGATAAACACAAGAAAGGCACCTGGGGTGGAAGGGATCTATCCAGTTATATTAAAGGAGGCAGCAAAGGAGGTAAGCAAACCCTTAGCCATAATTATGAGAGCTTCCTTGGACTCAGGGGAGGTACCCATTGACTGGAGATGTGCAAATGTGACCCCAATTCACAAAGGGGGATCAAAGGCTGACACAAGTAATTATAGACCTGTGAGTTTAACTTCTGTTCCCGGAAAATTAATGGAGGCACTGGTGAAAGAAGCACTGCAGGATCATCTAGACAAGACTTCAGTTATAGCTAGGACACAGCATGGCTTTGTTAAGGGGAAGTCTTGCCTGACCAATTTGATTGGATACTATGATGCAGTCACAAAAGAACTGGATGCAGGGAATAACTTTGATATTATATACTTGGATCTTAGAAAGGCTTTTGATACTGTTGCACATGGAAGACTGCTGCACAAATTGGAGCAGTGTGGCATTGGAGGCAAGTTGCTGCTATGGATAAAGGGGTGGTTGAGGGGGAGATGACAGAGAGTGGTAATCAATGGACACTGCTCATCGTGGACTAATGTTATTAGTGGAGTCCCTCAGGGTTCAGTATTGGGGCCTTTATTGTTTTCTGTATTTATAAATGATATTGATGATGGTATATCAGGCTTAATGTCCAAGTTTGCAGACGATACGAAGGTTGGCAGGGTTGTCAAGGACACTACTGACACTATGCTACTGCAACAGGATTTGGAAAGGTTGAGCAGATGGGCTTCGAGGTGGCAAATGAAGTTTAACATTGACAAATGTAAAGTACTACATATGGGAAACAGCAACCCCAGAGCAACGTATCAACTCTGTGGTACTACACTGACAGTGGTAGAGAATGAAAGGGACCTGGGGGTGGTGGTGCAGGCAGATATGAAATTCTCTGAGCAGTGCAGACGAGCTGCAAGAGTAGCTCATGGTGTATTGTCAATGATATATAGGAATTTTTCTAGCAGGGATAAGGAGGTGATTATTCCCTTGTATAAGGCAATGGTCAGGCCACACCTAGACTACTGTATACAGGCCTGGAGGCCTCATTTCAGGAAGGATGTAGAGCTGCTGGAACGAGTACAGAGAAGGGCAACTAGATTGGTGAATGGGACAAAGGGGTTCTCTTACGAAGAAAGGCTTAAGTTTTGCAAATTACAGTGTCTGGAAACTAGGCACCAGCGGGGTGATCTGATAGAGGTGTACAAAGCCTTGAATGGTTTGAGCATGCTCAATGCTGATGGGATTCTTCCTCTAGCTCAGAAAAATCACCTGAGAGGGCATAAATTCAAATTGAGGAAAGACAGATGTAGGATAGATGTGCGGAAATTTGCCTTTAGCCAGCGGGTGGTTGGTGGGTGGAACAGACTTCCATCCCTTGTCGTGGAAGTTGATAGCCTAAATAAGTTTAAGGCTCAACTGGACAGGTATTTCGAACGAACAGAGGGGTGAAGTGGAAGTGGTTATTTTTATTTATTTATGTTACTTTTTTTTTTTTTTTTTGTCTGATGCTGCATAAGCTTGCTTTCTTGCATCAAATGCCTCTACTAATGCTAATGCTAACACAGTGTTTGCAATAAAATTAAGTTAATTTCAAAGGGACCGCCTCAGGGACCGCCAGCAACCCACCTCAGGGACCGCCAGCAACAGCACTCTCGATCGACCCCCCCCCTGAGGTCTCCATGGTCGATGTTGAGCCTACAGTAGAAGAAGTGAAAGCAGCCATACAATCCCTGAAGAATGGCAGGGCACCAGGAGTGGACCAAGTCACCACAGAAGCGATCAAAGCCGGGGGAGATGTACTGCTTCGCCGACTACACTCACTCCTCAAAACCATCTGGTGCACTGAACAAATTCCGCTAACATGGAGGAAAGCCATTATCGTACCGATCCACAAGAAAGGTGATAACCGGGACTGCAAGAACTACCGTGGCATCAGTCTCCTTTCCATCATCGGAAAGGTCTTTATGAAGATCATCCAGTCAAGACTGCAAAAACATCGCGAGCAAACCAGTCGAGAAGAACAGGCAGGATTTAGACCCGGGCAAGGATACTGTGATCAAATCTTCGCCATTCGTCAGCTGATGGAGGAGAGGATCCGGTGTGGACAGCGAACCGTCATTGTTTTCATTGACTTTAAGTCTGCTTTCGACTGTGTCCACCGGCCTGCCTTATGGAAACTACTAGAGGTTGAACATGTACCTCGAAAATTCATCACACTTTTCCAAACTGCATACAACGGTTTAACCAGCCAAGTGCGCATCCAGAACGATTTATCTGAGGAATTTACCATCCAAACTGGAGTCCGCCAAGGGGATATAGCCTCCCCGTTGCTTTTCAACATCGTGGTCGACGCCATTATGAGGCAAGCATTCAGAAACAGACAGGGCATACAATATGACAAGGATCACTATGTGACTGACCTGATGTTTGCTGATGATAGTGCTATCCTTGCTGGTAACGATGCTGAAGCCACGGACATCCTCTACGACATTGCCCGCATTGCCCGGCCATACGGTTTGAAGATCAATGCTGATAAGACAAAGGCCCTGACAACAGATGGGTCGCAAGCCACCATCTATCTCGAAGGCGTCCAGATCGAGCAAGTGCAGGACTTTAAATACCTTGGGTCGCTGGTTCAGGAGAAGAAAGTTGCATCCACCATGGAAATCCACAGCAGAATTGGACAGGCGGCCACTGCGTTCGCCTCGCTCAAATGGTGTCTGTGGAAGAGGACCAACATTTCCACAAAGACTAAAATCCGACTCTTCCGGACTTTGATCCTGCCCATTCTTCTTTACGGATCGGAAACATGGATTTGTCTCAAGTTAGATTTGAACAAACTTGAGGTATTCCAAATGCGATGCCTGCGGCAGATCTTGGGCATCTCTCTTCGCGACCGCATCACTAATGATACCATCCGTGCCAGATGCCAACAGCAACCAACCATTGCCGACCAAATCCAGAAGCGAAGGCTTAGATGGTTTGGCCACGTATGTAGAATGGGCACAAATAGAATACCATCCACACTCCTTTGGAGACAACGACCCACCCAATGGAGCATCCAACGGACCGCGCCTAGGAAAACGTGGGCCAAGCAAGTGGAAAATGACTTGAAGAGCCGACGTCTCGACCTTAACCAGGCTAGGACTGACGCCATGGATCGTAAGGTATGGAAGAACATCACAGAGCAAGTCCGAAACCCTGCGGCACCTACAGCAGCATACTGGTTGCGTGGCCAACCGCCTCCCCCAGCTGCCAGCTAAGGACCGAAGAAGAAGAAGAAGAAGAAGAAGAATTTCAAAGGAAATAAAATAAAATAAAATTAAATAAACCATTGTGTGCAGGAAAAAATCAAATAGTAGATTGGTGATATAGAAATAATTTAGCATTTAAAATTTAGACAAAGAAACAATTTTGTATGTAATATTAGATAAAAAAGTTCATAGGGTGTTTGTAACACGAGGACAATACGGACACCCTTACTTTTCTTTTCTTTTCTTTCCTCTATGCTATCTTCACCTCATTTGATCCATTACTTTTCCCTCCCTTACCTTAACCTTACCAAGCTTTATTTCTTTTCACTGTACTATTTGCCTGTTTCTTTATCCAATATTACATACAAAATTGCTCCTTTATCTAATATTACATACAAAATTGCTTCATTGTCTAAATTTTAAATGCAAAATTATTTCTATATCGCCAACCTACTATTACTCCATATTTGATTTTCTGCATACACTGATTTATTAATTTTAATTTTATCTTATTTCCTTTGAAATTAACTTAATTTTATTGCGAACACTGCATTGGGATTACCCTACCTATTTTTATGGAAGCTTTTACTGCTTTTACCCTCCTTTTTAGTATTCTTTTTTTTTTTTTTCATGCACTCTAAATGAGTTTCCTTTTAACACAATTTTCTTCCATAACCATACATAAGCATAGAAATGTAGTTATTGATACATGATCAGGTGTAGTCCCTCAAAGAAATACATGCATTATGTATCAATTCTTTCATAACATGCATCAAATATTTTAATTTTTATTTTTATTTTCCTTATATTTAGGTTTTTATAAGATAAAAAATTTTTTTCCTACATTCTATTTAATGCTTGCTATTTCTTTGCAATTAATTAATCATTTTTCCCTTATAGCTTCTTTCCTGCTAATTGGCATATTAATTCAGCCTTTAATTTCTTATAATTAACTGTATCATTTAGGATTTTTCACATTCTTTGCTATCATCTGCCTTTAATACTTCTCTTTCTTGCTATCTTTTCCTACTAGGTACAATTGCCATATAACTTTTATATGCATAATTAGCCTATATCTCTATACGTGTCACTTTTGCTCATTTTATCCAAACCACACACACACACACACACACACACACACACACACACACACACACACACACACACACACACACACACACACACACACACACACACAAATTATATATGTGAAGTACAAGTAATAAGTCTATTGAAAATAGATTTTATTTTATCTCTCTATTATCACTTAATTTTTCGCCATTTTATCCTTATTACATATACATATTATATAATACACATTATATGTAAATAAAATTAGATAAAGTAGGCAATAAAGAAAGGTGAAAAAGGAAGAAGACAAAAGAAAAAAAATCAATACAGCAAACATTAGTGACTGCAAAGCATTACCGCCACACGTTGTGGAAACATAATTTAAATATAAATGAAAATTAAGTGAGTAATATGACAGTTGCATGGCAGCCAGTTGAGAGAGGAATAAATAGTAAACTGGTATGTAACACAGCAAAATACAAAGTAAAAGGGGTGGGGGGAACAAATCAAGATAAAGGGTATTGCAGAAGGAAAACACTCCAAAAAAATTTAGAAAAAAGCCAATTAATAAAAATAGCAAATACCATATACAAATTTACAAAAATGCCAATTAATTCAAATTTAGTGGTGGCACAATGATGGCGCCAGGTCCGAGTTACATGAAATATCACTCTGTACAGAGAGAAAAACCACTAGAACATGTGACCAACAAAATGAAATGAAAATAAATAAAACAGACTAACCACTGTGCCTCATCTTGTTGAAGGGCCACAAGGCCAACAAGGAATTACTGCATTTCAAACATTAGACAAACCCATGCATCATCAAACTGATACACAGATAATAATCGCCCCAAAAATGCAATAGATCTGAACAATGTAGTGAAAAATTATACTAGAACAGATCCAAGCATTCGCATGCCAACTCCAAACCACTGAAACAAAGTAACAGTTAAATAAGAATACATCAAGAAGAAATTAAGCTTTAGACGGTAGTATGACTGCTGCATTAGCATACCGACTCACTACTGACCAAATTACATAAAATAAACTAAGTAGGCAATAAAGAAAAGTGAAAAGGAAAAAGAAAAAAATCAGTATAGCAAACATCAGTGGCAGCAAAGCATTATCCTTAGTCAGTTAGTTTACTTTATACTTAGTTAATTTATTTTATTTTCCTTATATACCTGTAATAACTGATGATGTGACTTTAAAGTAGTCATAATAACATCTTGATGAGCATTCAAAGATGTCTGATGGCTTTCAAGTTCCTCAAGCTTTCCCTACAAACAAATATGTAAATTTAAAATTTTTGAATAGTTAAGAAAACTAATTCTGTTTTCAACAAATATTCAAGAATCATACCATGGAAACCTGAAAAAATTCATATTTTTTAAAAGAAATTCTAAGTACAGAATTAAAAAATATTAAAATATACAACTAAAAATAATTTAACAATGCACAAAAATCAGAATATGAAGCACAAAATGACAGCCTAAGTAAAATAGATATTTATGCAGTGAGAGTATTTGTCAATACAGTCAGTTCTGCCCACATTTTCACAATGTGAATTTGCTCCGACGCGACTGATATATTAGGGAACAATGCGACTATAACGTGATTTTCATGTTGGCTCGTGCAATTTCATCTGTGAGTAACACCAGGAATGTAAAATCCAGCACTAAGCTGAATGTAACAACCTGAGCAGCAAGAACCCCAGGGGCTCACATCTGTTGAGTATGGGCTTGGCACACCCAGGATCCTAAGCTGGATATCATCATTCTTCTCTTCCTTGGTGATTCCCTTCTACTCCTGACTCTCTCTCTCTCAGAATTTTTTTTTTTTTTAGCTGGTGCAGCAAAAACCTCAGGCTTCCTTGCGCCACATGGCTAATGATAATAATAATAATAATAAGTTTACGAAGCTTAAAATATGTCAAAAATGAAATGTGTGAGAGCTATATTTCCCATTTACTGTAGTTGTATTGGTCAGAGACACTGTTGTCATTCACTGTATTTTATATTAAAATTTATTTTAATATAAATTATTTATATTAAATTTTAAATGCATTTTATATTAAATTTTAAATGCATTTTATACTGTATTTATTTATCACAAGAGGAGGAGGAGTACATTTCTGGAGGTCACTGCCATAAAAAAATAAAAACAATTTGCAGTTCCCAGTTCATTGGGTTTTTCTGTTAATGCAATCTAATTATAAGTGGGTAGTAAACTCGATCTTATTGCATTTGCCATAATACCGATAGCTGGAATTCTGTAGTTTTTTACATTATTATGGTGAAATATGTTTTCCCTTCAATGGAATCTTCAATGATTTAAAAAAAACATAAGTTTTCAGAATCTTCTCTTCATTCCTATTTTTTAAGCTTTGTAAACTTGTTGTTACTGCATATCTCACTTGCATAATTTGTGCTGTGTTCGTCATTATTGATTGCATATATTTTTTACTGTTTTAAATTGTACAATCCAAAAAAAAAAAAAAAAAAGTCAGTAAACAGAAAATATCAATTAGTATGTATATATTACAATGTTATATTTACTATAAATTTATTTATTTATTATTTAAGATGTTTAAACCTGTGTTAGCAATTTTATTGGGTTTCTAACTTTTTTTGGTGTTTTACTTATCAGAATTGAACTTTTTTTTTCTTTTTTTTTTTTTTTTTTGAGTGCTCTGCCCCTATTCCCATAAGCTCTGTTGTTTTTATTGTGCGAAATACCATAACACAGAGATTTCTAGGAACACATGTACCATGTTATAGCAGAACTGACTGTACTCTGTTCTTAATATATGCTAATACCTTGTAATTCTAATGGGATAATTGATTTGGAAATGCCTCAATAAGCACATATACTTTATACACAAAATTTTGTTATAATAAACTTTACACTCAATCAATATTTACTATTTTAATATGCATATATATATACATATATATATATATATATATATATATATATGTGCATTTTTTAAAATATTAATTGTTGTTTTTAAGTAAAACTTATATGGAAACCATTCTCATGCATTCCAGCATAAATTAATTTCTGAATGAACTATTTAAACAAAATTATAATAAGACAGATTGTTGAGCAGTATACATTTTAATGTTCACAGAACATCTGAACATGACATAGGAATTGAAGGGCAATTTTGTGCACACAAATAACATTGGGTAGCAGTAACCCAAGAGAAACGTACAAACTGTGTGGTACTATACTCAGGGGCGCCTCCGTAGCCAGGTGGGAAGGAGCAGCAGTGCGTAGCACACGCTTCTTGATTAGACCGTGGTTCGAGCCCGTCACCACCAAATATGGAGGATGCGGAAAGGTCAGAGAATGACCATCGCATATACCGGAGCAATATGGCCTTAGTTGCTAATGCTCCTAAAAACCAAATAACAAACAAACAAACTATACTCAGGGAGGTGGCGAATGATAAAGACCTGGGGATAATTGTGCAGTTGGATATGAAGTTCTCTGAACAGTGCAGACGGGCTGTCAGAGCAGGTCGTCTGCACTGTTCTAAATGATAAAACTCCATGCAATAAGCAATAGTCAGGCCACACCTTGAATACTGCTTACAGGTCTGGAGGCCTAATTTTAGGAAGGATGTAGAGTTGCTAGAACAAGTACAAAGAAGGGCAACAAGATTGGTGAGAGGAACAAAGGGGTTCTCTTACCAGGAGAGGCTTAAATTCTGTCAGTTGCAGCATCTGGAGACTAGGCATCTGCAAGGTGATCTGATTGAGGTTTACAAGGCTTTGAATGGTTTGAGCAGGCTCAATGCTGATGGGATACTTCAACTTGCTGAGATTAAGAACCTGAGGGGGCATAGATTCAAACTGAGGAAAGACAGTTGTAGAACAGATGTGCGGAAGTTTGCCTTTAGCCAGCAGGTAGTTGATTGCTGGAACAGACTTCCATCTATTGTGGAAGTTGATAGCTTAAATAAATTTAAGCCTGAAATAGACAAACATTTGGAGTGACCAGATTCTTTTTTTCTGATGCTCTATAAGCTTGCTTTCTTGCATTATATGCCTCAACTAATGCTGACATGATGCTGGATGGTCTGAATAAATAAATGACAAAGCATAGTGTTTAGGGTTAAGCAGTACTAGTGGTTTCCCGTTACTCTGCAATCTGTTCTCTTGTGTTGAATACAGTACCTTGTAAAGGCCTGTAAAAACCTTCATCCATAATGGAATTTCTCACAAAGGATTCATTCAAATATTTCCAATTCTAGGAATGTGCTGTCTCATTGATTCAAATAGTCAATGTAGTTTTGTTTTTATTCTAATTCTGAAATGATTTTCTTAATATTCATTGGTAAAAAGTTTTGATGTTTTTGTTCACTCAACTTTAATTTCAGTTCATTTATACTGACAAAAGTTTCACACATAGAAATATCTTGTCATTCAGTTTTTAGAATATGTTTGTGAAAAGTTGAAGCTTGACTGTGAATGAAAAATAACAATTCAGCTAATGGATTGTTAAAAAAGTTTTTGAGAACTATGGACATCTTTCTTGTTCCAAAAAATACAATTTTAGTGGCTTAAAAAGTTTCAAAATCTTTTCTAAAGCTGGTAGAAGAGTCAACCATCTAGTTTTGCTGTAACCTAGTAGTTTTTTATACTGAACATGTATATCATCACATATTTCCTTAAATTTTTCAATTCTAATTGTGTAGATGTTAAAGTATGACTAAATTTTCACTAATACAACTTCAGTATCAACTTCATCAGCCGTTTCCGTGCGAAGCATACTCGCTCTATCGGGTCTTCCCCGAAACATTCGCATGATACTAAAAACACTAATGCACTTTAAGTGAGCCATGATGTTATAAGAAGCAAGTATTAGAAATGGATTTTTATGCAATCGGACAGTGGTTTTTGAAAAATAAATAAATCTAAAGGATAGCTTCCTGAAATAACGGACTGTCCTTTATAATAAAGGACGTATGGTCACCGTAAGGATAGGTGAAGTCTAATGGGGTGGATTATAGGATGACTTTGGCCAGGCAAAAGTTTGGTGGGAGGAAGATGAGCAATACCCTAGGAGTGTTTGGGAGAGTTAAAGCTATAGGGCCAGCAGGGCACCCTATGTGGGGGGGGGGGGGGGTTCATCACCATCTGTGGCCTGATTAGTCAGTAGTTCTGACAATCCCACACTGGTCTGACAAGCTGAACCAGTGTCAGCATCTCACACCATGCTGCTTAAGAAGAAGAATCAGCATGGTTATTTGTTATGTTTGTTTGTTTGATATTTGGTTTTTAGGAGCATTAGCAACTAAGGCCATATTACTCCAGGATATGCGGTGGTCATTCCCTGACCTTTCCGCATCCTCCGTATTTGGTGGTGACGGGCTCGAACCCCGGTCTAATCAAGAAGAGTGTGCTACACACTGCTGCTCCTTCCCACCTGGCTACGGAAGCACCTGTATCAGCATGGTGTCAGCGAAAGCAGTGGGGGGTTGTGCATCCAAGTAGGCTGCACCCCAGCTGCAGTCATGTTTAGGGAGGTGGCGCCTTACCAACAAAACAAGGTACACAATGAGTTGAATACCAATGATACCTACGAGCACCAGTGGCAGACTGGCCATAAGACTTACCAAGGAAACCCCAGTAGGCCGATGTAATTTTCAATATTACACTCTGAGCTCCGATACATTCTATTTGTTTTACCGGGTAAGAATTTTTGACCCGGTCTGCCCACACAAGATATTTAAAAAAATCTGATGAGCACACACACAAGATATTTAAAAAAAAAAAAAAAAAAATTTTTTTGTCACATATTCAGGGAACATAAAATAATGAAATAAAAAAACTTGACAATGTTCACTCATCCCTTTTTCTAGCTTTGCATGACCTTGCATTCAGACAGGATCACCATGTTCTGAATATGAACAGCAAAAAAACTATAAATAAATAAAATAAAATAAAATAAGAGTAAGGTGAGGAGTGGGGGGGATTACTGTATGTCAAAGCCAATACGTTAGAACCTTCAAAAGCAGAATTTGTGGTTTTAGACAAAGAAGGAAAGAACAAGGTACATACTGCTGATGTTATAGAGGCAGTGTTAGGGGGGTTGGAAAACTTCTAGCTTGGGGTGATACACAGAATGTAAGATTAACAGTAGCCACAGTCAGAGGCAAAAGTTATTCTTGCACTGCTTCGACTGCAGTGAGCAAAAGCCAAGAGAGCAAGTTGCTGAGGATTTCAAGAGCTGCCAGGAGTCATCATGGAACAAGTAAATACAAGGGCTGTGTTAGAGTAACTAAGAGTAAGAACAGGTGCATGTATACTTGTATGTACACCAATGCTAGAAGTGTGGTAAATAAATTTGATGAATTTCAAGTGCTGATCAAGGCATCAAAGGCAGATATTGTTGGAATATCAGAGACATGGTATCACACAGATATAAGCAGTGCAGAATTGGAATTTGGGAAGTATGTTGTTGTTATTATTTGGTTTTTAGGAGCATTAGCAACTAAGGCCATATTTCTCCGGGGATGTGCGGTGGTCATTCCCTGACCTTTCCGCATCCTCCATATTTGGTGGTGACGGGCTCGAACCCCGGTCTAATCAAGAAGCGTGTGCTACACACTGGTGCTCCTTCCCACCTGGCTACGGAGGCGCCTTTGGGAAGTATGATGTATACAGAAAGGATACAGGGTAGGAAGGGAGGAGAGGTTATGCTGTTATTTAAGAAACACAAAATCTAAGGAAGTGCATACAGTTGACATGGGTGGACAGTGCAATTCTGAGTCAGTTTGGTGTGATATAAACACTGGGAAAGGGAAAATGAGAGGAGTGTGTTATAGGCCTAATGACTCTGATGAGTACAATGAACAACTGTGCAGAGAAATAGAGTGGGCCAGAAAATCAGAATGTCTTGTAATGGGGGATTTTAACTTTCCAGAATGTGACTGGAACTTGTGGGTTGGTCACTCACACACGAGAAAGACTTTTGTCGAATTATTGGAGGATTGTTTTCTACAGCAAAATGTTTGATGCACAACCAGAGGGAGTAATACCCTTGATGTGATTACCAGCAGTGATGATTTACGTATTAGGAATTTACAGATAAGATAAAGCAGTGGTTCCCAACTGGTGTACCGGTGCCGCTACCCTTTTCAAGCATGCTGCAAGATTAGGAACAATTCCATTGAGTTCGATGGCAATCACTACTTCAATGTGATGTTAATATTCGTCTTTTAAATTTTAAAAGTGCTGAAAAACAAATTCTATAATAAGAAATGCTGATGGGCACCCTGGATGCGACATTGGACCTGAAAGGTTTAAACTGGTTTTGCAGGACAGCTGCCACTAGACAGTCAACTAGACTAAATCTACTGGTAATGTTTAATGGCAGCTGTCATGCAAAAACCAGTTTCTTTTTTTTTTTTTTTTATGAAAATCTAAAACACATTAGAACCTATAGTACTTAGTGCCGTGCTTGGGTTGGAGGTTGAGAAGACAAGAGAAGATATTTGTTGACATTAGACTTAAACTTCTGTACACTGTAATTCTTAGGAAATACACATTTTTTTTTTTTTTTTTTTTTTTTTTTGATTTGGTAGTTGTTGGCGCATCGGCTTCTGTGGCCATATTGCACCTCCCAAGGTTTTTGCAGTACTTTGATCCAAGCCCGAGGCGGGAATCGAACCCGCGACCTTTGGGTTGCCGGGCAGGTACTTTACCCACTCGGCTAGCCCGGTCGGCGGAAATACACATGAAGGAAGGTTGTTCCAAAAAACGGCAGTTAAATGAATAAACGAAGAGGATGAAAAGTTGGTTCTGCGAGTTTGAAGTTGGACAGTAAATGGATGTCGGCTGGTGGTGGCATGTGTTTGGACTGTTTTGAAAGGGAGAGTGGGAATTATAGAAGCCAATTCAAAAGAACAGTGCCCATGGAAGTATGTGTAGAAAAGGCATGAGCAGAAACAGTACATCTATGAGACAGTGAGTGGAGAGACTCAATTGGAGACGAGTCATTAATTAGCCTAACTGCCCTCTACTGAATGAAATCTAGAAGCCTGAGAGAGGTTTTGGGGGCACCACACCAGGTGTGGGAACAATATTCCATGGTAGGGCGGATTTGCGATTTGTACAGAGTGAACAGTTGTTTGGAAGAAAAGTAACATCGAGAGCGAAAGAGAAAATCAAGTTTTTTAGATGCAGAGAAAGCCATATTTGTAATGTGCTTGTGCCAAGAGAGAGAGAGATTAGAATTCAGGGTAATCCACAAAAGAGATATATCAACTTGCCTAGAAATCGGAGTGTCACCAAAGATAAGCATAGGAGCAGAAGAATCCTTTTTGCAAGATATAAGACAAGACTGAGTTTTAGAAGGATTGAAATCAACTAAGTTGTCTTTGCCCCATGGGAAAATTACCTGGAGATCGGTATTTAAGGAATTGGTAGCGGATTTTCGAGAAGTTGAAGCTGATTGAGCCAGGGTAAGGTTTCTCAAAATGGAAAGTGGAATGCAATGTGCTATCATCAACTATGGAGAGGGTTTACGGTCAATGGAAGAAGGTCATTAATATACAAGAGGAAAAGAGTTGGAGAAAGAACTGAATCTTGGAGGACACCAGTATTAGTAGAGAAGTTAGAAGACAGAGAGCCATCTACCATTACCCTCAGTGAGCGATCAGAGAGAAAACTAGGTAACCAATTACAAAAACCATAAGATGGAAGCTTGTTTTATGGCAAACATGATCGAAAGCCTTTCAGATGTCAAGAGCAACTGCTTGTGTTTCACTGAACTTTTCCATTGAATTTGTACATAAATGGGTAACATAAGCCAGAATATCTCCAGTGGATCAACACTGACTGAATCCATACTGGCAATTATTGGATCAGATGGAAGATTTCTAGGTAGTTTAAGAGTTGGCGGTTAATTGATTTCTCCATTACTTTAGAAAGAGTAGAAGTAATTGCAATGGGACGATAACTGGATCGTAGGGATTTGTCATCCTTTTTAGGAACTGGCTGGATACGAGAAAATTTCCAAGCAGAAGGAAAAACACGGCAAAGAGCAAGAGTAAATTCAGGAGTGCAGGTTATGAGAACAAGTGGAGAAATACCATCAGGACCTGGAGCTTTCTTAGCATCAAGATTCATCAAAATCCTTCTGACATCCTTTTGTCGGAAGACCACAGGAGGCATTGAATTGAACGTGTTGGGAATGGTGAGAGGTGTTTTACCAAGATCATTAATACATGAGTTGAAAGAAAAATGGGATGCTAGCAGGTCAGCTTTATCCTTGGCTGAAGTGACAACAGAACCGTCTGGGATGGTTTTGACAAAGGTGGCAGCAGAGATGGGCAAAAGTTGCGACCAATAACTTTGGCAATAGACCAGAATGCTAGGCTACAACGATCTGAGCAAACATTGACATTAGAAGTTATGAAACGGTAATCCGACCAAGGAAAAGAAGAAAAGAAATCTCGCAGGTCATCCCATTTTGCCAAACAACATGAGGTTGTGAATAGCCAAGAGATAAAGGCTCCATTGGAGAAGAGACCATCACCAAGTTGTGATCTGAGGTGCCTAAAGGACCACTCACTTCGACCGTGTACTTAGAATAGTTGTTTATGAGAAATAGATCAAGCATGTTGGCTGTACGGTTATGATTGTCCGGTATTCTTGTAGGTAAATGAACAATCTGTGCAAGGTCATTAGTAATTGCAAAAACCTCGGCATCTCGACCAGCTGGGTTGGTGTGACTATAAAACGGAAGCCAGCTGGAGTTGTGAACATTAAGATCACCAAGGAAAATTACCTCACTGTTAGGAAAGTTGGACTGGAGAAAGACAAGTTGCAAAGAGAGGAAGTCAAAGAGCTCCAAGTGATCAGTGGAATTGGGAGAACTGTTACTGTTACTTGGTTTTTAGGAGCATTAGCAATTAAGGCCACATTGCTCCGGGATATGCGGTGGTCATTCCCTGACCTTTCCGCATCCTCCGTATTTGGTGGTGACAGGCGCGAACCCCGGTCTAATCAAGAAGTGTGTGCTATGCACTGCTGCTCCTTCCCACCTGGCTACGGAGGCGCCATTGGGAGAACAATAGAGACAACAGATGAATTTGACACAATGAGGTAGAGAGATTTTAAGCCAAAGAATGGGGTTTGGCAGACTGCAAGTTGAAATGGACATAGTTGAGATCTGAATTGAGACCACGTATATTTGTGAAATGAATGAGGAAGTGTTTGGGAGGTTTAGATCTTTTCACAGATAAGCTTACTCTATTAGTTTGACAATTCATGGTGTATTTAATAGTGGGGGGGGGGGGGTACATGCTGTATGAAGTAATGAAATTTTTGGATATGCCATACACATGGTGAGAATATACCCAGATCTTTGACATAACGTGGCCTCAACAATGACCCCCGCATACACACTACTCAGACTCCCTCCAGTCACTATCTGGCAGAGTAGAGGTAGCAAGATTATACACTAGCTGATCTGGAAGCCTCTTAAAGAGTTACCAATAGGTTCTTTCCGGTGTACTAACTAGCGGCCTTGCTAACACCGGTTTAGAGCTGTACCCTCGAAATGTAAGGAATATTGGATCTTGCCATGATGTTCATCATAACCTCAAATGTTATCAGTCATACTGCATGATGGAAGGGTTGACCAGAACTTAGCTCTGGAGACTAAACATGGGTTCTACCACTTAAAGCCTCCAATAAGCGAAGTGGTCGTATTGCACTGGTTGATGAGAATCATTTATCACCTAGTATTGCCTGGCAACACAGAGGGAGCAGCATTCCTCCATGTGGTGTGGGCACCACACCTCGGCCCGTGCTTATGTTGGTTCACACCTGGGTGGTCACCCACAGTATGCTTGTGCATGGGGGTTATACCCAGAATTACTAACAGTCCCACCATCGTGGCAAGCAGAGGATTTGGCTGTCACAGACCATCCGGACTTCGCCAAAATTGGGTCCACATGACTTGAGTGTCACTCGGATATCAGTTCCATCAGCGTTTTAGACTCCCAGGTAACAAGTACAGCTTTTTCTGGCATATCTGAGAGAATATCTGTGACAATCTCAAGTTTACCCTTTGAGGTCCAATGTCGCATTAATGGTGCCCATCAGCATTTCTAATTACAGAATTCGTTTTTCAGCTGTGCTAGAGCAATTATTGTACTACCTCTATTTACATTTCGCATACACAATATGAAAAGCTAAATTCGTTTATTGATGTTTATATTCAATTAAATGCAAGCAGCATTATTATTATTTTTAATTTTTTTTTCCGTCTTCTTTTAGTCAGATGTCATTGTTCCACAAATGTCAGTTTCTGATAAAGGATGATTGAGTGGAGGTGACAGTGTGGTTATCAATGAGCACTGCTCTTTTCCATCTGGTATTAGGGGAGTTCCCCATGGCTCAGTGCTGGGCTCATTGATGTTTTCTATATTTATTAATGATATTGATGAAGGAATATCAGCATAATATCTAAGTTTGCAGTTGATATGAAGGTTGGTAGATTAGTTAATGACAGTAATCACGATAAGCTACTTCAACAAGATCTAGAAAAATTAGGCAGATGGACTAAGAAGTTGCAAATAAAGTTTACACAGGGATATGTTATATTCAGGGGTTGCACATATGCTGCCATGTATAACGTATCTAAAAACTTCATCAATTGAAGGTTTGACAGACCAAAATAGTTACAGAGGCAGTGAAAAAAAAATTATAAATAATGTTTAGTGAATAAATCTAATGAAAAGAACAAGAGAGCTAAAAAAAAAAATCATGTAAAGATGTGTAAAGATTTTCAAAAACATGGGAAAGAAGTTTCAGAAGGTGGAGAGATGTTTCAGAATTTAGTTAAAACTTTAAAAATAGGGATAAAACCATTGCTAAAGTAATCAAAAATGATATGGGCAAAGTTAAAGCAGCAGACCAGGAAAGAACAGGAAAAACACTGAAAGTGAAACTTTAAAATATTTATAAAATACATTAAAATAAATATATAAAAATTAATTAAATTTTAAAAAACATTTTTAAAAAGTTGTAAAGTTTAAAATAACTAATACAATAAGTATTAACATTATTCTGTCTTGTGCCAGTCAAAAAAATTAATGAAACAGTATGCAGCTCACTGTAAATTTACATCCAATGTCCACCAGTCTACAGTCTCGGGAAATTTCTGGACACTCATTATAGTGAGAATCCATCTGAAAAATATAATTTTCAAGGCATTTACTGTAATTTGTTAAAGTTATGGATTAACATATAAATGCAAAAATTAACATACAGATACATATAAATGTGTATCTACAACTTGTTAAAATTATAAATATGGTTACAGTAGCAAACATAATACTAAAACAGAATGAAAACTAGAGAAGAACTTACTATGTAAAATTCAACGGAATTACTTTTATTTATTCAAATTCATAGGAATTATATGAATAAATACAAAGAAACATCTTTTCATATACGTTTTGGCAGGACATAATTATAGCAGTAGTAACAACAAATGATGCAAGAAAACAAGCTTATATAGCTTCAGACAAAAATATAAAAAAAAAACCTACACAGTTCACCCATCTGTACTCTCTAAAAAATCTGTCCAGTTCTTTCTTGAATTTATTCAATTCAATTCAATTCACCACTTCCACAACAGAAGGAAGCCTGTTCCAGTAATCAATCACCAGCTGACAAACTTCCGCAAATCTATCCTGCAACCATCCTTCCTCAAATTGAATTTATGTCCCCTCGTGTGTAGGTTCAGTGTTGGGTCCATTATTGTTTTCTGTATTTATAAATGATATTGATGATGGTATATCAAGCTTAATGTCCAAGTTTGCAGACGATACAAAGGTTGGCAGGGTTGTCAAGGACAATACTGACACTATGCTACTGCAACAGGATGTGGAAAGGTTGAGCAGATGGGTTGAGAGGTGGCAAATGAAGTTTAACATTGACAAATGTAAAGTACTACATATGGGAAACAGCAACGTACCAACTCTGTGGTACTACACTGACAGTGGTAGGGAATGAAAAGGACCTGGGGGTAATTGTGTAGGCAGATAGGAAGTTCTCTGAGCAGTGCAGATGGGCTGAAAGAGTAGCTCATGGTGTCTTGTCAATGATATACAGGAATTTTTCTAGCAGGGATAAGGAGGTGATTATTTCCTTGTATAAGGCAATGGTCAGGCCACACCTTGAGTACTGTATACAGGTCTGGAGGCCTCATTTCAAGAAGGATGTAGAGCTGCTGGAACGAGTACAGAGAAGGGCAACAAGATTAGTGAATGGAACAAAGGGTTGCTCTTACGAAGAAAGGCTTAAGTTTTGCAAATTACAGTGTCTGGAGACTAGGCACCGGTGAGGTGATCTGATAGAGGTAAAGCCTTGAATGGTTTGAGCATGCTCAATGCCGATGGGATTCTTCCTTTTGCTCAGAATAATCACCTGAGATGGCATAAATTCAGATTGAGGAAAGACAGATGTAGGACAGATGTGCGGAAATTTGCCTTTAGCCAGCGGGTAGTTGGTTGGTGGAACAGACTTCCATCCCTTGTTGTGGATTGTTGATAGCCTAAATAAATTTAAGGCTCAGCTGGACAGGTATTTCGAACAAACGGAGGGGTGAAATGGAAGTTTTTTTTTTTTTTTTTTTTTTTTTTTGGCTGATGCTGCATAAGCTTGCTTTCTTGCATCATATGCCTGTACTAATCTACTAATGCTAATGCTCAATGCTAATGTCTCAGCAAGTGGAAGAATGCCACTAACATTCAGCTTACTCAATCCATTCAAGACTTTAAACACTTCAATCAGATCTCCCCACAGGTGCCTAGTCTTGAGATGCTGCAATTTGCAGAAGTGAAGCCTTTTTAGGTAAGAGCACCCTTTTGTTTCCTGCACCACTCTAGTTGCCGTTTTCTGAATAATACTTAAATATAATTCTGAATACCACACTTAAATAGTACTCTGAATCAGCAGTTCCCAACCTTTTTTGACTTATGAACCACTTTCAACGTAATATTTTTATTGCAAATCATTAAGCCTATAGGTCTGAGACAGTATTTAAATTCTACACGGTGGGACCAACTGATGATGTTACCAACAGCAAATTCAAAATGGGAAGCATTCAAAGAATTAATCTTGGAAGCTACTAGGCTTTTCATACCAACTAAGAAATACTGTTCAAGATTTAGGCTTAGATGGATGTCAGATGAACTAATTAGACATGTGACAGAGAAGAAAAATGCATGGGATACATATAAATTAACATGTGACACAGAACCATATGATAGATATAAGCTGGTCTGTAACCAAGTTAAAAAGTAGGTTAGGCAGGCGAAAGCAGATTACGAGAAATCTTTGGCAAAGGATGCACAGAAAAACAGCAAAGAGTTCTTTACTTATGTAAACTCTAGAAGGAAGGGGATGAATCAGATTAGTCCACTTGATATCGATGGTTCAACTGTTGATGATCCTGCTCAGGTAGCTAAAAAACTAAATGAATATTTTGCTTTTACATTTACACTTGAGGAGTTATTCAGGGGGGGAATGCCACAGGTGTATTCAAATCTGGCTAAGGGATAAGGAGGTGATTCCCCCTCCTTATCCCCCCTGAGTTATTCAGGGGGGGAATGCCACAGGTGTATTCAAATCTGGCAGTAAGCTAGATAATCTTGTAATAACTGAGAGTCAAGTAGAGGAGAAATTATTGAAGATAAACATAAGAAAGGCACCTGGGGTGGATGGAATCTATCCAGTTATCTTAAAGGAGGTGGCAAAGGAAGTAAGCAAACCCTTAGCCATAATTATGTGAGCTTCCCTGGACTCAGGGGAGGTACCCATGGACTGTAGATGTGCAAATGTGACCCTTTGATACTGTTGCACAAATTGGAGCAGTGTGGCATTGGAGGCAAATTGCTGATATGGATAAAGGGATGGTTGAGTGGGAGAAGAAAGAGTTGTTGTTACCTTTCCGCATCCTCCATATTTGGTGGTGACGGACTCGAACCCCGGTCTAATCAAGAAGCGCGTGCTACGCACTGCTGCTCCTTCCCCCCCTGGCTATGGAGGCGCCCAGAGAAGAAAGAGAGTGGTAATCAATGGACACTGCTCTTCGTGGAGTAATGTTATTAGAGGAGTCCCTCAGGGTTCAGTGTTGGGTCCATTGTTGTTTTCTGTATTTATAAATGATATTGATATATCATTTATTGATATATCATATATGATGGTATATCAGGCTTAATGTCCAAGTTTGCAGATGATATGAAGGGTTGGTAGGGTTGTTAATAGGGTTGTTGCAGTACACTGCTGCAACAGGATCTAGAAAAGTTGAGCAGATGGGCTGAGAGGTGGCAAATGAAGTTGTTGTTGTTATTTGGCTTTTAGGAGCATTAGCATGTGGTTACATATGGAGTTACACTGTACAGGCCATATTGCTCCGGGGATATGCAGTGGTCATTCCCTGACATTTCCGCATCCTCCGTATTTGATGGCTCACGGGCTCGAACCCCTGTCTAATCAAGAAGCATGTGCTACGCACTGCTGCTCCTGCCCACCTGGCAAATGAAGTTTAACATTGACAAATGTAAAGTACTACATATGGTAAGCAGTAATCCCGGAGTAACGTATCAACTCTGTGGTACCACACTGATAATGGTAGAGAATGAAAAGGACCTGGGGGTAATTGTGCAGGCAGATATGAAGTTTTCTGAGCAGTGCATACAGTCTGCAAGAGTAGCTCATGGTGTCTTGTCAATGATATACAGGAATTTTTCTAGCAGGGATAAGGAGGTGATTATCCTCTTGTATAAGGCAGTGGTCAGGCCACACCTTGAGTGCTGTATACAGGTCTGGAGGCCTCATTTTAAGAAGGATGTAGAGCTGTTGGAACGAGTACAGAGAAGGGCAACAAGATTAGTGAACAGAACAAAGGGTTGCTCTTGCGAAGAAAGGCTTAAGTTTTGTAAATTACAGTGTCTGGAGACTAGGCACCTGCAAGGTGCCTAGTCTCCAGGTGTGACAAAGTAAATTCAACAATAAAAAAACTTGAGTTAATCATCAAAGACTTGGATAAAAATAGATTAAGTTTCCTACCAACTTTTGAAAATTTTCTTGGAGAAAATAATTTAACATTGAGACATGAATTAGTATCAAACATAAAAAGTCATTGTTTTTAGTTAATACATAATTTCAAATTGTATTTCCCAGAAGAATGTGAAAAAGAAAACTGGATCACAAATTCCATATTCTTCAGATTATGTACCAGAATATCTTTCTTTTGAAGAAAGATATTCTGGTACATAATTAAAACAAGTATTAAAAAAGGTTGAGAGCTGCTGACCTAAAGATTGGAGAGTAGTTAATGATCAGTGCCAAGCAGCACTCCTTAAGAATGACTTGAATAGGATTCAAGATTGAAGCCTGTTCAACTCCCCAAAATAACTTTATACACTTGGTGGGGTTGAATTAAAAAAAAAAAACAGTAGAGGAAGAAGGAGGAGATCTGGGAGTTACAATACAACAGATATGAGGTTTTCTGAACAGTGTAAGGCCAGGGAAATCCATAGTATCCTATTGATGAATTATTGAACAATATCCTGTAGAGATAGGGAGGTCATAATCCCACTGTACAAGACAATTCTAAGACTGCATTTGGAATACTGGGACCAGGTATGGAGATCTTATCTGAAAAAAGACATTGAGCTTCTTGAAAGCATCCAAAGATGGGCAACTTATATAGTGAGATTTGCAAAAGCCGACCATATGAGAAAAGGCTGATTATGTGGGCTACAGAGTTTGGCCAGCAAACACCTTGTACAGGATCTGATTGAGGTTTATAAGACTCTGAGTTAATGAAATGAATGAAGGCAGAATTTGCACTGTTATAAAGAATTCCATCGATAGGAGCCATAAATTTGAATTACAGGGGAAGAAATCAGATTATAGGAAGTTTTCTTTTAGCCAACAAGTTGTTGTTTACTGGAACAGATTGCCTCCACAGGTAATAAGCTATGTATTTCATATATAGATGTTTAACTCTTATTGGTGGGGATTAAAAGTAAGGGCAGGAGCTAACTGTGATAATCTGAAATGCTGTATGCCTTTTATAAACTGGGGAGACAGCATGTCTTTTGAGTCCTCGGGGATTACTCAACTGACTTTCATATCTGATGGTGGTGACAAGTGGCTTCACCTCTTGTCACTCATTTGGAAAAGTCTGGGATCGAGTTCTGTCATTCTTTGGTTATACCATTGGAAAACTTCTCTTCAATGAATGTTGTAGTTAGCTGGTCTCGGGCAGAGAGAGTAGGATTCCCTCTTCTTGAAAGGATCCAAAACATGGGTAACTTGCCTGGTGAGTTCAGCAAAAAGGCTTCCATATGAGGAAATACTTTTGAATATGTGGGTTGCAGAGCTTGGAAACTAAGCACCTTAGAGGAGACTTGATTGAGGTGTTTAAGGCTCTGAGAGGCTTGAGTAAAATGAATGAGGACAAAATTTTCATGGTTATAAATGATTCTAGAACTAGGGGTCATAAATTCAAGTTATGAGGGGAGGTGTTTAGACTGGTTTGCAGGAAGTTTTATTTTAGCCAGCGGGTTATAAATTACTGGAATAAGTTACCTACATGGGTGGTAGAGGCTGCCGTTTTTGGGAAATTCAAAGGTCAGCTGGATAGTTTCTTATGGGAGGAGGGAATGCATAGGTTGTCTATTTCCTTTTCTTTTATTATTAGTTTTTTTAATTTTTTTATTATTATTATTTTATTCCTTTTTTTTTGACTGGTGTAGCATAAGCCATAGGCTTCCTTGCACCATGTGGCCATTGCTAATACTAATACTCAGGTGATCTGATAGAGGTGTATAAAGCCTTGAATGGTTTGAGCATGCTCAATGCTGATGAGATTCTTCCTCTTGCTCAGAATAATCGCCTGAGAGGGCATAAATTCAAATTGAGGAAAGACGGTTGTAGGATAGATGTGCGGAAGTTTTCCTTTAGCCAGCGGGTGGTTGATTGCTGGAACAAACTTCCATTTGTCGTTGTAGAAGTTGATAGCTTAAATAGATTCAAGGCAGACTTGACAAACATTTGGAGCAAGGGGATGGGTGAAATAAGGTTTTTTATAACCCTTTTACCACAGCCAAACGGTGCGATATATATCATTTGCACCCAACCTCCCTACCACACTAACATCCTGTTGTGCATGTTCACTATGTAAGGGAGCATGACATCACAAACAAAATATGAACCACAACAAAATATAAATTTTGTTCCAAACCACATAAATTAATATTAAACTACTTTGCATAAACAAACGCCATTACAGAATTTTTAGTGTGAACCCCTGGAATACTTTCGCGAACCACCAATTGGGAACTGCTGCTCTGAATAATACTTGAATAATGGATTAACGTCCATTTCCACCAATAGATTAGAATAGTGGGGTACAAATCTTTTAAAAGCACTACGTGGAAATAACAAGACTTAATTAATCAAATACAAATCACAAAGGGAATTTCCAAATAACTAAATAAAATTGCTAAAAATAGAATTTCCAATTAACTAAATAACACTGCTAAAAGCAGAATTTCCAATTAAATAAATACATTGCTAAAAATAGAATTTCCAATTAACTAAATAACACTGCTAAAAGCAGAATTTCCAATTAAATAAATAACATTGCTAAAAATAGAATTTCCAATTAACTAAATAATGTTAAAAATAGGCAAAGTTTCAAATTCAATTTAAAATTCTTTTCAAGTATGGGAGAACTGAAAATTCCAACTTCAAGCTCACCAACAAATTTAACAAAGCTATGCAAATTATTTGTTCCCACTATCTTTTCATTTCCATATTCAATGATTACAAATCCTAAAGACTAAGTGTCAACAGTAATAAAGACAAAATGACATAAGGAGGCTATAGGATTTAGTATTATTAGCAGAATATGATGCAAGGAAGCAGGCTTAATAAAGCATCAGGCAAAAAAACATATGCAATACCTTACAATCTTCAATGTTAAACTTCAATTGACACTTCTCAGCCAATCTTTCTAATTTATTCAACTTAACACCTTTGACTTCTAATTTTTATTTGCATAACCATATTGCTAATGTTGCTTCCTCTGCATTGACAAAAACTAGGCTTTCTCTCTTTTCCTCTCAACATTACATTATACAGTATCTTTTGCATGATTAGAAGCAAAGTAATGTGGTACAGAGTTACTGGCCCATACAATATTCCTCTGTACAATCAGAAATCCTATTATGGAATACTCTTCATACATTTTCCTCACTTATCAATTCTCCTTCTATTCTTAGGAGGAGCAACCTACCTTCACATATATTTTCTGAAAATTAATATCTATGGAAATTCAGGTCCAGTGTCAACAAGTATCTTCTGTCTTCTCAACCTTCAACCCAAACATAGTACTTAGTACTATAGGTGCTAATACCGTTCATGTTTGGGATCATAATATAACAAAGTGGTTGACAGAAGGAAATTAATTATAGATGAAATTCACAAAATTTAATATATGTTTATAGGGTACTGAGTATGATTTCTGATTGCAAGAGCTGTGTGATTTATTGGGTGACTTAGGAAAATTTTTAAGTTTATTTTCATGGTTGTTATTAATTTGAATTTGTTTTTCTTTTTGAATGGAGTCTGTACTTGGAATTTATTTAAAATTTAAAGTTATGGACTTCAGATCAACCCTGGTTACTATCCTTGCTTGGATTTGTGATAATAACCAGGTTTAGGGAATCAGAAGAACTTACCTTTCATTCAGCTTGGACTAACAGGTCAGTTCATGGTGATTATGAAAAACAAATGTTTGGTAAATAGATTAATATCAGCTTAAGGCAGAAAGTGAATGAAAGTGTGGGTACTACAGTTTTGAATCACTTCTTATCAATATTAATTTTCAAATAATAATAATAATACACAGAGAATTAAATGACAACTACTGTATATATGTGAATGTATTTTAATTGTAAATACTTCTAATTCTTCTTTTACTCCTGCTGGCATATCCTGCAAAAAAACATACCAGAGCACTTAATCTTGCTCTCATTGATAAAGATCTGACAAATTCCCATTAGTTTTGCAGTCATTCAACATTCAGAACTGTCCCTATGTAATGGGTGGCTCCGTTTCAACCTGGCAGGTAGTTCAAGTCAAGCAGCTATACCTAAGACAACTATCTCCTCTTCCTCCTTCAAAGGTAAGTTCTAAGGTTTTTATGGTCTATTCATATAACTTTTTTAAGTCTTAATCCTTTATGCCAATAATGTTCTACATAAATTTTAAATCTTTTTTTTTTCCAATTACACCCAGATTGCCTAATTAGTCAATGAAGGTGGTCTAAGAGAAAACTTGGTTTCCTTTCTCTACATTAGCAATAGTAAAAATGTAACCTGCCTAGACTTTTACTAATTTCTTATTAATTACTTTAATTTAATTGTCTCCTTAATTTTTCATAAATACATTTAATTCTATACATATGACTAACCACCTATCTTTTCCATCTTCCACACAATAATACTAATGTACTCGTAGCTGCTTGTTTTAATGTACTAATGTACTCGTAGCTGCTTGTTTTAATCTGACAGAGTGGAACACAGCGAGGTACAGTCAGTCCTCATTTAGCACGATAGTTGTGTTCTTAGAAACCCTCGTGCCCGGCAAAATCATGCAATATAAACAACAGGTCCTATGGGAAAAATAGGGTTAGGTGCCGACCACCCAAGATTGAACACACATTTGTAACCAAAACTTTACCAAACACAATAAATAATTGTAATAAAATACTTACGTATTTTATTATATATACAATATTTTATTACGTAATAGTCGTAATAAAATACTTAGGTATTTTATTAGTCGTAATAAAATATGTAAGTATTTTATTACGACTATTATGTAATAAAATATTGCTAATGCTTTTGCTTCTATTGGAAGCAAACTTGTTTTTTGTTTGATTTTCTATGCAAACAGATGACAGCCGTTCCATCTCTTCCAATTCTTTGTGTCTTAATCTAATGGATTTTAATTACACTTTGAGTTGTTCCTGCTATGAGTTTTTATTTTCTCTGCATTCTTTGTAATTCTCGGCATTGCCTCATTTAGGTCTGTATCACATGCAACATCACATGTTCTTTCATTTCGCTCAAAGTGTTTCACAATTTCATATTTTTTTCTCTATCAACAGAGGCAGACTGGCCATAACCAGGGAAACCACGGTGGGTCAGAGGCCAGTGTGATTTTGGCTATAAACGCTAGTATGAGGCCACTAAAAATTTTCCCGGATAAGAATTTTTGACCCAGTCCGCCTCTGTTTATCGATATTGCTTTTCTTTTTCTCTCTGAATCTGTAGTATCTTCACCAGGATGCTTCCTTTTCACACCTTTTAAGTATTTTACTCATTTTTACGGAATAAAGCACAATTACAAAATGAGGAGGCACGCTTGATACACATGATCAAAGCTGTGCGTGTGTAGCAACTGAACAAACAACACCGTAAAGGCAGAGACAACTCTATTAACACCTCATTAGCTCACATTTTACTAAAGCACATTTTTGGGGGTTACTACCATAAAATAATAAAAACAATTTCCAGTTGTGTTCCTGCTATTGGAATCTGTTAAAAACTGGTAGTAAACTTGATCTAATTGCATTTGCGATAATACCGATAGCTGGAATTTTACGTTATTATGGCGAAAAGCGTTTCCCATTCACTGATATAAAAAACATAAATACATTTTCAGAATCTTCTCTTCATTCCTATTGTGTTGCGTTCAGTTGGGGTTATTCCACGTCTGAATGCCATTTCTTGTAAACACAAAGGCGAATCGTGCATAAGCGAATTCGATTCGTGTTATATACGATATCATTCCCCTATTTATAAATCGTGTATGATCGAATTCACGTAGTGTAAACACGTGTTATACAAGGACTGACTGTATTCTGATGCTATACTCATCCATACAGAGTCTAACATATTGTGTATTCCAATATATCCTTTTGCATACCACTGTTGTATTGGTTGTCATTTGACTGACCGTGGCCCTTTTTATAAACTACAACTTTTCACCATTCATCATCCTCTTGCAGAAACAACCTTTGTTTCTTCAAGCACATTTGTCCTAGTTGAATGGTTTTTTGTACATTCTGGATACGACCATAAATGAACACCAAGGCAAGGCAAGGCAGGGCAGGGCAGCAGTGTCACTGATGCTTCCACTGCTACATCTAATACTGACTCTTACACTATACTCTGCCACTTAGAATGTGCTGTTGGCCCTTTTTCTCATTAAATTGCATGTGCACACAGACACATACAGCATCCCTCAATATATAACTAGCTGTTTTATAGAGCTTAAACAGATACAGATGGTGTGAGATTCGAACCAAGTGTTTGGCAATAGATAGTTACATTTATTATCTATTATAACTACTTAGATTTTACAAATGTAACATTTTAACTTAATACATATAACCAGTCCGATTTTAAAAACATAACATTATAACTTAATACATATAACCAGTCTGATTTTAAAAACATAACATTATAACTTAATACAGGCACTCCCCAACTTACGTAATATGTGACTTATGTAAATTCGACTTTACATACGTTTTTGCTGGCCAGTGCAAATTGAAAAAAATATGGAAATGTATTTTGCATCCCATAGGGATAAATGGAGGTATTGTAAAAAATATCATAATTGAACCCAATAACACATTATTTATTTATTTTTTTTTTTTTTGGTAATTCATTCCAAGAGACCTCAGAAGTTAAAATTTTCGCTATATAACTAAGCTATTAATTCCGTAAAAGGTCATTTTTATAATGGAAATTGTATTAGTTTTATATAAATTTTTGTCAAATAAGCACAACACAAGAATCACTTTTAACTAAGGGATGCAAAACAAAAAAATGCTGCCAACACATTAGCATTAGTAGAGGCATTTGATGCAAGAAAGCAAGCTTATGCAGCATCAGCCAAAAAAAATAAATAAATAAAATAAATAAATAAATAAATAAAAAAATAACCACTACCACTTCACCCCTCTGTTCGTTAGAAATACCTGTCCAGCTGAGCCTTAAACTTATTTAGGCTATCAACTTCCACAACAAGGGATGGAAGTCTATTCCACCAACCAACCACCCGCTGGCTATCAAATGCAATAGAATGACTGGAAACAACATACCTTCATCTGCAAAATGCCTTGCTTCTGACAGTGGACACAGGAAACTTCCCTCAATGGACAAGTTTCTTTATGTTTCTAGTAATATACAAGTATAAATGTAAAACAGTCACTAAATTTCTGAAGATGAACTATCTGATGCAAAATTTAAAGAAACAAAGAAAAACATTCTAAAATCATTGTTATCTATATATATATATATATATATATATATATACATATATTAGCATTAGCATTAGCATAGGCATTTGATGCAAGAAAGCAAGCTTATGCAGCATCAGCCAAAAAAAAAAAATAATAAAAAAAATAAAAATAAAATAACCACTTCCACTTCACCCCTCTGTTCGTTCGAAATACCTGTCCAGCCGAGCCTTAAACTTATTTAGGTAATCAACTTCCACGACAAGGGATGGAAGTCTGTTCCACCAACCAACCAACAACCCGCTGGCTAAAGGCAAATTTCCTCACGTCTATCCTACATCTGTCTTTCCTCAATTTGAATTTATGCCCTCTCAGGTGATTATTCTGAGCAAGAGGAAGAATCCCATCAGCATTGAGCATGCTCAAACCATTCAAGGCTTTATACACCTCTATCAGATCACCTCACTGGTGCCTAGTCTACAGACACTGTAATTTGCAAAACTTAAGCCTTTCTTCGTAAGAGCACCCCTTTGTTCCAATCACTAATCTTGTTGCCCTTCTCTGTACTCGTTCCAGCAGCTCTACATCATTCTTGAAATGAGACCTCCAGGCCTGTATACAGTACTCTAGGTGTGGTCTGACCATTGCCTTATACAAGGGAATAATCACCTCCTTATCCCTGCTAGAAAAATTCCTATATATCATTGACAATACACCATGAGCTACTCTTGCAGCCCATCTGCACTGCTCAGAGAACTTCATATCTGCCTGCACAACCACCCCCAGGTCCCTTTCATTCTCTACCACTGTCAGTGTAGTACCACAGAGTTGATACGTTGCTCTTGCCCATATGTAGTACTTTATATTTGTCAATGTTAAACTTCATTTGCCACCTCTCAACCCATCTGCTCAACCTTTCCACATCCTGTTGCAGTAGCATAGTGTCAGTATTGTCCTTGACAACCCTGCCAACCTTTGTATCGTCTGCAAACTTGGACATTAAGCTTGCTATACCATCATCAATATCATTTATAAATACAGAAAACAATAATGGACCCAATACTGAACCCTGAGGGACTCCACTAATAACATTAGTCCACGATGAGCAGTGTCCATTGATTACCACTCTCTGTCTTCTCCCCCTCAACCACCCCTTTATCCATAGCAGCAATTTGCCTCCAATGCCACACTGCTCCAATTTGTGTAGCAGTCTTCCATGTGCAACGGTATCAAAAGCCTTTCTAAGATCCAAGTATATAATATCAAAGTTATTCCCCGCATCCAGTTCTTTTGTGACTGCATCATAGTATCCAATCAAATTGGTCAGGCAAGACTTCCCCTTAAAAAAACCATGCTGTGTCCGAGCTATAACTGAAGTCTTGCCTAGATGATCCTGCAGTGCTTCTTTAACCAGTGCCTCCATTAATTTTCCGGGAACAGAAGTTAAACTCACAGGTCTATAATTACTTGTGTCAGCCTTTGATCCTCCTTTGTGAATTGGGGTCACATTTGCACATCTCCAGTCCATGGGTACTTTCCCTGAGTCCAAGGAAGCTCTCATAATTATGCCTAAGGGTTTGCTTACTTCCTTTGCTGCCTCCTTTAATATAACTGGATAGATCCCATCCACCCCAGGTGCCTTTCTTGTGTTTATCTTCAACAATTTCTCCTCCACTTTACTCTCAGTTATTACAAGATTCTCTAGCTTACTGCCAGAGTTGAATACACCTCTGGCATTCCCCTCGCTGAATAACTCCTCATGTGTGAATGTCGATGCAAAATATTCATTTAGTTTGTTAGCTACCTAAGCAGGATCATCAACAGTTGACCCATCGATATCAAGTGGACCAATCTGATTCATCCCCTTCCTTCTAGAGTTTACATAAGTAAAGAACTCTTTGCTGTTTTTCTTTGCATCCCTTGCCAAAGATTTCTCGTAATCTGGTTTCGCCTGCCTAACCTCCTTTGTAACTTGGTTACAGATCAACTTGCATCTATCATAGGCTTGCTGTGTCAGATGTTAATTTGTATGTATCCCATGCATTTTTCTTCTCTGCCATATGCCTCATTAGTTCATCTGACATCCATTTAGGCCTAAACCTTGAACAATATTTCTTAGTTGGTATGTAAAGCCTAGTAGCTTCCAAGAGAAGTTCTTTGAATGCTTCCCATTTTGAATTTGCTGTTGGTAACATCATCAGTTGATCCCACTGTATAGAATTTAAATACTATCTCAGTCCATCGTAGTCGCCTTTACGAAAGTAATAACACTTCCCTTTACCCCTAATGGTAGTTACCTCTTTCAGTAAATTCCACTTCAGCACACTGTGATCACTGCCACCTAGTGGTTCATTTATCTCCAGATTCTTAATGCATGAAGAATCACTACTGATAATCAATTCAAGAGTATTACTCCCTCTAGTTGCCTCCCGAAAATGCTGATGTAGAAAACAATCATCCAATAAATCCACAAAAGTCTTGCTAGTGTGTGAGTGACCAGCCCCCAAATTCCAGTCAATATCTGGGAAATTAAAATCCCCCATTATAAGACTCTGATTTACTGGCCCACTCTATTTCTCTGTACAGTTTCTTATTATACTCATCAGAGTCATTAGGCCTATAGCACACTCCTACTCTCAATTTTGATCTCCCAATGCTTGTCACACCAAACTGACTCGACACTACACTGTCCAGCGATGTCGACTGGCTTCACTTCCTTGGATTTTATGTATTTCTTAACTAATAGGATAACCCCTCCTCCCTTCCTATCCTGTCTATCCTTTCTGTAGACATTGTACTCCCCAAATTCCAGTTCTGCATTCCTTATATCTGTGTGACACCACGTCGCTGAAATCCCAACAATATCTGCCTTTGATGTTTTGAGCAATACCTCAAATTCATCAAATTTATTTACTAAACTCCTAGCATTAGTGTACACGCAAGTATACATGCACCTGCTCTTTTTCTTAGCTACCCTAACACAACCCATGTGTTTACTTGTACCCCAATGATTCCCAGCAGTCTCTGAAATATCCTGCATCTTATTTTCCAGGCTGCTGCTCATATATATCAGTTATCAATGTATGCCACTTATTGTGATCATGGCTAATGTTATAATTTGTGTAATACTATCACTTTTATGAAGCCCCAATCAGAGGTATACAAATACATAAGAAAAATAAGATTTCTTGTACTCAAAATTTGGTTTATCGCTTTTTTTTTTTTTTTGTCTTATTGCAGTTTATGTATGAAAGTGATTACGTAACACACCAATCTGTTCTTGAACTCAGTATATTTCATGTCTAAATATTACTGCTGTTGCTCCATACAATTCATATGGTTGTCAGTGTCATTATCTGTGAAAGAAAGTATTCTTACTACTCCTAATTAATCTGACTGTTTTACAGAAGGGCATTAACTCCTTTTCTAATTCTTGATTTTAATATTTTCTTTATTTGCTTTTAATGGTTTGTAATGGTTTGCAACATTGTGATCATAGTTTCAGGAAATCCATACAGATGACAGTTTTGATGACTTTATTGAAGAATAGCTGGGTAATCAAATTGAAGTATTTTATAATGCCTGATTTTCATGTTTTCTGTTTCTTTCTGTCCACTTCCAAACTTTTTGTTTTTGAAATGTACACATCTGTATCAAAAAACAATGTTATTAATTACGCTGTGTCCCCTAAGTCATCACAATAAGTGGTATGTGCTGTATTTATCAAATACTGTTACATTTATCAAATATTAATATATTTAAAATTTCATTTGCTTTGTGTATATAAAGATTTCTATAATACATTAGTTTATGCCCATGACTTTTATAGGTTTTTTTTTTTTTTAAATATTTATACTGCACATTTTCAGTAAGCACAAACTATATTCTTCTTCTTCTGGTGTTATAACCCAGGGTGGGTTATAGCCTTTTCAACAATGTTCCACCATTAAGCCCTCCCAGAAGTTAAACTTCTCCAACGAACTATATTAAATATATATAATATATGAATAGTATTAATGTATAAGGATGATCCCAGAAGTAACACACAAAACTGGTTAATTTAAATAAATTTATTCTATAAACATAATTCACATTAAAAAAGTTTCATCGTAGACAGTCTCCTTTATGCCTGCCTCCTGAGGTTGGGGAAAATTTTTAATGCCATTAACTGTCCGCTGATGTTAAGCCGTTTGATGTGTTGGATCCATGCATCATTTGCCATTATTAATACCTTGGATCCATGCATCATTTGCCATTATTAATACCTTGGATCCATGCATCATTTGCCATTATTAATACCAAAGTTTCATGATAGCTAGCAAAGATCACTGAAGGTTTTTTCCACTTTTAACATACAGTTTCTAAAACCAGTAACCCATAGTAATTATGCCATAGGTTACATAGCAGCATTTCTCCAAAGAAAGCTTATATAGCATCAACCAAAAAAAAACAAAAAAAACAGTACCCATCTAAATAGTTTGTGCAGTCCTTCCTTAAATTCATTCCAGCTATCTACTTCCACAACACTAGATGAAAGCCTGTTCCACCTTCTCTGCCATTCATCCGTCATCAATTTGAATTTATATCACCCTGATGAGTGTAGTTTGAGCAAAAGAAGAAAGCCATCATCAGTAAGCTTACTCAATCCATTAAAAGCCTTAAACACCTCAATCAAATCCCCTTGCAGCTGCCTAGTGTCAAACCCTGGGTTTGACACTTAAATTTGAGCATTACTCGGTAATTTTGTTCCCATTGCTAATCTCAATGCTTTCTTCTTTTCGCCAATTCCAACTTCCAGACCTGAATGCACTGCTTAAGATGTGGCCTAACTGCTGCCTTATGCAAGAGAATAATCACCTTCTTATCTCTAGTGGCAAAATTCCTGTATTCACAAATTGACAAAACCCCCTGCTATCCTAGCAGTCCATCAGCACTGTTCAGAGAACTGTGTCTGAGTGCACAATTACCCCCAGGTCTTTTTCACTCACCACTACACTGAGTATGGCAATTCACAGTTGGTATGATATTCTGGGATTAACTTCACTAAATTATCTCTTTATCCATAGCAGTAACCTGCTCCTAATGCCACACTGTTCAAATTTGTATAACAGTCTTTTATGTGAATAGAATCAAAGGCTATCCTGAAATCTATATGATTTCAAAATAATTTTTTGCATCCAGTTCCTTTGTTACTGCATCATAATTTTTTTTTTTTTTTTTTTATGTGAACCCCAAACACGAGAGGTATTAGAACCTATAGTACTTAGTACCGTGCTTGGGTTGGAGGTTAAGAAGACGAAAGAAGATATTTGTTGACACTGGACTTGAACTTCTGTAGATTGTAATTTTCAGGAAATACGTATGAAGGAAGGTTGTTCCAGAAAACGGCAGTTGAATGAATAAATGAGGAAGATGAAAAGGTTCTCTGGGTTTGAAGTTGGACAGTAAATGGATGTTGGCTGGTGGCGGCACGTGTTTGGACTGTTTTGAAAGAGAGAGCGGGAATTATAGAAGCCAGTTCAGAAGAACAGTGCCCATGGAAGTATCTGTAGAAGAGGCATGCAGCAGAAACAGTACGTCTATGAGAAAGCGAGTGGAGAGACTCTGTTAGAGATGAATCATTAATTAACCTAACTGCCCTCTTCTGAATGGAATCAAGAAGCCTGAGAGAGGTTTTGGGGGCACCACCCCAGATGTGGGAACAATATTCCATGGAAGGGCGGATTTGCGATTTATACAGAGTGAGCAGCTGTTTGGAAGAAAAGTAACGCCGAGAGCGAAAGAGAAAACCAAGTTCTTTAGATGCAGAGGAAGCAATATTTGTAATGTGCTTGTGCCAAGAGAGATTAGAAGTCAGGGTAATCCCCAAAAGAGATATATCATTTTGCCTAGAAATCGGAGTGTCACTAAAGATAAGCATAGGAGCAGAAGAATCCTTTTTGCGAGATATAAGACAAGACTGAGTTTTAGAAGGGTTGAAATCAACTAAGTTGTCTTTGCCCCACTGGAGAATTACCTGAAGATCGGCATTTAAGGAATTGTTAGCAGATTTTCGAGAAGTTGAAGCTGATTGAGCAGGACAAGGTTTCTCAAATTGGAAAGTTGAATGCAATGTGCTATCATCGGCAAAACTATGGATAGGATTTCCAGTCAATGGAAGAAGGTCATTGATATACAAAAGGAAAAGAGTGGGGGAAAGAACTGAACCTTGGGGGACACCAGCATTAGTGGAGAAGTTGGAAGACAGAGAACCATCTACCATCACCCTCAGTGAGCAATCAGAGAGAAAACTGGATAACCAATTACTAAAAACAGTTGGCAAACCATAAGATGGAAGCTTGTTTAGAAGACCTTTATGCCAAACACGATCAAAAGCCTTTGAGATGTCAAGAGCAACTACTTGTGTTTCACCGAACCTTTCCATTGAATTAGTCCATAAATGGGTAACATAAGCCAGAATATCACCAGTGGATCGACACTGACGGAATCCATACTGGCGATCATTGATCAGACGGAAGGTTTCTAGGTAGTTTAAGAGTTGGCGGTTAATTGATTTCTCCATTACTTTAGAAAGAGTAGAAGTAATTGCAATGGGACGATAATTGGATGGGAGGGATTTGTCACCCTTTTTAGGAACTGGCTGGATATGAGCAAATTTCCAAGCAGAAGGAAAAACACCTTTGGAATAAGAAAGTGAAAAAAGGCGACAAAGAATAGGAGTAAGTTCAGGAGCACAAGTTTTGAGAACAAGTGGAGAAATACCATCAGGACCTATAGCTTTCTTAGCATCAAGATTCATCAGAATCCTTCTGATATCCTTTTGACGGAAGACCACAGGAGGCATTGAATGGAGTGTGTTGGGAATGGTGGGAGGTGATAATATCCAATCAGACTGGTTAGACAAGGTCACCCCCATAATAAATCCATGATGTAAATGTATACATGTCTAGATGGTCCTGCACTGTATCTTTATTGAGTGACTCAATTATTTTCTCAGGAACAGAAGAGACTTCCGTTCTTGGAAAAATAATGTAATTACTGTAATTACTCATGTAATCCTTTGATTCCCCCTTTGTGAACTGGAGATACATTTGCAAATCCCCAGTACATAGGGACCTCATCTGAATCCAAGTATGTTTTCATAATTAGAGCTAAAGGTTTGGTTACCTCTTTTGCTGCATCCTTATGACTGGTTAGATCCCATACAACTCAAATACCTTTTTTTTATGTTAAGCTTCAACAATTTCACTTCAGCTTTCTTCTCAGATATCATAAAATTATTCGGCTCCCTGTTAGGATCTAGTATATTTCTGGCATCCCATTCTCACTAAAAATTCTTAATGTGAATAAAGATGCAAAATATCTATTCAGTTTGTCAGCAACTTCAGCAGAATTATTAGCAGTTAAACCATTCATATCTGATGGACCAATGTCATTCATCCCTTCCCTTCTAGTGTTTATATAAATAAAGAAATCTTTGCTGCTTTTCTTTGTTTGTTTGCAAGAGACTTCTCATAATCTGCCTTAGCTTGTATAACTGCAGATGACATGAAGGTTGGCAGGGTTGTTAATGACAACAGGATCCAGAAAAGTTGAGCAGATTGGCTGAGAGGTGGCAACTGTTCTTTACTTATGTAAACTCTAGAAGGAAGGGGATGAATCAGATTGGTCCACTTGATATTGATGGTTAAACTGTTGATGATCCTGCTCAGATAGCTAACACACTAAATGAATATTTTGTATCTACATTCACACAAGAGGAGTTATTCAGGGAAGGGAATGCCAGAGGTGTATTCAACTCTGGCAGTAAGCTAGATAATCTTGTAATAACTGAGAGTAAAGTGGAGAAGAAATTGTTGAAGATAAACATAAGAAAGGCACCTTGGGTTGGACAGAATCTATCCAGTTATATTAAAGGAGGCAGCAAAGGAAGTAAGCAACCCCTTAGCCATAATTATGAGAGCTTCCTTGGACTCAGGGGAGGAACCCATGGACTGGAAATGTGCAAATGACCCCAATCCACAAAGGAGGATCGAGAGGAGACAGGTAATTACAGACCTGTTAGTTTTACTTCTGTTCCAGGGAAATTAATGGAGGCACTGGTTAAAGAAGCATTGCAGGATCATCTAGACAAGACTTCAATTATAGCTCGGACACAGCATGGGTGTGTTAAGGGGAAGTCTTGTCTGACCAATTTGATTGGGTACTATGATGTAGTCACAAAGGAACCGGATGCAAAGAATAATTTTGATATATATTTGAACCTCAGAAAGGCTTCTGATACTGTTGCCCATGGAAGACTGCTGCACAAATTTTAACAGTGTGGCATTGGAGCAAATTATTGCTATGGATAAAGGGATGGTTGAGTGGGAGAAGACAGAGAGTGGTAATCAATGGACACTGCTCTTTGTGGACTAATGTTATTAGTGGAGTCCCCCAGGGTTCGGTGTTGGGTCCATTGCTGTTTTCTGTATTCAATAATGATATTGATGACGGTATATCAGGCTTAATGTCCAAGTTTGCAGACGATACAAAGGTTGGCAGGGTTGTTAATGACACTAATGACAGTACACTACTGCAACAGGTGGCAACTGAAGTTTAACACTGACAAATGTAAAGTACTGCACATGGGTAGCAGTAACCCTAAAGTAACATATCAACTGTGTGATACAACACTGATGGTGGTAGAGAATGAAAAGGACCTGGGGGTAATTGTGCAGTTAGATATGAAGTTTTTAGAGCAGTGCAGATGGTCTGCAAGAGTAGTTCATGGTGTCTTGTCAATGATATACAGGAATTTTTCTAGCAGGAAAAAGGAAGTGATTATCCCTTTGTATAAGGTAATGGTCAGGCCACACCTTGAGTACTGTATACAGGTCTGGAGGCCACATTTTAGGATGGATTCAGAGCTGCTGGAACGTATATAGAGAAGGACAACATGATTAGTGAATGGAACAAAGGATTGCTATGATGAAGAAAGGCTTAAGTTTTGTAAATTACAGTGTCTGGAGACTAGGCATGTGCGAGGTGAACTGATTAAGGTATATAAGGCCTTGAATGGAATGAGCAGGCTCAATGTTGATGGGATCCTTCCTTTTGCTCAGAATAATCGCCTGAGGGGGCATAGATTCAAATTGAGGGAAGACAGTTGTAGAATAGATGTGCGAAGTTTACCTTTAGCCAGCAGGTGGTTTATTGCTGGAACAAACTTCCATCTGTCATCGTAGAAGTTGACATCTTAAATAAATTCGAGGCAGAACTAGACAAACATTTGGAGAGAATGGATGGGTGAAATGAGAAGGATTGTTTTTTTTTTTTTGGCTGATGCTATATAACCTGGTTTCTTGCATCCTATGCCTTTACTAATGCTAATGCTAATTTCTTTTGTGACTTGATTTCAGACTAGTTATACCTACTGCAAGTTTCTGTATCACTTGATAGTCTTGCATGTGATGTTTTTTTTATTTTCTGCCATGAGTCTCATCAGTTCATACATCAGGTCTAAGCCTTGAGCAGTATCCCTTAGTTAGTATAAAAAGCCTAACAGCTTCAACAGTTACTACCCTAAATGCTTCTCACTTAGAATTTACTGATGTTAAATCATCAGTTGGTCCCACTGAATAGATTTTAAAAACTGACTGAGACCACTGTAGTCACCTTTATGAAAGCAAAAGCCCTTCCTTTTTTTTCTTGATAATATAGTTATATCTTTAAGTAAATCTCACATCAATAGAATGTGCTCAGTTCCATCTAATAGTTTTTTATCTGCAGATTCTTAATTATGATGAGTCACTGCTGGGGATCAGATTATTATTATGAGCCATATAGTGCAAGGAAGCCTGTGGCTTATGCTGCACAAACCAAAAAAAAAAAAAAAATCCTGCGTTACCCTGAGAGAGAGAGAGAGAGAGAGAGAGAGAGAGAGAGAGAGAGAGAGAGAGAGAGAGAGAGAGAGAGAGAGAGAGTCAGAAGTAGAAGGGAATCACCAAGAAAGCAGCATCCTCTGTATTTGATGGTCACGGGCTCGAACCCTGGTCTAATCAAGAATCGTGCTACGTACTGCTGCTCCTGTCCACCTGGCTATGGAGGTGCCGCTTATTTCGCACTTTATGAATGTGCTTCTTAATATCACATTGGATGAATATGCTTCTTAACTTAGAGCATAACTGTTTCCCCATTCTCTATATCCTTTCTGTATAAATTTTACTCCCCATATTCAAATTCTTCATCCTTTATGTCACTCAGACATAAGTGATGAAGAATTAGCATTGGCATTAGCATTAGTAGAGGCATTTGATGCAAGAAAGCAAGCTTATGCAGCATCAGCCAAAAAAAAAAAAAAAAAAATTATCATTTTAAGAAGGATGTAGAGCTTTTGGAATGAGTACAGAGAAGGGCAACAAGATTAGTGAATGGAACAAAGGGTTGCTCTTACGAAAAAAGGCTTTAAGTTTTGGAAAATTACAGTGTCTGGAGACTAGGCACCTGTGAGGTGATATGGTTGAGGTGTATAAAGCCTTGAATGGTTTGAGCATGCCCAATGCTGATGGGATTCTTCCTCATGCTCAGAATAATTCCTGAGTGGGCATAAATTCAAATTGAGGAAAGACAGTTGTAGGATAGATGTGCAGAAGTTTTCCTTTGGCCAGCAGGTGGTTGATTGCTGGAACAAGCTTCCATCTGTCATTATAGAAGTTGATAGCTTAAACAAATTGAAGGCAGCACTAGACAAACATTTGGAGCGAGTGGATGGGTGATATGAGAAGGTTTGTGTTTCTTTCTTTTTTTTGGCTGATTCTATATAAGCTTGCTTTCTTGCATCATGTGCCTTTGCTAATGCTAAATGCTAATTAACAATACTTCATATACACATGATCTTGGAAAGCACTTTTTGAGCCAATTGAGTCTAGAAGAAATAGTGCAGACAGATGAATCTCTACTTTCAAAACCAAAATACCACAAAGGAAGGAAGGTGTCAAAAAAAAAGGTGGAGGCATATTCAACAATTCCAAATACACCAAACAGGAATTACATCCACAAAACAGTGTATTAATCATAACATTCCTATGATTAATACAATAAAATGGAACCAATCTGAAGCAGTTTTGGGGATAGTGTATGAACCCACTACGCAGCCAATAGCACACCAGTACCTTCCCACCCTCCCAAAGTAAGTATTTATAGATATTTATGGCATTTTGCCTGAATATGTGATGTTCAGTTATAACATGCTGATTGACTGCATCTAATATGCAGATTTTGTTAAAATTCTGTGTGGGAGGAGGATAAAGTGGCCACACTTGCATTTTAAAACTAGTGCAAATCAAAATACTGTATGTTTCTCTGATACATTACAAATGTTCAGATATTCACTATATATTATCAAGACTGAATTTTTGAGAATTACCACGTAAGGTTATGGAAATTAAAAACTAATCTCAACTTACCTCAATCTCATTCCTACGGAACATTTCATTACAATATATGCAACCAACTGGTGCAGTAGGGCACAACGTCATTGTGTGTTTTGCAAGATTTTTCAGCTCAATTTCTGCACTACAACTTGGACAAATGATGATCTTAAAAGCACATGTTTCTATATGATTCTATGAAAGAAAATAAGATTCCATAAATGTTAATTATTTTAAATATTCTATTATGTTTCAATAAATACAAACACAGCTATAATACTCTATAATTATACTGAGAAAAACAGTACTTTTTCTAAAGACATTACTGTTTTTCAGCTGCAGTTTGTCCTTCCAATTAAACATATTTTCATTTAAATAAAGCTATAAGATTTAAATCAAGTACATTAAGCCTCACATACAAATAAATAAACTAGGACACTACAGAAAAAAAGAAAAATTTTCAAAAGAAAAAACAAACCTGAAAACAGAAGTTTCTGTTGCATTTTTTTTATTTATTTTTTTTTTTTCTTTTGTTCCATTTCTTACTTTTCATTTCCAAAGCCCTGTAATACAGATAAATTTGGAACAGAGCAGTGGAGAGTGTAGATTTTTTCCAGGAGCTGGAGCACAGAAAATTTTGACTGTTCCACTGCTCTAGTTTTTTATTTTTTTTTCCAATAGTGAACGGGTTAGCACCATTGCACCATGTTTTGTTTGTAGTGAACTGCCAAAATGGATAATTGTCATTTTAATTGTATATTATGAATCACAATCTGATATTGTTAATACTTTCATGAGTTGCCATGGTATTGCACTATCATGAATAAGTAACACTTCATCAATGGAGAAGACTAATTTTACTATTCTTGACGGATACCACCACCCAGACAGCACCGTTTCAGGGCTTGTTGGCCTCTCCTCGGTGGGTGGGTAGGTATACCCTGGTGTTCCAATTGTGACAATCCAGTTATGAAGTTTAACTCAGCAATATAAGAGATGCCTGATGATGTAAAATAGTATAAACTAAGGATTGCAATCATGATTTATGCAAAATAATCACCTTTTTTTCCTATATACAAATTTGTATAACTAATGAATAATATCTAACAATTTTTTAATTGAAAAGGTTGTTTATGCATGGGTAATGCACTTCCATCATTTCTACTACCCAGATAGTATGCATGCATCATATAATTATATATGGAGTGACCGGATGGGTAAAATAGGAAGGGTTTTTTTTTTTTTTTTTTTTGGCTGATGCTATATAAGCTTGCTTTCTTGCATCATATGCCTCGACTAATGCTAATATTGTGAATACCTTCACAATAAGTTGCCGAGGTATTGCACTGCTTTGAATGAGTAATACTTCACCTGTGGAAAAGACTAATGTCACTTATTCTTGGCAGATACCGCCACCCAGATGGCACCGTTCAAAGCTTGTTGGCTTACTCATTGGTGAGTGGGCAGGCAATGGTAACAACCCAGTTATGAAGTATAACTCCACTATTGCAACAACAGGGTACCTGCCCACCCGCCAATGAGTAAGCCAACAAGCTTCAAAACGGTGCTGTCTGGGTAGTCGTATCCACCGAGAATAAGTAAGATTAGTCTTCTCCACTGGTGAAGCGTCACTTATTCAAAGCAGTGCAATACCTCGACAATCGTTGTGGAGGTATTCACAATATAAGATATAATTAAACGATGCATGCATACTACCTGGTAGTAGAAATGATAGAAGTGCATTACCCATGCATAAACAACTTTTTCATACTCTTAGACATTTAGTCAAGTAATATTTTTAAATTAAACCACACACACACCATCAAGCAACTCTCATATTGTGGAGTTATACTTCATAACTGGGTTGTCACTATTGCAACAACAGGGTACCTGCCCACCCGCCAATGAGTAAGCCAACAAGCTTCAAAACGGTGCTGTCTGGGTCGTGGTATCCACCAAGAATAAGTAACATTAGTCTTCTCCACTGGCGAAGCATTATTTATTCAAAACAGTGCAATACTTCGGAAACTCATTGTGAAGGTATTCACAATATGAGATATAATTAAAGATGCATGCATACTACCTGGATAGTAGAAATGATGGAAGCGCATTACCCAGGCATAAACAACCTTTTCAGACATTTAGTCAAGAAATATTTTAAAATTTTTAATTGTTTTGTTAAATATTTTTTTTATTCATATTCATCAACTTCAGTTTTTTAAAGAATCAGATAATAATCAAACATCCAGCAACATTGCAGACTGCTCCCATCACCACTGCCACTATCTGCAGAGCACAGACCACTGATTGAAGAGCTAATCAATGTGTATATTACTGATGTATATGTTAGCAACGGGTTATGTTGCTAATACTACACTGTGGAAGTTGATAGACCTAGATTATTGCCAAAACTCATTGTGCTCGACATGAACCAGCAGGAGACTAAGTAACATCTTCTGGATGAGTTGTGATCAAGCAATCTGAAAGGATCAACCATAACAGAAGAACAGTTCAGATCTAGTGTGCACCTCCTTGCTCAGAACAGGCTCAGAAATAAACAGGTTTTTTTTAATTTTGTGATTCAATGTCCTGGCTCAATACATAAGATCATTTTGAGTAGGACACATGTTTTTGTTGACTGATCTTTGCACAAGGAGTAGGACCTCCTGGAACCCACATGGTACTTTAGAAGTATGGCTTATGGCCATGTGGTTAGATACTGTAACAGTGAAGCCTTCTGTGAGCACTGTGCAGCAAGAGAACATTCTTTTCAAGTGTGCTAAAATCAGTGACCCTCCCAGTTGTGTGAACTACTGGAGGAAGAAGCTCATATCAGAGCGTGCTGCAGTTGATAGAACCTGTCCTATCAAATGCAGCATGCCCTGAGCTATCTTTAGATGTGGTTTGCTGCAGAACAGATTATGGGTAATTAACCCATAATGTAGTGCTCCTAGGCTGAGTTTACAAAAGTTCCACTTAAGGATGGATGAGAATGCTAATTGGCATTATTTTGGCTTTGTGGTGCTCATGAAGGTGCCACTGTTGCCACTGTCATTATCATGTGGTTGTGCTGTTATGGTTCTGGGAGTTCCTTGGCCTTTTGCATTTGACACCACTGATAGTGATGTGATTGCCCATCGCCGTCATGATTAGATATGTTAAATGGCATTTTGTTACCCTTTTTTGGATAGAAAATCCAGGAACTGAGATTCTCATAAGGTTACTACTGGCAGTGACCTGACCACTGGAATTGGATATAATAATGAGCATTAGATAGTAGTGGCTTACCTCCTCATGGTGGGGAAGGTAACTCATGATATGGGGTGTGATCAGGGCTGTAGTGGAAGATATATGTGGGTATACACCGTACACCCTCTGGATTTTTTTTAGGTGAATAGCATATACTTTCTGGATTTATATATATTAGCATTAGCAAAGGCACATGATGAAAGAAAGCAAGCTTATATAGCATCAGTCAAAAAAAAAAATAATAATAATAAAAATTAAAAAAAACTCATTTCGCCGATCCAATTTGAATATATATATATGCAAATTATTTCCGTTATTCAAATCCTCTGCATTGGCAGTTTGATCTGTGGATCAGAGGGTAAGCTGATCTTTCAATTGGTTTGCCTTTTTGGCGATTTGTCTAACGATTGAAATGCAGTGATTCCCTGACCATTATTGGCCTTGTGGTCCTCCTTCAATATGGGGCATAATGGTCAGTCTATTTTTGTTTATTTTATTTAGATAATTTAAGTCTCTATTTGTGATATTTCACGCAATTTGAGCTTGGTACCCATCAAGGACACCGTTAAATATCTATGTAATTGGCATCTAAATTTAATTGATTTTTAAAAAATTTTTTTTATTTAATTATTATTCTTTACAGGAATACCTCGCATAGGGCGGTTTCGAACAGCGCAGGTTTCACTATAGCGCAGTTTACAAATTGAAAAAAAATTAACTGCGTTACGCACCAATACATTTGATATGTATGTATGTATGCATGTATTATGCCAGCACGTACGCCAATGCGTTATGGATTCAAGGCCATTCTGACTGTTGTCGAAACTCCCTTTATATAGGGACTCTGCTAGCATTCATACATTAGTAAACACTCAAGATTCCGAGAAAGCTGTACAAATATTTTTCGCTGTGTATTTTTATTAAAGATTATTTTTTAAAAACATTACACCTTTATACGCAAATATGAGTGGAAAGAAGAAATGTAATGGCGCTGAATGTTCTTCTGGATTCAAACATCGAACGAGGTGTGAAAGTAAGGCAGGCATTGCAAAATGACATTCAATGTTATAAAGAGATGTATGCAGATAAAAAGAAGAAAAAACTGTGCAAACTAAGCTGATCAGTTATTTTTCAAAATAAAAATACAGTATATACTTCACTTATATTCTTTTGGTATGTACATACTGCAATAAAAATCATTTCTACTGTACTTACTAGTATTTTTGATTTTTATCATTTGTTTCTTTTTTTGCAAGAACTTCATGTGCATAAATTTATAGTAAAGAAGCACCTATATATTTTTGCAACTCGACCCATATAATCAAATTGTCGGAACGCATTACATTAAAATACATACTAATAATACCTCGATCAGCGCGGTATTTTTTTGGCATGAATTAACTGTGCTATGCGAGGTATTCCTGTATTTAGATTTTCTAAATTATTCTGGAGAATTTCTGCTACAATATTTTTAGTCTTGGTACCTTTTTCTCTTCCCTCCCTGTTGATTTGATCATTACATTTAATTGACTTTTTTTCACTCTACTGTTTTGCCATGCTACTGGTTTTATTTTCATTTCATTTTAGTTATATATATATATTGGAATTATGTCTAATGACAATTAGATTTACATATTAAATTTTTAAATAGCATAAATGAGGGTATTAGCTAAAGTTAACCTAGCAAAACTGGTATAGAGATTACAGAAAAGGGTATGTATAATACATTCCTCTAGTTTGAGCAGACTCATAGCCTCTGAGGAAGTGGCAGATGTATGGCCATGAGGGAGAATGTTAATTTTCACTAACTTTCGCTAATTTTCTCCAATTTTTCCAGTATTCTCTAATTCTCCAATTTCTCCAACTTCCTTTAAATTTACATTAATTTTGTTGTTTTCATATGTATCAATGTTATATATAAGGCTATCCATACCAGGGCTAGATTTATATATAACTAGACTGATGCTCCCAAGTAGTACCATAAAGTAATAATGTATAAATAAGTTAAGTACATATATATATATATATATATATATATGCCACAAAAAAAAAGGGGGTGGATAGGTCCTTTCATCGGTTCGCCTATGCGATGATTTGTCTAGCGATTGCAATGCAGTGATTCCATGACCATTATTAGCCTCATGGTCCTCTGTCGATATGGGGCATAATGGTCAGTCTATTTTTATTTTATTTTGTTTTAGTAGTTTGATTGGTCTCTTTTGGTGATATTTCACGTTTCTCAGAACTGGTACCTTACTAGGAGGGTGCAGCTAAAATGTTATACAATTGGTGCTATATTTTAAATTTTAAAATGGATTTATTTGAATTGGATTTAAATTATATTCTAAATTGTTTGGAGGCTTTCGGCTACAGATTCTGTCTTGTTACCCCTTCTCTACTCTCCCAATTACGATTAATTCTTAGATTTATGTTAAATTTTTGCTCTACAGTTTTGCCATACTACGGACATTTGTATTAATTTTTCAATACATAATTCAGTAATATATTGGGTATCATGTGGAGGATTTGTATTTTACTGCCTCTAATGACTACTTCATGTTTATTTATTTTCTTATTTATCTATTTTATTTTTAATGTCATTACTTATATATATATATATATATATCCGATATTTCAAAGATAATTCAAAATAAAACAAAATTAAAACATAAGCCAGTAGTATGGCTAAAATGTAGAGCGAAATATTAACATAAATATTTATTCTTATTTTATCTTACGTTAAACTTTAAGCCATTATTTAAATATATATATATATATATATATATATAACTTTCACAGAGTACAGCAATACCTCACACAGTGCGGCTTCAATCAGTACGGGATTCACTATAGTGCGGTTTATAATCTGCCTGATTGATTATCAATTAATTTCGTTCTTAGTCTACCTCATTACTATTTGTATTTATTATTTTTCTAACTAATCATGCATAATTATTTCTAATATAAAAAAAAATTATGATACCCACGTATCATTATTTTTCCCATTAAATCTATTCCCCATTTAGTGCTGATTCAGTCAGTGTGGTAGTTTTTTTTCCAGTGCTTTAAACACACTGTGCGAGGTATTCCTGTATACCTTCTGCTAATTCTACGTCTACAGCACTGGGTGTGAGTCCCTGTTGCTGCCATGAGGCTAAAAGTCACTCACTAGTTGAGTCTCACCAACTGAAAAAAAAAAGACATTGAGCTTCTTGAAAGTGTCCAAAGGCTGGCAACTCACATGGTGAGATTGGCAAAAGGGCAATCATACGAGAAAAAACTCTATGTGGGCTGCAGAGCTTGGCAAATAGGTACCTCAGAGGTGACCCGATCAAGTTTATTAGTCTATGGGAGGGATTAGTGAAATGAATGAAGGCAGAATTTTCATTGTTATAAATAAAGAATTCTGGAACTAGGAGCATACATTCAAATTACAGGAGAAGGGGTTTAGACTAGACTGTAGGAAGTTTTTTTTAGCCAGCAAGTCTTTGATTGCTGGAACAGGTTGCTTGTTACAGGAAGAACCCCAGTAGACCTTGAATCCTTGGCACCTTGTTTTTCTTCTAGAGTGCTACTCTAGAAGAAATGCAAGAATCACTTATACCTCTGCCTGAAGCTGCTGTTAATCTATCAGTAGATGTGGGCCCTGCCTAGATAGCAGTTTTCCAGCCCAACAACACTGGTTCAATAGCATCAGAAATAATTTTGCAAACCTTCAATTTAAGTGAATCCCATCCCTCTGAAAACAGTCTCTCCAGTGTCAAATTGATTGACAAGGCTCTCACCATGTATCCCCCACTCCTATTGTGTGTGGGCAGGATTGCAAACATTTCATTTTCAATTTCAATCCTAACTCTTTACAAATATTACCCATTTTTGGAGAAATTAAATGGAAAAATTTATGAGACTCAAGCTGCTCATATCCTTTATAAGACTTTTGATCACATTTGGCATACAGGTCTTCTAAACAAGATTCCATCTTATTGCCATCTAACTGCAGTTTTCTCTATGATCACTCATTGTTAGTCATAGTAGATGGCTCTCTGTCTTTTAACTTCTCCACTACTACTGGTGTTCCCCAAGGTTCGGCTACTTCTCACACTCTTTTCCTCATGTATATTAATGACCTTCTTCACTGGAAATCCTTATCCATAGTTCTGCTGATGATAGTAAATTGCATTCTACCTTCCAGCTCGAAAATTCTGGCTCTGCACAAAACAGCATCAACTTCTCCATAAATACAGGTAACTCCAGGTGATTATCCAATGAGGCAAAGAAAAAATACTTCTCTTCAACCCCCTAAAACTCAATCCTGTCTTATTTTTTGCAAAAAAGTCTACTGTTCCGATATTCATCTTTAATGACACTGAGACTGCATTTTTATTAGGAATTGCACTGATTTCTCTCTCTCATACCAACTGTGTGGTATTACACTTAAGGTGGTAGAAAATGAAAAAGACCTGGGAATAATTGTGCAGGCAGATATGAAGTTTTCTGAGCAATGCAGACAGGCTGCCAAGGCAGGTCATGAGTTTTGTCAATGATATATAGGAATTCTGCTAGCAGGGAGAAGGAGGTGATTGTCCCTCTGTATAAGGCAATGGTCAGGACATGCCTTGAGTACTGCATACAGGTCTGGAGGCCACATTTTAGGAAGGATGCAGATTTACTTGAGCGTGTACAGAGAAGGGCAACAAGATTGGTGAGGGGAATGAAGGGATCCTCTTACCAAGAGAGGTTTAAGTTCTGCAAATTGCAGTGGCTGGAGACTAGGCACCTGCGCAGTGATCTGATTGAGGTGTATAAGGCCTTGAATGGGTTTAGCACGCTGAATTCTGATGGGATCCTTCCACTTGTTCAGATTACGAACCTAAGGGGGCATAAATTCAAATTAAGAAAGGACAGGTGTAGAACAGATGTGCGGAAATTTGCCTTTAGCCAGCGGGTGGTTAATTGCTGGAACAAACTTCCATCTGTCATTGTGGAAGTTGATAGGTTGAATAAATTTAAGGAGGAACTACACAGGAATTTGGAGGGAATGGTGTGATTTTTTTTTTTTTTTTTTTTTTGGCTGATGCTGCATAAGCTCATACACTTGCTTTCTTGCATCACATGCCACTATTATTACTACTACTACTACTACTACTACTACTCTCTCAGCATAATCACATCACAAATATAGGAAACTACAGAACTGAGTTTTGTATCCTTCACTAGTAGGGAAAATCGTGCAGACAATGTAGGACAATGTATCATCATCATCATCAGCCATTTTCAATCCACTGCAGGATGAAGGCCTCTCCAGCAACTTTCCAGTTCCTTCTGTTTGGAGCACTGGCCATCCATTTACTACCCAAAAACCCATCTCTGCCTTTGTCTTCCAGATTTTCTTCTAGCTCCTCTTGCGTACCATTCTGTTATTTTCTTAGTCCATCTGTCATCATGTCTCCGAGCTATGTGTCCTGCCCAAGACCATTTTAGTTCTTTAGTTTTGATAAGAATGTCCTTTACTTGAGTTTTCTGCCTAATCCATGTGCTTCTCTTCTTATCTAACAGTCTGATTCCCAATATAATTCGTTCCATTCTTCGCTGTGTAGTTCTCAGCTTCTCTTCCATTCTTTTGGTGAGTGCCCAAGTTTCACTTCCATAAGTCATGGTGGGGAGTATGCATTGGTTCATTATTTTACGTTTCAGACAAACTGGGATATTGCTCTTCAGTATGTGACTATATTTCCTGAATGCTATCCATCCAAAATTTATTCTTCTCTTGACTTCTAGCCATTTATCATTATTACAGCTAATGACTTGTCCCAGATAAGCATATGAATCCACCTTTTTAATTACTACTCCTTCAATGATTATATCTCTTTCTGTGGCATACTTTTCATCATTACTTTTGTTATAGCCGTATTCATCTTTAGTCCAAAATCCTTACTAACTCTGCATAACCGATTAAGATTTTCTTCCAATTCTTTGGGATCGTGGCTTATGACCACAATGTCATCTGCAAATCGTAAATGGTTTAGGTACTCTCCGTTCACATTGACTCCTTTCTGCGACCAGTCTAATCTTCTGAAAGCTTCCTCAAGGGCAGCAGTAAACAGCTTCGGAGATATTGTGTCTCCTTGTTGAACTTCTTTCTCGATTTTAAATTTACTACTGTCTTTATCTAGTCTAATAAAGGAGGTAGCACTCTCATATATTTTCTTCAAAATCATAATATATGGGGTAGCTATGCCTTGTCTTTCCAGTGCCCGAAACATTGCCTTATGCTGTATGGAGTCAAATGCCTTTTCATAATCCACAAATGCCAGGCATAATGGTGTTTTATATTCACTTGCTTTCTCCATTAGCTGTGATATTACGTGAAGGTGATCGATAGTTGAGAATCCTGTCCATATTTTTACATAAAAATATAAATCTGAAGGCTACACAACACACGTCTGTTAAGAGAAAATCATGTTTGACCAATGTGGTTAGCTCTTTTGACACAGTCACTCATAAACTGGATATAGAAAATAATTCATTTGGATTTTGGCAAAGCATTTCATTTTAATTAGTCCCTCATGAGATGTTAATGCATAAGTTGGAGTTAATGTATAAATGTATAAAGATGCTTACTCTTAAGTAAGAGCAAGCTGGCTTTAGGACAGGATTCTCAACTATGGATCACCTTCACATAATATCACAGCTAAGGGAGAAAGCAAATGAATATAAAACACCATTATGCCTGGCATTTTTGGATTATGAAAAGGCATTTGACTCCATACAGCATAAGGCAATGTTTCGGGCACTGGAAAGACAAGGCATAGATACCCCATATATTATGAATTTGAAGAAAATATATGAGAGTGCTACCTCCTTTATTAGACTAGATAAAGACAGTAGCAAATTTAAAATCGAGAAAGAAGTTCAACAAGGAGACACAATATCTCCGAAGCTGTTTACTGCTGCCCTTGAGGAAGCTTTCAGAAGATTAGACTGGTTGCAGAAAGGAGTCAATGTGAACGGAGAGTACCTAAACCATTTACGATTTGCAGATGACATTGTGGTCATAAGCCACGATCCCAAAGAATTGGAAGAAAATCTTAATCGGTTATGCAGAGTTAGTAAGGATTTTGGACTAAAGATGAATACGGCTATAACAAAAGTAATGATGAAAAGTATGCCACAGAAAGAGATATAATCATTGAAGGAGTAGTAATTAAAAAGGTGGATTCATATGCTTATCTGGGACAAGTCATTAGCTGTAATAATGATAAATGGCTAGAAGTCACGAGAAGAATAAATTTTGGATGGATAGCATTCAGGAAATATAGTCACATACTGAAGAGCAATATCCCAGTTTGTCTGAAACGTAAAATAATGAACCAATGTATACTCCCCACCATGACTTATGGAAGTGAAACTTGGGCACTCACCAAAAGAATGGAAGAGAATCTGAGAACTGCACAGCGAAGAATGGAACGAATTATATTGGGTATCACTGTTAGATAAGAAGAGAAACACATGGATTAGGCAGAAAACTCAAGTAAAGGACATTCTTATCAAAACTAAAGAACTAAAATGGTCTTGGGCAGGACACATAGCTCGATGACAGATGGACTAAGAAAATAACAGAATGGTACCCAAGAGGAGCTAGAAGAAAATCTGGAAGACAAAGGCGGAGATGGATAGATGAAATTCATGAGTTTGTGGGTAGTAAATAGATGGCCAGTGCTCAAAACAGAAGGAACTGGAAAGTTGCTGGAGAGGCCTTCATCCTGCAGTGGATTGAAAATGGATGATGATGATGATGCTTACTCTTACATCTGGTCTAAGGTCAGAAGTGGAGGCGCTCATTGGATCGATTAATATTATTATGATTATTATTATTATTAGCCATATGGTACAAGGAAGCCTGAGGCTTATGATGCACCAGCCAAAAAAAAAAAAATCTGAGTTACCCTGAGAGAGAGAGAGAGAGAGAGAGAGAGAGAGAGAGAGAGAGAGAGAGAGAGAGAGAGAGAGAGAGAGAATCATCAAGAAAGAGAAGAATGATGATATCCAGCTCAGGACCCTGGGTGTGCCAAGCCCATACTCACCAGATGTGAGTCCCTTCTGGGACCATCGTTGTTTCTGATTTTCATAAATGATATTGGCGAAGGGATAATAATAATAAATATCAGTTTATTGATCACCTAGATCAAGCTAGAAATAAGCTTGCCAAGCAAGAAAATACTTGCCCTGTATGGCACATTGCCAGAGGGGCTTACATGGATATATGATATATACAATTCAGAAATCAATGGACAGAGGGCATACAGTCAGTCCTCGTATAGCACGATAGCTGTGTTCCTAGAAACCCTCGTACAATATAAACAACAGGCTCTATGGGTAAAATAGGGTTAGGTGCCGACCACCCAAGATTGAACACACATTTTTAACCAAAACATTACCAAACACAATAAATAATCGTAATAAAATACTTACGTATTTTATTATGACTATTATGTAATAAAATATTGCTACTGCTTTTGCTTCTATCGTAAGCAAACTTGTTTTTTGTTTGATTTTCTATCCAAACAGATGACAGCAGTTCCATCTCTTCCAATTCTTTGTGTCTTAATCTAATGGAGTTTAATTACACTTTGAGTTGTTCCTGCCATGAAAGTTGTTTTTATTTTCTCTGCATTCTTTGTAATTCTCGGCATTGCCTCAGTCAGGTCTGTAGCATGTGCAATATCACATGGTCTTTCATTTCGCTCACAGTGTTTCACAATTTTATTCATATTTTTTCTCTGTCAACAGAGGCAGACTGGCTATAAGCCTTACCGGGGAAAACCCCGGTGGGCTGGAGGCCGGTGTGATTTTGGCCATAAACCATAGTATGAGGCCACTATAAATTTTCCCGGGTAAAAAGTTTTGACCCAGTCCGCCTCTGTTTATCGATATTGCTTTTCTTTTTCTCTCTGAATCTGCAGCGTCTTCACCGGGACGCTTCCTTTTCACACCTTTTAAGTATTTTACTCATTTTTAGGGAATAAAGCACAATTACAAAACGAGGAGGCACGCTTGATACACATAAACAAAGCTGCATGCGTGTAGCAACTGAATAAACAACACCGTAAAGGCAGAGATACACTATTAACACCTCACATTTTACTAAAGCACATTTCTAGGGTTTACTACCATAAAACAGTAAAAACAATTTTCAGTTGCATTTCTGCTAGTGGAATCTGTTATAACCTGGTAGTAAACTCGATCTAATTGCATTTGCGATTATACCGATAGCTGGAATTGTTGATTTTTACATTATTATGGTGAAATGTGTTTCCCCTTCACTGATATAAAAAACATAAATACATTTTCAGAATCTTCTCTTCATTCCTATCTTGTTGCGTTCGGTTGGGGTGATTCTGCATTCAACTGCCATTTCTTGTAAACAGAAAGGCAAATCGTGCATAAGCGAATTCAGTTTGTGTTATATACGATATCGTTCCCCTATTTATAAATCGTGTATGATCGAATTCGTGTAGTGTAAACACGTGTTATACGAGGACTGACTGTAATATCAAAATTTTCAGATATAAAGATGACTGGGAGAGTGGTAAATGGTCAATGCCGAGAACCTGGTCTTTCAAAATGATTTGGACAAGCTTGGAGGATGACCAGAAAAGTGGGAGCTATGTTTTAATGCAGCAAAATGCAAAGTCTTACACTAGGGAAATACCAACTGAAAATTAATTATACGACATGGGCGGGGGTTGAACTAAAAATAGTACAGGAGGAAGAAAGGGATTTGGGAGTTATGATACAGTTGGATATGAAATTCTCCAAAGAGTGTAGACAGGTGACAAGGAAAGCCCATGATATCCTACTGATTTATCAAACAGAATCTTGTAGCGATAGGGGAGGTCATAATTGTACTGTAAGATTGCACTTGGAATTCTATGTCCAACTATGGAGATTGCAACTAAAAAAAACAAGACCGAGCTTCTTGAAAGGGTTTAAAGATCACATGGACTGCTAAGTCAGCATATTTCTTATTACCCAAAATTGGAGATTCTACTCTTGGTATCTGGAAATAGCCACTTTCTAGAAACCTGCTGATAAGAGATATGGTTTTATTATGTCATTAAATTTATAACAATATATTCTAACTTAAATTTTAGAAGCTGAACAAATTTCACAATACCTGGAGATCTTGTAAATGTATAACCCTCTTACAGCCCTTTTCTAAATTCAGACAGTTTGCCTTCAAATTTTTGATTAGTTCATAATCTACAGTGTGTGATGTGAACTAGAAAAAAAAAAAAAAAAAAAAAAATACATGTAGAATTCTGATTATCCACACATTAAAATGACCAGGAGCAGTTCTTAGGGATGTGCAAACTGTGGCAAGCAATATAAGTTAAATTTTGTTTTGCTTATATAGAAAGAGGAAAATTGATGGTGTGAGGGGAAGGGGATTTACCAAAAAAAGTTTCCACATCCCTGTCCTAGATAACCAAAAATCTTAAAATCATTTAAAAAAAATTTTATATTAAGAACAATAATTAAAGAAATAAAAATGCTATAAAAACATGTAAGCAATTAAGGTATTTATTGAATGCTAGAATGCAATTATCCATCTCAATACATAAACTTAATATAATTTGACTAAATTTCAAGAGTCAACTGAATCTCATCATTCAGGCTTAATGAGGTTTAAACAGTAAAATTAACAAGTTTAATTTAGAAGATCAATTAACAAGGTTAATTTATGATTTTTTATAATAAATAAAAATCTATATATTATAAATAAGAAGAAAAAACCTATACTTATTACTTCCATCATAAAATTTTATATTATTATATATATAATTAAGGAAAATCAAGTTTATAAGGCACTGTGACTAAAATGAAAAAAAAAAAAGAGTTTTAGCATTAGTAGAGGCATTTGATGCAAGAAAGCAAGCTTATGCAGCATCTTATGCAAAAAAAAATAAATAAATAAAAAATAACCGACAAGGGATGGAAGTCTGTTCCACCAACCAACCACCCGCTGGCTAAAGGCAAATTTCCTCACGTCTATCCTACATCTATCCTTCCTCAATTTGAATTTATGCCCTCTCAGGTGATTATTCTGAGCAAGAGGAAGACTCCCATCAGCATTGAGCATGCTCAAACCATTCAAGGCTTTATACACCTCTATCAGATCACCTCGCTGGTGCCTAGTCTCCAGACACTGTAATTTGCAAAACTTAAGCCTTTCTTCGTAAGAGCACCCCTCTGTTCCATTCACTAATCTTGTTGCCCTTCTCTGTACTCGTTCCAGCATCTCTACATCCTTCTTGAAATGAGGCCTCCAGACCTGTACACAGTACTCTAGGTGTGTTGGCTATTTAATGTGTAATGGTACTGGTAACTGTAATGGGTAAACCAAGTTATTTCATATACATTGAGTAAAAGACATTACACTAAATATACAAAATTATGAGGGATGATGAAGTCGTTTTACCCCTAATATTGAAATAATTAGTTTCAAGTTCTTTTGAAATATGTATTATGTACCTACATGTCTCTGATGCAAACATGCAAAATTAGATTTCACTCATAACAACACTTTTTTTGTTGCAGGTGAGCAACTAACTCAAGGAACACTACCTCTGTAAGAAATGGAGAAAACAAAAGTAAGAGCTGGTATGAAACATTTTGTGAAATAGAAATGAACCTTACTGATATTCACAAAGACTTGGTGGTACACAAAGTGACTCTGCTCCATCATATCATATAGTTAAAAGGTAGTGCTGTGAGTTTAAGAGTGGCAGGGATTCATGTGAAGATGAACATGCCAGAGGAACTCCACTCCAGAAAATGTCAAGTCAAAAAAGTCCATGACAATCCTGCAGGACAATGTTGTGGACTTTGTTAATAATGGTTGCCTCAAATTCTGATACCTGAAGAGAAGTACATGCAAGTCTTGGAAAGTGTCTTCTCTCCATGCCAGTCCAAAAAACCTTTGTGACAGATACACAACAATGGATGGAACATGGCTCCATCACTTTGATTCTAAATCAAAACAGCAAAGCATGGAGTAGAAAAATCATCAACAGCCACTCTCAAGAGACTATTTCCAAAAATCACTGAATTGAAAAAAAGTTTAGTTTTTTTTTTTTTTTTTTGTACAGCTGTCAAGTATACATATGGTTGATACATAGAATATAATACAATAACTTCTAAAATAATAGTAATTATAATTTTTAGCAAGTTCTTGTGCTAAATGTAGGAGTAACGTATGCTTGATAATTGTACAAAAATAAACAAAACTTTTTTTTCACATGGAAATATTATTATTATTATTAGTAGTAGTAGTAGTAGTAGTAGTAATAATGACAAATTATGCAAGACAGCAAACTTATATGCATTAGCCAACGAAAAAAAAAAACCCTACACAGTTCACCCATCCATACCTTCCAAGAATTTGTGGAACCTACACAGTTTACCCATCCATACTTTCCTTGAATTTATTCAACCCATCCATTTCCACAACAACAACAGATGGAAGCTTGTTCCAACAATCAATGACCCGCTGGCTAAAGGCAAACCTCCACACATCTATCCTGCAACCATCCTTCCTCAACTTGAATTTATGCCTCCTCATGTGTGTAGTCTCAGCAAGTGGAAGAATGCCAGTAACATTCAGCTTACTCAACCCATTCAAGGCTTTAAACACCTCAATCAGATCTCCCCAAAAGTGCCTAGTCCTGAGATGCTGCAATTTGTAGAAATGAAGCCTTTCTACGAAAGAGCACCCTTTAGTTCCCTTCACCAGTCTGATTGCTCCTCTTCTCTGCACCCATTTTAGCAGATATACATCCTTCCTAAAGTGAGGCTTCCAGACTTGTACACAGTACTCAAGATGCAGCCTAACCATGGCCTTATACAAAGGAATAATCACCTGCTCATCCCTGTTAGCAAAGTTTCTGTATATCATTGAGAAAACCCTGTGGTGAGCTGTCCTAGGAACATGTCTGCACTGCTCAGAGAATTTCATGTCTGCACAATTAATCCAGGTCTTTTTCATTCTCCACTACATTGAATGTAGTAGTAGTAATAATGGCAAATGATGCACGACAGCAAGCTTATATAGCAAGCTTACATCAGCAAAAAAAAAAACAGTTCACCCATCCTTACCCTCAAAGAATTTGTCTAATTCTCCCTTCAATTTATTCAACCCATTCACCTTCACAACAATACATGGAAGCCTGTTTTTACAAACAATCAACTACCTGCTTGCTGAAGGCAAACTTCTGCAACCATCAACCATCCTTCTAACCTGCAACCATCCTTCCTGACCTTGAATTTATACTCCCTCATGTGTCTGGTCTTAGCAAGTAGAAGAATACCATTAACATTCAGATTACTCAATCCATCCAAGGCTTTAAACACCTCAGTCAGATCTCTCCACAGGTGCCTGGTCTTGAGATGCCTTATACAAAGGAATAATCACTTGCTTATCCCTGCTAGCAAAGTTCTGCATGAGCTATCCTGGAATCTCCCCTGAATCCAAGGATGCTCTCATAATTATGGCTAAGGATTGCTTACCTCTTTTGTTGCCTCGCTTAATTGGATAGATTCCATCTGCTTCAGGTTCCTTTTTTATGTACATTCTCAACAATTTCTTCTCCATTTCTTTCAGTTATCGCAAAGTCATTTAGCTGCTTTTCAGACTTTGATAAAATTCTGGCATCCCCCTTTCTAAAGAATTGCTCATGTGAGAATTTAGATGCAAAATACCTATTCAAGTTGTATGCAACTTGAATAGGTATTTTGTTATGGGTTAATTGTTATGTATTTTGTTATGGGTATGGGTTAATTGTTAATGACCCTGTGCAGGATCATTAACAATTAACCCATAGACATCATCTACCATCTGAGGACCTTCAAACAAGGGAAGTAGTAAGCAGTATATGAAAATAGTGAAAATGAATAGAAAGAAACCAAGCAATTCCGCATCATAACGTAAAGATGTGAAAACCCCTACTACACTATCAGAGAGTGAAAATCTAGTAGATGGAGGTGGTCTCAAGTGGGAAACCTTTGTTGTAGAGTTGCAGAAGGACAGTAGTTTTATTGAAAATGACTGATAAAAAGGGCCGCTGATGAGTTTTTCTCAGCAGGTGGGGGAGATAGAAAACAACCAGTAATTCCATGTGAAAAGGGTCTCAAAAAGAGAGGGTAATGTGCGAATTGAGAAAACGGTGCTAACAAGTGAAAAGAAAGAAATAAAATTTTATGAACACATAAATATCCCACAGTTTTAATGATATTCTGCTATTTGCTCTCATGCTACTGACTACATCATATGAAAGGTTTTCATGCAAAAAATTAATATCTTTTCAAAAACTTTGTAATTTGTATGGAATCGTCGATTGCAAGTCATGGAGAGGACTTTACTATGGATGGCATTATTGTGTTCTGTGTTGTTCGTGAAAAGAATGCTCCATGCAAGAAAAAATTCCAGATCAACCAACATGTGAAAACAGCATCACACATTATGGCCAAGCAGAGGAAAACAAAGGAAAAATTTCCAGAACGGTCACTTTTAACCAAGCCATGTAATTTAAAAGAAGAATAAGTCATTTTTCAAATCATTTGTGTCTCTCCATGTAAAACAGTAGATCCGTCTCTAATGGTACAGCTCTAAAACGGTGTTCGCAGGCAAACCTATTGGTAACTCTCTAGGAGGCTTCCGGATCAGCTAGTATATAATCTTGCTACCTCTACTCTGCCAGATAGTGACTGGAGAGAGATTCCGAGTAGTGTGTATGCGGGAGGCATTGTCGAGGCCACGTTATGTCAAGAATCTGGGTATATTCTTACCATGTGTACGCCATATCCAAAAATTTCATTACTTTACACAGCATGTCCCACCAACTTTTTCTTACTATTGAATACATCATGAATTGTAAAACTAATAGAGTAAGCTTATCTGCGAAAAGATCTAAACCTCCCAAACACTTCTAGATCATTTCACAAATATATGTGGTCTCAAATTCAAATCTCAATGATGTCCATTTCCACTTGCAGTCTGCCAAACCCCATGTACTTTTTCTAACAGAATCTCAGTTATCGGTTGATTCAACTACTGCTCATCTCAGTTGACCAAACTATTTGCTGTATGATTCCTTTCACCTCAAAAGTGGTACTTGTGAATATTTCTGTTCCAATATTCCCTGTCAAAGACTTGGTAATTTGGAATCTCCTCTCTTTGATCTTCTCTGGCTTAAAATCTCTCTACCTCATTGTGTAAAATTCATCTGTTGTCTCTACTGTTCTCCCAACTCCACTAATCACTTGAATCTCTGACTTCCTCTCTTTGCAACTTGACTTTCTCCAGTCCAACTTTCCTAACAGTGAGGAAATTTTCCTTGGTGATTTTAATGTTCACAACTCCAGCTGGCTTCTGTTTTCTAGTCACACCGACTCAGCTGGTCGAGATGCTGAGACTTTTGCAGTTACTAATGACCTTGCACAGATTGTTCATTTACCGACAAGAATACCGGACAATCCTAACTATACAGCCAACACGCTTGATCTTTTTCTCACAAACAACCCTTCTAAGTACACGGTTGAAGTAAGTGGTCCTTTAGACACCTCAGATCACAACTTGGTGATTGTTTCTTCTCCAATGGAGCCTTTATCTCATGGCAATTCCCTACCTCGTATTGTTTGGCATTACAAGAATGCAAAATGGGATGACATGCGAGATTTCTTTTCTTCTTTTCCTTGGTCAGATTACTGTTTCAAAACTTCTGATGTCAATGTTTGCTCAGATCATGTCAGTGAAATTATTCTTGTAGCAATGGAATCCCACATTCCACTTTAAAATCTCATGCTTTATTGGTTTTCCAATAAATGCGCTAAGGCTGTTCAAGAGAAGAATGTTGCATATCATAATTGGCTCGTTTCTAATTCTTCAGTTTCATTTTCTGCCTATACCAAAGCTCGCAACAATTGTAAAGCAGTTATTAATCAGTTCAAACTAGAGTTTGAACAGGTTAAGAGTAGAAAACTTGCTTCTTGCCCTAATGGTAGCTGAGCATTCTGGTCTCTTGCCAAAGCTACTGGCCACAACTTTTGCCCATCTCTGCTCTGACCTCAGTCCAAACCTGATGGTTCTGTTGTCACTTCAGATATAGCTGACCTGCTAGCATCCCATTTTTCTTCCAATTCATGTATTAATGATCTTGGTAAAACACCTCCCACCATTCCCAACACGCTCCATTCAATGCCTCCTGTGGTCTTCCGTCAAAAGGATGTCAGAAGGATTTTGACGAATCTTGATGCTAAGAAAGCTCCAAGTCCTGATGGTATTTCTCCACTTGTTCTCAAAACGTGTGCTCCTGAACTTACTCCTGTTCTTTGTCACCTTTTTTCACTTACTTATTTCAAAGGTGTTTTTCCTTCTGCTTGGAAATTTGCTCACATCCAGCCAGTTCCTAAAAAGGGTGACAAATCCCTCCCATCCAATTATCATCCCATTGCAATTACTTAGCAAATTCTAAGTGGCAAGCATTCAAGGAATTAATTGTGGATGCTAAAAGTTTCATACCTATTAAGAAATATTGTTCAAGGTTTAGGCCTTAATGGTTATCTAATGAACTAATGAGACTCGTAACAGAGAACAAAAATGCATGGGATGCATATAAATAATCAAGCGACTCAGACGCCTATGGCAGATATAAGCTAGTCTGTAATCAGGTCACAAAGGAGGTTAGGCAGGCGAAGGCAGATTACGAGAAATACTTGGCAAAAGATGCTAAGAAAAACAGCAAGGATTTCTTTACTTATATAAACTCTAAAAGGAAGGGGATGAATCTGATGCGATCACTCATCGGTGAAGACAGGATATTAGAGCTGGAAAAGGAATTAGAAAATGTGAATTGGAATATCATCGGTTTGACTGAAACAAGAAGAAGAAATGAATCACTTATAAGTTTATCAAGTGGAAATCTGCTATACACCAATGGAAACAGTGAAAGGAGTGAAGGTGGAGTTGGGTTTCTGGTCCATAAAGATTTTAAAAACAACATTTTGGAATTCAAAAGTACATCACCAAGGGTGTCAAGACTAATACTCAACATTTCTAAGAGGTACAAGCTAAAGATTATAATGATTTATGCACCAACATCGAGCCATGATGATGAAGAGGTTGAAGAAATGTACACCGAAATTGAGTCTTCTAGATGAGCAGAAAACCCACTACACTATTATTATGGGGGACTTCAATGCCAAGGTTGGAAAATGGCAAAACAGTGCAGAAAGAGGAACTATAGGAAATTTTGGAATTGGTGAAAGAAATAAAAGAGGTGAAAGACTTGTGGAATTTGCAGAATCTCAAGGACTGTCAGTAATGAACACTTTTTTCAAGAAAAGGGTGAACAGAAAGTGGACATGGAAGAGTCCAAATGGATTAACAACTAATGAAATCGACTTCATCCTCAATAACAGAAGATATATTATGAATGATGTTACCGTCCTGAATAAGATAAATGTTGGAAGTGATCACAGAATGGTAAGGTGTACACTTGATATAGATGTAGGAAAGGAAAGGAAAAAACTGACTCGAGTAAATAATACAAAGGTCTTTGAGATAACAGAGGAGGAGAAAAAGCAGTATATACTGGAACTTAAGAACACGTTTGAGCTTCTGCAGACTGCTCAGGACCAAGATATCAACGAGGAATATTACAACTTTCTGAAAGTGATAAAGCTCAAGAAAATTATAGGGAAACAGAAATCCAAAGAAGAAAAAATTAGTCAAGAAACACTTGTCATGATGAACCGAAGACCACAAATGAAGAGCAAGAAAAACACTGACAGGGAGAAAATTGAGTATACTGAGTTATGCAAAGCCATTAGAAAGAGACTCAGAGAGGACATAAGAAGATTTAACACAAGAAAAGTAGAACAAGCATTAAGGGAAAACAAAGGATTTAAATCAGCAGCCATGAGCAGTAATACAGAAAGACAAATGATAATGAAACTGAAGAATAGCGATGGTGTACTTATAAACAGCAGAGAAGGCATAATTCAAATAGCAGAAGACTACTATAGAGAATTATACAAGGAATTATACATTGGATCAAAGGCTGACACAAGTAATTATAGACCTGTGAGCTTAACTTCTGTTCCAGGAAAATTAATGGAGGCACTGGTTAAAGAAGCACTGCAGGATCATATAGACAAGACTTCAGTTATAGCTCGGACACAGCATGGTTTTGTTAAGGGGAAGTCTTGCCTGACCAACTTGATTGGATACTATGATGCAGTCACAAAAGAACTGGATGCAGGGAATAGCTTTGATATTATATACTTGGATCTTAGAAAGGCTTTTGATACTGTTGCACATGGAAGACTGCTACACAAATTGGAGCAGTGTGACATTGGAGGCAAATTGCTGCTATGGATAAAGGGGTGGTTGAGGGGGAGAAGACAGAGAGTGGTAATCAATGGACACTGCTCATCGTGGACTAATGTTATTAGTGGAGTCCCTCAGGGCTCAGTGTTGGGTCCATTATTGTTTTCTGCATTTATAAATGATATTGATGATGGTATATCAAGCTTAATGTCCAAGTTTGCAGACAATACAAAGGTTGGCAGGGTTGTCAAGGACACTACTGACACTATGCTGCTGCAACAGGATCTGGAAAGGTTGAGCAGATGGGCTGAGAGGTGGCAAATGAAGTTTAACATTGACAAATGTAAAGTACTACACATGGGAAACAGCAACCCCAGAGCAACGTATCAACTCTGTGGTATTGCACTGACAGTGGTAGAGAATGAAAGGGACCTGGGGGTGGTTGTGCAGGCAGATATGAAGTTCTCTGAGCAGTGCAGACGGGCTGCAAGAGTAGCTCATGGAGTATTGTCAATGATATACAGGAATTTTTCCAGCAGGGATAAGGAGGTGATTATTCCCTTGTATAAGGCAATGGTCAGACCACACCTAGAGTACTGTATACAGGTCTGGAGGCCTCATTTCAAGAAGGATGTAGAGCTGCTGGAATGGGTACAAAGAAGGGCAACAAGATTAGTGAATGGAACAAAGGGGTGCTCTTACGAAGAAAGGCTTAAGTTTTGCAAATTACAGTGTCTGGAGACTAGGCACCAGCGAGGTGATCTGATAGAGGTGTATAAAGCCTTGAATGGTTTAAGCATGCTCAATGCTGATGGGATTCTTCCTCTAGCTCAGAATAATCACCTGAGAGGGCATAAATTCAAATTGAGGAAAGACAGATGTAGGATAGACGTGCGGAAATTTGCCTTTAGCCAGAGGGTAGTTGGTTGGTGGAACAGACTTCGATCCCTTGTAGTGGAGGTTGATAGCCCAAATAAGTTTAAGGCTCAGCTGGACAGGTATTTTGAACGAACAGAGGGGTGAAGTGGAAGTGGGTTTTTTTTTTGGCTGATGCTGCATAAGCTTGCTTTCTTGCATCAAATGCCTCTACTAATGCTAAAAATGCTAATGCTAAAGGAGCGAGGGAATGATACCAGCAGTGGGGAAGATGGATTGCAAAGTAGCAACACATGCAACATACCCAATATTCTTCCTGATGAGGTAGAACATGCATTGAAGAAAATGAAGAATCGGAAAGCCCCGGGGGAAGATGAAGTTACTGTAGAGTTGTTAAAATTGAGAGGAAGAGACATAACACAAAAACTGGCAAGGCTCTTCACAAAGTGCATTAGAAAAGGTGTGACGCCTAAGCAGTGGAATAATGCAATCATAGTTTTGCTGCATAAGAAAGGAGATAAATCAGAAATTGGAAATTATAGACCAATTAGCTTGTTATCCCACATCTACAAGTTGTTCACAAGGCTCATTACTAACAGATTAGAAAGAATACTTGATGAGAATCAACCGAAAGAGCAAGCTGGCTTTAGGACAGGATTCTCAACTATGGATCGCCTTCACATAATATCACAGCTAATGGAGAAAGCGAATGAATATAAAACACCATTATGCCTGGCATTTGTGGATTATGAAAAGGCATTTGACTCCATACAGCATAAGGCAATGTTTGGGGCACTGGAAAGACAAGGCATAGATACCCCATATATTATGATTTTGAAGAAAATATATGAGAGTGCTACCTCCTTTATTAGACTAGACAAAGACAGTAGCAAATTTAAAATCGAGAAAGGAGTTCGACAAGGAGACACAATATCTCCCAAGCTGTTTACTGCTGCCCTTGAGGAAGCTTTCAGAAGATTAGAGTGGTCACAGAAAGGAGTCAATGTGAACGGAGAGTACCTAAACCATTTACGATTTGCAGATGACATTGTGGTTATAAGCCACGATCCCAAAGAATTAGAGGAAAATCTTAATCAGTTATGCACAGTTAGTAAGGATTTTGGACTAAAGATGAATATGGCTAAAACAAAAGTAATGATGAACAAGTATGCCACGGAAAGGGAAATAATGATTGAAGGAGCAGTAATTGAAAAGGTGGAGTCATATACTTATCTGGGACACGTTATTAGCTGTAATAATGATAAATGGCTGGAAGTCAAGAGAAGAATAAATTTTAGATGGATAGCATTCAGGAAATATAGTCACATACTGAAGAGCAATATCCCAGTTTGTCTGAAACGTAAAATAATGAACCAATGTATACTCCCCACCATGACTTATGGAAGCGAAACTTGGGCACTCACCAAAAGAATGGAAGAGAAGCTGAGAACTACACAGCAAAGAATGGAACGAATTATATTGGGAATCAGACTGTTAGATAAGAAGAGAAACACATGGATTAGGCAGAAAACTCAAGTAAAGGACATTCTTATCAAAACTAAAGAACTAAAATGGTCTTTGGCAGGACACATAGCTCGAAGACATGATGACAGATGGACTAAGAAAATAACAGAATGGTACCCAAGAGGAGCTAGAAGAAAACCTGGAACACAAAGGCGGAGATGGATAGATGAAATTCATGAGTTTTTGGGTAGTAAATGGATGGCCAGTGTTCAAAACAGAAGGAACTGGAAAGTTGCTGGAGAAGCCTTCATCCTGCAGTGGATTGAAAATGGCTGATGATGATGATGATGATGATCATCTTTTAAGGATACAAAAGGCGCACTTAAAAATGATATCCGCTATTGAATACTGTTGTACACATTGGCACTAATGACATTAAGTGAAGGAGATCTGAGGATTTAATTAATGAGTATAGATCAATGTTGAAAAAACCATAACATGACAGGAGGGAGTAAATGATGAGAGCCTTGTCAATCAATTCGACCCTGGAGGGATTGTGCAAGGCTAATGAGGTAGAATTTTTCTCAATGTGCTCTCTGCATGTTAACAGGAGAAACTGCTTATACTGAGATGGGACACACCTAAATAGAAAGAATGCAAGAAAATTGAGGAAAGACAGTTGTCGAACAAATGTGCGAAAATTTGCCTTTAGCCAGCAGGTAGTTGATTGCTGGAACAAACTTCCACCTGCAGTTGTGGAAGTTGATGGCTTAAATAAATTCAAGGAAGAAGTGGATAAATTTTTGGAGCGGATGATTGGTGAAATGGGAAGGTTTTTTTTTTTTTTGGCTGATGCTGTATAAGCTTGCTTTCTTGCATCATATGCGTCTACTAATGCTAATGCTAACTTATTTTTAGTATAAAAATGATTTTGTCAAAATTGCAACTTGAATACTCTTCCTCTCGCACCTGATCCTCTTCTCACAAAATGGGGAACATAGTTAAAAGCAGTGTCATTTTATCCTAAAAATTTTGATTCTATAAAAGAATTTGTTGATTTCTTGGATAGTAGGCATTCAGCAGCTATTGGTAGTGCTAAGGCAATACTTTCTGATTCTTTGACTAGGAAACATTTATTGTCTGGCTCATTTCAGCTGATTACTGAGTTGTATAACCAAACTTGAAACATGAGGACGCAGGAGAAGTAGGAGACCAGCAGAATTACTTAACAAGTACATGTCACTATTGAAAAAAAGCTGTGAATTAGGGTTGAATTTGAAAGTGTCTGCAATTCTGCCCAGACACGATAGGAGGGAGTATATGATGAGAGCCTTGTCGATCAATTCGGCCCTGGAAAGATTGTGCAAGGCTCAAGGGGTAAAATTTTTTTCAGCCTGGACTGTACTTGTAAACAGGAGAAACTGCTTCTACAGGGATGGGATACACTTAAATAGAAAGGGTGCAAGAATATTTGCTGATGTTATCAAGGCAGTGTTAGGTGGGTCGGAAAACTGCTAGCTTGGGGGGAGACAAAGACTAATAGATTAACAGTAGCCACTGGCAGAGGTGAAAGAGATTCTTGCACTGCTTCTATTGGAATGAACAGAAGCCTGAACAACAAGATAGAGGATATTTCAGAGACTGCTGAGGGTCATTGCGGTACAAGTAAACACATGGGTTGTGTTAGGGTAGCTAAGAATAGAAACAGGTGCATGTATACTTACATGTCCACCAATGCTAAGAGTTTAGTAAATAAATTTGATGAATTTGAGGTATTGCTCAAAACATCAAAGGCAGATATTGTTGGGATATCAGAGACGTGCTGTCACACAGATATAAGGATTGCAGAACTGGAATTTGGGGAGTACGTCTACAGAAAGGATAGACAGGATAGGAAGGGAGGAGGGGTTATGCTATTAGTTAAGAAACACATAAAATCCAAGGAAGTGAAGCCAGTTGACATCGCTGGACAGTGCAATGTCGAGTCAGTTTGGTGTGACATAAGCATTGGGAGATCAACATTGAGAGTAGGAGTGTGCTATAGGCCTAATGACTCTGATGAGTATAATAAGAAACTGTACAGGGAAATAGAGTGGGCCAGTAAATCAGAGAGTCTTATAAAGGGGGATTTTAATTTCCCAGATATTGACTGGAATTTGGGGGCTGGTCACTCACACACTAGCAAGGCTTTTGTGGATTTATTGGATGATTGTTTTCTACATCAGCATGTTTGGGAGGCAACTAGAGCGAGTAATACTCTTGATCTGATTATCAGTAGTGATTCTTCATGCATTAAGAATCTGCAGATAAATGAACCACTAGGTGGAAGTGATCACAGTGTGCTGAAGTGGGATTTACTCAAAGAGGTAACTACCATTAGGGGTAAAGGGAAGGGTTAATTCTTTCGTAAAGGCGACTACGATGGACTGAGACAGTATTTAAATTCTATACAGTGGAACCAACTGATGATGTTACCAACAGCAAATTCAAAATGGCAAGCATTCAAAGAACTTATCTTGGAAGCTACTAGGCTTTACATACCAATTAAGAAATATTGTTCAAGGTTTAGGCCTAAATGGATGTCAGATGAACAAATGAGACATATGGCAGAGAAGAAAAATGCATGGGATACATACAAATTAACATGTGACACAGAAGCCTATGATAGATACAGGTTGATCTGTAACCAAGTTACAAAGGAGGTTAGGCAGGCGAAGGCAGATTAAGAGAAATCTTTGGCAAGGGATGGAAAGAAAAACAGCAAAGAGTTCTTTACTTATGTAAACTCTAGAAGGAAGGGGATGAATCAGATTGGTCCACTTGATATCGATGGGTCAACCGTTGATGATCCTGCTCAGGTAGCTAACAAACTAAATGAATATTTTGCATCGACATTCATACATGAGGAGTTATTCAGTGAGGGGAATGCCAGAGGTGTATTCAACTCTGGCAGTAAGCTAGATAATCTTGTAATAACTGAGAGTAAAGTGGAGGAGAAATTGTTGAAGATAAATGCAAGAAAGGCACCTGGGGTGGATGGGATCTATCCAGTTATATAAAAGGAGACAGCAAAGGAAGTAAGCAAACCCTTAGCCATAATTATGAGAGCTTCCTTGGACTCAGGGGAGGTACCCACAGACTGGAGATGTGCAAATGTAACCCCAATTCACAAAGGAGGATCAAAGGCTGACATAAGTAATTACAGACCTGTTAGTTTAACTTCTGTTCCAGGAAAATTAATGGAGGCACTGGTTAAAGAAGCACTGCAAGATCATCTGGACAAGACTTCAGTTATAGCTCGGACACAGCATGGTTTTGTTAAGGGGAAGTCTTGCCTGACCAATTTGATTGAATACTATGATGCAATCACAAAAGAACTGGATGCAGGGAATAACTTTGATATTATATACTTGGATTTTAGAAAGGCTTTTGATACTGTTGCACATGGAAGACTGCTGCACAAATTGGAGCAGTGTGGCATTGTAGGCAAATTGCTGCTATGGATAAAGGTGTGGTTGAGGGGGAAGAAGACAGAGAGTGGTAATCAATGGACACTGCTCATCGTGGACTAATGTTATCAGTGGAGTCCCTCAGGGTTCACTGTTGGGTCCATTGTTGTTTTCTGTATTTATAAATGATATTGATGATGGTATATCAAGCTTAAAGTCCAAGTTTGCAGACGATACGACGCAGGGTTGTCAAGGACACTACTGACACTATGCTGCTGCAACAGGATCTGGAAAGGTTGAGCAGATGAGCTGAGAGGTGGCAAATGAAGTTTAACATTGACAAATGTAAAGTACTACATATGGGAAACAGCAACCCCAGAGCAACGTATCAACTCTGTGGTACTACACTGACAGTGGTAGAGAATGAAAGGGACCTGGGGTGGTTGTGCAGGCAGATATGAAGTTCTCTGAGCAGTGCAGACGGGCTGCAAGAGTAGCTCATGGTGTATTGTCAATGATATATAGGAATTTTTCTAGCAGGATAAGGAGGTGATTATTCCCTTGTATAAGGCAATGGTCAGGCCACACACCTAGAGTACTGTATACAGGTCTGGAGGCCTCATTTCAAGAAGGATGTAGAGCTGCTGGAATGAGTACAGAGAAGAGCAACAAGATTAGTGAATGGAACAAAGGGGTGCTCTTACGAAGAAAGGCTTAAATTTTGCAAATTACAGTGTCTGAGGACTAGGTACCAGCGAGGTGATCTGATAGAGGTGTATAAAGCCTTGAATGGTTTGAGCATGCTCAATGCTGATGGGATTCTTCCTCTTGCTCAGAATAATCACCTGAGAGGGCATAAATTCAAATTGAGGAAAGACAGATGTAGGATAGATGTGCGGAAATTTGCCTTTAGCCAGCGGGTGGTTGGTAGGTGGAACAGACTTCCATCCCTTGTCATGGAAGTTGATAGGCTAAATAAGTTTAAGGCTCAGCTGGACAGGTATTTCGAACGAACAGAGTGGTGAAGTGGAAGTGGTTTTTTTTTTTGACTGATGCTGCGTAAGCTTGCTTTCTTGTATCAAATGCCTCTACTAATGCTAATGATAATGCTAAAGCACAATTGGAGAGATGGAAAAAACTGAATTGCAAATTTCATTTGGTTTGGTGGCATAGGAAAAGAAAATACAATAACGTTTTAGTAAAGAACTCAGGATTTCACTCTTTAAGGAAAATAGATAAATTTATAAGTTTTATAATCAATTTGTTCCTTTAAACTAGACTATCAAGTTGAGTACACTTGCTCTATTTAGTATTATTATTATTATTATTAGCAAAAACAATGCAGGAAATCAAGCTTATACAGCATCAGAAAAAAAAAAACTCTGCACATCACCTGTCCATCCTTCCAATAGCCTGTTCAGTTCTTCCTTGAATTTATTCAAACTTCCACAACAACTGATGGAAGGTTTGTTCCAACAATCAACTATCCTCTGTATGAAGGGAAACTTTTGCACATCTATCTTATAGCTCTCCTTCCTTGATTTGAATTTATTCCCTACATGTGTATGTGGTGTAAGCAAGAGGAAGAAGAAGCATCTGCATTCAGCTTGCTTAATGCATCCTAGTCTCTAGATACTACAATTTGCAGTACTGAAGCCTTTTTTTGGTAAGATCACTCTTTTATTCTTCTCACTGATCTTGGTGTTGGTGAAGTGACTGTAGTGGACTGAAGGAGTAAGACAGTGGAAATTTAAAAATGATGATCACAAAAAGCACCTGTATGTGATAGTGAAAATTTGAATAGAAAAACAATGAAGAAAGGAGAATTTGAGCAAACTTACAAGGCTCTTTTTTTGTGGTTCACACAGATGAGAGAGAGACAAAGGAAGCTCAATTTCTGGATCAATTTTACAGGCTTAGGCCTTAGAATTTCATAATCATTTTAATGTGGAAAATAAAGGGAAAGAACAACCCCAAGTATTGGTTGGTTGGATCGTTGAAAAAAAAAAAAAAAAAAAAAAAAAGTTTGTAGTTAGAAATCTGAACATCACTAGGGAAAAATTATCAGCTAGTATGAAAGAAATACAACATTCACTGCTAAATTAGCAAAAATTTCTCAAGAAGAAACTTTCAATTTGGATCAATTTGAAATTTTAATTCAAAAAGTGTAGTGCTAATGACTGTAAGTGTACATTTTCTTGACTATGATTTGCAATTTTTATATGAGGGTGGTTCAATAAAGAATTGCCCTGACCTAGCTGCAGAGGTGCTAGCCTGTTGATTCTTGGCGCAGGTTTTAGTCCTTCTCTACATAGCCACCATGCAGATTTACAAATTTTTTCTGATTGATGATTGAGGCTACGGATACTGTTTTTGTAGAAGCGGTGAGGTCGATCTTTGAACTATGACTCTGTTGCAGAAATGAGTGTCTCGTCGTCAGGGAATTGGTTCCCCCAAAGAAATGATCTGAGGGAAGGAAACAAGAAGTCCGATGGTGCAAGATCGGATGCGTAGGCTGGATGGGGCAGTATTTCATATCCACAAGTGGCAACTTGTGTTGTTGCAATTTCAGAAGTGTGAACTGGGGCATCGTTTTGAAGCATTCTCACACCTTTAGACAGCATACCACGTCTACATGTTTTGATTTTCTTCCTTAATTGTGTGAGTAAGTTGGCATAATAGGCACCTGTAATTGTTCTACCTTTTGGCAGTTAATCAATCATTATTATGCCTTTCTCATCCCAAAACACTGTCAGCAAGACCTTTCCTGCTGACGCTTGGACCCTTGCCTTCTTGGGGGGGGACCATGATGTTGCCATTCCATGGACTGCTTTTTATTTTCAGAGTCAAAATGGTGTATTCAACTTTCCTCCTGAGCGATTAGAGGAGAGAAAAAGTCTTCCTCATTTTTTGGGCACAGGGCTAACAACTCTTATGATTTCTGTTGTCGATCAGCCTTCTGGAAACCAGTCAATAATCAGGGAATCCACCTTGCACTCAATTTCCGTAAATGGATTTGGCCATGAAGGACTGTTTCAACAGAGCCCACATTAATCTTCACCTCCTGGGACAATTCACGCACAGATATCTGGCTATCTTCCATGATTAACAACTCCACTTTTCTGATCATACTGTCATCAATGGCTGAATGGAGATGACCTGGAATGGGCTCAGATTCTACCAATGTTCGACCACACCTAAACTGTCTATGCCAGTGCTTCATAATGCCACAGAATGGGGCTCTATCCTTATATGTAACAGTCACCACCTCGTGAATTTCTTTAGGAGATTTTCCCTTCAAGAACAGATACCGGATTACAGCTCTGGCTTCAACTTTGTCCATGATGTTACTTCGTCACACGTTCAGCTCTGTAAGAGAAAAACAAATTAGGACACAGGGCTGAAATTTTACACCTTTAGTACAGAGATATGTACGATGCTAAACACAAAATATCATAACTCTGCAATATATGGAAGTAGGTGACGACAATTCTTTATTGAACCACCCTCGTACATGTACAATTTTTTTTTAATTTTTGAAATAAAAAAGTTGTAAATAAAATTAAAAGTGTTTTAATTGTATAATTTAAAAATCATTACAAATGCAAAGTACTGCATATGGGTAGCAGTATTCCTAGAGAAACGTACCAACTGTGTGGTGCTACATTCAGCGTAGTAGAGAATGAAAAAGATCTGGGGGTAACTGTGCATTCAGATATGAAGTTTTCTGAACAATGCAGACAAGCTACTAGAGCTGGCCATGGGGTTTTGTCAATGATATACAGGAATTTTGCTAGTAGGCATAAGGAAGTGATTATCCCTTTGTATAAGGCAATGGTCAGGCCATACCTTGAGTACTGCGTCCAGTCTGGAGGCCTCATTTTAGGAAGGATGTAGAGTTGCTAGAACAAGTACAGAGAAGGGCAACAAGATTGGTGAGGGAAACGGAGGGATGCTTTTACCAAGAAAGACCTAAGTTCTGGAAATTGCGTCGACTGGAGACTAGGTGCCTGCAAGGTGATCTGAAGGCCTTGAATGGTTTGATCAGGTTTAATGCTGATTGGATTGTTCCTCTTGCTCAGATTAAGAATCTGAGTGGGCACAAATTCAAACTGAGGAAAGACAGTTGCAGAATAGGTGTGCGGAAATTGCCTTTAGCCAGCTGGTAGTTGATTGCCGGAACAAACTTCCATCTGTCAAATGAGGAATGGATTGAATGTGAATGTTAAACTGCATTGCCACTTCTCAGCCCATCTGCCCAACCTTTCTAGATCCTGTTGCAGTAGCATACTGTCATTACTGCTATTAACAAACCTTTGTATCATCTGCATAAAGGAATGGTTGATTGGGAGAAGACAGAGTGATAATCAACGGACATTGCTTTTCATGGACTAATGTTGGGCCCATTGTCGTTTTCTATATTTATCATTGATATTGAAGAAGGCATATCAGGCTTAATATACAAGTTTTCAGATGATAAAGGTTGGCTGGGTGGTTAATGACAGTAATGCCAGTATGCTACTGCAACAGGAACTAGAAAGCTGGGCAGAGAGTTTGCAACTGAAATTTAACATTGATAAATGCAAAGTACTGCATATGGGTAGTACTAACCCCAGAGTAATGTACCAACTGTGTGTTATTACACTCATGGTAGAAGAAAATGAAAAAGACTTGGTGGTAATTGTGCAGTTGAATATGAAGTTCTTTGAGCAATGGAGAAGACAGAATACAAGGATAGCTCATGGGGTTTTTTCAATGATATACAGGAATTTTTCTAGAAGGGATAAGCAGGTGATTATCCCATTGTATTAAGCAATGGTCAGGCCACATCTTAAGTACTGCAGACAGGCGTACAGGCCTCATTTTAAAAAAGATGTATACCTGCGGAATGAGTACTGAGAAAGGGAACAAAGGGGTGCTTTTACCAAGAAAGGCTTCAATTCTGCAAATTGCAGTGTGTGAAGACTAGTCACCTGTGAGTTGATCTGATTGAGGTATTTAATGCTTTGAATGGATTGAGCAAGCTCAGTGCTGATGGGATTCTTCCTCTTGCTCAGGCTACACACGAGGGGGCCACAAATTCAAATTGAGGAAAGATGGTTGCAGAATAGATGTGTGGAAGTTGGCCCTGCTCTGCCCATTGATGTTTTCTATATTTATTAATGATATTGATGAAGGTATATCAGGCTTAATGTCTATATTTTGATAAAAAGGTTGGCAGGTTAGTTAATCTCAGTAATCAGGTTATGCAAATACAAGATCTGGGCAAATTAGGCAGATGAGCTTCAAAGTGGCAATTGAAGTTTAACCCCTCCCCGGAACATTTTTTTCCGGAAAATGTGCCTTAACAGATCGACTTTTTTTTATTTTACAGATTAAAAGTATGCATCATGCGAATACTCATGGTATAATTTTTTGTGTTATTTATTAATTTTTTCGTAGAAAATACATGGGAGTAATTAACCCATTTGGGCTATCCTGAAATATCTCGGGTACACCAAAAAGTGTGCAAATTATACAGATTTTTTAAATAAATTAGAGCTTGAGCTAAAAGAAAGGCACAGAAAAAGTCTTCATTACTCATTATATAAATAAATTTAAAAAATCAAGTAGAACGCACAAGCAGTAACCCTGTGCCACAAGCAGTAATCGCGAACTAACTACATTCTGACACACGGATGCCACAAGTGGACAGGCGAGGTAAGCATCGCTTACAGGCGGCAGTTCAAGAGGGAGCCGAAATATTTTTCAATATTGTTTTTGTGAATTATTTTCATGGGTTCAGTATTCTGCATTTAGGACGGCAAATTATATTTTGCTTACTAGCGGCACAGGAATGCGCACTACTGTTCTGACATTGCTGTACAATATAAGTAAAACAAAAGCCAATCGTTTGCTGCCACACGTAAGAAAATCCTGAGAAAACTCGGGATTTACCTGCCTAATGCAAAATTAGCCAGATAAAATATGTTTGAGTCCTAAATTTGAAGGTATTATTGTTTGCTTCAGGTATTATTGTATCCCGAGATATTTCGTGTAGTTCTAAATAACATTTAAAACGAGATATCTCGGTATAATCCATGAAGGGGTTAATACTGATAAATGAGAGGTAATTCCAATGGATAGCAGTAATCCCAGATTAACGTACTAACTGCATTGTATCACACTCAGGGTAATGGAAATTAAAAGGCCCGGGGAGGGTCATTTTATTACTTTCCTTCTTCAAATTCATTATGAATTTGAAGAAGGACTAGACAAACTGTTAGAGGGGATGGGCAGGTGATATGGGAAGTTTTTTTGATAGTTTTTTTTTTTTTTTTTTTTGCCTTCTTGCATCATTTGCCACTACTAAAACTACTTAGTAGTAGTAATGCATGATCAATGCAGGCCTATCTAGACAGATCTTTAAAATGTTTAAGATTTTAAAGATCCATTTTGTGAATTAAGTAGCAAATTGGTATTTAATGCTTAATGTTGGTGATGAGATTACACTTTTTGGAAGTTGGCTGCCTGTTCCTATTCGGCTGTTGTTTAAACAGATGAAAACATTCCTGTTGTTAGGTTCTACATTTCAATACGAATCTCAACTCAGTATAACTGTAATGGATATATAAACATCAAATCCTTCTAAATTAAATAAAATTTTCAAAACACCTGAGGAATATAATCACAGTTCAATGAACATTACATTTTATAACTAATTAAATGTATTTATTACAGGATCATATTTATAACAAAAGGCCAAAACATTATACTAGTTGCAGGAATCTTGGAATTATATCAATGTTGTATTAATTAAAAATAGAGATTGCTTTATATTACATATTTCTAATTATGTCAATAAATATCAGACTACAAAATAAATATTTAATCATAAGACATACAAGACCTTTTTTGACATGCCTGAACACTAACCTTACATTTACTGTAAGAATTCTTACAGGTTGGACAAGTAAACAAGCCATCAGAGATGGCCTTTTCAGCACAGCAATGGCAAATCATCTCACAACAAGTGTTAAGTATTTCAATACTCTTACTTTTACACTGTGAGCATATGTGACTCTTTGGGTATGAATCTATGAATCTGATTTTACTTAATTTTGGTAGACTTAAGAGCTTATATATACTCTCTGCCTCAACTTCCTCTGTAGCCATATGTCCCTGAAAAGCACAAGAAATTATTTAGTTAGATCACATAATAAATTTAGAGATAATTCCACATTTGTTAACGCAATAAATAGCACTGTTAAATTACCCATTCCACTTACATACCTCTCAAATTTCAGAAAAGAATTCAAAACTTTCAGTGTAATACAACAAAATAAAATAAAAAAAAATTTGTTTGTTTTTTATTTCATAATCAAAATAATTGATTATGGCAATCATTCAATTATTTAAATAATCGATTATGCTCGTCACTACTTTTTTAGGATTGTGTAGTAATCTACCATTACTAGAGTACACAATCCTAACCAGATCACCACTCTTGATTTTTTCCATTTGTCATTTTTAAATTCATAATTAATTACAGTTATAGTAATAAAACAGTTATGCCCATCATTACTTTTACTATTACTATTTGTATCTGGCTGGGAATGTGCAGTACTCTACTACTTGAGTACCACACAAGCCTAACCAGACAATTATCACCCTTGATCTTTTCATCACTAGCAACACTTCAAAGTACATGGTAAATGTTAGTTGTCCTTTAGGTACCTCAAATCACAACTTACTGACAGTCAATATTCCAAAGGAGCTTGCCTCTCATAGCCATTCCAAGCATCATGTCATCTAGCTTTACAACAATGCAAAATGGATTGACTCATGATTTCTTTTCCTCTTTTCATTGGTTGGTCTACTGTTTTAAATCTGATCCTAATGTTTTCTCAGGTTGTGTCAATAAAATTACACTTGCCAACCAATATGATTTTACCCCCACTAATATATCAGCTTTTTGCAATCAATTTTGGTGTAGATTTTAGAAATAATTCTTAAAAGTTCATGCCACATCACAATTTCTACATATGCAGGTTTCCTCCATTTATCAATAATACATATATCTACAATTTAGGGAAGTAGATATGACACAGATCTACTGTTTTACCTGCAAGTAATATTTGCATGTGCTAACAGATGGCAGAAATGTTGGGAAGAGTTAACATATTCAGACTTGTCTGTCTGCCACCTACCCCCTCCTTCAGTTATGGTAAAATAGTTGTAGTGAGATTATGCATACAGTTTATCTGCATATCTATTGCACACTGTTTGTTTCTTCTGCATTATTATTAGCGCTGTATGATTAAAATATTTAAGCAGAAGCAGAGGAAGTGTCTAAATCACCCTGACAATTTCTGCTGCATGTGTGGATGGTTTACAACAAAAACTAAGAGGAAGAAAATCTATAATATTACTAAATGTGCATATTCTTTGTACTTTGGTTGCAAGACTGGTAATCAAGACCAGTGCGGGATTAAGGTACGAACTAGCAGGACCCTTGCCTGGTGTGCCATTCTTTAAGGGGCGGCAAATTTACAAATCACAAAAAATATATATATATATCCTTAGTAAAGGGGCACTGAAAAATCTTTCTGCCCAGAGCACAGAAATACCTTGGTCTGGGCCTGATCAAGACAAAACCTTGGACTCTCTATATCTGCTGTATTACTTGCACCATAATGTGGCAAAATGGGAAAATTAAAATTATACTGTTCTTATTGCGTATACTTTTGCTGTTCCCATGGTGTGGCAAGTACTGTACTACCATATTGCCAACTGCTATTTCTGCATGACAAAAATATTAGGAATATCCAGAAAAATCAAGCATAGCATTGAACATAACATATCATCTGCAATAAGGCGTGTTAAACATAATGAAGACCTGCCGATACTAGGTCTCCAAAATCTGGGGAATTTTTTGGTGCTCGCTAAAACTGCCAATTTATATTTATATCTGTTATGAGGGAGAAGGAAAAATTATTGATTCAGTAGAACCTTCCTGACCTTGAAAACTGTAATAAATTAATAAATCTAACAAAGCAATGTCCATGAAAAATAATGATATGTTCATGTAGCTGTAAAGCAGCTCCATCAAGGGGCACTATTCCACAAATATCCAATCCAATCACACATTCTTATTTCACTAAAAACTATTAACCCTGAAATGTCCAATATATCCCTACATGCTGTGACCATAATATAATATGGCAGCAATTACAGCTTTATCACTGGAGAAAACCAAGTATTGAAATATGCTCATAGCCTGAAAAATAAACGATCCCCAAGAACAAAACTGAATACTATGCTGCCCAAGCATTAGTTTACCCAATCCACAACTTCTTTTCAACCAATATCTTTTACCATTTGTATTAGACAAAATTGGAGGAACAAAAAATCCTACAGCTACAATGTAAAAAGTACAATGCCCTCTCTCCTGTTATTGGTTGGAAGAAAACTTGCCAATTCCATCAGTAACCATTCCACAGTGACTGGGTAACAGTGCGGTGTGCAATTTAATCTCATGGCAAGTCTGCATTTTTTTGAAGATGATAATGGAAAGGTAGCAACTGTAACATCAAACTTTTTTTTTTGAAGATGATAATGGAAAGGTAACAACTGTAACATCAAACTGTTATGCTAACATGATTGCAATTTTCTACTAGGATTGATGAACCAGCTACTAGGTTTCTTCGTGTTAATGAGGCCAGCGGTGTTTCAAAAAAAGATGGGATGATGTCTCATGCTGCCAGGGTATCGATGAATGTTGCACGACTGCCTTATCATAACCACATCATCTCCAGAAATGGTGGCATTTCTTGGCCTTCACGGTCTGCAGACCTGTTGACATATGTTTTTTTTTATGAAAGACACTTAAAAAGCAAAATGTACTTTCATTGCTCACACAATATGGAAGAGCACAAGGAAAGGATTGCAAAGAAATTGCTGGAATTATTTTGGAGATGCTATGCTGCACCATGGGAAATGTGCATGGAAGATTTAGAAGAATTCCTGCACAGGGACAGAAATAACAGTATGCCATGTACAGGGTTGTTAACATTAGAGTACAGTAATACCACGAAGTTACGCGATAGGTGGGTCCGACGAAAATCGCGTAAGTCGGAGTACAACTTTGCATTTAAATACATAAATTTTGTTTAATTGGGACCAAGGACTAACAAAAACATCAAAAAATATAAATGAGTTACGTAAAAAAGCTATTTCAATGTCGATGGCTTCATAAAATCTAACAAATTCGTCTCACGACACAGCGCCTTCTTTTTTCACGCAGAATTTCTTCTTAGCAAGCTAATAATTTTTTTATTCCTTGCTTTGTAGCTATAACGCGTTCTTCAATTGAGCTGAGACCTTCTGTCAAGCTTGCAATTGTCATGTGCTTTTCTGGTGGAACTGGGTCTGAAGTGTCGGATAGTTCAGTGATGTTTTGCTCACGCATCTCTATGAGCTCATTCATTGTCAGCTCCTGACTACGTGAATCCAACAGCTCGTTGACATCATCACCATTGACTTCCAAATCTAATTGCCTGGCAAGATTAACTTCTTCTATCACATGAGTGACATGATCAGTTTCTGGTGTTGTTTTCGTCTCGGTTTTGGAGGAAAAAAAAAAAAAAATGGACAAAGTTATTTCCAGACACCATTCACTGTTTTTTTGTGAATTTCATCCCAAGATTCTTCAATGATTCTTACGGCATCTAAAAGATTGAATTGTTTCCAAAAGTCTTAATTAGGATGGCAGGAGGGTGACCAGGTGCATTGCCAATAAGCAGCATCACTTTAAATGGAATCTGTTTAGACTTGCAATAACGTTCGACTTCGTGTATGAAATGGTAACCAAACCAGTCCTCAAAAGCGGAAGCTGTCACCCAAGCTTTATGATTTGACTTCCAAATCACTGGTAAGCTAATTTTAGATATACACCAAACGAAAAAATCAAGAACCGCGTAACTCCGAGTTCGCGTAAGTCGAAGTAGCGTAAGTCGGGGTATTACTGTATACCTATGTGGAGGGCTCTGGAGCGAGGTCTAAGGCTCGTACTGAAGAGAAATTTGGACAACAGGTACAATAAAGAATGCGCTCGCCATTTATTGGAAAAAAAAATTAGTTACAAAATTTGTCACTATATGGCACTGTAGAAATGCAAATCACTTTAACAGCACTACAATTGTTCAATATGTGTCCTCCATTTTGGTCAACAACAGTTTCCATTCGAAAAACAGCATTTTCTACAGCAGAACGTAATATGTCAACTGGAATTGCCAGCATATGACGTCTAATGCTTTCCTTCCCAATGCACCTGGTTCTTCAAAAAATCCCACAACCAGAAGTCGTATGGGGGTGAGGTCCGGTGATCGAGGTGACCAAGATGTCTGGAAACAACGGCTGATGACCCGTTTGTCTGTAAAGCAGTCTTAGCAATCTTTGGACACAATGGTAGATGTGGGGGGGCACACCATCTTGCAAGAATACGGTATCCTGAAGGCACCCACATTGTTGCAGCTCTGGTTGCGAAATTTGCCAACATTTCATATCACTGTCCAGTGACAGAACAGATGCAGGGTCCAGTCGGCGTTACTTATTCAAAAATATATGACCCAATCATGGATGCGGCCGTAAATCCACACTACACTGTCACTCTTGGAGAATGCAACGGGACCTCTTGGATAACTTGAGTTGGGCAACAGAAAACCTCTTGGTTTTCTGTTGCCCAAATGCGACAGTTGTGCATATTCACTTGTCCATTTAAGCAGAAGTGGCTTCATCACTCCAAAGAATGTTCCATGGCCAAGTGATATCTGCTGTCATTCGCCAGAAACTGAAGTGCGTATGTGAAATGAATATCTGCATTACCATGCTTTAGCTGCTGTAGCATGTGCATCTTGTAAGGATAGTATCGCAACACCTGATGCATTACTAGCCTTATAGTGGAATACGGCATGTCCACTGCACGAGAAACAACTGGCACACTTGCGCTACCACATGGAGATTGACTTGATAAATCCACGACAGCCATAGCCACATCTTCAACACGAGAGTAGTCCACCCATTTTCGAATTCTACCTGGTTGAATATCAAGATGTCCAGTCGCTTCAAATTTTGCAAACGTTTTGCAGACAGCATAAACAGTCATAGGTCCACACCTTATGCACTTCTGATACCGTAATTCTCTGATAGCAGCAGCTGCATTTTGCTGTTCTGATAGTACAGCTTTACTAATAGTGATTTTCCTGCAACATTGTTGACACTGCTGCTGTAGTGCAGGCAAACACCTACTGCATGATTTTGAAAAGACTGCTTTGCTTTTATACAGTACAGTAGAGCTGAGTAGTGGCGCTGTGGCAACAACTTGGGATTATGCAAATAATGTAAGTTATTTGCATAATCGTAACTAAGACAGTCATGCGCTATACAGTGAGCGCATTCTTTATTGTACCTGTTATCCAAATTCCTCTTCAGTACGAGCCTTAGAACTCACTCCAGAGCCCTCTACATAGGGATACTTTAATTTTAACAACCCTGTACTTTAAGATAGTATATTTGTAATCTGGAATATACAAATTTTTTATTCAATAATTAGGTTTTTAAAATCGCCTGTTTCCCTGCCTCACCCTGTATAATCAGGGTATGTACTATATACAGGGTCATCGAAAAAGGCGGCCATGATTTCCTTTTTAATTATCTTCGGAAATTCAAAGGACGATCAAAGGGCAACACAAGTAATTATAGATCTGTTAATTTAACTTCTGTTCCAGGAAAATTAATGGAGGCACTGGTTAAAGAAGCACTGCAGGATCATCTAGATGAGACTTCAGTTATAACTCGGACACAGCATAGTTTTAAGGGAAAATCTTGCCTGACCAATTTGATTGGATACTATGATGTGGTCACAAAGGAACTGGATGCAGGGAATAACTTTGATATTATATATTTGGATATTAGAAAGGCTTTTGATACTGTTGCACATGGAAGACTGCTGAACAAATTGGAGCAGTGTGGCATTGGAGGCAAATTGCTGCTATGGATAAAGGGATGGTTGAGGGGGAGAAGACAGAGTGGTAATCGACGGACACTGCTCATCGTGGACTAATGTTCTTAGTGGAGTCCCTCTCAGGGTTCAATGTTGGGTCCATTGTTGTTTTCTGTATTTATAAATGATATTGATATATCATATATGATGGTATGTCAGGCTTAATGTCCAAGTTTGCAGATGATACGAAGGTTGGCAGGGTTGTTAAGGACACTACTGACAGTACGCTGCTGGAACAGGATCTAGAAAAGTTGAGCAGATGGGCTGAGAGGTGGCAAATGACGTTTAACATTCACAAATGTAAAGTACTACATATGGGAAACAGTAACCCAGAGTAACGTATATCAACTCTGTGGTACTACACTGACAGTGGTAGAGAACGAAAAGCACCTGGGGGTAATTGTGCAGGCAGATATGAAGTTTTCTGAGCAGTGCAGATGATCTGCAAGAGTAGCTCATGGTGTCCTGTCAATAATATACAGGAATTTTTCTAGCAGGCATAAGGAGGTGATTATCCCCTTGCATAAGGCAATGGTCAGGCCACACCTTGAGTACTATATACAGGTCTGGAGGCCTCATTTTAAGACGGATGTAGAGCTGTTTGAATGAGTACAGAGAAGGACAACAAGATTAGTGAATGGAACAAAGGGTTGCTTTTACGAAGAAAGGCTTACGTTTTGCAAATTGCAGTGTCTGGAGACTAGGCACCTGCGAGGTGATCTGATTGAGGTGTATAATGCCTTGAATGGTTCGTACGTGTGTGTGTGTTATGAAACTCCACACCATGCTTAGATTTTTTTTCACAAATTTGCCTACCAAATTTAATTGAATTTTTTCTGAATTTTTAAGCCTTCATTATAATATATAATGTCAAGTTACCTTATAACTTAATATCATGAAACACAGTATTTTTCAAATTTACTCAGAATCTCAGGAGAGCAATATTTCTGATCATTTCACTTACATCAAATAGACCATTTTTGCTCAAAACGTGTAACGATCCATTAATGAGTATTTGGATGAATGTTGTTTTCAGTTTCAAGTGTTTATTTATTTTTTTATTATTAGCCACATGGTTGAAGGAAGTCTCAGGCTTATGCTGCACCAGCCAAAAAAAAAAAAAAATTTCTGAATTACCCTGAGAGAGAGGGAGAGAGAGAGAGAGAGAGAGGGAGAGGGAGAGGGGGGGGGGGGGTAATCACCAAGAAAAAGAAGAATGATGATATCCGGCTCAGGACCCTGGGTGTGCCAAGCCTATACTCACCAGATGTAAGCCCCTGGGGTTATGCATATATAACTTTTGGTTAAAAAAAAAAAAAAACATCGTACAATATTAAAGTTTGTCAGGTTTTCTTATTTTTTTTTTTCTATTGCTAAAGTAACTGTGAAAGTGTGATATGTGGATTGATTCCAGGGAAAAATATAACTACAGTACTTTCCTTAAGGCTTCCTTGCTAAAGATATTTGATGCAGTGCTGAAAAATCGGAAAAGTGAATGAATCATACAAACATAAACACATTCGGCCCTAATTTTCGGCATGGTTCAAGTACAGAAATTTCTGAGCAGTGCAGATGATCTGCAAGAGTAGCTCATGGTGTCCTGTCAATAATATACAGGAATTTTTCTAGCAGGCATAAGGAGGTGTATCCCCTTGCATAAGGCAATGGTCAGGCCACACCTTGAGTACTATATACAGGTCTGGAGGCCTCATTTTAAGACGGATGTAGAGCTGTGTTTGAATGAGTACAGAGAAGGACAACAAGATTAGTGAATGGAACAAAGGGTTGCTTTTACGAAGAAAGGCTTACGTTTTGCAAATTGCAGTGTCTGGAGACTAGGCACCTGCGAGGTGATCTGATTGAGGTGTATAATGCCTTGAATGGTTCGTACGTGTGTGTGTGTTATGAAACTCCACACCATGCTTAGATTTTTTTTCACAAATTTGCCTACCAAATTTAATTGAATTTTTTCTGAATTTTTAAGCCTTCATTATAATATATAATGTCAAGTTACCTTATAACTTAATATCATGAAACACAGTATTTTTCAAATTTACTCAGAATCTCAGGAGAGCAATATTTCTGATCATTTCACTTACATCAAATTTCTAGCAGGCATAAGGAGGTGATTATCCCCTTTTTTTTTTTTTTTTTTTTGGTAGCGCATAGGCTTCTGTGGCCATAATGCACCTCCCAAGGTTTTTGCAGTACTTTGATCCAAGCCCGAGGCGGGAATCGAACCCGCGACCTTCGAGTTACCAGGCAGGCACTTTACCCACCCAGCTAGCCCGGTCGGCCGTTCTTATTATGGCTAATCTAACAGTTAGTTAGATAAGGGTAATAGGTGTGAACACGAAATTAGTTAACAGATATTTAAAAGTCAACATTTTCGGTATATTTCTGTTAATTAACAGTCAGTCAGTATATTTCTGTTAATTAACAGTCAGTATATTTCTGTAGAGTACAGATCGCATCTCGTCACGCTGGCCTTGTCACTTTATCCAGAATGCCTCTTGGGCAAACCTGCAACCACTGGCCTCTGTTACCTCCCTGTACTGTATGAACTCGTGACCAAGGGCTAATAAACGGAATTCATTACTGTGTAGTGCATAAGGCACCTTTTAAATTCCATGTCATCATCATTACAATAATGTATCTCGTTAAATTCAAAATTAGTTAACTAAAGTTTACAAGCATAATAAGAACTTCTTTTGCAAGTGTGGAAATACAGCTTATTTTTCCTTTCTTAGCTGTTTTACTACTGAAAATGTTTACTTCGTTTAAAAATCCTACCTTTATACGAAGCAACTGGTCGTTATCCAACGTCAGTCGAAAACAAAACTAAAGTGTCTACAAACGCCCAGCCGCAATGACGGTTAGATTGCAACAGAACTGCTCAAAAGCGCGGGAAACCAACAGAGTAGTAACATGAGATCACAACATCCGGCCCAAGGCCAAGTACATCTGTAAATAATAACAATATTCTTAATTAACAATAAGTTAAATTGTAATATTTGTGATTCCATCCACACATAACCAGAGCAAGGCCGCCCTTAGACCGATCTCACTAATCGAGGGGTCAAATTGCACCCAATCGGGTTCAATTGGGCCCCTCAATCGGCCGATTGAAGGGCCCAATCGCTCGTGTGGTCCGTGCCAGTCATATAGCGGAAAAATTAAAATTAAACGAAAAAAGGATAGATGAAAAAAAAAAAAAAAAAAGATAAATGAAAAGAAAAAAGAGAAAGCAAAAGTTTTTTTGTTTTTTTTAAGTTTAGTTAAAGAATTGATTTTAAAGCGTGTTTAAATCACGCGAGGCTCCTGTGAAACCTGAAACAATGATTTTTTATTTTTTCTACATATATAGAAAATATGATGAGCATTTCATCAGAGAAAAATACTGTTTTCATATTTTGTTATTATCCTTTTTTTTTTTTTAATTCGTAATATGTGAAAAGCGAAGTCTATAAGGTTTGGAAATTTTGGCAATCTATCTTAAGACTAGTTTTTACACATCCCTTGAAATATCAAGAGTAATCCCCGGGAGCTCACATCTGGTGAGTATGGGCTTGGCACACCCAGAGTCCTGAGCTGGATATCATCATTCTTCTCTTTCTTGGTGATTCCCCTTCTAATTCTCTCTCTCTCTCTCTCTCTCAGGGTAACTCGGGGAATTTTTTTTTTTTTTTTTTTTTTTGGCTGGTGCGGCATAAGCTTCAGGCTTCCTTGCACCATATAGCTAATAATAATAATAATGTATGGGCGGGACATAATGTATACATATGTATCACCCCGGGGCAGGGCTGCCGCAATTGGATAGGCGAGGTAAGCGTCGCTTACGGGCCACAGTTGAAGAAGGCGCCGAAAATTTTTTCGGTTTTCTGATTGGTTAATTGGTAATGCTTACCAATATTCAACATTTACGACAGCAAATTTTATTTTGCTTACTGGTGCACATAGGAACGCAGCGCTACAGCCCCTGGGGCTCACATCTGGTGAGTACAGGTATCTGGTATTTCTCGACTTTACGAGTTTATTCGTTCCTAGCGCGCGCTCCTAAAGCAGGAATTTCTTTGCCGTAGACATAAGGTTAAAAATAAGGGTTACGTTCTCAACAATGAAATTAGTTATCTAATTAGTTTATGAAAACGTAGCCTGTAAAGTCAAGTAAATTATAATAATAGAGAAATTATTTATAACTTACAAATGTTAAAAAATGTTTGTTTACTCTTCATAGACTAAATGCACACTCTTTGATCACTTATTATTGGCTCGGCACTCGTTGGTTTCTTGCACAAGGAGTCGTCTTCTTCAGAAATGTTTCAAGAGGCATTTATTTCCAAGATAATCTAATCTTTTAATAATAAAATTCACGATTGCGTTCATAAGCATTTTTTAACTGCACACAAAAATTGCAACTAACACGATTCGCGTGGAGTAACAAGTTTACGAAGCTTAAAAAAAAAAGGAATGACGAGAAGATTCTGAAAATGTATTTATATTTTTCATACAATTGAACATTTCAGTAAAGGGGAAACATATTTCACCATAGTAACGCAAAAAAACACAATTCTAGCTATCAGTATTTTCGGAAATGCAAAGTCGAGTTTACTAACCTTTTATAATTGCTTGCAGTAACAGAAAGGCCCAATAAACCGGAAGGTACAAATTGTTTTTGTTTTATGGTCATGACCTCCAGAAATGTGCTTTAGAAAAATGTTACAAAGGCGTTCAAAATTGGTTCTTATAACAGAACATACGAAAACGATGAAAGTGTAGTGCACTTTAGTGATTTCAATTGGTAACTAATACAATTTACAAACCACGCTCGCTCACAACCTTTTATATGGCCTTAAGGTCACGCTCGTGACCTTAAAAATGACATTTTAGAGAGATAAATAGCTTAGTTATACTGAGAAAATTTCAACTTCCGAGATCTTCAAACGAATTGCCAAAAAACAATGTGTTATTGGGTTCACATTACGAAATTTTAACATAGGAGAGTGTCTCTGGAACTGATTAATATCGTAAAGCGGGGTACACGGTATTGTATAGCTACGCATGTGGTTTGGAATGCCGTATTTATGAATGTTTAACATTCATTTTTTGCAATTAATGTTCATATTTTCGATTTTGTTGATTCTTGATTCTTGAGTGAAAAAAAAAAAAAAAACTCGTAACCCGGGAACTCGTAAAGCGAGAACTGCCTGTATGGGCTTGGCAAACCCAGAGTCCTGAGCTGGATATTATCATCATACCCCAGGGGCTCACATCTGGTGGGTATGGGCTTACCACACTCAGGATCCTGAGCTAGATATCATCATTCTTCTCTTTCTTGGTGATTGCCTTCTACTTTTGACTCTCTCTCTCTCTCTCTCTCTCTCTCTCTCTCTCTCTCTCTCTCTCTCTCTCTCTCTCTCTCTCAGGGTAACTCGGGAATTTTTTTTTTTTTTTTTTTTTTGGCTGGTGCAGCATAAGCCTCAGGCTTCCTTGCACCATATAGCTAATAAAAATAATAATACAAAAAAAATATAACATTCGAAGGCGCAGTAATTGCAGAAAGAATTGCAAGCCAAGGTATAGAGGTATCCTTTCATTCACATAGCTTCCTGAGGAGCTGTTGTGGCCACCAATAAATTCCTCCAACTGCATTGATCATGTGCTATACGAGCGGCATCGCAAAATACCACGCCAAAAAGTTCACTAATCCCATTCTTCCACCTAGTTGTAACTCTTCTTCTGCACCTCTTCCTGTCGATTTTTCCTTCCATTATATTCTTCAACAGAGAGATTTCCCTCCTTACTATGTTTCCAAAAAAAATTAAGTTTTCTTCTGTCGATGCTATGAAGAAGAATTTTAGGCCTGGCAATTTTAGTCGATATCCACGTATTTGTTCTTCGATCATGGTAAGAAATACGCAGTATTCTCCTGTAACACCACATTTCAAATGCCTCCATTTTCTTCTTGTCAACTCTCTTCAAATTTCATCGTTCACATCCATAAGTGGCAACTGGAAAAATTAACGAATCTTGTTCTCTTGGGATCTTGTTCTCTCCATAATTTTGTCAGATCAGTGACCAACGTTTTAGCAATTGCCTGTGATTTCTTTACACCATTTGAGCAGTCACCATTTTTATTTATTCTTGAACCTAAGTAATCGAATTCATCAACTTCTTTGACATCTTGCCAAATAACCAGCACTTTACTGGAGCCTTGATTATCACCAATCACCATCATTTTTGTTTTAGAAACAATCCTTTTAGCTCACTTGCTTCACATACTCTCCTCAGAGTTTCTTTAAGATGATCCTTGGAATTGCAAATTAGCACAGTACCATCTGCATAACGAAGGTTGTTTATCTTCAGTCCTCCAATTTTGATGCCAGTCTCCATATCTTCCATAGCTTCATGCATAATATCTTCGGCATAAAGATTAAAAATGTGAGGTGACAAAATATAGCCCTGCCTGACACCATTACTGATTTTGAAAAAGTCCCTGTTTCCCATGTTGGTTCTCACAGTACCTGCCTGTTCCTGGTACAGTAGTTTAATCAGCTGAATTATGTGAATTGGGAGTCCCACAAAATTATCATTTCCCATGGTTTCTCATGTTGAACAAAACAAGTGCTTTCGAATAATCTATAAAACACAAAACGACTTGAACATTGAATTCTTTTCATTTTTCAATAATCAGTCGTAGGCTGAAAATTTGATCTCTGGTTCCTCTGCCTTCTGAAACCTGTTTGCTCTTCTGGCATTTCTTCTTCAAGTTTTCTTGAAATTCTGTTTATGGTTTTAAGAAGAAGATTCTTCTTCTTAATGGTCCTGTAATTTGAGCAAATTTTCAGATCTCCTTTTATTGGTAAGGGAATGAAAATTGATTTCTTCCAATCTGACAGTCACCGTCCCGTTTCCCAAATCTTTACGATCATTTTACGAAAAACCTCGTCGCCCTTCAATGGCGCCCTTCTTCCTTCAATGGAACTGGTTCATGATCACACCCTTGAAAATAGGGTGGCAGATCATTAGTGTAAGCAAGTGCTCTGAAGGGCTGTTCACACTACTCCTTCCACCTTCCTTTAATTGTGTTCTCCTCTTTTAAAATTTCCTCTTTCGAATCCTTAATTACATTAGTTTTTGGATGGAACTTTTGTCTTAAGGACTTAATAACATCATACACCTTCTTAGTGTTATTTCGTTTGTTGTGGTATTCAATCTCTTTACACTTTTGATTGATATAATCCTGCTTGTCCTGGCTTAAACAGCATTTGATGACTTTGCTCAGTTCCTGATACTCTTCGTTTCCATGTACACCCTAGGCTTTCACTATCCTTCTCTGCTGAATAAGTTTAAAAGTGATTTCTGTAATTCATGGCTTCCTGATCTTTGACCTTTCTTTAATGTATCTATTTGCTGAATCTTTAATAATGCTTTTGGAATTTTCTCACATTTCCTCAGGCAGCATATCGTCGTTTGGTTCTAATAGAGCTTGAAAACGATTGCTTGTTTCAGGTATGTAATCATTTGGAATATTTTGTACGCCCAATCGTCTAGGAAAAACCGTATTCATGATCTTTTTCAGCTTCAGCTTTAAAATGACGTGTAGTAGCTGATGATCACTGACACAATCTGCTCCAGAAAGTGTCTCTGCTGTGATTACATTGGAACGCCACCTTTGCTGAATAAGGATGAAATCAATCTAATTCCTTGTTTTATCATCAGAAGATTTTCATGTGTAGAGTCTTTCGGGTGTTGCTGAAAACAGATGTTGCATATGACAAAACCGTTCAGATGACAAAATCAATTAAACTTTCTCCCCGTTATCAATTAAACTTTCTCCCCCTTGCACATATATGACCGTCTCTTCAGCAGCACCCCAAAGTTTATGCCATGCCTTTTTCAGATTTCTGTCCGACAACATGTTCCAGGCATCAGCTAACATGTAGCAACGATCCTTAATGTTGAGCTTCTTTGAAAACTCAGCCACGCTCTCTTCATCTCCCTCTGGTAGCAGAAAGCGATGCAAGACTTGTTTTTTGTACATCTTTTTTAGTTTTTCTATAACAGGTTTATCCATGTCACATTTGGCGGTAAAAACGTGACAATGAATGACGTTCTCGTCAATTGAATTCATTTTTTCAAGAGGAGAGTGGGATGGTGCATTATCGATAATAAACAAAATTTATCAGCTTTACCTTCATTTTATCGATGCCTCTTCGCACTTGGAATAAAATCTTCACTAAACCAATTCAAAAAAAGTTGGAATCCATCCAAGCATTTTTCTGTCCTTTATATCGTTAACCCTTAAAGCATCTTGGATTCTTGGATTTCCCAATCAAAAAACACCCGATAAAACTTCTTGAATTTCAAGGTCCCTTATACCGTGGCGAGATTTGAAAATTTTCAGCCATTCTGTACTGGCTTTAAATTTAGATGGGCTTTTAAATTTTTGATTCAATTGCAACGCTTTTTCGCATAACAGAGGTCCAGAAATAGGTTCACCTTGATTTCACTTTTGTAAAAACCATAAATAAACAGCGTCTTATAACTTCTCATCACCAGCTTTTTTCATAGTTTTCCTTTTTTTAGTCATGTTCATTGTATAACTTTGAAGTAAACTTCAGATTTTCATTTTTTCTGTTATTTATGTCAGATATGGTTGCTTTACCAGCGTTAAAAATCTTAGCAAGAGATATATCAGTTTCGCCCTTTTCCAGTCTATTAATAATTGTTATCTTGTCTTCTGTTCACAACACATTGTATTTTCTTTTGCCTGTAGACGCTATTATTAACACAAAGGGGCAGCAGTGTTAAAATTAAAAAACAAAATGACACAATATTTCACTTTGAAATAGCCACGAACACAAACACGAACACTGAGTGATTAGAACCAAAAAAGTCTGAAATAACCTCACACTGCAGTGGTTCGCAGCAGACTGAGTGAAAGCTAATCGCCCCCCACACCATACTCTCGCGCTCACAAGGCTCAAATTATCCTGCCTGAGCCCATGTACAGGGCCCATTTACCTAGAATTTCTGCAAAACGATCTTTCACTGCTATCGGAGGATGTTTCCTTGGCTACACGATTGGTATGTACTTTCAGCCTGACGGAGCTCCTACACATTATACCCGTCTGGTGATACAATATCTAAATCGAACTTTCCCTGAACCACTGATCTGCCGCAATCGGTGGTCCCGCTCATTGGCCACCAAAGTGGCCAAATCTCACTCCGTTAGATTTTTGTTTGTGAGATTGGATGAAAAGCGCGGTATACAATGAAAATGTGAATACAAGAGACGAATTCCTCGCTCGCATTTTGGATACTGCTGCACTCATAAAGGAACGCCACCTCAGAAGAACAACATGTCATATTACCACAAGAGATGCAAAGTGCATTGAGGTTTGCGGTGTGATTTTCGGACATTTATTGTGAACTGTAAAAAAATTGTAAATTATTTGTGTTTGTATCATTCAAAAAGACAATAAATACAAAAATAAGTCATTTATCGTTCTTTAAAACCTCTCATAATGGCATTGTGCTTGCCGGTTTCATAATGAGGAATAATGAAAAACAGCTTAAGAGCTGTTATTGTGGATTTGATCGACAAGTTCTATACACATTGCTGCTCGACGTGGAAAATCTTCTTCATGCAGGTCATGCAACAGTTGGATGTGGTATGGCTTTTCATCAGTGTCGAACGCAAAATTCTGTGAACTTGGGTATGTTCAGTCTTCGAGATCCCTCCTTAACTGATAATTTTGGGTCCTCTTCGAACATTTCTATAATTGATTCAATGCTTTCACGTGCTGTCCTTGGATGTATACATCTGTAAGATACAAAATCTTACAGAATAAAATCTTTATAAAAACTTTGGAAATTAGTTTATTTTAACTAATAGATTCTTGTCGAAAGTTGAATAAAGTAGTTATATCGTGTAAGATAAAATATAAAAATTATTCGGCGAATAGATAGGTTCATGAGGGGTAAGAAATAAAGGCAGGGTCCACAAGCCATTAGCCATTAACTTCCGTTATACGCGGGGGGGGGGGATAAACGAAGAAAACTACTGTAAAGCAGCATGGGTACAAGCACAAACAGACGAATTAAGATTTATGCGGGGTCGTACTCAGGAAAGGGAGCGAGTTAGCTTAGAAGTGAAAGTTACTTCAAACAGGAAGTGGTTTCTTGACCAGCATTTAAGTTTCCTTAAATAGATGCGTGGTTACTAGATGTCAGTTTCGTGTTTTTAAAACGTTACAGGGTTAAGGCGTTAGATGAGAGGGGACTGTTTTTATTTGGGATAATCGGCATACTGTATGGGAGCAGATCCGGCAGATCAAAGGGCACACTGTATGGGAGCAGATCCGGTAGAATAGTAAAAGGGTGAGTATTGAAACACACGTTTCTGGGCAGACTGAGTAAGGGTCTTCTAACGAATGAAAGGAGAAGAAATCCGAAGATGAGTATAAGATTGGAGGGAGTCACTGGTAACAGGCGTGGCAAGCTTGGGAGTAAGATGTGGGAGGAGTAGGAACAAAAAGAGAGTGAAGGGGTTGGAGAGACACACGGAGTTGAGTTTTTTGTTGGTGTTAGTGAAAATGAGTTAGTAGAGAAAAAATTGAGGATTTTGTCGGTGTTAGTAAAAAATGAGTTAGTAGACAAAAAGTAGAGATTTTTGGCAGTGTTAGTGAAATGAGTTAGTGAGTCAGAGTTGGAGAAGAAAAAGAAAAGTGAGTTTCTTTAGATGGAGTAGCCGGTGGAGAAAAGTGGCTAAGTTTTAATGTGTAGTCAGTTAGTAAGAGGGGTAGATAAGCTTTAAGATGAAAGTAAACAGTTAAGTCGTTGATTTAATAAGTTAGTGAGAGAGGCAGTCGAGTAAGTGGAAAGATGAAGTTTGAGATGCAGAAGTCAGTCAGACGGTCAGACAATTAGTCAACCAGTCAAAGGTAGACTGAGTTTCGAAGTGAAGGAGTGATAGAGATGAAGAATACGTGCCATCGAGAAAGGGGAAATTTTGCAAGATCTTTAAAGTAGATGAGAAGGAGTCAACTCCATTATCAAGGAACGAGATTGCCTAATATTCCAGAGAGCAATTATGCTGGAGCTGATGAAATCAGAAGCTGGACAAAAAAGAGTACAGCCATTCTGATCAGATGAAAATAATGCGTCCTTAAGAAATAAAGGTACCCGAGACCCAAGAAGGAATCCAGTATCTTATGTCGAACTCCCCCAGTGATTGTAAGATGCGACCCAGATGGAAAAGATCCACTACTCGCTTAGAGAAGGATGAAGGATGTACCGCGAAGTCCGCCAAGTTATCTAAGTAAGTGATTAGTTTACTTAAGTACTCTCACCATCACACAAAGACTATAGACACCCTATAACCAATTTATCAGAACTTTTGATTAAACACTGTGAGATATGTATAAGAAGTACTATATTGTAATGAATAAGTTAGTGAGCGGTATGAACTGAAGGACATTAGCCAGGGCAAGTTAATAGATATATAAATATTTTTGAAAGGGAATAGATATATATATATAAAGTTTTTGAAGTGATTAATACCTGTTAATATTTGGTTAAATAAGTGAATGACTAAGTATGAATTTTGGAAAAGGACAGAAGGAATAGACGGGTGTCAGTAACCCTCAAAGGTGCAAGTAGTTAATTGTAGAAATTTGATAGTGGTGTAATTACCTAGATTAGAAAAGGCTGTAGGCTATAATCTGTTAGAAAACAGAGTAATGATTTATACTGAAATTAAGAGTATAGGAGCTTTATCAATTTGGAGTAGGAATTGTTTTGTAATGAAAGGAGAATGTTAACGGGATTCTTTTAAAAGTCAATTGAACTGAGGAGTAAGGAAGTAGAAAACTGATTATTTTGTTAGTTTAAAAGAGGGAAGATTTGATTATGATATATGTAAAAGAGATAACCCCACTTGATTATACTCAATAGGCAAATATACCTTTGCTCATATACATTCAGTTCTAAGAAGGTGAAATTAGATTTCTTTGGTCATGTGTTTAATAAATTTCTTTTGTGTTGATGTACCTTTGTAAATATGTACAATAAACTATTTTTTTCCAATATGTGTGTAGTTTTTGTTGTTCTGAATACCAGCCTATCTGAAGGGGAATAAAAAGTACATATATATATATATATATATATACCAAGAGTAGTTCCCGAACCTGAAATTTTCTGAGTAGATACTAGTCAGGTGCGCAAGTGGGGAGTTTATTTTAAAGGGGAACTAACCAAAAAGGATAGATAAAATTATAATTAAAATATTGTCAATTTAAATAGGAGACAGATAATATATAAAAGAAAAATATAGAAAAACAAATCCCCACACATCCCTCCTCGTCACGCACAGACACAATTCTTTTAAACTTATTCACCAGTGCACGAATCGCATCTGTAGGACCGGAGCTATGAAATCTCCTTGAAAATCTTTCCCTAATTTCACAAAATTTCATTCCTTTGATGCAGGATGTTACAACGAAAATTCTCTCTTGAACATTCATCGTGAATTATGTGTCTGAAGAGAAAACATTAAAAAATTAATAAAAAATTATAATCTAACACATTACAAATACTTATGTTTTATGTAAAAAAAGAATAAATATACTTGTCGTAATGAAATTTATTTGAAAATCACACCGTTTCACTAAAATACGTAGTGACATTTGGGATACTCTGTATTATAATATCCACCTTAACAAACGAAACGAGGCCTATGTGTCTTCTTTGTGAAAAAATCTTTTAGTAACGATGCAATGAAACCAGCAAAAATGAAAGATCATCTTCATAAGAAAGATAAAGATCTTGACTTTTTTTAAAGAGCTGAAAGAGAAATACACACATCGACCAACTATAAAATCATTTATGAAAGCACCTGCCGAAGCTGACAATAAACAAGGATTAACAACCTCCTACAATATTTCTTTTAATATAGCAAAAAAAGGAAAACCATATACAATTGCAGAGGACATTGTTATACCCGCAATCAAAGAAGTAATTGAAACCGTAATGAAAAAAGATTCTGGCCCTGTTTTAAAATGCTTACTATTGAGTGCGAATAGCGTGAAAAGGCTTATTGGTGAAATGGCTGAAGATGTAGAAAAAACTGTAGTATCAGAACTCAAAAATAGTAAGTTCTCCATCCAACTTGATGAATCTACATTCGATAGTTCTTCAATTCTTATGGCTTATGTAAGATATTATAGTAAAACCAAACATCAAATTATTGACGAATTTTTATTTGCAAAATATCTTGAAAGTGATGGAACGGGGTGGCCCATTTTTCAGCGATTGGAGGAATATTTAAATAAGTATGATATTTCATTTACTAATATAACAGTAGTAGCCACAGATGGCGCACCTGCAATGGTGGGCCGTTATCGAGGTTTCGCTGCCTTTCTGAAAGAAAAAGTTCAAATTTTTTTTTTTTTTTTTTTAGTAGTTGTTGGCGCATCGGCTTCTGTGGCCATATTGCACCTCCCAAGGTTTTTGCAGTACTTTGATCCAAGCCCGAGGCGGGAATCGAACCCGCGACCTTTGGGTTGCCGTGCAGGTACTTTACCCACTCGGCAGTTCAAAGTGTACGTACTATTTATTCACTGTGTGTTGCACCGAAACCATTTGGTGGCAAAAACTCTCAGTGACGAACTGCATGATACTCTAAGAGTGTGTATTAAATCTATTAATCAAATTAGAGCTCATCCTCTTAAATCATGATTGTTTGCCAAACTTTGTGAAAAAAATGATGAAGTATCAAACAAATTAAGAAGAAGAAGAAGAAGAAGAACTCTTTATTGCATACAAAACGCACATGCCGTACACAATACCCTTCACGGCTAAAAGCCAGGGGTTTACAGTAAAGGCTAATATAAGGTTACAAAGTCTAATATAAGGTTACAGTCATGCATACTGAAGTAAGATTAGTCATGCATACTGAAGTAAGATTAGTCATGCATACTGAAGTAAGATGGTTGTTGTTGTTGTTGTTGTTATTTGGTTTTTAGGAGCATTAGCAACTAAGGCCATATTGCTCCGGGATATGCGATGGTCATTCCCAGACCTTTCCGCATCCTCCGTATTTGGTGGTGACGGGCTCGCACCCAAGAGCCATAGTAAAAATGGCTTTATTCCATGTGCAGCTTATACCTTAAATTCAATTAGAAATTCAACTGCAGAATCTTGTCCAGAAGCAAGTCATTTTTTCGATTTTATTCAAAATTTATTTGTATTTTTTTTCTTTATCATTTAAAATGCTTACCATTTTATCAACAAAAAGATGGGATCTTTTAATAAAGACAAACTCAGAAAGAAATAAAACATTAAAAATAATTAGTGACACCAAATGATCCGCAATGACAGATGCAATCCTAGCAGTTAAAATGAATTTTTTCTGCCATAAAAGTTTTTTTTTTACCACTCTTTATTAACATTCTCTAATGATTCAAACACATGGATTAGGCAGCAAACTCAAGTAAAGGACATTCTTATCAAAACTAAAGAACTAAAATGGTCTTGGGCAGGACACATAGCTCGAAGACATGATGACAGATGGACTAAGAAAATAACAGAATGGTATCCAAGAGGAGCTAGAAGAAAACCTGGAAGACAAAGGCGGAGATGGATAGATGAAATTCATGAGTCAGTGCTCAAAACAGAAGGAACTGGGAAGTTGCTGGAGAGGCCTTCATCCTGCAGTGGATTGAAAATGGCTGATAATGATGATGATGAATGATTCAAATGAAAAACCTTTGACAAAATTAGAAGCAAAAAAACTATAATTTCGTTGAGCGTTTTGAAACAACTCTTTTTCTTTTCACATGGCATTTAATTCTACAGCGATTAAATTCCACAAATAAAAATCTTCAAGATAAAGATTCAGATTAACAACATGCTATTAAAGATGCAATTTTTTGATGCTATAGACGCTGAAATTCATGCATTAACTGGCAATAAAAATTATAAATCCCATAAAGTTAGCAGTCAACAGAGAAAATTACACTTTGATGAAAAAAGAGATCGAGGCATACCAAAATATTTTAAATTATTTTGCAATATTTACAAATTTAAATTTAAGGGAAACGTCATCAAGAGAATATGACAGCTGTATTATTAATTTAATAAATACTTACTCAGGTGACACTGACGCTAATGCTTTTAAAGAAGAATTAACGCATTTTATACATTTTGCAAAAAATGAAAATTTAAATTCACCTTCTTTAATGTACGAAGCAAATAAACAAATAAAGGACTAGTATCAACTTTTATTAAGTGGACATAATTTTCAAAATATATTTGTCAATTCCTGTTTCGAACGCATCATCAGAAAGATAGTTCTCTGTGCTTAAAAAAGTTAAGATTTATATTAGAAATTCACTTGGCCAAGAAAAATTAGGTAATTTGGCAATAATTTGTATTGAGAATCATATTTCAAACAAGATTGATCATCATGAACTGATATACAATTTCTCAGCCCAAAAAAGCACGAAAAATCCAAATAAAGTAGTGTAAACATACTTATTAGATTAAGTGTATGCATTATTTCAGAATTATACTTCTGCGTTAGATATTTTTCTTATGTCATATAATTTGTTCGTTTCGTTGTCACAATAAAATGAAATTGAAAATTTCTTCATTAGTGTTTTCTTTAGACGGGATCCCCAAATTCCATTTCGCCTTGGGCTTCATGAAGGAATAAAGCGCCATTGCCTGAATCCAAGACAATGGCGCGTTATAACTACGGTTAAGGGTTTGCTTACTTCCTTTTCTGCCTCCCTTAATATAACTGGATAGATCCCAGCCATCTTATGTTTAACTTCAACAATTTCTCCTTCAATTTTCTCTCAGTTTTTACAAAATCATTAAATACCTGTTAGAGTTTGATAAACTTTTGGTCTCCACTTCCTTACAGAATTCCTCCTGTGTGTATGAGGATGCAGAATACTCATTCAGTTTTTCAGCTACCTGAGCAGGATCATCAACAGTCGAGCCATCATCGATATCGAGTGGATCAATCTGATTCATCCCAATCCTTCTAGAATTTATATAAGTAAAGAAGTCTTTGTTGTTTATCTTTGCATCTTCTGCCAAAAATTTCTTGTAATCTGCCTTCACTAGCCTCCTTTGTGACTTGATTAAAGACTAACTTACACATCTACCATAGGCTTCTGTGTCGCCTGATAATTTATATGCATCCCATGCATTTTTGATGTGAAAACGTCTTTGGCTGCACCTACTAAATTTTTCGGACTGAAGCAAAACCGATTGGTAACGAAAATGCGAAATACAAATGACGTCACTTCCTAATTGAAGCTAACTCAGTCTAACGTTGATTTGGTAAAGTAGCGGGCTTGAGTATAAAATATTACATCGTTCATAACTTAGCTTCTAGCTGTTCTATTTTAAATTTAAACTGTTTTGATTTTCTTTCATTGTCTACTACCGAATTGTGAAAAGTATTGAAAATACAATATGATACACATACAATGTGTACGTTTCCTAAGGATGTTTTCACATAAAATAAAACATCTTTCTTACGTACAGGGTACACACGCTGTTTTGTTTTTTCTTTGCCACGAGTCTCGTTAACTCATCTGCCATCCATTTAGGCCTAAACCTTTATCAGTATTTCTTAGTTGGTATGATAAATCTAGTAGCTTCCAAAATTAATTACTTCAATGCTTCCCATTTAGAATTGCTGTTGGTAGCATCATCAGTTGGTCCCATTGTATCGAATTTAAAAACTGAATCAGCCATAGATACATTTACGAAATCAAAAACCTTTCCCTTTACCTCTGATGGTAGTTATATCTTTAAGTAAATCCCACATCGGTACACTGTGATCATTTCCACCTAGTGGTTCTTCCATCTGCATATTCTTAATACATGAATAATCACGGTTGATAACCCGATCAAGGGTATTACTTCCTCTGGTTGCCTCTCGAACATGCTGCTGTAGAAAACAGTCATCCAGTAAACCCACAAAAGTCTTACCAGTGTGCGAGTGACCAATCCACAAGTTCCATTCAATATCTAGAAAGTTATAATCTCACATTATAAGACATTATAATTTTTACTGGCCCAGTCTGTCTCTCTGTACAGCAAATTATAATATTAGGGTCCCCTGTAAATGATTACATCTATTCATATATTTATTTTGTCTGTAAATTGCATGAGTTTTCTGGTCGATTTGCCTGTTAGCTGGACGAAAAAACCTTGCTATCTACGCCTGAAACCGACTAACTCAGCCACGGAGTGATAAAAGCCCACTAAAGTATCTCGTGTCTGACCAGAATTGAAGACGCTATTTTCAAATTTAACCCTAACTCGCGACTTTTTTTCAACACTGACCTACCACTTGGGGAACAGTATTTCCAAAATAATTTGTACACTTGGTGTAGTTGAATTAAAAATAGTAGAAATAATAGTAGTATAAAGCAATTGTAAGACCGCCGTATTGAAATGGTCCAAAGATGGACTTGAGGTTTATAAATCTCAGAGAATTCGTCAATGAATGAAGGCAAAATTTGCACCCTCATTCATTTGACTTGAATAGATTCCAGAAGTAGCAGACATAAATTCACATTACAAGGGGAGAGATTTAGACTAGATTGTAGGAAGTTTTCTTATAGCTAGCCAGTCGTTGATTACTGGAATAAGTTACCTCCGCAGGTAGTTGCGATTAACAATTCGAAGAATTCAAATGTTAGCTGGATAGTTACCTAAGTGCGAAGGAAATGCATAATCTGTTTAAATTCTTATCTACGTTTATTTTTATTATTTTATTTATTTTTTTTTTTTGGTGGGTGGAGAAATATCTTGCGGTTTCTTGAACTATGTGGCCAATACTAACAGATAGAGAGATAAGCTAAGCTATTTCATATGAATGTTGCAATTTCTCGAAAATTGAAGCCAACACTACAAAAATTGCCTTTACTCTTAGATAAAAATGTTGATATATTCTTGTTGGTAGAAGAGGTTAGGGGGAATATAAACTTACATATGGGAGCAGAATGGATCTGACTTTAGCCAATGGACGATTGATCGCTGGAATAAATTACTTTGCAGACTTACTGAGGTTGAGTTCTTACAGAACCGAGCTCTCCCTGTCAGCGACTAAGGCGTGATAAGAAACATTCTTTTTTTTTTCTTCTTTTAATTAGTGGGTGCAGCAAAAGTGTTGCTTCCTTGCATCCTGTAACCTTTTTAGGGATAACTATAGCTCACCTTGTATGGAGAATCCAATACTGATCTTAGGTGTCATCATTCGTTCGTACCTATTCCAAGGATTTATTTCAAGTATGTATTAAATTTGAATGACCCTCGATCATTTAGTCTGAAAACGTTTTAATTTTATTTAATAAATCAAAATTTTTATTCCATTATCATAAAAATGTCTGATAAAAATCTCTAGAATAAAAATTCTAGAGATTTATTAAAAATCTCTAGAATTTAAACATAAAAGTACAAAAATCAAGAAAGGCTGTGAATTCGTTCTCATTAATACAATTTTATAACATATCATTTTAATCAAATATAGTGAAAGCTTGGTCTTCTACGTGAGAAGAGCTCGGAGCATGAAACTTACGCACACTTTGAGCATGAATGGTGGATGCCTCACATAAGGATCATTGACTGGCATGAAAGACCCAATCGCCAAGGATCTAATTATTGATTGAGATTGTAAAATAAATTGGATTGCTCTAAATTAATCGCCTTCTAGCTGTGTACTGATTTACATCCAGAAGGCATCCATTATCCCGATGTTTTCAGAATGGACTGTAAACTTTGCATGAAACTAACTGGTGACTGTTATGGAGAGGGTTCTGTTGTGGTTATTTTTACTGAAAAAACTACGGGCGCTGATTAAGTGAAGCAACAGGGACTGCATGTGATTTTAACCTGATTTTTTTTAGACTATTCAAGACTTCCATCCTGAACTCCAATTTCTCGTCGATGTCCAGCTTTCTCACTGTCGGTAGCAAAGACATAAAGAAAGCCTTGTCTCCTTCCTCGTCATTAGTGGCGTTGTCTAGAAAATGAAGCATCCTTTCTTCTAAGTCTGTCTTCTTTTTCTTTCCTTTTCCCTGCGACTGAGACGTCTCGGTCACACCATCTATCAGCGATGTTGCGTGGGTTGAGGAACTATCATTTTCTTCTTGGCAGGGTTCAGACTCTCCGCTGTTAACTGGTTCGTTATCAGTATTTGAATTAGCTGCTCTCATTTCAGTAATCCTCTTCAGGAAAGAAAGCTGTTCAGCGAAAATATAGCCTCTGTACCTCTTTGCAGAACCCGATTTTAACTGCTTTTTCTTGAGGTGTCGAACGTATCCATCGCGAACATTGCGCCATTTTTGCATGACTTCTTTCTCTATAAGAAATAATTAAAAATAATAATATATTTACACCAACAATAATAATTAACAGCAATAAAAATTAGAACAGCAGTAATAATGTAAAGGTAGAGCTAGTAATAATCCATCCTGATGAAATATGAAGTTGAATATGTGTACAAAATATAAAAAAGATTAGAATCATACCAAAAACTAGTAAAGCATATACGCTAATAGCCAAGGCCCTATAAAATACCGATTACAACTTTTATACGCATTCACCGAAAGTAAATAGATGCTATAGGGTTGTACTGCGAGATGTACATTACTCAACAGAATTAGATGACATCAAACCTGATATAGGAAAACACAACCATTAGGTTGTGAGGATCTGCAATATAAATCAGAGTATCCAAATTGCCTATGTCTATGTTTTACATCGATCTAATGCCAAAAGCAAACAATAAAGATATATACAATATCGAAAACATCCTCAATGACAAAGTAAAATTCGAACCACCAAATAAAAAGGAAACTACTGTAGTGCAGTGTAAAAGATGTCAACAATATGAACACACCAAAACATACTGCCAACCTCCATTCCATTGCGTAAAATGCGCTAAAAACCACCCGACAACCAACTGTCCAAAAACTGACAGACAAATTCCACTTAAATGCGCTCTTTGTAGCAGAATACATCCAATCAACTAAAAAGGATGTACTGTTTATAAGGATATCCAAGCAAGAAGATGCCCACCCCCCCAACCAGCAACAACAGGCAACACAGAACAAGAGAACAACCTCAGGCCAGACCAGGATTATCATATGCTGAAGTAGCGAAAGAAAGATCCCAGCAATTACAAGAACAGAACAACATCACGCAAAACATGCCAACATAAGTGTAACAGAATCTCTTCAGACTGGAACAAGCTTTGATTAGACAAGCGGAAAATCAGGCAAGGTTGACAGAAGACATAAAAACGATGCTCAACCTGCTACAGCACTTGTAGCAAAACTTAAATAATGACTAAATCATTAAAAATTACTCTTTGAAATGTCAATGGCCTGGATGGACATAGCCAGGAGGTAAAAACATTTATTATTGAACATAACTTAGATATCATGCTGATTACAAAAACACACTTTGTAAACAGAAGCTTTTTCAAAATGAATTATAGCTACTATGATACAAAACATTCCAAAGGAACACCTCGGGGAGGTTCAGAAATAATTGTTAAAATCTCCATAAAGCACCATGAGCTAACCAAGTGCAAAACGAATTCTACCCAAGCAACGAGTATTGGAACTGAACTGGAGAGGTCCTATTACAGTTTACGCAGTCTACTGCTCACCAAGCTATAATATTAGTAAAAATGAATTCATAACCCTATTCCAAGCTTTTGGGAATAGATTTATCGCAGGAGGAGATTACAATTCCAAGCATGTACCATGGGGTTCAAGAAGAATAACACCGAGGGGACGAACACTACAAAGAGTAATGCAAGAAATTCATTACGAACATTTATCTACTGGCGAACCAACATACTGGCGGACAAATAGGAGAAAATTTTCCGATATATCAGACATCTTCATAACTAAAGAGATTGCGGAAGATTATACAGAAGTAACATCGAGTATAGACCTTCTGATCACTCCCCAGTAATAGCAAATTTGAGTTCGCATATTATAATCAGACATAAACCACCAGTTATTCATAATAAACATACAGATTGGGAATATTTCCAAGAGCTAATAAATGAAAAAGTAAACCTAAAAATGCCTCTTAAAACACCTGACGATATTGACCAAGCTGTAGAAAATCTAACAACAATAATACAAGCTGCTGCCTGGGAAGCTACACCAGAAATAAAAACACATGTTAAAACAGAATCATCATAAAACAAACAACAGCAGTAAAACGAAGGCTAAGACGAGTCTGGAAACTGGGCACAGGGCCGCCACAAGTGGGTAGGCAAGGTAAGCGTCGCTTACGGGCGGCAGTTCAGGAGGGCGCCAAAAAAAAAAAAAAAAAAAAATTGACACATACAAGTTAGACCTCTGTTTGACGAACTTCTTTATAGAGAAAATTTCTATTTAGCGATTTTTTTTTTTAAATTCCCCTGGTATTACATTTATAATAGTTTCAGCAGAACGGAGAAAATTTCCATATAACGAACGGATTACGAGAGACTACTGGGAACGCATTGTTCGCACCTCTAGTCTTCAGGCAATTGAGTCAATTAGTGCTGCTGTTAAGCACGAATAAATAGCTAAACGGATTACCATACTGCAACTTAGTCTTACTCTTAAAACCTAACCAAACGCCTGTCCCACACACACCCAGAAATCGCTCTAGTCATCTGATTGGTTTTATACAATCAGGTGCTCAACGCGACTTCCATCATTTACCAGTATTCAACATGGCAGGCAAATAATTCACTTGAAATAATAGTACATGAAACTGCAGACGACACGTTACGTTGCTTATCTAGATATGTGTTTTATGTTTATATTTTCTGTTATAAAATCTTTTTCTTCAAGTTCTCTGCCCACAGGCAGGTTCAGGGCTCCATTAGTGCCATGTTTCTCTATCTTGTGCTATACTCTTAATGTCTTCATAATTTCCTCTTATCATCCAATCCATCATTCCAAATCTCGTTCTCCCAACAGTTCTCTTTCCACACATCTACCCCTCAATCCCTTTCCTGTACATGCTTTCTCTTCTCAATACATGTCCTATAAAAAGTATTTTGTCTCTTTCTTAATTCTTTACTAACGTTCTCTCTTCTACTTTCCTCAAAATCTCATTACTCACTCTATCAACCCATTTCACCCTTTCCATTTTCCTCCACACCCAGATCTCGAAAACCTCTAGGCGTCTAATCTCCTCTTTCCCAGTGTCCATGTTTCGGAGCCATATAGTACAACAGTCCATATTAATGTTTTCACCATCTGCTTTTTTTAACTTGAAATTTCTTCTCAGTAGTTCTTTTCTATTACTAAATGCCTCCTTGCCCATTGCAATTCTTGTTTCTATTTCTTCCAGGCCTTTTCCATTTTCTGTCATGCTTCCCAAGTACCTGTATCTGTCGATCTGCTCCAATATTATTCTATCTAATGTTACATTGATTCTTCTTCTTCTTCGTGGCCGCTTTGAAATTAACATTACCTTGGTTTTACTGCTGTTAATCTTCATATTTTACTCCTTTATTGTGCTATTCAAGATATCCAAGGAGCCCTGTAATTCTTCATTATTAGCTATCAATATCTAGTCATCTGCAAATCTTATTGTCTTTATCTCCTCCCCTCCTACTTTTACACCTCCTTTCAGCTCTTCTTTGAATTCTTTCATCAGTGCTACTGCGTATGAATCAAATAGTATGGAGGACATGAAACACCCCTACCAATGGGAAATCACGGAATATTTTCAAGAAAACAGAACAGAGGAAGCATTCCAAAAAATTCTCGATTCGGCTAATAATATGGCTACTGTCATTGGCATTGTCGCATAGTTTCCAGAAGTAAGCATTGCAAGGAAAAGATTGAAAAGACGTCATTTCGATTATGAAAGTAGAGAGGAAGCTGTTCAGGATCCGCAACAAAATTTCAAAATTATTTTTTTCTTTCAAATTATGGACACAAAAATTTTCTCGTTAACTGAAGGGTTTAGAAATATGAAAGAGCATGTAGAAATATTTAAAATATTTTATAATATTCCTGAATTAAAAAAAAAAGGTCATATAACGATTTCTTAAATCTTTGCAAAGATTTACATATTAAATTAAGTGACATTAATCGTAATGAGTCTGATATTGATGGTTTAGCATTATTGAAGAACTTAAGAGTACTTCAAATTTATATTAAAGACAATATTACTCCATCTGAAGTGTTACAATATATTTTAAAAACAATTTTAAAGATACTTTTCCAAATGTAGCAGGTGCATTAAGAATTTATGCCAATGGGGGGAACAAAGGGATGCTCTTACCAAGAAAGGCTTAAGTTCTGCAAATTTCAGCGTCTGGAGACTAGACGCCTGGAGGTGATCTGATTGAGGTGTATAAGGCATTGAATTGGTTGAGCAAGCTCAATGCTAATGGGATTTTTCCTCTTGCTCAGATTACGAAACAAAGGGTGCATAGATTCAAATTTAGGAAAGACAGATGTAGAATAGATGTTCAGAAATTTGCATTTATCCAGCGGGTAGTTGATTGCTGGAACAAACTTCCATCTGTCGTTGTGGAAGTTGATAGCTTAAATAAATTCAAGGAAGAACTGGACAAACTTTTGGAACCGATGGAGAGGTGAGCTTGCTTTCTTGCCTCATATGCCACTACTAATTCGAATAACATTTCTGATTTTACCAGTTTCAGCTGCCTCAGGTGAACGGAGTTTTTCAAAATTAAAATTAATCAAAAATTATTTACGATCGACAATGACTCTCTAATTTGGCAATATTTAAAATAGAAAATGATCTTTTGAAACAAATACACATAAATTTGCACATCTTAAAGCAAGGAAACATAAATTTGTATAATTTTTTTAATATTATAATTTTCTTTTTATTTTATTATTGGGATAGAATAAGATTACTGTGATTTAGAAGTTAAAGTTTATTTCCAGAATTTCAGAATGATTTTGTTATTTTTGTTTGTTGTTTCATTATATTATATATGTGAGATTTGTTATAATTCTTTTCTTTTTCAATAAATGAATAATAATTATTTACGCCTTATTTTATTTTTTAATTGAAATATTCTGGGGCGGCAAATTTGATTTCGCTAACTGGCGGCACATAGGGTCGCAACGGCCCTGACTGGGCAGACACCTTGAAGACAAAAAAAAAATTTAATAACGCAACAAGAAATTTAAAAAGAATGCCCTATGCAATAAAAAATGAATCAATTCAGGAACATCTGGAACAGATAACTGCAACCGATGCTACTAGCTATGCCTTGTGGAAAACCACAAAAAGGATAAAACAGCCAACACAATCAGTACCACCTATCAAAAAACCTAACAATGAACAAAAAAAATAATGTCCCGGGACAAAAAAAAATACACCAGCGGGACAAAAAATAATCACAATATGTTATACTATAAAATACATTATATTCACATCACCGTATTAACTTAAATCATAACATTTATATTTATTGTCGCCTAGACCGATTCATAATAATTTTCTTTTCAGGAATACACTAGGTTCAAAGTTCTGCAATGCATGATAATTGTCTTGCGAGCTCAGGAGAACAAACACATTATCTTCACGTAAATCAGGTAGAGCAATAAACAAAGATCTATCTACCTCATATATATGACAATAAAGAAGAATATGCGTATGCAACCAGTTTTCCACTTCACCACAAGTACAGAAAGGATCGCATTCTACACTAAATTGACACAACTTTTCTTTAAAAAGATCCATGTCCTGTAAGTAAAAAATGTGTAAACATTCTAGGGAAAAACCAAGAATTCTTCTTATCTGCATTGGATCTAACATTCTTAATGAAAACGGCACCAGAGTCACTTGAATCCCACCTGTTTTGCCAAGCAATTAACTTGTTCCAAACAATCACTTTACTAATTTTAAATGGGACTAGAGGATCTCTAAGGGCCACCGTAGCCGAGTGCGAGTGGTCAGGGGCAGGAGTGCAGTAGCATACGCTCTTTGAGTAGACCGCGGTTTAAACCCCTATCTGCTAAATACGGTCGATCTGCCAACCCGCACTGGACCAGCGTGGAAGATTATGGTCCACTTCACTCAACATGAATTGTTGAGGAGGCTTCCAACCAGCAGTGGATTGATAATGGCTGCTGCTTACATTACCTAGAGGATCTCCAGAGATACTCATAAGACATTATTAGACACCGTTCTCTAATGCATTATTAGACACCGTTGTTGCTACTCTTGTTGTGGCCAAAAACATCGACTGCTCTAAGGAAATCAGTTTGTTCCTCATTCTAACGATAGTAACTCTGTGCGACCACACTACAGAGGCATAAGCCACGACTGGTAGAAATAGTACAGTATAATATAATCGAAGAATTCTTTTATGCAGCCCCCCAGTCAGACCTGGATACCCTGAAGAGAGCATCAGTAAAATTTTTGACTTTTTCAGCAAGATTATTCACACGTAAACTGAAATTTAACTGATTATCCAGAATGATTCCCAAATATTTCAGATTCTGCACATATGGAATCAACTTATTAGAAACGAAAACCCTAGGTGGTCGGTGAATACCAAATCTTTTCTTAAAAACCATTAGCTTCGTTTTGGATGTTGATATTTTAAGCTTATTTATTGAAGCCCATTTTTGCAGATCTTCCATTACAACTTTAGCTCGTTCCTCCAAATTATGTTTAGATCTTCCTGGTATACACACCACAAGATCACCTGCATATTCCAAGCAATAAACAGATTCAAAATATTTTACCAGCCACTGATCCAGTACAGCATTCAAAAGATAGGACCAAGAACTGATCCCTGCGGACACTCTCCATAAACAGCTTTTTTATAAGTCAGAGTTTGAGCTCTGATCATGATATATCTATCCTTAAAATCTAATCACCGCATAAACATAATTGTCACACTTAGCCAATCTCAGGGACCAGAGGGCACTTTCCCACAACAAAGTGTTGAAAGATAGCCATTTCATACACAGATTGTGAGGATCTGCAATGTCTTGTCAAATCAACTATAGCACCTTCTTCCTATAAAATCAAATTGATGTTTTTTTTGTTTTTTTTTTATGAAAACCCCAAACACGAAAGGTATCAAACCTATAGTACTAGGTACCATGCATGGGTTGAAGGAGAAGTATGGGGAGAGGGGAATGCCGGAAACTTTGCTCTAGAGACTAAACATGGGTTTCACCACTTCAAGCCTCCAATAAGTAAAGTGGTGGTATTTCACCGGTTGATGAAAGTCATCTACCACCTATGGCAGAGCATAAACCCTGTGTCAACAACTTATCCTATATTCTTGGAACCAAAAGTCAAATAGTTTTCAGATATGAAAATAGGACAGTATGCCCCAGGACCAGATGTCGGCTTTTCAGGTTTTTATATAATCTTCAGTAATGCTAACTTCCACACATTTGGAAAAACTCCTGTCAATAAACATTTGTTAAAAAGATTTAACAGAATATTAAGATAGAATTCAAAGAAATTTATAATTGCCGTATTTTCAACAAGATCAATGCCTGGACATTTATTAGCTTTTAAATTTGCAACTGCAGCTAAGTGAAACTGAAAAAAAAAAAAAAAAAAAAAAAAATCAAATTATTATAGTAGAGTTACATACAATTTAAAACATAAACCAGTATTTGTGTCTGTAAATTGTATATTCTATGGTCGATTTTCCTGTTTTGCTGAACGAAAAACCCAAGTTTCTGCGGAAAAAACCTTGCTATCTACGCCTGAGACCGACTAACTCAGCCACGGAGTGAAAAAAAGCCCATTAAAGTGCCTCGCAGTGAAATTGAAAGAGGAGCAAACCAAGTTATACCCAATACTCTCTGGAGTTCCACAGGGGAGTGTCTTGGGGCCAGTATTGTATACCCTGTACACCGCTGACCTCCCAGTTAACGATAAACACTTAATGATAGCGACATTTGCTGATGACACAGAACTTGTAGCTGATGAAAATCCAATAATTGCAACACAAAGGTTATAAGAATAGCTTAACCAGACACAAGCTTGGCAACAAAAAAAAAAAAAAAAATGGCGCATGATAACCAATGACACAAAATCTACTCGTGTTTCATTTACAGTGAGACTAGAAACATGCCCACCAATGAAATTAAATGGCCACGCCATACCACAAGCAGACGATGCAAAGTACCTTGGCATCCATCTAGATAAACCCTTAAATTGGAGAAAGCACATTTGGATAAAGAGAAAACAACTTGGGCTAAAAGCTAGCAAGTTGTAATGGCTAATTGGAAGAGATTCCAAGTTATCATTGGCAAAGAAGCTACTTATGTCATAAAAAGTCATACTGAAACACGTGTGGACCTATGGCACCCAGCTATGGGGTACCGCCAGCACCTCAAACATAGAAATTCTACAATGCTTTCGATCAAAGATGCTGAGAACCATTACCAACTCGCCCTGGTATGTCACCAATAAAATGATACATAGAGACTTGAACATGTCAACGGTAAAAGAAGAAATACGCAATTACAGTGAGAAATACCAGCAACGACTAGAAGTGCATCCAAATTACCTGGCGATGAACCTTCTGGACAACAGTGAAGTTCCCAGAAGACCAAAACGCCAACATCCGATGGACTTAGTGTAAAGTGTAAAGTGTGTTTAGGGTCAAGCGGCACCAGGGGTTCCCCCATCTCCGCGTAGTTTACATTGTAGGTGAACCAGTTTACTGGAAAAGCCAGAGATTTAAAAGTGTATGGACTTTGTATATGTGTGATGCCTTGTACCGTTGTTCATCTGGTCATTTAGCCGCCAGACCTCTACTGAGGTCCGACGTTGCCCCACTTTCGCCCCGTGGAGGCAGACCAGGTATCCACTTGAATATAGTTCACTATGGCAGGTCCTGCCACCTAATTTCCTGAGATTTCAGTGGCTAGGACCTAAAAAAAAAAAAAATAAATAAAATAAAATAAATAAAAATAAATAAATAAAAAAATGTGATCACGTTGAGGAGGAAGTGCTAGGAGGTCAAAAGAAATGGTGGGCGAAATTGATTTTCACTTGTGGAATTTAGATTGTGTGGGGCGTTCACTAGCGTGCAGGTAGAGTGGGGGGGAGACTGAAGACTGGGGGGGAGATAGATAGAAGTATGGAGCCGATAGGGAAGACAACTCCAGTTTACAGTGGGGCATGCCCATGCCCCACCAGAAAAGAAGGGGTGGCGAGAAGGGGGGGTGACAGCAGGGCTGTCCCCTCATCCCCCGCCAGGGAAGGGTAGAAAGTAGGCCAGGCAAGGGAGCTGGCCTATTCGCCAACAGGGCATACATGTGGGGTGGCTTCAGTCGGGCGCCAAGGCGTCAGGGCTGTCCCATTTGGTATTCCCAGGAGTGGAGTGAAGATATCTCTGTCCAGGTTTTCAGTCCAGGTCTGTATGACATTTGTGCAGATCATGCTTGGTCTTTTATTAAGTAGTTACTCGTGGGATCCAGGTCCATCCACTGGTGGATATTCAGTAGGATAAGCTTCAGTCACAGTCAGGGTGGACTCCCGAAGGTCCGATTGTAGTCAATGCGTTTGGTTAACAGTTCTCAAATGGAATCGGTGTCCTCCATCGGTCAGTATTTGGGAGAGTGCAGTTCAGGCACAGTCCAGTTTTACCTTGGTTCATCATTTGTTGTGATTGTTGTTGTATTTATCCTAGTTGTCCGAGATTTTCCGGCAAAGGAAGAGTCTGGCGTCTTACAAAGAGGCACTGAGCAAAGTTGGTTAGGGCATTGTAGGTTCCCTCGTCCTCCAGTAGGTAGTGCTCCTGATTTTTGGGGTTGAACTGGACTCGTGTGATGAGGTGTCCACGCAGATCTTCGTACAGTTCACACTCGTGTAGCAGGTGGTCCCAGGTCTCGAGGGAACCACATGCGCAGGCTGGGTTATCTGTCAGTCCAAAGAGGTTTAGCTTGTGGCGAATAGCTCCATGTCCTGTGAGAAGGTAGGTGACGTGGAGACCAGGGCAGAGCCATGTCGGATATTTTGGGTACACCTTTTGCAAGTTCGGAAAGAACCTTCGCGTGATGTCTCCTTTGTCAGAAATCGTCCAGCGTTGTTGCCATATCGATGTCAAGTACGTTTGCAGCCTGTATTTCTCAACTTTACAGTTATTAGCCGGGTCCGTAGTGTGGTCCTGGAAGGTTGTGACTTTGCCACGTCTGAGTTGCTGAAGCATGCCATTGCGAATCACCTCAAGATCAAGAGGGAGAGCGCCCGTGATCACTTGTAGTGCATGAGTAGAGACTGTCTTGCATGCTCGGGTGAGGGTCAATAGGATGGGTCTATGTATGATATCCAGTCGTCTGCGGTTTACCGCTGTTGAGGCTTTGTGGAACCAGACACCGGAGGCGTATGCGATTGCCGGGATAATGGCTGCTTTATAAAGGATCGCAAGTGTGCGCCTTTTCAGGCCCCATTCGCAACGTGTGACTCTGGCAAGCATGCCAGCGTATTTTTTCATCTAAGCCTGTATATATTTTAGGTGTGGGGTGAAAGACCGATTACGGTCCAGGATAACTCCCAGGTACTTTACTTCTGTGACTAGCTTAATTGTCCTATTGTTGATTCTTATTTGCGGCGGTCTAGTTGGGGTTAGGTAGCCCTTAAGTAAGATGGATTTAGTCTTGGTGGCCGAAATGGTGAGCCGATGCCTTTCCGTCCATTCTTGCAGTGTGGTTACTGCTGCATTCGCGAGAGTTTCTAGTTGGGCTCTTGAATCTGCAGTAAGGGCTAGGGATAGGTCGTCTGCATAGGCCAATGCTTGTACACCCCCTAAGTCGAGGGAGAGGAACTCGTCCAGTACATAGTTCCACAGGAGGGGGCCTAATACTGAGCCCTGGGGGCATCCTCGGTGTATCTGTCGATCTACCTTGCAGTAAGGGGCCTGCCAGGATCCGTCTGTTTGTTAGGTAGCTTCTTATGCAGCTGAATAGATTTGATGGCAGTTGGGCTGCCCTGAGTCTTGCGAGGACGCTCGGCCACCAGAGGGCGTCGAACGCCCCTGCAAAGTCAATAGAGATGAGGAGAAAGTATTTTTGTCGGCAGCTCTCCGCCATGTTAAGGATACATTCCAGTGCGTCGAGGGTTGAGTTTCCAGGTTTAAAGCCAAACTGTTTGTTTGCTGTTAAGCTAGCTGTGAGGTAGTGTGATTCAATCCTATGTCTGAGCAGCTGCTCCAACGCTGGACTTAGTGTAGTGCTTAATGTTTTAATTAAACTAATGTATTCAGTGTGAATGCAGTCGCCAGTGATTAAGTAAACTGAATAGAAGTGTCGTCGCTGGACGTCTCCTTCATTCAAGACAATCCTACTGACATTTGTCATACATCACTTAATGTTCGTTATCTCGAACAGATTGTAAATGAGCATTATAGTAAAAAAAAAAGTTGAAATTCCAATTGTAATTGGGAAATTACGCTACGTAGTGATTATCCATAGATTAATACCGCTTTACTGTTATAAAAACAGATTAGGGGTCCGCCGATAAGGCCACAGTGTTTAATTACAAGCCAAAGGTAGGCGGGAACATTAAGTTTTGTATCAATAAAAAATTATTTGAAACGTGTAGGTGGCTGGTTATTTTTAGAAGTATTCTGACTTTGCCCTTCAGTCTCGAGCCCTGAAGCAAAGTCAATACAGTCCCAACCATCTTTCTAAAATCAGTACGAAATTTATATATATTTTTTGTGATAGTTTGAGAAAGATGGCATATTCTTGACTTTCTGCCTCAGGTCCTAACAGCCTAAATGCGAGTCATGAATAGAAGATTGCTATCTGCAAAATGAGAATCAAACTTTGATCTGTCCATATGTCTAAATATTAGGTATCTGTAAACTTCGTGGCATTTATTGGTTTTGTCACTCTGTGATAAAAAAATCCGAAATTTCGGATAATTGGAATTCTACTGTATTCGTTGTGCGATGAAAATGTGTTGTTACGCTTTTTCTTTGGTATCAATAATTAAATAAATATTTAATTATTTATTGTGCGATTAAAAGTTTTTCATTATTTTGTTTATATTAAAATATAAGATTTTAGCAGTGAGAAGACAGCAATAACAGTTGGAAGAAATAATATATTTTGTTGCACACTCAATAAATACTTTTGCCTCCAAACTTTCTTCTTGATCCGGTTTTGGGTTCAGACACAAATGACTCGCTGCCAGGCACTATTGGTCCATTAATTACTAAGGAATTAATCGCAATATTCGAGACAAATTGTAAGGCAATATACAGCTTGTCAACCACATTGAGTGACAGAAATCATGGGATACCTACCTAGTAACGGGTAAACATACCTTTGGCCGGATAAGGGCATTCACACGGCGAGGCACTGAGTCCAATAGTTCACGAAAGCATTCTATAAGCATTTCCATCCATGCTGCTGCACCACTGTCTATAATTCCGTTGCATTCCTGGGTGGAGGATCCAAAGCCCGAACGGACCTTTCCACAGCATCCCAAAGATGCTCCACAAGGTTCATGCAAGGGCGAACGGGGTGGCCATTTCATGGTGAAAAAATCTGCGGAATGCTCTTCGAACCATGCTCTAGTCACCAGGGCTCTGTGGGGAGGTGCACTGTCTTGCTGGAAGAGTCCATTGCCCTGTGAGTGCATGATGACCATGAAAGGATGGACACGTAACCTGGACCGTACAGAGATGTGTCTAAGTACCAGAGGTCCGAACGTGCATCCATCACATTTCTCCGCCCACAGCGCTGTCCACGATGACATGTTATTCCGGAAATGGTCTTTTCTCGATATACTCTTGATATTGTCGATCGGGGATTGTGCAATTTCTGTACCACCTCCGAGATAGTGATAAATGCGTCAGGCACCCACTGTCATCCCTTTTTCAAAGTCAGTTAACTTACGGCGTTTATCCATACTCACGTCGAATTACCGACTACTGAATGCAGTGATGCAGAGGTGACAGCGTCGCGCTGCCCAAGAACCGGTATCCCACGATTTCTGTCCTTTCGGTGTATATTTTTGCACTGTCAAGGCAGAAACTAAACTTATAATCAGGCAAAAAGAAAAAAAAAAAAAAAACCTTCCCTCCTGTTCATCCTTCAAACAATTTGTCTAGTTTTTCCTTGAGTTTATTCAAACTCAGTAGCGTAGCTACCCTTTTTCGGGCCCGGATGCAAAGAACATGTTCGGGCCCCTACTTCATAATGAAAATTGCAAAAACAGGAGACAACCAAAGACGCCGGGCCCCTAAAGGGCCCGGAGGAAATTGCCTTGCCTGCCTACATGGTAGCTACGCCACTGTTCAAACTACCCGCCTCCACAATAATGGAAGTTTGTTCCAACCACCCGCTGGCTGAAGACAAATTTAGTAACCATCCTTACCTATCCTGCAACTATCCTTCAGTTTGAATTTATGACTCCCCCATGTCGGGGGCTTATAAATTCTGTTCGTGTTGTAGGATCTTAGGAGCATCAGAACTTAGGCCATATTGTGCTGCATATATGTCTGTAAATTGCGTGCGTTCTGTGGCCCATTTGCTGCTTGCTAGACAAAAAAACCTGAGTTTCTGGGAGAAGGGAAAAAAAAAAAAAACACTCTATTTCGCCTGAGACCGACTAACCCAAACACGTTATGAAAAAAAAGGCCTATAAAAATTCCTCGGACCATTGACGGGATTCGAAATCAGCTGTTTTCCATCTGGTGTTGAGAGGATGAGATAATACCACCTGTGGACATGTGTAGCACAGTCTGAGCAAGAGGAAGGATTCCATCAGCACTTTATGTCGTTAATTATATTGCAAGAAAAATAGAATAAAGCAACTTTTTTACTTACCAATGTCGTTTTTCTTTTCCTCTGAATATCTATCGAAATCTTCAACCAGAGCTGCGCACACTGCCACCCACGCCTCTCCTTTTCGGTTTCGATCTTTATACTCGTCGCTCGAAGAATCCCATAAAATGGGCCTCTTTTCGATTTCCATTATTAATAATTCTGTATCAATGGCATCCATCGTGTTAGAAAACACACGACATCAGAAATCTCGAAACAATCCAAACACACGAATATTACGTAATAATCATTTCGAGATTTTGCACGAGCAGCTTTAGAAAATTCCCAGTTGGCCTCTTTGTGTAAAATGCAAAGAGGCATGCGCAGTTACAACTCTATGAAACCAATAACGTATAAAGTCACGTTCGTCTTGACTCCTGTACCAAACGAGGGAATGAAAGAGAAGCAGACGTGATGTTTAGTGAATACGCTTCCGACCGTCCTACGACTATCAACGTTAGAACCGTAGCAATTCTGCCGCTGAGTTTCGATCGTATTCGTAAATTGAACTGAATCAAATAAGGCCGACTCCATCAATGACGTTTTGCAGTCGACTGGCGCACACGCTGCCACCCAGACGCAACTCACGTGACCGGATGGGGCTGGTACCATCTGCGCTTTGACCGCTGTCGCGACAGTCTATACGGCGAGTATTATTTTGCAGTTTGTTTCGCTCTCGTTTTATTTTTAAGCTAAGTTGTTATATTTAACTCGTTTGAGGTTTAAATTTATAATAGAAGTGAAAAAGAAGCCTTCTATCCGAGATGTCAAGTAAAATAATCTCAAAACAGTGGTCAAATACAGTGTATTCACGCGATTGGATGAATTCACAGAAGTGTGTAGAAATACGTACCCTGGTGGGGAAAAGGATAGGATCAGAAAATTAAAAAATAAACAAATAAAACGTAAGTCTGTGGTCGCTGAAGGCAGGAATTTGCCGATTACCTGATTTTATTAATCTATTTAAAACTAAAGTTAGATTTAGCAAACGACCAATTAGCATCGTGCATTAAATTTACGGTGTTTTAACATCGGCATTTTATGCACGAAGTTAAAACACCGTTATTTAAATTAATCAAGGAATACAATAATCTAGAGAACCTCGTGGTACGTGGTAGAATGACTAGCATAGAGGTTAGTGCAATTGCATCAGTTTAATTCGTAGCCATCTACCAAAGTAGTTAAGTTGGCATAGTTTTAATTACATCTCATAATGTGAACACCTTCACAATGAGTTGCCATGGTATTACACTACCAGTGGAGAAGACTAATGCTACTTATTCTCGGGGAATACCACCTCCCAGACGGCACCGTTTCGAAGCTCCCATCGGTGAACCGATCTGTCTGTCTATCTTGTGTATGTTCTTTTCTGGTGGCCCCAAGACTCTCGTCCAAATCCAGCCCCAATCCTATCTACAACAAACTCTGAATAGAGGCCCGAATACATGCCATGCATGCTGCACCCAGGCTACCCTTGCCACTATGAAGCAGCCAACACCCAGGCAACTGTCTCCCGGTGACCATCCCCGACAAGTAAAGCCAGATCTGGGTTCACTATAGGCCTCACTTGGCAAATTAGCACCCACTTGAGGCAGTGCTAAACAGGTGGGTGCCAACATCCCACACTCAGGCTACCCATACCTGAGTGCCAGCAAAAAAACAAAAAAAAACCCTGTCACCACTTGGGTATAAATACAGGGCAATCCCGCACCAGACAATAAATCAAAATGCCTGGCACCAGCATCCCACGCTCTAGCGACCCACCAGAACGGCCGCAAAAAAAAAAAAATAAATAAATAAATAAACAAAAATAATAAAATTAAATAAAACATTTAAATTAAAAACAATAAAAAAATAAATAATATATAAAAATAAAATAAAATAAATAAAAGAATAATATATAAAAATAAAATAAAATAAATTCCTTCTTTCTCTGCCTGTCTTGGTTATGCCAAGACAGGCAGAGAAAGACAGGGAGAGAGAAGAATCAAAAAAAGAAAGAAAGAAAGAAAGTGCACAGCATTTATCAACTGTAAGTAACTATAGACAAAGCCCTCCTTTTCCTAAACATCAACCTAGCAAAATTTTGAAAATCCTGAAAAGCATCCTTATTATCTAAGTATTTTCTCTCATACCCTCTGACAAGGTCATATAGCGAGCATTAAATTCATCCTATAGTCATCATAAATGGGACAATCAAACATGACATGATCCCACATCTCAGGCAGTGAACATCTACAATAAGGTTGGTCTACTAACCTAAAATAAAACAATTTTTGATTTAGTGACCCATGTCAAGTCATTAAAAATGATGTCGCCATATGTGGATAAAACCACTTCTTATCTTTGACATTATAATTAAATTTCACATCGGGAATAAAAGCTGTAGTAACTTCTCCAGTAACACTTGTTTCCCATTGATGTTGCCATATTTCCCAATAACTTTGTAATAATCATTTCTTTTTCATTTTTAACGTTTTAAACCGAATACACGTTTATCCCCAAAAAACTGACCCTTTTTTTTTTTTCCACAAAAAAAGAAACCGGGGTACTTGTTCCACCCACCGATGAGGTGGGTGGACAAGTACCCTGGTTGTTGAAACATCTCCCTGTGGCCCCATCTTTGAAGTGAACGTTGAGCTTTTCTCGTTTGTAGTACAAAACTAGCCCATTCCGTAAAATAAAACTATTCGGAATTTTTAAATTTTAACAACTTTCTGCACATCTAGAAAGAAATATCTTCAATTTGGGACCACTTTCATCCCGATCTGTTAGACCTACTGACCGTCGCAAGAAAACGGCTTCAGTATTAATATATATGTAGATAATTGTTATTAGAATTAACAGAGGCATACAATGCAAGACAGCAAGCTTATGCAGCATCAGCCACAAAAAAAAAAAAAAAAAAAAAAAACCCTCCCATTTCACCCCTCCATTCGTTCCAAATGCCTGTCCAACTCAGTCTCAAATTTATTTAGGCTATTAGTTTCCACAACAAGAGATGGAAGCCTGTTTCACCAATCAACTACTCGCTGGCTAAAGGCAAATTTCCGCACATCTATTCTACAACCATCTTTTCTCAATTTGAAACTGTGCTCCCTCAGGTTCTTAGACTAAGCAAGAGGAAGCATGCCACCAGAATTCAGCTTGCTCAACCCATTCAAGGCCTTATACAACTCAATCAGATCACCTCGCAGGTGCCTACTCTTCAGGCGCTGCAATTTGCAGAACTTAAACCTTTCTTAGTAAGAGCACCCCTTTGTTCCCTTCCCTTCTTTGTACTCGTTTCGGCAATTCTACGTCCTTCCTAAAATGAGTCTTCCATACCTGTACACTACTCTAGGAGAGGTCTCTCTCTCTCTCTCTCTCTCTCTCTCTCTCTCTCTCTCTCTCTCTCTCTCTCTCTCTCTCTCTCTCTCTCTCTCTGCTAGCAAAATTCCTATATATCGTTGACAAGACTCCATGACCTGTCCTGGCAGCCCGTGCTCTGCCCAGCGAACTTCATATTTGACTGCACAATTACCCCCAGGTCTCTTTCACTTTACACTTCCCTGAGTGTAGTACCACACAGTTGGTATGTTTCTCTTCGGTGATTGCTACCCATACGCAGTACTTTGCATTTGTCAATGTTAAACTTCAGTTGCCACTTCGCAGTCCATTTTCCCAATTATCTAGATCCAGTTGGAGTAGCATACTGTCTTTACTGTCATTAACAACCCTGCCAACTTTGTATAATCTGCAGACTGGGACATTAAACGTGATATACCTTCATCAATATCATTGATAAATACCGTATACAAAACAACGATAGGCCCAACACCGAACCCTAGGGATCTCCACTAATAACATTTATCCACGAAGAGTAGTGTTCATTGATTACCACTCTCTGTCGTCTCCCACTCAACCATTCCCTTATCCATTGTAGCAACTTACCCTTTATGCCATACCTCTCCAATTTGTACAGCAGTCTTCCATGTGCAACAGTATCAAAAGCTTTCCTGTAATCCAAGTATTAAAAAAACTGCTGCCATTATCAACCACTGTAGGATGGAAGCCTCCTCAACAATTCATGCTGAGGGACACGGACCATAATCTACCACGCTAGTCCAGTGCGGGTTGGCAGATCGACCGTATTTAGCAGTCAGGGGCTTGAACGCCGGTCTACTCAAAGAGCGTGTGCTACTGCACTCCCGCTCCTGACCACTCGTCTTCGTAGGCCTTAATCCAAGTATATGATATCAAAATTATTTTTGGCATTCAGTTCCTTTGTGACCACATCAAATTAGTCAGACAAGACCTCCCTTTAACAAACCCATGCTGTGTCTTAATTATTACTGCAGTCTTGTCTAGATGATCCTGCAATGCTTCTTTAACCAGTCCTCCATTATTTTCCCCGGAACACAAGTTAAACTAACAGGTCTGCCATTACTTGTGTCACCTTTTGAACCCCCTTTGTGAATTGGAGATACATTTGCACACCTCCAGTCCATGGGGACCTCCCCCTGAGTCCAAGGAAGCTCTCATAATTCTGGCTAAGGTTTGTCTTATTTCCTTTGTCCCCTCTTTTAATATAACTGGATAGATCCCGTCCACCCCAGGTGCCTTCCTTATATCTAACTTCAACAATTTCTCCTCCACTCTCTCTCGGTTATTACAAAATCACGTAGATATTATAAAATATAATATTAGTTATTATAAAATGAAGAGAAATTGTTCTAACAGTTTTGTTTACTTGCCTTAATACTATGGGTAATCTCTCCGCATATGATATACAATGTCTCCAGTTCCTGTTTTTGTATGTAAAGGTTGGTTTAAGAATATGTAATAATTCATCCAGGCTAGTAATGCTCATTCTGAAGTACGAATAGAACTTCAGAAGTAATCTGCAACTCATTATACATTGTTTAGAATTTTCCTTTGATCTGCTTCTCTCGCTGTAAAGTGAACGAACTCAATACATTCTTTTCTTTCCCATTCGTATTATTAAAGCACTAACAATTACTGCCTCATTGAAATTCATCTCGAATCTTAGTCGGTCGGCGAGTGTATCATGGTTTTTTCTCCCGGAAACTCGGGTTTTTTTGTCCAACAAATAAAATCGACCCTGAACAGACGCAATTTACAGACAATATACACGGAGCAATATGGCTCTAGTCGCTGATGCTCCTGAAACCCTACAACAACAACAACATCTCGACTCTGTCTCTTAAAAGGATGAAAGCCAAGAGTACATTAGAATTAGTAGAGGCATTTGATGCATGAAAGCAAGCTTATGCAGCATCAGCCAAAACAAAAACAAAAAAAAATTAATTTAATTTAATTTAATTTTAAAAAAATAATAATAAATAAATAAAAAATAACCACTTCCACTTCACCCCTCTGTTCGTTCGAAATACCTGTCCAGCTGAGCCTTAAACTTATTTAGGCTATCAACTTCCACGACAAGGGATGGAAGTCTGTTCCACCAACCAACCACCCGCTGGCTAAAGGCAAATTTCCGCACGTCTATCCTACATCTGTCTTTCCTCAGTTAGAATCTATGCCATCTCCGGTGTTTACTATGAGCAAGAGGAAGAATCCCATCAGCATTGAGCATGCTCAAACCATTCAAAGCTTTATACACCTCTATCAGATCACCTCGCTGGTGACTAGTCTCCACACACTGTAATTTGCAAAACTTAAGCCTTTCTTCGTAAGAGCGCCCCCTTTGTTCCATTCACTAATCTTGTTGCCCTTCTCTGTACTCGTTACAGCAGCTCTACGTCCTTCTTGAAATGAGGCCTCCAGACCTGTGTACAGTACTCTAGGTGTGGCCTGACCATTGCCTTATACAAGGGAATAATCACCTCCTTATCCCTGCTAGAAAAATTCCTATATATCATCGACAATACACCATGAGCTACTCTTGCAGCCCGTCTGCACTGATCAGAAAACTTCATATCTGCCTGCACAACCACCCCCAGGTCCCTTTCATTCTCTACCACTGTCACTGTAGTACCACAGAGTTCATACGTTGCTCTGGGGTTGCTGTTTCCCATATGTAGTACTTTGCATTTGTCAATGTTAAACTTCATTTGCCACCTCTCAGCCCATCTGCTCAACCTTTGCAGATCCTGTTGCAGTAGCATAGTGTCAGTAGTGTCCTTGACAACCCTGCCAACCTTCGTATCGTTTGCAAACTTGGACATTAAGCTTGATATACCATCATCAATATCATTTATAAATACAGAAAACAATAATGGACCCAATACTGAACCCTGAGGGACTCCACTAATAACATTAGCCCACGATGAGCAGTGTCCATTGATTGCCACTCTCTGTCTTCTCCATTATTAACCACCCCTTTATCCATAGCAGCTATTTGCCTCCAATGCCACACTGCTCCAATTTGTGCAGCAGTCTTCCATGTGCAACAGTATCACAAGCCTTTCTAAGATCCAAGTATATAATATCAAAGTTATTCCCTGCATCCAGTTCTTTTGTGACTGCATCATAGTATCCAATCAAATTGGTCAGGCAAGACTTCCCCTTAACAAAACCATTCTGTGTCTGAGCTATAACTGAAGTCTTGTCTAGATGATCGTGTAGTGCTTCTTTAACTAGTGCCTCCATTAATTTTCCAGGAACAGAAGTTAAACTAACAGGTCTATAATTACTTGTGTCAGCCTTTGATCCTCCTTTGTGAATTGGGGTCACATTTGCCCATCTCCAGTCCATGGGTACTTCCCCTGAGTCCAAGGAAGCTCTCATAATTATGGCTAAGGGTTTGCTTACTTCCTTTGCCGCCTCCTTTAATATAACTGGATAGATTCCATCCACCCCAGGTGCCTTTCTTGTGTTTATCTTCAACAATTTCTCCTCCACTTTACTCTCAGTTATTACAAGATTATCTAGCTTACTGCCAGGGTTGAATACACCTCTGGCATTCCCCTCCCTGATTAACTCCTCATGTGTGAATGTAGATGCAAAATATTCATTCAGTTTGTTAGCTGCTTGAGCAGGATCATCAACAGTTGACGCATCGATATCAAGTGGACCAATCTGATTCGTCCCCTTCCTTCTAGAGTTTACATAAGTAAAGAACTCTTTGCTGTTTTTCTTTGCATCCCTTGCCAAAGATTTCTCGTAATCTGCCTTCGCCTGCCTAACCTTCTTTGTAACTTGGTTACATATCGAGTAATAACTAATTATGGATAGAATACACACTACTGCAGTAACACAAGAGCTGAAATGTACGTAATTAACGCCCTAAAAGAGCTAGATCGGTAGTTGATCAAATTAAACTTATAGTCCGGGAGGAATAAATTGACATAATTCTCCTACAGGAGCCCTATACTCATAAGGGCAATATTATAGTATGTATGTATGTAACTGTTGAAGGGTGACACCCGGATATACATCCATCTCCACCAATTTAGCATGTAGGCATAATACCACGTTCTCATAAATGGCCTGTTAGTGTAAGTGTATGTAATGTGTTGTAAAGTGAAACAGGCTACGCTGCCACCAGGTGATACCACCTAGTGTCAATCGCTGGCACGAGAAGTCGAGCCTGGATCTACAAACTTTAGCGGTGCATATTTCACCTAGATCCTGCGCCCACCAGTAAGTGTGCAAGACTGGTGGGTGCCAACAATCCCACTCTTGGGCAGTAGGCATAATACCATCTGGCTCTTGGCTGCCCACACCCAAGAGCCAGCAAACAAAAAAAAGAAAAGCATGCACCCAACTAGGAGAATACTCCTTACTAGTGAGTGCAACAATCCCGCCTCATGGTCATTCCACGAAGCCTGCAAAAAAAAAAAAAAAAAGTTCGCTCCCACCCCCAGACAGCTTATCGATCCAGAGAAGGAGAGAGAGAGGGGGGGCCGAAGTGTACAGGTGTTTCCTCAGTATTAGTAACCACAGGTATATGTCTCCATTTATTAAATGTCAACCTGCAAAACCGCTGAAATTCCACAAAATTCCTTTCATTAGACAGCCAAATTAATTCAGAACCCCTAATAAAATTAGGGACCAAATTAAATAGGTCTGATCTAAATTCCTCGTACAAATTGTATTCATATAATATATGATCCCATGTTTCCAACCTTTCACAAACACAGTAAGTAACTTCCACTAGAACAAACTGATTCAACTTACTTTTTAAGGAACTATGCCCCCCAAAACCAGCAGTGCAATTTGTTATTAAAATTAAATTCGACACTAGATATAAATAAATAACTAGATATAAATAAATAAGTTACCCTCCAGTACTACTGGAATCCCAACGGTCTTGCCATAATTTAATTAATTTCACCAAAATTTATTTCTTCTGTTTGCCAATTGCAGAAGAAACTCATTAGTAATCCCCCTAAATGTAATTCGTTTCCCCTTACGTATAAAATATCAAAAAACCCTATACACGACTGCTAAATCCAAAATCAATACCCCCGCAAACACCTGAAGAGCATTAGTCGAAGCGGTCTTACAAACACGAAAAATACATTTAGTTAACAACGTTATTCTTTGGATTGATAAAATATTTTGTTTAAATTTTACAGTGATAGTACGAACGTACAAGATTGATGCAGCATATGCCACAATCGGAATAAAAATATCTTTATAATATAGATACAAAATGCGTTTACCTAATCCCTAATCTTTTCTGGTAACCCTAACTATAGAGGCAGTGTAATTTTTTATTTTCCTACTTAAATAATTCAAATGTTATAAAAACAATAACTTATCATCTAAGATAACCCCTAAATATTTTACCTGGGAAACAAGAAGAATTTGTTTCCTGTTTACTAATAATCAAGGTAGTCTGTTGTAGTCTAATTTTCCTTTTAGTAACATCATGATAGTTTTAAAAAATAAAATTTTTAGTTTGTTTAGCCCAATCAGTCAAATCCTGAACAATAACCTCCATTCTACTTTCTAAGACTACTCTAGACCCTCCTTGTCACGCGAAAAACCAAATCATCGGCATAAGCCACCTTATAACAATTAGGGATTGTTCTACTTAACAATCCTATTTTATGGAATCTGGTTTAAGACCAGATTCCATAAAATAGGACCCAACACATCCCTCTGGACAACCGCGATCAATAACTCCATTAAATGTTAGACGTTGAGATCTTATAATAATCTGCCTATCCATTAAATAAAACTTTTAATAATTTGATATAACAAATCGAGACAATTTAACTCTCTCTTAAAGAAAAAAGAACACTTTGATACCATACAGTATCAAATGCTCCTTCGAAATCTAGGAATAATGCTAGTGCATATTTCTCACCAGAATTTACACTAAAATTAATCAAATCATGTATGACATCCTCTGTTGAGCTATTTCTCTTAAACCCATACTGATATTTAAAATGAAGATTTTCTTCATTGAACAATTTCTCTAGCCTTAACAATCTTTCCAGTATTTTGCCCAAATTTGCTAACAAAGAAATGGGTCTGTAACCCCAAGGATCAGTCAACAGTTTACCAGGTTTTTGTAATAATTTTGACAGAACAATTTTCCAAAATCCTGGAAACATTCCTTTCAGTAAACACATACCATACATATTAACCATTATTTCTGAATACAACAACAAACTTTTTAACACAATTATTTTCAATCAAGTCTAAACCTGGTGTTTTATTATCTCCAACCTTAGAAGATACAAATTTCACTTCATCAATATTAAACAACTCCATCTCATATGATCCAGTATACTGTCCATTCCCCTGTCTAATTTGTTGCTGCTGTACACTATCTTCCCTACAGTTGTCATTCAAAAATAAAGTACTAGTAATAGCAGCAATTGTAGAGTACCAATCAATAGACACAGTATCATTTCAATAAACAGTATTAATTAAATTATTAACATTCAACTTGTTCCTTATTAAATTATTAACATTCAACTTGTTCCTTATTAACTTAAACAACAATCCCCGTGGCTCATTATTTCCAGTAGTACAAACCAATTCTTTCCATGCATTAAATTTGTGTTGAGAGATTGCCTTATGATATTCTCTCCTCTTAATTTTATACATTTCTTTATACCTTAATGCTTCATTATTACTCCTACCCCTAACCGTCTGAAAAAGCTTCCTAATTCTAAACACTTCCCTCCTTAATACTGATAACTCCAAAGACCACCAAGGTACTGTGTAACCTCTGTTTCCTTCTCTTAACAGCCAAATTTAAAGCATTAAAAATGGAAGATTGAACAAAAAATGAATATTCAGAAGCAGTTAATGAATTTAAATTGTCCCTAGTATAAATTGAAAAACTAAGTAACACATCATTGGAGGTGCATGATCTTTCTGCTGATCATGCACCTCCAACTCCGAAAGATTCTGCACTAAAAAAGCAGACTGGAATTGTTTCCACCATTTCCAGTCTGCCATTTTAGTTCAAATTTTTAGATTTATTATTAGTCAACCAAGATTTATTATTAGATTTTAGGATCTAATGAATATTAGATGCTAATATCCAATAATTACTTGTAATCTAATATAATTATTTATTAGTAGTCAACCAAGTGTTTACCAATAACACCTGACCCGAAACAAAGGATAAGTTTGCATCTATGCTCACGAAGATAATTCTAGAAGCTTCTAAAGCAGCTATTCCAAAACGTAAAAAAGTCAGAAACGGAGTTTCCTGGTGGAATGAGAAGCTCCAAAACTAGAGAAAAATGCTAAATCGGGCATGTAAGGCCTTCCATTGAGGACGCACTTCATTGCCTTAAGCGGAAATTGATATAAATAGGAAGCATTATAGGATCTTGCAGAACAGATTTATGGACAACATAAGGAAGTGTAAGAGAGCCTAATGGCACAGTTTGTCTACGACTGGAAATAATAACCCCTGGGGAGTTTTTTACTGAATAGTAACCAACAAACTCTCCAGGGGTGAAGGCTTATGCTCCACAATCAGGCATGATGGTTCTCTGACGTTGACAGGGGAGCACTCCACCTCAGATCGACCTTCTCTTTCCAGCTGATGATGATCATCCATTAAGGCCTAGACCAGCAATTGTCTCTGGAAATGAATGAGCAATTTCAATTTTCTCTGGAAATGAAGGCTATACCATTGAAAATTTGGAACCTCCGTTCATCCTGGAAGACCAAGCTGCGCTATAACGAACCAAGGCGAATAAGATACCTGGAAGAGATCTTGAAGATGTAGTCAAGGAGTTTACTAAAAAAATTCCCACTGCACCTTACAGCCATGATCAGAAGAATAAGCCGGGCTGACTGGGGTCTGAAGCACAAGGCCCTCTCTCTAATCTACAAAGCGGTATTCGTGCCGCTTGTCTGCTATGGGGCCTCCATATGGTGCACTAGAGCAACACTTGAGCGGAACAGGCGTAAACTCGATTCAGTTCAGCAATTTATGCTTCTGTTTGTTACCAGGGTGCCGCACAGTCAGCACACCCTGCGCTCCAAATCATCGCAGGATTCATGCCCCTCTACCTGGAAGTACTGAAAAGAGGCCTCTACCAGCGCCACAAGAAAGGTATTTCCACCCAACTACTGGATCTGCATCTGGACCTCATAAATGACCATAAGCAAGAATAAAGGCATGTATCCAGCCAACTGCAGCGTGTATGGCAGGAGTCCTGGAATGGAACAAATAAAGGAGAAATCACTAAGAAGTTCTTCCCCACAATCGCCCTTACCTATCCCAAGCCTCCTCCCTTGTATTCACCTGGACTGCAGGCAACCTTTCTGCTTACTGGGCACGGCCCATTCCAGCCAAAGTTAACAGCGCTCGGTGTCGAAAACAATCCTTACTGCCACTGTGGAGATGAGGAGTCCTGGGTCCATGTCATGTACGAGTGCCCCTCATATGATAATTATCGCCTACGACTCTTCACCGAGATACAATCCAACCTCTGCCAACAAGAGTACATCCTCATAAACGATGAAACATCCTATGCAGCTTTCACACGATTTGCACAGGCAGTTATTAACACCAGACGGGCGTATCACACCCATGACAGGCCTGACCGGACCATTCCACTACCTTTGCAAACCTCAACAGGGGTAGAATAAATGCATTACCCACATCTTACTCTAATTCCTAGTGTGCAGGAAATTATAGCAACCAAAGCTATCATGCAAACCCCACTCTGGGGTAGGATTATGCTGGTACCCTGTTGTGGGTGCGGGATCTATGCTGCTGGCACTCTGCTGAGTGCGGAATATCCCTTCAGAGCGCAAAGCCAATCGCGCTCACACGGGGGAACCTGCCCCTATGACTTTAATTCCCTATACCCTCTCCCCCACTTCGCCTTAAATCACCGGGTGGGCCCTTCACCTTGGTCCATCTCTGTTCCTTACCCTACATTCTGACCCACTCTACTCTTACTCTAATTCCTAGTGTGCTCTCTTCAACAAAAAGTTTTTTTTTTTTTTTTTTTTTACTTGGTTTCTGTCCGGAAGCTCAGGCGACCCTAGCAGAGACCAGCCAGAGTATAACGGGTAGACTGGCTCACCTCCCAGTGGTGGTGGCGGGCACCGTAGGATCCCACTAGGGGCCCTGCGATCAAGCAGCCAAAGACACAACAACAGAACAAAACACAGTATTTCATAAACCAGACATTACACTTTTTTCTGTCCTTTGCAGTTGTTCTGCATTCCATCACAGAGTACATACGGCGCAGATGTGGGAAACCACCGGTGGCGCCTGACCCAAAATACTATGCCACTATGAACCTTACAGCAACCCTGTCCCTGTACTACAAAGCAATTTTCACCCCAGCCATTACCTAAAGATCCCCTATATGGTACAAAAAAGCAGGAACAGTAGTAAATAAAAGACATCTGGACACAATCCAGCGTAGCATTATGCTCATCATCTCTCGTGCATGCAGAACAGTGAGCATGCACGCCCTCCAGGTCTTGACAGGAGTCCTCCCACTGGACCTGGAGGTGACTCTCTGCGGGCTGATGTATCACCTGTCTAAGGGAATCCCCACTACAATCTATGGACTCACCCTAGAACCAAACAACAACCGCAAAGCAAAAAAGCATAGAATCGTGGGTCACCTGCTACAGCTGTGGCAGGACAGATGGACAGCATCAAACAAAGGTGAAGTGACGAAGAGATTCATACCACTGGTTGCCAAGACGTATCCGAAAGCTCCCCCGTGGTTTAACCCGGGGTTAAATGGAACCTACTTACTTACAATTTTGCCTTGAATGGGCCATGGCCCATTCAAGGCAAAATTGAACATGCGGAGGAGCTAACTTGAGCCTGAAACATGGCATCATATAATGCACGACTATGAGTTCTATGAGGAACACAAAAACATGCTAATAACTAAAGTACAGTACATACCAAAAAACCAAGAACACCATCTCTCGGGCACAGAAGACGACTATGCGGCTTTCAGCTGGTTTGCACAAGAAGTCTTCGACTGAAGAAGAACAGAAATTGCCATCCACAATGAATAAAAGGAAATTACATACTCGAAGAATATCGACCACCCCACAGGACTGCAAAGAGAAAGAAGAAATCAAAATGAGCATGGAATAAGACAACCCCGACCTAAGTGAGGCCACAAACGGATCAAAGGACCCTACAAAAATCAAAGAAAATAGCAAAGTGACAAGGAACCTGGTTAGACACAGCCACAGGAACTAAGCGACGAAGATGAGTGCATGCAAACAAACCAAGTGACAAAAAGCCCGGACTGCTCATAAATGCAAGGACCACCTGCGGTACGCCATATGGCGGTCTGAATAGGACTCCCTAGTCCTATTCACCTTTAATTCCCAATTCCCTGGCAAGAGGTAGACGTTTTCCTGTTCCCTACCCCCCTGCCACTCCCCGCTATTTCCGGTGGGTGCGGGATTTGTGCACAAGGCACTAAAGGTGATAGTAGACCCAGGCTCGGCTACTTGTGCCTGGGGGCGGGCAGCGGCTGCCTAGGTGTTGGCTGCTCCCTGGTGGCAAGGTGGACGTACACAAGCGATAAAAAGCTTTGCAGAGTTTCTGCTCCAACACAGATGTGCAAGGTGGAGATGGGCTAAGGCCTAGGAGCCACCCTTGGTACAGGTAAAACGCGCACACACACACACACACACACACACACACACACACACACACACACACACACACACACACACACACACACACACGTGTTCATATATAATATACTATTTTATATATGTATATTGAGAATGCTAATGTATATAAAATTGTATATATATCTTCTTTGTAAGTTTAGTATATGATTTTTAAATAATTGTGTGTACAAATAAATGGAAAATGGAATGGAATGCCACTCCCCGCTTCTGTACTCCTGATAGGGCATGGGCTTGCCCCACTGCTTTTGGGGACACCTACTCTATTGTCTCCGTACTTCTGATTCCCCCCCCAGTCTTCAGTCTCCCTCCCCTACTCTGTCTATACACCAGCGCATCTCCCACACAATGTCAAAAATTAAACATGTCCAAATTCAAACCGCGCACGCAAAATTCTTTCGGCTTAAACCTTTTTCAGCCTTTATTTCCCCACAATTTTTTATTTATTTATTTTTTTTTTTAGGCCCTATCCACTGAAATCTCAGGAAACTAGGTGGCAGGGCCTGCCAGAGTAAAATATCAACTACGGGAACCTGGTCTGCCTCCACGAGGCTAAGTGTGGACAACGTTGGACTTCAGCAGGAGTCTAGCAGCTAAATGGCCAGAAGAACAACGATACGCAGCACTACACTTACAAAATCCATACACTTTTAAATCTCTGGCCCTTGCAGTGAACTGTAACGCCTACAATGAAAGCAACGCGGAGTTGGGGGGAACCTCCGGTGCCGCTAGACACGAATACACTTTACTTGACACTTGCACCTTACAGCCACATTCAACAAATGCTTTGATGCAGGACAGTTCCCAAACTTCTGGTAGGAGACAAACCTTAAGCTAATACTATAGAGTGCCGACAAGCTAGCTGAACATCCCAAGTCATATTGTCTTATAGCCCTTCTTTCCAAGCTCCTGGAAACGGTGCTACTCATTCTTATCCTCTCCGCTGCAGTTTGGGTCTAAACAAGGATCTAGTACAGAGGACACAATACAATACCTGATCACCTCAGCTACTGCAGCAACCACCAAATATTCATTAGCTATTGCTGTGGACTTCATTGGACCTTTTGACCATCTCTGGTGGCCCAGTGTCCTAAGGCGACACTCAAGTATCCCTAGAAATCTGTATGGATGCGTCAAGCCTTATTTCAACCAAAGAAAAGTCATGATTGCACTAGATACCAGCACATCACCAGCTTTGTCACTCGGGGTTCCCTAGGGCTCAGTCCCTGTGCCTTTCTCCTGGTCCATTGTCTTTGACAAGTTCCTTGGAATGGACCTCGAGTGTGCAAAATACCTCGCTTTGGCTGATGACTTGGTCCTGGTTAGTAGGAGTGATGGCACTTTGAACCAAACTGACCAGGGGTGGCGGTCTGTCAATCCTCCCTTCCCCCACCCCGCCAACCCTCCCCTCTCCGAGCTCGCGGTCTGCCTCCCCCCTCCCTCCCCACCCCCGAAACACTTTGAACAGAATTGCACAGCGGGTGGTCCGGCGACTCCCCCCTCCCTCCCCACCCCGAAACACTTTGAACAGATTTTGTCAGCGGGTGGTCCGGCGACTCCCCCCTCCCTCCCCACCCCGAAACACTTTGAACAGATTTTGTCAGCGGGTGGTCCGTCGACCCAACCCCGCCACTAGGTGGCGCTGCCATGCAAACACTTTGAACAGAATTTCACAGCGGATGGTCTGGCGACCTTCCCCCCTCCCCTACCCCCGAAACATTTTGAACCGATTTTGTCAGCGGGTGGTCTTCCACCCTCCCGCTCCCCACATACGCCGCCAGGTGGCGCTGCCACAGAAACACTTAACCTAGCTGACCAAGGGCAGTTTTCTACCTCCCACTTCTCACCCCCACCGCTAGGCGGCGGCACCGTCGCACACTGTTAAAACATGCATAGTGTAACATGTCTTATGACGTCATAGTTCTTTGAGGTAATTCTTGGAATTCAAAGAGAGGATTTTTTAATTTTACTGCTGGTTGGTATATTTTTAAAGAATTTTAAATGAGAAGACTATTTTAAACGTTATTTTTAGGCAATAAATTAGTGCTATTCATGAACAAATCAATGGTATTATTTTAAGCATTCATGACCAATATTTTAAACATGTTAATTTTAGGCAATAAATTAAAGTATTCATGAACAAATCAGTGGTATTATTTGAACATAATTAAAGTAGTTTAACCTATGGTATTTTTTAAAGTATTCATGAGCAAATCAATGGTATTATTGGAACATAATTAAGGTATTCATGAAGAAATCAATGGTATTATTTGAACGTCGATGATATTTTTTAAAGTATTCATGTACAAATCAATGGTATTATTTGAACATAATCAAAGTATTCATGAAGAAATCAATGGTATTTTGTGATTTGAAAGAGATTTTCAATATAATTTTTAATGAAGACAGATTTTAACGGATGACCTTTTTTGTTTTGAATACTGAACTACAGTTGCTTTCGAATAGATTTGAATAAATTTGTACATGAACATCTTCGTGAATATTGTTGTTTGCCGTACAACGAACAGTCAAACACAATCATGGCAAGATTTCACTGGTTCTCTTTATTTCGAACACAGAATTATAATTTGATTAGTGTTATTACTTGAATGCAATTAATGTGTTTTTTCATAATTATAAAGTTCGAAATTAATTTAAAATGGTTGAATTTTAAGGGGAAATTTAAAAGAAATTTCCCAAAAGTTGTGTGAAAATTACAAGGTAAACATCGTAACTCCCAAGCTATATAACATTCTTACTATTCTGGTTAAAATTCGAAAATCTTCATTGCAGACACGGTTTAAACGAGCTTTTTTCGGAATTCTAAAGAGACCGCACAGGTCTTTACTAATAATAAAATCTCAATTCAGATTGCATATTGTTATGAGAACAATCCATTTTTTGTTTTCCCGTATGAAGTTTTCAAGCATAGTTCCAGAAAGTGTTCAGCATTTACAGTATGGAAAAAATTTTCGAGCTCCACAAAAATAGACCGGCGATGCTAAGTTTAAGTACTTAGCAATTAAATTTAACTTATTTACATAGTTTTCCACTCACCTAGTTTTATTAGAGTTCACATTTTGTCTTTCCAGTGAGCGAAATTTTTACACACATACACAGCTGAACGAGAATGGTTTGCATTTGAAATTGTATGTTACCCAGAGCCACAATCCTGGACACGTTGTCTTCCTTTCGCTGCGAATATTTTATCAATTCTGGACATTTCTTCTCCACTTTGATAACTACAACACAAGAATCTGAATGGAGGGCTGAAACATTCACAAAACCAACACGAGCAATCCATTTGAAGATACAGAAATTGTAATGACACCAACCCCACGGCTAAAGGCAACTGAAATGCTATAATTATCACGCGGGAGTTTGACCAATCATAAACCAGCTTTGCACGATAACAAGCAAAAATTTAAGTGATATCCACAATATTTTTTCAAAAATGTTTCCAACATTTGTGCGAAACGTAATCTGTATACTAATATGTCCATAAGCCTGAAAACGCAAGATAGGTAGAACTCTGAGAAAAAACCCCAAAACAGCAGTGCCATAAACCTCCGTTTACGTCATAACCCTTTGGTTTAATTCCAGGAACACAATTCCCAATTAAACAACATATTTTTTACATAATTGTAACATGTCTCTGTAGCCAATAAAAAATAATTGCATGTCTATATGAACGCAATAATAATTATTGTGATCCTGCGATTGTGTTTTTCCCAAAACACTAAGACGTTAGTATCTATTATCAATAGTTTAACAATTAAAACCTATTTTCTCTATCAATAATAATGTTAAGGAACCACAAAGACACAGATAAAAGTTACAAAAGAATATTCTATTTTATTCTTAAAAAAACTAACGAAAGATACAAAATACTTACAACTAAAGATTCCCTAACCTAAATATATTAAGCTACTGTAACCACCATCTGTTGTTAAAGCGTCGTTACTCCGATCGTGCCCGATGATGGGCACGGTGGAAGCACCGGACGTGGAAAAGCCGCTCTCGTCAACGGCATAGGGATTCCGAGGACCACCAACATTTACATTGCCTTCTTCTTCATACTCCCTGACAATAATTATGTCCGGTGAATGAACCTCACGATCAACGTATGCCGATCCTATTGACACCTCCGATGCCTACCGTGAGGAGTTGGATGCGGATATATCACCATCGTATGAAAGATGCAAACTTGCAGAGGTTGAAAATTTCATAGACACTTCCCATGAACAGAGGCTATCATCCAGCGATAGAGATGAATTGGTGTAATCGATACAGGACTGCCCCGTACTAATGGGAGTTGAGCTCCATGTTTTTGGAAAATATGTCGAGGCATTCCAGTCAAAGACCTCATAACGGTTAGCAACGTCCGAAAGGTCTATGTCGTCGCAGGAATCGAAGGGAGTTGAACTCCGTATTTTCGGAAAATATGTCAAGGCGTTCCAGTCAAAGGTCTCACAACAGTCAGCAACTTCCAAAAGGTCTACGTCGTTGCAGGAAACCCACGGGTCACAACACTCTGAACTTTTATCATAACAGACACCTGACCCTGAACACATGCACAAACTGTAGCTACACAACATTCTAAGGACGGAAAAAACGTGAGAGTAGCATGAAGAAATAAACACAAAAGTAGCCCCCTTTTAAACTCAAGCAGGTTCAAATGTTAACCCAATACAACCAATGAGATTGGTAGGAAAAGCTGAAAATTTTAACCAATGAGATGCGTTCATGAACGTGAGTACGCGCCCGCGTGTACGTACGTACCGGAATCATCGTATATATTACTGTTGCTAAAAACAACTTATTAGTTAACATGCTCCTTTTTACATAATTTGTTAACACACATTTTGTTGGATCTGTGAACTGCAAAGATTTAGAACATATTTTTCTGATATAATTTTAAAACTTCATAAATGAACGTTCTGTTATGGTAATAGAAATGAGAAAATACAGATATATACACCTAAAAATTAACAGATTTTATAATTTTCACAACCTATTTGTAGGTGTCAAATATACAAAGGGTACTAGGAAAGTTTTGCAATATGACGCAACAATGAATCACAGGAAGCTGCTTGTTGCTGCATGTTGAGACATGTTCATACGTGCATTGTAGCCGCCGCGCCAAGTCGATGGGCTCAGTTATTCATTAGTAGTGAGAGTGTAAAGTGCTTGCAATGGCATCGTGGTCACGAAATGAGATAAGGACAGTTTTGCGGTATAATTTCGTGCGTGGTTTAACCATAGACCAGTGCTTAGAAGAAATGACTCTTGCACTAGATGATGATTGTCCACATCGTATAATGATATTCAGGTGGTATAGAGAATTCCAAAGGGGAAATTTCACTCTGGAGGATTCGGAGAGGCCGGGAAGGCCACGAACGTCAGTTACGGAGGAAAACGTTACTGCTGTGAGGAAAATGCTTGACGAAAACAGGCGAGTGACCTAAATGCACCAGCAATTCGTTCGATTCTGCAAGATCATTTGCACGTGAAGAAACTTTGTTCTCTCTGGGTGCCGCATCAACTGACTGAAGAGCAGATGACACGACGTGTGACTTGGTGCCGGGAGATGTTAAAAAAGTTTGATAAGGGACAATCTCGGTGTGTGAACAACATCGTGACAGGTGACGAGACTTGGCTGTACTATTACGATCTGCCGACCAAGGCTCAAAACAAAGTTTGGGTCTTTGATGATGACGACACACCCGTAATTGTCAGAAAATCCCGATCTGTAAAGAAGAAAATGATAGCTGTATTTTTCAAATCGAGTGGAATTGTGGAACGTGTCGTTTTGGACACGCAGAAGACAGTCACAGCTAAGTGGTATACTGAACAATGCCTGCCTAAAGTCATTGGATCTATGAAGAACCTGCGGCCAAAGTCAAGAATGGACACCTGGTACCTCCATCACGATAATGCTCCAGCTCACCGCGCCAAAGCCTGCACCGAATATCTGACCACGACAGGACTGAAACTTCTCTAGCACCCTCCCTACAGTCCAGACCTTGCTCCATGCGACTTTGCACTGTTCCCGCATGTGAAAATGAAGCTAAAAGGGAGGCGGTTTTCCAGTGATGAGGACCTTCTACGGGCTCGGGACAACGAGTGTGCTTTACTCCCTAGTGAAACTTGGCAGAACTGGTTTAAAGATTGGTTTCGGAGGATGGAGAGGTGTATTGAATGTAGAGGAAATTACTTTGAAAAAATTAAATAAACAAAGCTGTATTGCAAAACTTTCCTAGTACCCTTTGTATATTTTAGCCGTTAAGGGATAGCACAGCTTGGAACTTCACAAAGTTTACGAAAGATAGCCTTTGTTTGTCCATAAGATCTTCACTGAAAATGGGAAAGTTTGAGAAAATCACATGTCACCTTTAGATATTTTGCGTGTCCAACCGGAAAATTTGTCCCGTTATATTATTTTCAATTGCTATAATTTGTAAAATCGAACTTTTTGTGGCAGTTTCTCTTTGGAGATAGAGAAATTGTCCTTAAACGATTTCGCCCACTTTTCAATCCAACCCTCAGGTTTTTTATGCATTCCAACTCCAAACATTACGCAAAACGACTGTAAAACGGTTCGCATCCGACTAGTTGGAATTATTGGAATTATGAAAAATAAATATCGTAAAGCTACATTGACTGGTAGTTTAAAATCAACACTTGTTGACAAGCTGATGGAGGGGAAAAAATAACATTCAATCTCAACAACTGCGAATGGATCCAAAACAGTTAAAAGCTGAGATTTTTAATAAATTTTCAGTTATCCATCAACACTTTGTAACCTTTTCAAAACAAACGTGAAAAAATCAACTTAAAATTCTTAAGTTTAAGCATTTTCCGTGTACTATAAGATAAATTTGAACCTGAACAGCTCATTCAAATCATAAAAAACATCCCCAAATGGCGTAAAACTCAAACAAATACAGCCAAACCTCGGAAAATCTAACAAAAATTATGTAAAAAATCTTAATAAAATGTTTTTCAACATTTATTTAAGATTGAGACCCCCACCACCCACACAAGAGGATTACGGTGTCCCAGCAGATTAAAGCCTCATGATTCAAAAATATATAGAGCGTCATCACCAACTCAAGGGGATTAATAATGATTATAACGTTCTTGGGTTTTTTTCTCAGAATTCCAATAAGCTTACACATTAACATGAAAAAACAACGGAAACTGTGTACAAGTAATTAATGGACCCTTTAAAATTAGTGAAAATGGTCAGAAAGAGAGAAAATAATCGGCTTTTTCCCATGTACCCAAGAGATGTGTTTGTGAGATTTTTAATTAAAAATTTGCTTACACATTACAACATTTTTGTTCTGTCAAAACATGAAATTCATTCATCACAGTAAAAATCAGGGTGGAAACATGCAAAACACTGTCAAGAGACAGAAATATAAGAAAATTAAGTAAAAATATCTTAAAAATACAGCTTCAACATTTATTCAACCCTCAGACCCCAGCCACAACTTCACAGGTTCTTAAAAAACCCCCCTCAAAACGATTATGGTGTTAAGACACGTCTAAGGTTAAAAAAATATTAACCGTTATCATTGAAATAATCACATTTTAGATCTTTTGTGTTTCCAGGAATTCCATCATCACTCAAAATTTCAGAAATTACACATTTGGAATCAAGGGAACATATTAGAAATAGTGAAAAATAATAGGGTTTTTTCAAATAAAAAAGCGTTTTTTTTTCTTATTTACAATCAAAAGTTGAAAATTTGCATGTGTGCGACATACAGACAAATAACTTTGCTGGTTTTTACCTAGCAAAACAGTAAAAAGATGATATTTTTAATAATAAAAAAGACTTTTCAAAGTACTCTGAACAGTTGAAATGTTAACAATTTTTGGATCTGTTGTTGCAGAAGAGAACATGAATATACACACACCACACTGTAAAATTAACAATGACAACAGATAACAATTTTTGGATCTGTTGTCATTGTTAATTTTACAGATCCAAAAATTGTTATCTGTTGTCATTGTTAATTTTACAGTGTGGTGTGTGTATATTCATTGTCATTGGGGGATTGACAGACCGCCCCCCCTGGTCAGTTTGGTTCAAAGTGCCATCACTCCTACTCTGGTTGTACATGCAGACAGCAGAGCTCAATTAGAAACCAGAGCTAACCAAGCACTCAGCAAGCTCCAACGTTGAGCCACCACCCACAAGTTCCTAATATCTGGAGAGAAGACTAACTCTGTACTGCTAAATCTATACTCCAAAAAAAAAAAAAAAAAAAAAAAGATTTAATTGTAAGCAAATAAATACTCTTTATTGCACAACCTCGTTACGGTTCTAGCCATCAGCAAATTAAATCTAGGGTTGAAATTTTGATGTCATTCAAACAAGCTCTAATTTCGCATTAGAATTTTTTTTGTAATTTTATTGATCATTATTCATTGATATTTGTATAAAAATGTGTATGTATATGAACAAAAAGTGGACTTACTTATTCATGTCATTTTTTGTTTATCCTATTTACACATTCATAAGTACAATGGCAAGTTTATTACCAACAGATGCCCTCGTGGGTAACATAGTTGGTAGGATCGCCGTCCTCTCCACACCGCGTGGAAAAGACCTGAGTTCGATTACCGTCAATGACGTGAGGAATTTTTATGGTCTTTTTCATAACGTGGCTGAGTTAGTCGGTCTCAGGTGAGGATAGCATGTTTTTTTCTCCCGGAAACTCGAGTTTTTCGTCCAGCAAACAAACAATTGACCGCAGAACACACGCAATTTACAGACAATATACACGGAGCAATATGGCCTTAGTCGCTGACTCCTAAAACCGTACTACAACGACCAATAGATAATATTTTTTCCAACCAACCAGTTACAATTAAGTTTTTTGAAGTAAAAAAAAAAAAAACTTGGAGCAGTTGTAGAATAAAAAATTGGCGTTATGGGGGTGACTTATATCTCTTTTTTAAACCCAGAAAATCTGTAAAAAAGTAGTAGAGAAACACTGAAATACATCAACACAAAGAGGAACTGAATCTCACTTCATGCTCTTCTATAAGCTAAAATCATCCTACAAAAACGGCTGAAATAGAGTGACTGAAACTAATCATTGCAACTCGCCCTGATGCAACTTAGCCAACCTATTAAATGATCATTTTAGGTGCTACCAGGACTCAATCATGAAGCTAAATGAACCTTCATTGCCAAAAAAACGCTAAATAGAAAATGGTAGAATGTACAAGATTAAGTTGAGTTATAAGTAATTCTGATTAACCAGAATTACAAAATACACTGGTGCTTTTTCCTACAAATCGAGACTATAAATCATTAGTCATCCCATAGAATAAAGCTTGAATAAAGACTCTTTACTAACAAGAATCGATAACTTTCACGAAGATCGATAATTCCAGTGGATCAAGTTGCGTGAAGACAGTCCGCTGCCCTTTCCCATTCCACCATACAAGTTAATCAACTAAAAAAGAAAAAGAAAACACCACTTCGAAGGAACGTCTAATCAAGCTCAACAATTTTCCCAGTGAGACTGTTGATGACCTTGATTACACTTTCAATCCACTGACTGAGATTTCCCATCTTTGTGGTTAAACTATGTAGTTGTGTATATTGTGAACCTTCGCACCTCTTCTTGAAGGTTTAATCATATTCTCGAAACTCAGTCATATCCTGCTATTTGAAATGTGTCAGTCATATTTGGAATATTATGCTTCCCTCTCGTACTAACCACAAAAACGTATATTCCAAAACTGCACTCTAATTAGTAGAGCATTGATATTACCCATTTTGAAGATAATGAGGAAAACTAAGCGATCTATACTCGTAATGTGTTCGGTCATAATGCTTCCACCACTCCCGTTCTCACTACCCTCACGATACACTTTTCAAATTTAAAATCCTCGAGAAAAAAGTAACTGTGTCTTTATGTGAAAAAGTAAAGTGTCTTTATGTTATTTTACATAAAGACAGCTTTTGAGAATTTGTTCATTCCTGCCCTCCTCTGAGTCCTTCAGAATCTGTAGAGACCTCTTTCGCTTCTATAAAGCTTTTACAGTCAAAGATCTTATTAATAAGAAATTAGGATCTAGAGAGATCCTGAACTAATCTTGTATGATTCAAGAGCCCTCAGTTTTTAGTAAAAATGTTTCGTGACAGTAAATATTTGAATAAACAATAAAAAGTTGTTTCATGACAGTGTTTTCACAAAACATCTTCACCCCATAGTTGTGCAATCAGAGTTATGTCATTGGGCTCTTGATAAGAAAGGAGAAACACCGTTCAGATTAGTTTTACCAAGGACAAAAATATCGTGGTATAACCAATATCTCTTCAGTTATTCCTCAATGATACCGAGACTGAAGATTTGGACTTCGTTTTCTTCCCCCACTTTAAGGACACAGGAATAAAAACATATGCAATTATATTAGCAGTCAAACAGGAAACTTCCAGCTTCCCCAATCCTGACTCATCTCATTGTCGATTAAATTTTCTACTTCATCGTCGCAATTCTAGTGTCTCCCTCAGTCATATGGTCCTTTTGCTCCCAGTTTCCTAATCTGGATTCTTATCAATTAAATACTGGTTCTTAAAATAGTTGAATTGGCTAGTTGGTTTTCCAAATACAATCTCAAAGTACGTCCTATTCGCTAATTTAAATATGTTACCATAGTGCTGTCATATATAAACTCTAGGAACCATGTCATCCTGACACCGTAGGGATGTGTCTTGTCCGGTTTGTCGTTCGCCGCTGCCTTTGAACTTTTCCCCTCAAGGTACAGTACACTGATTTCTCATCATATGCAGATGACCTCAAATTATATATAAAATCAAAAGACCCTGAACAAACCCACCTCATAAATCAGCGAGTCGCTGTCCTAATCAACAGTCTTGTAGCCTATCTATTGCAGATATGTCTGGAGCTAAACATATCTATATCAGCTCAAATCACATTTACAAAAAAGAGAATCAAGATTGATATCAGAGCCTATCACAACGGAGTGCAGATAAGGAAAGTGAAGTCTCACACTCACCTCGGCTTGACTTGGGACGAGGACCTCACTTTTCAGAACCATTTTTCGACCATGAAAACAAAGACTTTCTCTGCGATGTCGGCAATTCGACAAGAGCTGATGGGGTTACTCAATGTCGATGTAGTCGGAGGATATGTCCAGCGGCGCCTACAACCTATCGCTCTATATGCACTAACCTGGTCTTCTTCCCCGACGTCGTATATAAACAGATTCCTGGCAGTCGAGTACTGGGTAATGCGATGTATGAACAGGGTCACAGGAAACGCATTCACCATCTCCAGGTCTGTTTTATATGCTAACCTAAAGATCATCCCTGGAGAGTTCACATAGCATCCAGGAATATTCTTCTTCTGTCTCAGATACTAACTGGTGTGATTTACGCCCCCTGTCTTCATGGAGTTATCTCTACTCCACGTGCTGGACGCAGTAGTGACAACCCCTACTTACCGTTGCATTCTACACTGTCCAACCTGTGCTGTCTGAAGAACTTTTTTATGAACAACGCAATCGCCCTTTTCAATTCATTGTCAATAGACCCTGTGAAATACTCTGAAGACAAGCAGTACAGAGTGAAGTCCTCTCTGAAACGCACAACTTGCTTGAACTATAGAAGTACAGTATAAAGAAACTTGAACTTGAAAAAGGCTAGGAACTTGAACTTTACGAATAAGATGGAATGACCAACATATAAAATAACTGTTGGACATCTACTTTTATATGATACTGTGAATAATTTCCTCTTTTAATTTTGTCGATAATTACATTCTTTAAATAATACTGTAAATGGTTTGCACTTTTGAAAATATTGTAAATAATTGCACTTTGGTAAGTATTGTAAAAATTGCCATTCCTGCATTTTGTACACCCTTCTAGCCGGTCGGCTGTGTAAAATGGGTGAAAGCAATCACTTGCCATAATAATAAACGGATTTAATAATAATAATATTTGGTGAGCAGGGATCAGCACCTATGCAGGTGCACCTATAACAGCTATGCATGGATCTGCATAGGTGCAGATCCCTGCATAGCTGTTATAATCCCTGCATAGCATCAATGTCCCGGAACTATACCATTTCCTCTGTCACAGGCACAACTCCTCTCAACGGTCAGAATAAACAGGAAAGTAAGTGAAGGGATATGATATCATAAGAACGATAGCGATTGACTTCCGACTGGTCAACCAGAGACCCATGAAGCTTAATCTACCTACTCAAAATCAATTCTCTTCTAATTATGTACATTGATTTTAAACCTCGATTTAAAAAAAAAAAAAACGATTTTTTGTTATCAATCGATATTCTTGAAGAATGCATACATTTATATCCTTCCCTTATTTCTATTAATTGTATTATCTTCACATTTTAAAAATTTTGAAATTATCGGGAGAAGAACCCAGAGGCCCACATCTGATGAGTATGGGCTCTTGGCACACCCAGGGTCCTGAGCTGGATATCATCATTCTTCTCTCTCTCTCTCTCTCTCTCTCTCTCTCTCTCTCTCTCTCTCTCTCTCTCTCTCTCAGGGTAACTCGGGAATTTTTGGCTGGTGCAGCATAAGCCTCAAGCTTCCTTGCGCCATATGACTAATGATAATAATAATAAGGGGAAGGGATTTTATCAAAGAAACGTTAAAGAAACTATTTCTCAATATTGAGAAAATTTAAAGATATGCCAATTAATAGAAACAAGGGGGAGATTTAAAAGGAAATATCGGTAATAAAATTCTTATGAAATACAATGCCAGAAAAAGAAAGCATTTAATCTTGTTATCAAATATCAACTCGTGGGTAGTACAGTTGGTAGGATCGCCCACCTCCCCACACCGGATGAAAGAAGACCCGAGTTCGAATACCGTCGATGACGGGAGGAATTTTTATGGGTCTTTTTCACAACGTGGCTGACTTAGTCGGTCTCAGGCGAGGGTAGCGTGGTTTTCCCTCCATGTCGGGTTTTTTGTTCAGAAAATTGACCTCAGAACACAAGGAGCAAAATGGCCTTAGTCGCCGATTCTCCTAAAACCAAACCAACTGGTTTGTACTGTACTTAACTGGGTGTCTATGAGTGGCGTGGCGGAAAATCCGAGCGACCACTCAAAAAACTATTTCTGAAAATATTCAGGGTGTGAGAACTCCAAGGCCGACCGGGCTAGCCAGGTGGGTAAAGTGCCTGCCTGGCAACCCAAAAGTATAAGTATGTTATGTTGAGGGTAAGACGGCTCCGGCGATTTCTCCCATCTCCGCGTATGTTCTACGTATCGAGTGACACTACCTTGTCTATGCCAGAGGTTTAAAAATAATGTATGGGTCATGTGGTATATAGTTTGTTGTGCCCATTGTTCATACGGCCTGTTGGCCGCCGGGGAGTGAAAGTGAAAGTGTATTGATGTCTAACGGCACCAGAGGTTTCCCCCATCTCCGCGTTGCTTTCATTGTGGGTGTACCAGTTCACTGGGAAATGCCAGAGATTTACTGGATTTACCAGTTCACTGGGAAATGCCACTTTTTCCCCGTGGAGGCAGACCAGGAACCCAGTAGACTCATTTACTCTGGCAGGTCCTGCCGCATAGTTTCCTGAGATTTCGGCGGTTAGGACCTATAAAAAAAAAAAAAAATTAACTAATCGATTGCGCGATGGTGGTGTCGATTGAATTTGAAAAGGCCAAAATATGGGCGAAAGGTGATTTGACATGCTTAAATTTAGGTGTGTGGGAATTTCGCAAGCGTACAGATGGAGAGGGGAGGGAGAGTGAAGAATGGGGGAGAAAGGCAGAAGTATGGGGCCAATAGAGAAGGTGGCCCCAGGTTTCAGTGGGGCAGGTCCATGCACCACTAGAAAGGAAAAGTGGGGATGGCAAGGAGGGAAGGAGACGAGGGGAAAAAACCCGTTCCCTCCCTTCCCCCCAGGGGAATTTAATTCAAAGATGAAGGGGGGCTAGGGTGCCCTCTTCAGGTCGCCATGTGGCATTTGGCAATTAAGCTGCACTTTGTTTTATCGTTTCTAGTTGCATAATTTATGGGGCTAGCCCCGTCCTTGTGTTTTCTTATTCCTGCTTTAGGTGTTTTCTTTGGAGAGATTGGTTCCTTATTTGTCTCAGCTGGTGGAAAATCACTGTCAGCCAGGCGCTGCGTCCACCATTATTGTTTGGCTGGGTCGGGTTATCTCAATTTGTCTTTGAGTGGTCAGGAGGATTGATCATTGTAATTGAGAGTCAAACTCAATGTCTCTTGGGATGTCTTGTCCTTATGTGATTTTGCTTACGACATTCTCTTCAGTGGATCTTCTCGTCAGTTCCTGATCGCATTTCGAGTTCTTCTTCTTGTGAAGAGGTCCCAGGCAAATCTGGACAGGATTTGGTATTCGTCCCTTGAATCCAATAGGTGATATTCTTGCTGTTGGGGTATGAATCTTAGTCTCGTTATGAAGATACCCCGCAGGTCCTCGTATATGGGGCACTGGTACATCAGATGCTCCCAGCTTTCTCTTTCTTCACAAGGACAGTTTGGATCTTGGAGTATATCCAGAATGGCGAGTTTGTCATTAAAGGGTCCGTGGCCAGTCAGCATGAAGGTTGTGTAGAGGCCCGGGTGGAGCCACGCAGGTGACTTTGGGTAGGTTTTTTCTACAAGGGGGATGAATTTCCTTGTTACCTCGCCCTTGTGCGAGGTGGACCAGTCTGCCACGTTTGTTTCAAGTGTACCTGCAATCGTGCTTTCTATTGTTTTTCTCCGTTTTCCGGTTCTATTGTATGCCCCAAGAAGGTAATGGTAATCCCTTTCATTATGTAATATGTCAGGCCACATCTAATGATTTCCAGATCCAGCGGCAAGACTCCCGCTAGAATCTGGAGCGCCTCTGTGCTGACTGTATTACAAGCTCGCGTTATTTTCAACAATATTGACCGTTGTATTGAGTTCAGGATCCTTTTGTGGGTTACAGTTGTCATTTTGTGGTAGAACGTGGCAGCTGCGTATGTGATTATGGGGATAAAAGTGTCTTTGTAATAAAGAGCCAGTGTTCTTTTGTTTAGTTCTCAGTCTCGTCGCGTGACTCAGACTACCATGGCAACATAGTTACTAATTTTCTTTCTGAATTGTATGAGGTGTGGCCTGAACGTGAGCTTTGTGTCGAGGATTATGCCAAGATATCTCATTGCGGTGGCGAACCTGACTGTGACTCCGTTTATTTTTATCTGTGTGGGTCTTCTTGGATCAAGGGTTTCCCTGAGGAGTATAGATGTTGTTTTGGTGGGCGATATTACCAAGTAGTTCGCTTCTGCCCATTCCTGTAGAGTGATGAGGGCTCTGTTTGCTGCTATTTCCAACTGGGCTCTGGAGTTAGCCGCCACTGTCAATATTAGGACGTCGGCGAATGCCTGTGACTTGACGTCTCCCAGGTCGATACGCAGGAACTCATTGAAGACGAAATTCCACAACAGTGGGCCCAAAACTGACCCTTGCGGGCATCCTCTGTGTACTTCTCTGGCTAATCTTTGGTAAGAGGTTATGACTTCTATGTTTCGCTGTGAGAGGTAGGAGCTGATGGCATGAAAGAGGTTTATTGGAGTTTGCACCTGTTGGAGACTGCCAAGGACGCTTGGCCACCAGAGGGGGTCGAACGCCCCGGCAAAGTCCACCGAAATGGCCAGGAAGTATTTGCTTTGGCATTCTTCCACTGCAATGAGGAGATTCCTCATGACGTCTGTTGTGGAGGATCCACAACAGACGCCATGAGGAATCTCCTCATGACGCCAACAGACGCCTTGAAGCCATATTGGTTTGGTGCATTTAAGTCCACTGCTGTATAGTGTTGCTGAAGTCGCTTGTGTAGAAGTCTTTCATAGAGTTTACTTGCCATGGTTAGGAGTGCTATTGGCCTGTATGATTCTGGTTGTTCAGGGTTCTTGCCAGGATTTTTGAGGATTAATTTTAGACTAGCTGCTCTCCACAGTTTTGGGAAGTATCCTGCTTTCAGACAGCAGTTATATAGGTGCAGAAGTAGTTGGGTGCCAATTCAACCAATCGCTTGACGATCTCAGGTTCCATCTGGTCTGTGCCAGGGCACTTTTTGTTTCTAATCCTTGTTGCCGCCTGCTCCAGCTCTTCCAAGGTGAAGGGGGGTTTCCTGTGCTTCTGGATCATAGTTATCATTCTGGTGGCAGAGTTCTCGCTGTTGTTCAGTTCTCGGCGCCACTTACTCCCTGTAGATAGTATCCAGAATGTTGTTTATCGATTGTTCCCATGTAGTGGTTAGCTGGCCTTGGGGAGTTCTTGTTGTTGTGAGTACCTCGCCTCTAGGGAGTTTGTTTGTAGTGACCTTGTACACCACTCCCCAGGGGTCGTTGTTTCCCGTTGTTTTCACTAGTTGTTCCCATGTGTTTCTTTTACTTCTCTGAATCTTGTCTGTATACTGGTTTCTTGCTGTCCTGTATAGTTGTGCGCCGGCCACGTTCTGCGGGCTCACTGGAAGTCCTTTCTTCTTCATTCTACCTCCTTCCTCAGTTCCAGTAGCTCCAGGGACCACCATGCGACCGCTCCGGACATAGGATTTTTTCTTTTTATTGCAATTTGAGTGACATTTGTTATGAGATCCGTAGTCTTTTGTTGCTGGGCATCCAGCTCAGTCTCCGCTTGGATTTAGCATTAGCATTAGCATTAGCATTAGTAGAGGCATTTGATGCAAGAAAGCAAGCTTATGCAGCATCAGCCAAAAAAAAAAAAGAAAAAAAAAAAAACCACTCCCACTTCACCCCTCTGTTCGTTCAAAATACCTGTCTAGCTGAACCTTAAACTTATTTAGGCTATCAACTTCCACGACAAGGGATGGAAGTCTGTTCCACCAACCAACCACTCGCTGGCTAAAGGCAAATTTCCGCACGTCTATCCTACATCTGTCTTTCCTCAATTTGAATTTATGCCCTCTCAGGTGATTATTCTGAGCGAGAGGAAGAATCCCATCAGCATTGAGCATGCTCAAACCATTCAATGCTTTATACACCTCTATCAGATCACCTCGCTGGTGCCTAGTCTCCAGACACTGTAATTTGCAAATCTTAAGCCTTTCTTCGTAAGAGCACCCCTTTGTTCCATTCACTAATCTTGTTGCCCTTCTCTGTACTCGTTCCAGCAGCTCTACATCCTTCTTGAAATGAGGCCTCCAGGCCTGTATACAGTACTCTAGGTGTGGCCTGATCATTGCCTTATACAAGGGAATAATCACCTCCTTATCCCTGCTAGAAAAATTCCTATATATCATTGACAATACACCATGAGCTACTCTTGCAGCCCGTCTGCACTGCTCAGAGAACTTCATATCTGCCTGCACAACCACCCCCAGGTCCCTTTCATTCTCTACCACTGTCAGTGCAATACCACAGAGTTGATACGTTGCTCTGGGGTTGCTGTTTCCCATGTGTAGTACTTTACATTTGTCAATGTTAAACTTCATTTGCCACCTCTCAGCCCATCTGCTCAACCTTTCCAGATCCTGTTGCAGCAGCATAGTGTCAGTAGTGTCCTTGACAACCCTGCCTACCTTTGTATCGTCTGCAAACTTCGACATTAAGCGTGATATACCATCATCAATATCATTTATGAATACAGAAAACAATAATGGACCCAACACTGAGCCCTGAGGGACTCCACTAATAACATTAGTCCACGACGAGCAGTGTCCATTGATTACCACTCTCTGTCTTCTCCCCCTCAGCCACCCCTTTACCCACAGCAGCAATTTGCCTCCAATGTTACACTGCTCCAATTTGTGCAGCAGTCTTCCATGTGCAACAGTATCAAAAGCCTTTCTAAGATCCAAGTATATAATATCAAAGTTATTCCCTGCATCCAGTTCCTTTGTGACTGCATCATAGTATCCAATCAAATTGGTCAGACAAGACTTCCCCTTAACAAAACCATGCTGTATCCGAGCTATAACTGAAGTCTTGTCTAAATGATCCTGCAGTGCTTCTTTAACTAGTGCCTCCATTAATTTTCCTGGAAGTGAAGTTAAACTCACAGGTCTATAATTGCTTGTGTCAGCTTTTGATCCTCCTTTGTGAATTGGGATCACATTTGCACATCTCCAGTCTATGGGTACCTCCCCTGAGTCCAAGGAAGCTCTCATAATTATGGCTAAGGGTTTGCTTACTTCCTTTGCTGCCTCCTTTAATATAACTGGATAGATCCCATCAACCCCAGGTGCCTTTCTTGTGTTTATCTTCAACAATTTCTCCTCCACTTTACTCTCAGTTATTACAAGATTCTCTAGCTTACTGCTAGAGTTGAATACACCTCTGGCTTTCCCCTCGCTAAATAACTCCTCATGTGTGAATGTCGATGCAAAATATTCATTTAGTTTGTTAGCTACCTGAGCAGGATCATCAACAGTTGACCCATCGATATCAAGTGGACCAATCTGATTCATCCCCTTCCTTCCTTCTAGAATTTACATAAGTGAAGAACTCTTTGCTGTTTTTCTTTGCATCCCTTGCCAAAGATTTCTCGTAATCTGCCTTCGCCTGCCTAACCTCCTTTGTAACTTGGTTACAGATCAACTTGTATCTATCATAGGCTTCTGTGTCATGTGTTAATTTGTATGTATCCCATGCATGTTTCTTCTCTGCCATATGCCTCATCAGTTCATCTGACATCCATTTAGGCCTAAACCTTGAACAATATTTCTTAGTTGGTATGTAAAGCCTAGTAGCTTCCAAGATAAGTTCTTTGAATGCTTCCCATTTTGCATTTACTGTTGGTAACATCATCAGTTGGTCCCACTGTATAGAATTTAAATACTGTCTCAGTCCATCGTCGTCGCCTTTACGAAAGCAATAACCCTACCCTTTACCCCTAATGGTAGTTACCTCTTTGAGTAAATCCCACTTCAGCACACTGTGATCACTGCCACCTAGTGGTTCATTTATCTGCAGATTCTTAATGCATGAAGAATCACTGCTGATAATCAAATCAAGAGTATTCCTCCCTCTAGTTGCCTCCCGAACATGCTGATGTAGAAATAATCATCCAATAAATCCACAAAAGCCTTGCTAGTGTGTGAGTGACCAGCCCACAAATTCCAGTCAATATCTGGGAAATTAAAATCTCCCATTATAAGACACTCTGATTTACTGGCCCACTCTATTTCCCTGTACAGTTCCTTATTATACTCATCAGAGTCATTAGGCCTTTAGCACATTCCTACTCTCAATTTTGATCTCCCAATGCTTATGTCACACCAAACTGACTCGACACTGCACTGTCCAGCGATGTCTACTGGCTTACCTTCCTTGGATTTTATGTATTTCTTAACTAATAGCATAACCCCTCCTCCCTTCCTATCCAGTCTATCTTTTCTGTAGACGTTGTACCCCCCAAATTCCACTTCTGCATTCCTTATATCTGTGTGACACCAAGTCTCTGATATCCCAACAATATCTGCCTTTGAATTTTTGAGCAATACCTCAAATTCATCAAATTTATTTACTAAACTCCTAGCATTGGTGTACACGCAAGTATACATGCACCTATTTCTATTCTTAGCTACCCTAACACAACCCATGTGTTTACTTGTACCGCAAATGACTCCCAGCAGTCTCTGAAATATCCTGAATCTTGTTTTTCAGGCTTCTGCTCATTCCAATAGAAGCAGTGCAAGAATCTCTTTCACCTCTGCCAGTGGCTACTGTTAATCTATTTGTCTTTGTATCCCCCCAAGCTAGCAGTTTTCCGACCCACCTAACACTGCCTGGATAGCATCAGCAAATATTCTTGCACCCTTTCTATTTAAGTGTATCCCATCCCTGTAGAAGCAATCCCTCCTGTTAACAAGTACAGTCCAGGCTGAAAAAAATTCTACCCCTTGAGCCTTGCACAATCTTTCCAGGGCCGAATTGATCGACAAGGCTCTCATCATATACTCCTATCGTGTCTGGGCAGAATTGGAGACACTTTCAAATTCAACCCTAATTCATGGCTTTTTTTCAACAGTGACCTGTTCTTGTTAAGTAATTTCGCCGGTCTCCTACTCTTGATATCGTTAGTGCCCACGTGTACAACTATATCACCTGTTGTGCCCTTAAAAGATGATATCTGCTGTAGAACGTCATCAACCTTTGCCCCTGGCAGACATACCCTTTCTTGACATCTAGAGTGGATGATTGCTTCAGTGAGCGTTTCTTCAAAGAGGTTCCAATCAGCTTTGTTGATGGCGAACCTACTGAGCTGATGCTTAGTTGCTGAAATTCTGGCAAGGTTTCTTTTGTTCCGGAAGGTGATTACCCGATGGTTCGATGTGGTCCAGGAGTTCTCTACCCTCCAGTCTACGACATGTGAGGCCAAATTGGTTGTGGCGAGTGAGATATCAATCGTCGCCTCCCACTGTAGGTTGCAAAAGGTTTTGAGCTGGTTCGGTTTGTTTAGGACAGTCAGCCATGATCCAGAGAGGAACTCTTGCAGGAGCTCCCTGTTGCGGGTCCCTCTTCTATCCTCTGTGGTGCTGTGCCATGTAGGCGATCTGCAGTTGACGTCCGATCCATTGATTATTTTTTGTTCTGGTAATATGTCTAGGAGGTGCTGCAGGTAGTTCGTAGCTGGAGTGATATCCTGTCCCGGTCGGCAGTAGAAGGAGACCACAAAGAAGTCCCCAATTGGCGAGATCACGTGGGCACAAAAAAATTATTATTTTAGGGTTACCCGTAATTAAATACATTAACCCGTATTTGTGTCTGTAAATTGCGTATGTTCTATGGTTGATTTGCCTGTTTTGCTGGACGAAAAAACCCCAGTTACTGGGGAGAAAAACCTTGCTATCTATGCCTGAGACCAACTAACTCAGCCACGGAGTGAAAAAAGCCCATTAAAGTTCCTCGCGTCATCGACAGGATTCGAACCCAGGCCTTTTCCACCCGGTGTGGGGAGGACGGTGACGATACCACTGTGCTACCAGCGCAGACATCACGAGGGCACAGACTGCCCACGACGAACACAGCTGTCTGACTTTTGTCACCGTTATGTTAGGGTTTCGCACTATTATTGCTGCCCATGGGGTGTCGCCATCATTTTGGATGAGCTTGTAGGCTAAAGGGTAGCTTCTTATGTTTTTTACCATGAGTGTATTACACTCATGGCTGATACCCTGAATTAGAAGAATATTAGCCCCCTCCTCATCGGCGTTCAGTCTCAGCTGGTCGGCAACCGCTTTAGCCCTCTGTGCATTGTGCTGGAAAATCTTAACCACTGTGCAGTTATAATTTTTTTTTCCGCGTGTCCCCATAATCGGTTCTGTTTTGGTATATTCCTTTAGCTTTAATATAACATGGGCACTTTGAATCTCTTACTGAGTGGTTTGCATCCATTTTTTTGTGTTTTGCAGTTTGCGCATGTAGGGTTTTTGCTCTTATTTGGGCAATTTCTGAACTCGTGCCCCTTTTCTGTACAGTGTCCACAGGTCAGAGCCTTCTGCACACACTTGTGGGTGCTGTGGCCAAACTTCAGACATCTGAAACATTTCGGCACCACCACCACATGTTCCTTGAATCTATGTGAGCTCCATTGCACATAAAGTCGGGTCAGGTCCCTTACAGTCCGCCATGCATCTGGTGTGAATTCAACAGCCCAATTTCGAGCATTATTATCTCTGGACATAGTCGAGTACCACGGGGTTATAAGTTCCTTACACTTCCGGTCTGGGATGATCTCCTGTAGGTTTCTCTCATAGATTTCCTCTACTAGGTCTTGTGGGCCAATGTCCTTGGTAGACCAAATATGATCGCCGTTGGGCCCCTCCTTCTAGGGGTTTCCGCCTGCAGTCCCAGAGTTGCCAGCTTGGGGTTTTGCATGATCGCTTGTATTTCTCCTTTAGTCTCCATCTCAATGGCGATTCCGGTGCTCCTCATCTTTCTAATTGCCTTTATCCGTGTTCTTTTAAGGTCTTCTTTCATGGATACCATGATTTTAGCTTTGATAACCTCGCTTGTTGTTTCTTGCTTCCCGTTCTTTGGTCGTACAATTACTAGGTTTCGAGTTTTTAAGAGGGTTTTCCTCTTTGGCTGTGCCTGGTCAGCTTAATTTGTAGCTATAACTGTGGCCCGTGTCCTGTGCGTAGGATGGGGCGCGCTGTGGTATATGGTTTCCACTATCCGCTTGGAGGACCTCCAGAACTGCAATCACTTTCTGGTGCTCCTCTTTTGTTTTAAGCAGTATTGTTTCCAGTTTTGTCCATCGTAGGACAATCTCTGCTCTTAGCATGGGGGATATTCTACTGCTATTGTCTTTCATAATGGTCTCTAACTCTGTTTGTAAGATTAAGGACTGCTCCAGGACTGTCCCCTGGGGAAGGGTAGGGTCCAATGGAGGGTTTTTGTCCCCCTGCCTTTGGTCTTCGATACTTTTATGCTGCTCTGGCGGTTCCTTGGCTTCACTAATGCTGCGCGTTTCTCGGTCCAATTTTAGGCCCATTCTTCTTCTTCTTCTTCTTCTTCTTCTTCTTCTTCTTCTATTCTTCCATTTTGTGGTCTCCCGTCTTTGTTCTTCAGGGTCATCAACTCTTTCAATTGGAGTTTGTTCCATCATGACATCCTCAGATTGGCTTTGTGTCATTTGGGGTTATTTCCACAATTTCATTTTCCATTCTGTAAAGTTTCCGGATTAACGAGGTTTTCCGAATTAGCAGTTCCTAGTTGTAGTACTTTATTGTAGGCTCCAAGAGCTGCTGAAGGATTCAAACCACAAGTCCGTGGGTATATTTGTTGCCCTATAATCAACGGGAGAAGTTTTGGGCTCTCCCCCCCACTGGCAGGTGGGCGGAGCAATATGGCCTTAGTTGCCAATGCTCCTAAAAACCAAATAACAAACAACTGGCAGGTGGGGGAAGGAACGCCAAATAACTCTGTATAGTGCCTTCAGATGGAAATTAGTGAAATGCAGCAGTCAAGGTCACAGCTGAAGGAGTAGATGTCAATGCACTAATCCCTGCGCCGGAGGGAAATACTACACATTCCGTTGTCACACAAGGGGGTATACATTTTGTAGTCACACAAGCCTCACATGTCAAGTGCAGGGTATTTGCGTGGAAACCGCAGTATAATTGCCTCTCTATAGCCCTGTTGTCAGCCGCATGGTGACCAGTACGCTCTGGCAACAAAGGATATAGATAAAAAACATAACCTGCAAAGTTCCCCGTAAATAAGCAAAAGTTTCTAACCCTGAGATCCACTGTAGCAGTTCTACTAAAGAGTACACTTTTAGGAAGCCCGATGCAAGAATTAATGTTGAGGAAAAAACATAGCGAATAATTCTCCGCATCTGGATTGAGAGGAGCCCTTTCCCGGGTTCACTGCAACCGGTGCAATGAACCCGGGCCCTGAAATTACTCTATTGAAATTTTAATTCGAGGCCCTGTCCATTACAATTCGAAGCCCTGTCGCAGCCTCGAATTGTATTCTACTCTGGAAATCGCAGGCTTCTTATTATTGGCGAAATGCAACGGATCGAACAGCCTAATTTCCTTAGTTGAAAATAGAGGCGAGTGACCCACATGTAAGATAAAACTTTTTGAAGATAGCGACAACTGTCTTTTCAGTCTGTCCATTTCTTCATCGTACTTTCACACGGAGCATTTCTCCGAAAGGGAACGTTGAGCTCGCGATAATCTCAGACTTGTCTGACAGGAGTATAATGAAGGATACCCGCGAGTCGTTCATTAATGATGTTATTGGAGAGAACCCTGCTCATAACAGACTATTGAATATAACATAGGACACTAATACGAGTATTGAATCCAATAAGAGGTGGTATTTTCTGCAGCAACTTTTAATGACTTCAATGTGAGGAGCGTCTACTTTTGCAGCGCCACACTGTCGTCATGTGCCTGCTACTAATAGGGTCAACACACCACGTGACGGGAAAATAAGTCTGTAGCAAAAGGACGCTGCGAGTTTAGTTTTCGTTTAGTTTTTTTGAGCCGTCAGCCACAGATACTGAGTACGCCTCGTGTAATATTTGAAGGTGAGAGCTGTCGAGCCCTTTTTAACTTCGGCTTTCCTAAAATAAAGAAACATGTTGTGGTTCTTAACATAAGCAGGTAAGGATTGCAATGGCGTAACTTTGTAATCTTTTAAAGGATGTTTTGCTACTGGTTAACCCTTTCGTTCCAGCAAACACGGCTCAGTTGGGCAGTCAATGGCAACTTTGTGCTGCCTTATACGGAAACTTGGGCATGCGCGTCTCTGAGAATTTTCAATGGGGAATGACCAAATAGGCAGCAGCATTAATTTGATTTTGTTTAGTTTATTTGTTTATTGAAAATAATAATGTATAAAGGAGTATCCACAATAAATCCCTCAATAATAATAACAAATTAAATAAATAATAAACCTCTCTGACAGCTCCGTATCTGAAGATTAAACTCTCCCTAACAACCATCTCCTCTGTCAATAAACACACTGATCTTTTTAGACAATATTTTCAACTTTAATGCAAAACAATCTCCAAGCAACGTCAATCAGCTCAAAACAGAATTTATAAAGGAAATGTTGATTCTGAGGCAAATATTCGTGTCTTCCATTAAAAAAAAAACACATCTCTTTGCTTTTATGTATGGTTCTGAAATCTGTTCTTCTGTTGTTCCCTCCCTTCACTTTAAGGGGGGGGAGGGGCTCTCTCATATTTTTACATGAGCTAGCCATAAATGCGGTTACTATTTTATCACTTAGTGGCCTTCATGTAGGAAAATGTCAACTTGTACCTCAGGTGAGGGGGATTCAGGATAAATCGATATATACTTTTTCTAAAATGTTTCTTCTATCAGGCTCAGGCTCATCTTGGCAAGTCTTGCCGGAAAATCATGATTGTATCTGACCCCCTCCCTTTAATGTGACAAGACTCACAAAATTGATGTTGATTTATTCTCTGCTGACCATTAAATGAAAAGAAATTGTAGAGATTATTCTCTTTGAAATGGATAAGTTTATCTGTTTGTAATACCATCCGTGTTTTGTTGTATTATTATTATATTTATTATTTTTTTTAAATTATCTATGTTATATTCAATTATTACTGTGCCTTTATTTCGAATCTCGATATAATGTTACTCTTGCATTCTCTTGCTGTAAACCCTTCTGGTTACAAACTGTACTGGTTGGGAAACGGGTTGTTTCAACCCGTTTCCCAACCAGTACAAATTGTCTCAACCCTGAACAAGTTCTATAATATATTCCAAACCAAAATTGATTTTTATAATAATAATAATATTGATCAGCTGACGACCTTACCAACTGCAAATTTTAAATGGGAACCATTCTGAGAATTAATTGTAGAAGCTACTAAACTGAAGACATTTTTAAACCTTTCGACCTTTCAGATCTAGAAGATCTAAAAATATTATATTGTAAACGCTACTGAACTTCAACCTTCAGACCTTTTAGATCCAAACACATGTTAGATGAACTGATGAGACTAGTGACAGAGAATAAAAATGCGTGAGATAATTAAAAATTATCAAAGGAAACAGAAACATGCTTTTTAGGAGAAATCTTTGGCTAAGAATGCGAATTAAAGTAGCAAAGAATTGTTTGCTTAAAGCTAGAAGGAATGGAATGAACCGCGTATTGGCACACAAGATATGAATGACAAACTATTGATGATCCTGTTCGGGTTGCAGACAAACTGAATAAATATTTTGTATTCACTCGTGAAAAAGGTTTTAGAGATGGGAATACCAGAAGTACACCAAGTTATAACCGAGAGCTAAATGATTTTAGGACAACTGAGAAGAAAGTAGAAGAGAAATTGCTGAAGCAAATAAAATAAACAGTTGTTTCTTTTAATATAACTGCACAGACCTTCCTAATAGCGCGTTGAGTGACAATCACTTTCATCCAGCGTGTATCCATTTCATGAGACCACGGAAGTGTCCTTTTTTCCGCTTCCTTGAATATCATTATGAGAGCGTTCTTGGGTCTGGGTGGCAGATCTCTACAGCTTGGAGATATGCAAACTTCTTTCCTGTTCTTGGAGGGGGAGGAGGATCGTAGCGAAGTGAGTAATTACACACTACTTCTGCACCAGGGAAAATAATGGTGGTCAAAGAAGTAATGATTGGATCATATTGACAGGAATGCAGTTTTATGGCCTTTTTTAGGTTGTTGGTTGTTACAAGCGCATACCATATATAATATGTCTGTAAATTGCGTGTGCTTTGAAGTCGATTTACTGTTTGCTGGACGAAAACCCCGAGTTGCTGGCAGAAAATACCGTGCCACCCTTGCCTGAGACCGACTAACTCAGCCACGTTGTGAAAAAAGACGTATAAGAATTCCTCGCGTCATTGATGGGATTTGAACTGTCTTTTTGCGTCCGGCGTTGGGAGATTATACTTCTAACCAGGCGCCGGTGATTATACTTCTAATCAGGAGGGCTGTATTCACAGCATAGATGTGTTAAGGGGGAGATCTTCTCTAACCAGTCTGATTCAGACACAATACACGTGGGTAGATGAAATAACTTTCTGGGTGACCCTAATAAATAGTGTTTTTTTTTTTTTTTTTTTAACCAGTATGATTGGATACGCCGACAGGGCTAGCCAGATGGGTAAAGTGCCTGCCTGGCAACCCAAAGATCGCGGGTTCGAATCCCGCCTCGGGCTTGGATCAAAGTACTGCAAAAACCTTGGGAGGTGCACTATGGCCACAGAAGCCGATGCGCCAACAACTACCAAAAAAAAAAAAAAAAAATTATTGGATACTACACTCATAGCCCAAAGAATTACGACCACCTTCCTAATAGCGTGTTGGGCCGCCTTTTTCCAATGACAACCGCTTCACTTTGCTTGGCATCGATTCTTGGAGACGGTGGCTGATGTCTTCAGGTATCATGCACCAAGTGGCCAGAAGAACGTTCTGGAGCGAGGCATTGGCGTGGACTAGCGAATGATGTGTTCCACTGAATTCCATCCCATTCTGGTCGCCAAATTCCACATGCGGTGGAATTTGGCGACCAGAATAGGAGGCGAAATTCTCGGACATGATCCTCAAACCAGTCCTGCACAACGCGGGCCTTCGGACGCGGTGAGTTGTCTTGTTGAAAGAGTTCAGTGCCATCTCGATAGATGCTCACCCTTTAGGGAAAAAACTTGTTCCGAAATAATGCCGAGCTGCGATCTAGCGGTATGGGGAATGAGGGGATCAAGTGATGTCCTTGAAAACATCATCATTCAAACCATGATACATCCCGCTGCCAGCCTGTCTTTGTCCAACTATGCAGTCTGGTTGCAGATGTTCACCTGCTTGCTGTCGAATATGTACCTGTCCATTGCCGTAGCCTAGTGGTCAGGTGCGCGGGTGCATAAGTACACGTGCCTTGAGTGACCGGGGTTCAAGCCCGTGACTGCTGAATACGGTGCTGTTTCTTGTATTCTGTCTATCTTGTTAACTCCTCTGACTGTTTGGTCGTCCCGGAGTATAAACAGAACATTTATTTATTCATTGGCATGATCGAGCTGGAACATTGATTCATCAGACCAAGAGGCTCTTTTTCAGTCGTACAATGTCCAGGAATGGTGCTTCCGCGCCCACTGCAAGCATTGATGGTCGGTCAACATGGGCACATGAACAGATAGCCAGCGGAACAGGCGACCTGTTCATGTTCATCCATAAGAATATCCGCTGGATGATGTGCTCAGAAACGTTTCTCTGTGCGCCCTGGTTGCACTTCGCCATTAACTGAGGGATCGCGAACAGTCTGGTTTCGGATCATTCCATAACCTCGAAGAGCCGACAATGCCTGAGGTTGAGGATATGCTGGGCCCCATCTTTCCAGTGCCTCAAAGCATTCCCAGTTCAAACTTCGTCAGTTTCTTCCCTTTCCCCATTGCACGGGCTTCGTACCGACAAACTGGCAAGCACTATATGTGCTGGCCGGTCGGTGATATCACTCATAGGGATTCGTCCACTCGTGAAGACAGTGGTGGTCATAATATTTTTGCGCTTGCGTGTACGGGTTTTGTTATTATATTTATGATGAAAACATCTTTGGCGGCACCTACTGAAGAAAACCGATTGGGAACGAAAATGCGAGATGGAAACGCTTACGTTACTCCCAACTAGTCTCTGACCTTGAACTGGCTTATCTACTTCCGCCTCTCTTCTCCTACCTCGGTCATTAACGTTGATTCAGTAGAGTAAGTAGCGGACGTGAGCATAAAACGTTATATCGTTCACTTCTGTTCTAAAATGAAATGCAGAGGTATTGTTTAAGAACGCAACAATACAAATTGCTGCAGTAGTGAAATATTTGTATTGATCTGATTGTTGATGCCACAATCAAGTTGATATGAACTTGATTGTGACGTCATACTATTCTCTCGAAAAATTTCTTATTGAACATGTATTGCAACCTCAAATTGATGAAATTGTCCAAAAAAAAATAAATGTTCGGATTATTTTTATTCCTAAAACCCTTTAATGTTGTCCAAGCCAAGGATGTTTCCACATAAAATAAAACATCTATTCGTGCGTACAAGGTACGCACGCTGTATTTTTAGGTGCGGCCTCCAGCTCTGAATATATAATACTGTACAGTATTCCAAATGCAGTCTAACCACCTTTGTACAGAGAGAGAGACAGAGACAATGACCTCCTTCTTCCTTCAAGCAGGAGCCCTATATATCATCAGGACATCACGTGCTTTTCTAGCCGCTTGCTTACAATGCATTGAAAATTTCATGTCACACTGAACCATATACCTATTTTTCGTATTTTAACTCTTTTAGCTTCACTTTTAAAATCATTTTTACCTCCTCTCCCTGTCTTATACGTAACTCCAGGATTTCGGTTTCCCAAATGCACAACTTTACATTTAGAAGCATTAAGCTTTAGTTGCCATTTTTTGGACTATATTTTCCCAACGGTTTTATACACTGATATGTGTATAAAACTGAATATATACAATGGCGTATACCATCTTCCTCAAAGTTATGAGCCTGATTTCGACTGTGAATATGGATTAGAAGTATCTGTTCAATTTATCTATTATTTCTGCTAATAGACCTGAATAACATTCCAGTTAGGCAATATCGAATGGAGTATAAAAAGCAGAAGGCCACATATGTGGCCTTCTGCGTTTTATACTCCATTCGATAAAAAGCAGACAGGCTGCTATGACAACTGATGGGATTCTGTTAGTGATATATAGGAACTTTGTCAGCAAGGCATCAACTTGAGTACTGCATACAAATCTTGAACTGTTGGAACGGCTGCAAAGAAGAACAAGATTAAGCAGATGGGTATTCTTTATCATGAAAGACTTGAGTTCTATAATCTATGGAAACTAGATACCTTCAACGAGAATTGAACAATTTAAAGCTTTAAGTGGATTGAGAAAACTAAATGTTGATGCCATCTTTACTGTTTCTTGGACAACACATATAAGTCGGTTAGTTGTTGTAAGGTTTTAGGCGCATGGGCAACTTAGGCTATATTGCACCGTATAGAGAGAGAGAGAGAGAGTGTGTGTGTGTGTGTACGCGCGCGATTTGCTGCTTGCTATACGAAAGATCCCAGTTTCCAGAAAAATACACATGAGTGGACATAATAAAAGGATGGTTGTAGGATAAATGTACGAAAATCTGCTTTCAGCCGAATAGTAACTGATCATTGAAACGAAGTTCATTCTGGTATTGTGGAAGTAGATAGATGGTTCGAAGAAATTTAAGGAAGCTTCATCAAAATGATTAAAGGGACAGACAGATGACGTAAGAGGTTTTTTTTTGTTGTTGTTGTTTTTTGGCTACTGCTGTATAAGCTTGCTTTCTTGCGTCATTTGCCACTATTAAAAAAAATACTTCTCGTTTATACTCCGGCTGTGGGTTTACAATAAATCAGTCAACACAAATTTTAATCGTATTTACCAGTCTACAGGTTTGAACCCAGGTCCCCTCAAAGATTGTCTACTACTGCACTCGCACCCCTGAACCTCGGCTACGTCTGGCCTAACTAAACGACTATTAAAATTATGTATTGTAAACAGGGGTTCTTTAACTTACTGATCTTAGGGGGCATTTGTTGATATTAAATAAGATACAATATTCAGACAGCACTAATTCCTCCTCCTACACCGCTCTACTGGCCAACACACACTCTCTCTAAGGAAAGACACTGCTATCTGTATATATACTGGTGTGCAAAACTTAAGGATCAGTCAGTTTTTCATCTGTAGCTTCTCATAGGAGTGGCCTGGATATGGAAAAAGCATACCAAAGGAACCTCGTGAGGTACAAAGTTTCAAAGTGTATTTGTAAGTTATTAGCGGCTTCCGGGGTTTCCCCCATATCCGCCGTGTGTTAGGCTTTTTCGCCAAGTTGCCGGCTGGAAAAAAAAAAAAAAAAAAAAAAAAAATTAAGTTTAAAATTTTTTTTTTAAATTTGAAGAAAAAAAAAATTAATTTAAAATTTTCAATTTTGAGAAAATTTGCATCTGATAGATGAAATTTGTATTAGGTGTGCATTAGTGTTGTGTTTGCGTTGTGTGTTAGCCGGCACCTGGCATTTAGCAGTAAGGGGCTGCGGGCAGGTTTGTCCCAGCCCCTCACTCCCATCCCTAGCCACGTGGAGGCAGCCAGGATCTACTTTTCTCTAATGTGGACTCGGACTAGGCCGGTCCTGTGGTTGTAATCATTGGGCGCATTGGCGTCCTGCCGTCAGGTTTCACTGTGTGGCCAGGTAATGCTTCAGGGAATGGCCCTTCTGCAGTGACCAGGCCACACCCCTTAGTTTTGTTTTCTATAGCTATATTTATGTTAGATTTTGTTAAAGTTATTGTTTTCTACATTGAAATTAGACATAATATTCAGAGACCTATATGCCCCCGACCCCCACAGGGCCCAATCCTGTCCGTGGGTGTCGGAGAGCACATATGTCTTTACAATGCTATACTTCAGACAGATATATTTGTTTTGGACATGGCGCTTGGGCGTTTGTTGTATTCCATCTCTTGCAGGGCCCAATCCTGGCCAAGAGTGGAGGGAGACACCTATATTATTTTTCTTAAGTACTTATTACTAATGAAGTGTTTAATTACATTAATTATAATATTCTTCAGAGATATGTAGTTAATTAGGACATGGTACTTGGGCAGTTGTATGTGTTCCATCTCTCGCAGGGCCCAATCCTGGCCAAGAGTGGAAGAAGTTATCTATATAATTAAATAAATTAAATATTAGGGAAAAAAAAAAAAGGGAGGATGACATGGCATTCAGTTCATTTTGGGTCTTCCCTCGTGTTCCATCCCTCGCAGGGCCCAATCCTGACCGAGAATGGAGGAGAATATACATGACATGCTAGTCCGCTTTGTCTGGAAAGTCCTCCATCCTTGGTGACCTAAGCATCAGGGACACACTGGATGTACGTGTGCTGAGTGTTGTTCACTGCCAGGGCTGTAGTCAATCCCTTGTTTTCACTGGCACTGAACTGCTTGTAGGGTGTGAATGCTGTAATGTTCAGACATAGGTGCTGCGAGTGAGGGTCCGCATCATGCACCGTGTTTTTGTGTGTCGCTTTCAGTGTCACCATCATTGTTTTGTTCGTGCGGTACGTCTGTGATCCTGGGTGATTGTCAATCGGTTACCCACACACACCAGATATGCCATTGGGCTCTGGCAGTGACCGAGGTAACCGGTCTTGGTGAGCACGGTACTGTTAATTTATGGTTCATACTATGTTCATGACCATTGCTATGGTTCCTGAGAGTCAGGACCATAGTCAACATGTATTGTTTTCAGTGGCACCTATCTGCTTGTGGTGGAGCACTGTGATGTCTGAGACATGGACACTGGGGATGTAAGTCAGTATCATGCTTTTTTGATTCCATTCTCCTTCTTCCTTCTTCCTCCTTCCTTTGTTGTTTTCATTGTCACTATCATTATTTTTACTGTGGTCTAGGCTGATTTCGCATCCTTGCCTATATACTCTAAATGTTCCTTAGGCTTTGGCTACGGCATATTTAACTGGTATTGTTTTCAGTGGCACATAGCTTCTTGTAGTGGAGCACTGTGATGTCTGAGACATGGACACTGGGGATGTAAGTCAGCATCATGCTTCTTGATTCCATACTACTGTGGTCTAGGATGTTTACTCCTCCTTGCCTATACACTCTAAATGTTCCTTAGGCTTAGGCTGTGGCAGAGTTAACTGTTATTAGTGAGTATAGCACTGGCAGTTTATGGTGCATTCAAAGTTATGACCATTGCTATAGTTTTCTGAAATGTCAGGATGGTAGTTTCCATGCATTGTTTTCAGTGGCACATACCTGCTTGCTTCAGGGCACTGTGATGTCTGAGACAGGGGCACTAAGAATTTAGTCCTGTGTCATGCCTCTTGATTTTAGTTTTGTTGTATGTAATGTCACAATTATCCCTTTTTTGTTCATGCATTACTACTGTGATCTGGGATGAGTTCTCTCCATTCTCTATACACTCTAGGTGCTTCTTAGGCTTAGGCAATGACAGATTTAACTGGTCTTGGTGAGCATAGCACTGGTGATTTATGGTACATACAATGTTTATGACCATTGCTATGGATCCTGAGATGTCAGGACCGTAATCAACATGCATTGTTTTCAATGGCACATTTGCTTGTATTAGAGCACTGTAATGTCTGATACATGGGCACTGGGGATGTAGGTCAGTGTCATGCTCCATAATTTTATTTTTGTCGTGTTTAAGGTCACTTTCATTATTTTTACTATATTACTGTGGTCTAGGGTGATTACTCATCATTTCCTATACACTAAATATTCCTTAGGCTTAGGCTATGAGGTACAGAAATTATGAAGGAAACAACACCGACACAACAACGGTACAGAGGGACTTTATTCAAAAATGACTGCCATGATATAGATGCATCACACCAAAGATGGAAAAAAGGGAAGAGGCGGTCCTCAGTAGGAGGAGATATGGCCACCCCTAATGTCGATGCAGGCTTTGCACCGTCTGTCCATACTTACAACAATGTTGATAAGGTCTTGCGGTAACAAGACCTTATCAATCTAACATCGTTCATTCCTCTGCCAGCGTCATCTTCAGCTGGTGAACATTTTCTGGTGGGTGTGGACGTGCCGCTAGGTGTATCCCCAGAGCGTCCCATACGTATTCGATGGGATTTAGATCGGTGGGAAACAGGCAGGCCAATCCATACCAACAATGTCCTCACTTTCCAAAAGCATATCAAAAGCTGCAGTGCGATCGGGTGTGGTGTGGTATTATCATCCATAAACACGAACTCGGAACAGACGCACATGGGAAAGGATTACCTCAGTACAGTAGCGTGCACAGTACCTCCTTCCAGTATCTGGAGTTGTGTACGTTCATCCAAGATAACGCCTCCCCAGACGAGAACATCTCGACCGCCGTATCGATCCCTTTCAGTGACGTTGGCGAGGTGATACCGTGTGCCAACCTCCCACCAGATTAGCTGACGTCCACAATCGCTGCTAAGACTCAATCTACTCCCATCAGTAAACAGTACCTTACCCCATTGCGCTGCTGTCCAGTCCTTGTGTTCCATGCACCACTGTAAACGGTGTCTCCGATGGGTAAGTGTTAAAGGGACACAGCGTACTCGCCGTCGGGCAAACAGTCAACCTTTGTGGGTCGCTTGGCCACAGTAAACCGCGATATCCTGCGTCCTGTGCAGCTGGTTTTCAATGGATCCCTCTTGGCCTGTAGGAGTATATAGCGGTCATCATTGGGCGTTGTTTTTCATGGAGTGGTGCAGTGTACCTACCAAGCGGTGGGCGAGGCCACTAGTGAGAGCAGTGATAGCGTGCATCACATTGCCCAGGAACCAGGTATCCTATGAATTCTGTCCTTTCAGTGTAAAGCTTAGAATAGAACGCGCCGTACGCGCATAAGATCGCACCGACCACGAGAATTATAACCATTGGGCCAAACAGAGAGAGAGAGAGAGAGAGAGAGAGAGAGAGAGAGATAATCTTTATTGCCCTTCACGGCCATAAAGCCAGGGGTTTATAGCCTCCCGATACTTCTGGGATAATCGAACAATTATTTACGAAAAAAAGGTAATTATACAAACGAAAACATATTTTAATACAAAGGAGAGAACTCCTCGCGAGAGTTGGGTCTGATTGAGCTGGCTTAACATCGAGGTAAGAGCACCAGCTCAATCAGACAGGAACAGATGCAAGGTACACATCAGTCATTGCTGATTAGTCCTGCTTGTCATCATTTTTTTCCGGTAAGTCCAGTCAACAGCGAATTTGTTCAGGTCGGCGTCAAGTGCCTGGGTTTTCTTGAGCTGAAGGAGGAACCTCTCCGTGAGATGGAGTCGTGCTGAACGCGAGTAGAGCTCGGGATTGACCCTAAGGGCAGCAGGTTGAATCCTCCAGCCACAGGTATGCAATTATGCCTGTTATCATCTTGACTGTTGCTAGGAGGCGTTGGTCGTCGACTAAGGTGAGAAGCCGTGAAATCCCGATAGAGTCGGCAAGCTGCGAATCAGAGCTGGAAGGTTGTGCTTCCTGTTGGCCCACTTTAGGAGCCAGAATTCTGTGGCAAAGGGTGGTTTCTTTATTGACGGTGCCGCTGACGCCCAAATTTCAGCAGCATAGAGCAACGGTGGAAAGATAACTATTATGTACTTCACGGTTGTCTTTTTATCGGTGATATGTAGGAGATGTTGTTTTGCTAGCCACCGGAGTCTTAAAGCACGTGTGAGGAGCATGTCTATGTGGGCGTTAAATCGAAGTTTGGAGTCGAATACAACGCCTAGATCACGATGGCTGGACACAATTGGGATGAGGGTGTTGCCAACCAAAGAATAGAGAGATGAAGGACTTTGCTTCATTGAATACACCATAAATTCAGACTTAGCAGGATTAATATTGAGCCCAAACTGACACAGGTAAGATGTGACTGCGGTGAGAGTGTTGTTAATTTCCACTTTTACCCGATCTAGGTCTTGACCGGGGATAATGGGAGTGAGTATCTTGAAATAATCCGCATAGCTCAGTAGACACCGAGAATGTGCAACCAGTGGTGAGATAAAGATGAAAACAGAAGGCCCGAAAAGACCCCTCCTTGTGGGACTCCTGCAGTGACGGATCTTGTAAGGATGCGATCTCCTGTATGAAGCTTTATAACCCTGTCGAGCAGAAGAGAGGAGAGAAAGCATAGAATGTTCCCTATGATCTGGAAGTGGCATTCCAGGAGAGTGAGAAGTTGGTTTACTTGGACGACGTCAAATGCGGCCTCAATGTCTAAGTAAATAACAGCTAGTTCTTTCCTTTTCTCAAATGCTGAAAGATAGTATTCGTGGTCGCTAGCAGATTGGTGAGCGTTGATCTGTTTGGAAAGGAGTACAGTATTGAATTTGGGCTGGATTACTGGGCAAGATCTGCTTAGTGAGGATAGGGATTAAGGCCTTCTCCAGGAGCTTCAGCAGGCTGGAGATGGGTCAGTAGTGTTTAGATTGCGATGGCGACTGAACTTTAGCTAAAGGTTTGATGAGATAGTTTTTCCACTGCTGTGGGAAAATCTGGTTCGAGAGTAACTGGTTGAAGATAATTAAAAGTGGCTGAATAATGTACGGACTTAAGCATTTGAGCATGAATTGGGGACTTCATCATCATCACAGGTGGTTGACGAGGCAGATAGAGAATTGATGGCTATGATCAGCTGTTGTTTTGTGATCTGAATGATATTCAACACTTGGTGCTGGGTGGGCTCTGTTGGTTCAAGTTGCAAAGGAGAGTGAAGGTTCACTTTCTTGTATGGAATTTTTCCTTTAGCCAGATCACGGTTAACGTACAATTTGATTGCCTCAGATTTCAGGCGATTAAATTGAGCCCATGTCCTTGAATAAATGATACAATCATTGACATCTTGCGACTGTTTCCGTGTGCGATGGAGCTGTTGCTTCAGCTGGAAACTCATTTTGAGTTCTGAATTCCACCAAAGTCTTGTATATGGACTGATTGTGATTTTTTTAGAGGCAGCATATTTGACAACCGTGTTGATCCAGTTTGTGAGAATGTTCACAGCTAGTTCTGGGTCACAAGTCTCTAAGGTAACCCAGGGAATGAGAGAGGCGGCTCTAATGCACTTATCTACATCAAGTACGTTGAGGCTAGTGATGTCAACCTTTTTTTGTTGTCCTGGCTTCTAATTTGGGGGCTGGCAGATATGCAGTCACATGTATTGGGACATGATCAGAGTCAAATGATGTTTCTGCAATGTAATCAAGGATGCAAAGATTAGAGGCTGGAACTAGATCTAAGAGGCTCAAGATTTAGAAGCTCCAACCAGGGGAAAGATCTAGAACTAGATCTTTCCCTGGTTGGAGCTTCATTAATAAGTTGTAGGTCAGCACATCTCAAGTGTGCAAGAAGATCCTTTATCAGATTAGATAGCTGAGGAGGTAAATTGAAGCCACTGCAAATTAAGTGAGAAGCTGTGGGATGTAGCTGATTGATTAACCAGTTGGATACTTCAAGGATGATTTGCTGGGAAGGCGTTGGGGGGTATATACACCACACAGACGTCGAACGTCACGAAGTTGTGTCCTAACGTAATGGGGATTGCTTCATAATTGGGGCAGTTGCTGGATTTATTATTCAATAGCTTGAAAGCAGATTTCTTGTAAAATATTGCGATGCCTCCACCCTTGCGTGCAATCCAAGATGTGAATACCACCCCATAATCAGCTGGGGCAGCTGCCTCTAGGAAATCTTGATCATCATTGAGCCAGGTTTAGGTGATGGCGAGCAGGACAAAATATCCGGGGAGCACAATTTGCTCCATAGTGTCAAGCTTGTTCCTAAGACTACGCACATTCTGATAAAAGATAATGCAGAAAGGTACTCCCGGTACTTTGATGCGGACGGGTCGTCTCTGACATGGCACTACTTGATTCAGCAGGGCGTGTCTAGGATTGACGAGCACACAGATCAGCATATTGGTGTTTTGTGTCTGTTCCTGGTTGTGGTGATGAGATCTGTGATTGCTATGAATCAGGGTACCATTGGTGGAAGTCCTTTCCATTACTTCTATATCGCTGCCCTTTATGCATGAGATATGGCATAACAAGAACTCCAGCAGGCAGATTTCAGGATTGAAGACTACTTCAAAATCTGCAGCAGCTACATCGATCTTAAAGAAGGCGTAGGTGAGATATTTCGTGGCTAGCTTGGTGACTCTGCCATTCATTTTGAATGCAGCAAGAAGATTTTCCACATCACCAGCTGTGGTAGCAGGGGACAGCCTACTAATAAAGATATTACGCATCTGCTTGTCCATCGTTCCAGTGTTCGCAATTTGCATCTTGCTGAAGTGCGGACTGGTTCCAATAACTTGGGGCTCAGTTCCTTAAGAGTTGGATTACAGGTGAGTGTTCTTTGTTCTTTTGTTCCTTGGCTTGCAATCATTGCATACGTTGTAGTGTCTCTATGGGTCTTTATGTTAGATACAAACGTAATCCCAGTATAATGGTTACCTCTCACGGTGTTTGAGGTGGAGCCACAGTTGCGATATACTTCAGCAGCCAAAGCATTATCTGGTTTCGAGAGGGAGGACCCAATATCTGAGTTTTGTGATCGCGAATAGGTGGAACTTGGCAGGTTCTGCTCCTGATGACTTCTTTGGATCTTCTGGGAGGCAGTATTTCCTCAGTATCCGTTGGCATCTGATGTGATTTCAGCATATACTGGTCTAGTGATACGTTCAGGGCACACAACTTCAGCCTCACATATTGTAAGAATAGGGAATGGAGAGGGGTCGTGTGGTAATAAAGATGGGGTGGTTTGGGTAGGAGCTCTCGGTTTCGCATGAAAGTGTTCGTCAGGAGGATGCTGCTCATGATGGTCAGTTTGAACAGCAAGATCACAAACAGATTGCTTCAGGTCATCAAAGTTTTTTCCCAACACCTCCAATGTTTTGTGTATGCATTCATTGTGTTCTCGTAGTCGCTTGTTTTCAAGCAGTAGGTCTGCGAGTATATTATGAATTGGGGATAGCTTCACACATAGCGTTGTCTCGATATTTGTGAGGAGCGGGACAATGAGTGGGCTGTGTTCGAGTGATGCTTGATTAACTATTGCGGAGATTTCTATTGATAGGATGTTATTCTGTTGGGAACTACTAGATTTTTGCATGATAAATTCTGAAAGGCAGTTTTGTTCTGCCAGTAATGAGTCAGGGGTAAATTCCTCATATGAATATGGCGATCTCAGTTTTTCCGTGTCTACTTCAGGTTCGGGTTGGGCCCTGTGCTCAGGAGTATCCGAAATTTGGTTAACGTCGTTGTTAAAAGTTTTACCAGTTGTTCCCAGTGAATGCATATAATTTTCTACCCTACAGGGGGGGGGTCACCGCCATACTTTCCGTAGCTGCTTCCCGAGCCTCTTTAGATCTAAAGCGAGACATTCGCTTCCGTATGTCTTGAGACAGGAAGTACATTTTATAGATACGTCCGGAACAATTCCACAAATTACACAGTTCATTATTTAGGTGATCTTGCTTTAAAGGCATTTTCAGATTTTAGGCGCAGATAAAAGGATTACGAGTGGGCTGGAAAAGAGTTTACAATTGTGTTTAGTAGTTGCCTTAATTACGTATCGTATTCCCAGCGATAAGGGAAATAGTGAAACCGATAAGCCTAATTGTCAACCATTACAGCAACTTCTCGTACCTATTAGCATGCGGTCAGCGAAATGCTAAGCCTAATGAGATAAAATTACGAAATCGGAAGGAAATAACTAGCGAAAGTAAAAAAATTACTTACAGAAGTTTGGAAAGTGTTCATCTAGATATGGTGATAAAGACATTTCAGTTTATGGTGCCCAGTTATACGGAAATAGTGAAAATACTGTAAGCATCAAAACTCCAAGGCTTCACCTCACCTATCGCCACCTATCAATTACACCACCACCTGAGGACATTCAAGCAAGGAAAGTAGTATTAAAATAGTGAAAAACGAGACGAAAGAGAACGAGCAATTTCAGATCATAACGTAAAGATGTGAAAATCCCTACTACACTATCAGAGTGGAAATCTGGTGTACGGAGAGGTCCCCGGTGTGGAATCTTTGTTCTAGTGTTGAGGGAGGACAGTGATGATGCGTCGAAAATGACAGATAAAAGGGGCCATTGACGAGTGTTGCCCATCAAGTGGCGAAAATATAAAAACTGGTAATTCCGTGGGAAAAGGGTCCCCGAAAGAGTGGTTAATGTACGAATTGAGAAAATGTTGCTAGCATATGAAAGGGAAGAAAATAAAGTAAAATAAAATAAACACGTAAATACCCCACAGTTTTAATGCTGCTGTAATAGGGCTTTAGGAGCATCAGCGAATAAGGACATGTTGCTTCGTGTTTATTTATATGCGATATGTTTTTATATTGGACATGTTTATATGCGTAATTTCTGTTTGCTGGACGAAAACCCCCAGTTTCCAGGAGACATAACCATGCTACCCTCACCTGAAACCGATTAACTCAGCCACGTTGTGAAAAAGGCTCATGAAAATAATATTGTTTTGCTAAACATACCAAAAATTAAACCTGTTACAAATCTTTGTATGGAATCGTGGATTGCCAATCACCGAAAAGTTTTTACTACGGATAGCATTGTGTTTTGAGTTGTTTGCGAAAAGAACGTTCCATGAAAGGAAAAGTTTCGGATCGATTAACATGGGAAAACAACATCACACATCATGGCCAAGCAAAGGAAAAACAAGGAAAAATTTCCAGAGCAGCCACTTTTAACCAAGCCATGTACTGTACTTCAAAAGAAAAGTGATTTTCAAAGGATTTGTGTCTCGCCCTGGTAAGTAGAAATATCCCTTTCAGTAAATTAAATGATCGAGTCTTCAAGCAACCGTTGAAAAAATATTGCATAAATCAAAATATTCTGGACGAACCTACCTTGAGGAAGAATTACTTTAACACTATTTATGACGACATTATTCGCGATATTTGTCAAGATATTAGAGAAAACTACAAACCAAACGAAACTATTATATTTGGCTCACCCGGAAAGTTATTTCCTCTACCCATGTGTCTTTTGTCTGTAAATTGCGTTCTTTGGTCGATGTCTTTTTTGCTGGATGAAAAACTCCAGTTTCTGGGGGAAAAAACCTGGCTATCTCCGCATGAAACCGACTAACTCTGCCACGGAGTGAAAAAAGTGTGAAAAAATTAGATGCAGAATCATCGCGTCCATATTTACTTGCTTGTGAGGTCCTCGACAAGTTTTCTCTCCAAATCTGATTCATGTTACTTTACACAGCTTACATAGGTTGGCAGAGGCAATTCGGAAGAATTTTCGCGAAATTAACCAACTTATTTATAATATAAAAAAGATTGTGCCAAGAGCGCCTATCAAGAATAGCAACTTACCTACTCTTCCTCTCCCACCTGATCCTGTTCTCACAAGATGGGGAATATGGTTACGAGTAGCATCGTTTTATGCCAAAATTTTTGATTCTATGAAAGAATTATTTGATTCCTTGGATAGTACGCATTCAGCAGCTATTGGTAGGCAATGCTTTCTGATTCTTTTGCTAGAAAGCATTTATTGTGTACCCAGACCCATTTCAGCTGGTTAGCGAGTTGTATAACCGAACTTGAAACGTGGGTACTTTCTCTGTGCAGCGCAATTGGAGAGATGGAAAAAGCTGAATTGCAAATTTCAGCCGTGCCTAGAGACAGGAGAAGAAATAAGAAGAAAATAAAATAATGTTTTAGAAAAGAACTTAGGATTTCACACTTTACGGAAAATAGATGAATTTACAAATGGGAAAGGAAAGGAAAGGGCCTTCCATTTCATTTATCTCTAGATGCTTCAAAATCATAGTGTGGTCCATTAAGCTGTTATTTTGGATTTGATCGACAAGTTCTGCACATGCCGCTGCTCGAGGTGGAAAATCTTCATGCAGGTCATGCAACAGTTGAATGTGGTAGGGCTTTTTCATCAGTGTCGAACGCAAAATTCTGTGAACTGATGTCTTAGTTATGTTCAATCATCGAGATCCCTCCCTAACTGATAACTTTAGGTCCTCTTCGAACATTTCTTAATTTGATTCAATGCTTTCGCGTGCTGTCCTTGGGCTTCCACATATCTCCTCGCATCACGCACAAGGCCAGTTCTTTTAAACTTATTCCCCAGTGCACGAATCGTATTGTGTGTAGGACCAGGACTATGAAATCTCCTTGAAAATCTTTCCCTAATTTCACAAAACTTCATTCCTTTGATGCTGGATGTTACAACAAAAATTCTCTCTTGAACATTCATCATGAATTATGGGTATGAAAAGAAAACATTAAAAAATTAATAAAAATTATAATAACATCTCTAACACATTACAAATATTTATATTTTATGCAAAATAAATGATCGTAATGAAATTTATTTGAAAATCACTGTGTCACCAAAATATGCAGTGACTTTTGGGATGCGCTGTATTAAATGAAGTTTCCGTGCCAAGGTAACAACAGTTCACAATATGTTATTTGTTCAGAAATTTTGTCAAACAGCGCCATGTTTCCAGCAAAACTGAAAAGACATCTTGATTAAAAGAAAAGAAAAGAAAACACTGGCAGTATCAAAACAAGCCAGTTAAGGTTTTAAAAGAAAAGAAAATGAATTTAAATGGATTGCTTAATGTAACTTATGTCGGATTCGTTGATTGTTCTTAATTTCACTCCGAATAGCTTAAAGTAAAAAGTCTTTCACTATAGGAAAAATTTTAATCATGCCTTGCTTAGTAGATGCACGCAAGACGATTCTGGGAGAGAAGGCTTCATCGTCATCATCCATTTTCAATCCACTGCAGGATGAAGGCTTCTGAAGCAACTTTCAAGTTCCTTCTGTTTTGTGCAATGGCCATCCATTTATCCACGAACTGGTGAATTTCATTTGTCCATCTTCGTCGTTGTCTTCCAGGTTTTCTTTTAGAAAAAAAAGAGAAGGCTTAGTAGATGCCAAAAAAAAAAAAAAAAAAAAAAAAAAGACGCAAATTCCCCTCTTTAACGATACGATTGCGAAACGTATCGCAGTGATGAATGAAGACCTTCATCAACAGCTTTTAGAAAAAACTAGATCATTCGCTCTTCAATTGGACGAAGAACATATGTTACAGTTACTCCTAAAAAAAAAACAAAGTTACTCCTAACAAAGCCGTAATTATTGAAGATTAGATAATATTAGATGTACTTTGAATCGGGACAGTGAAGTGTTTCAAGAAGAATTCACGAACAGCTTTTATTGCCACTCCGTTCAACAGGGTCCGAAATACTGTATTCAAGGTAATACTGAATATTTCTTCAGCAAAGAAATTTAACTGTTTGTGTGGCTGAAGCAGGTGGATGTTTAAATGAACCTGTGACAAGAAGATATTGAGTTCATGCTAATTATGAGAAGAATTTTTTAATGAGTTAAAAAAATCACCAAAAGTTTTTCGAATATTACCAGATCTAGCTCTTGCTTTGATGAACTGTTAGAAATTCTACTTGCTCTTTTAACGAAAAAAACAAGTCATTGGAGGAACCCAATAAGGGCAGAGGAGAGACTGATAATAACTGAGGTTAGTTATATTAACAAAATTTTACAAAACAGGTATTTTGTATTAATATACGCAGTACTTTTAAGTTATTACAAGAAAGACAAAAATAGCAACTGATAAAACGACAATTTTACCATCGTTGTTCTGAACGTAATTTAAATGAGCCATGAGATGAAGCTTGTTGAAAGTTAGATGAAGAAGCCTATTGAGAATCTTTTCTTCGAGGAAAAAGCTGATGAAACGATGGTGAAGGGTAGTACTGTTGTATCCATCTGTAGTGTGCAATCCCCCTGTCCATGAAGTCCTTAGAACCTATTTCCCAAATAGGGGTGGTTCGTGTGTACACACTGAATAAATTTATCAATATCAAATATGGTAGCAAAACAGCGCGTAGAACGAAAAACTGGTCCCGCACAGTGGCGTAGCTACCATGTAGGCAGGCAAGGCAATTGCCTATGGGCCTGGGCCCTTTAGGGGCCCAGCGTCTTTTGGCTGTCACCTCTTTTTGCAATTTTCATTAATTAAGTAGGGGCCCGAACATGTTCTTTGCCTCCGGGCCCGGAAAAGGGTAGCTACTCTATTGGTCCCGCACAATCAGTTCAACCGCAGTCGCCGTCTCGACTGCGGTTGAACTTATTGTGCTCTTTTATTGTTCCGTTTGACCGCAGCAACTGCTGCGGTCAAACGGAAGAAAGCAATCAGAACAAAGAAAGTAAAATTGTCGTTTTAGAAATTTATATTTTTATTTTTCTCGGAATAACTTAAAAGTACTGCGTTTATTAGTACAAAATACCTGTTTTGTAAAATTTTGTTAATATACTGCAATAAAATTTACTTAAAACTAATCTCAGTGTTATTATCAGTCTCTCCTCTGGGATTTGCCAATGACTATATTTTTTTTCGTTAAAGGAGCAAGTAGAATTTTTAAAACTTCATCAGAGGAAGAGCTAAACTTTCGGTAATATTCGAAAACCTTTTGGTGATTTTTTTAACTAAAAAAAATTTTTTTTTTAAATTCTTCTCATGATTAGCATGAAAAGAGTGAACCCAATACCATCTTGCCGCAGGTTCATTTAGACCAGTGCTTCTCAAACTTTATTGGATCACCGCCCCACTTGGTTGGATCATCCCCCCCCCCCCCTTAAAAAAAGCCCTCCAATATAAATGTTGTTGTTGGGTTTTTAGGAGCATTAGCAACTAAGGCCATATTGCTCCGGTGCGGTGGTCATTCCCTGACCTTTCCGCATGCTTCGTATTTGGTGGTGACGGGCTCGAACCCCGGTCTAATCAAGAAGCATGTACTACGCACTGCTGCTCCTTCCCACCTGGCTACGGAGGCGCCCTCCAATATAAAGTGAAGCTGAATAACTGAAATGAATATTTGTCTGTTTGCCTCCAAAAACGTAAATGCAGCCCTGCATGTATGTGTGTGAATTATAAAGAAAACTATTTACAGCACTCTATTCCTTCTTCGTAAAAAATTACAACTACATAAATAAAGTCACTTAAATTAAGTCATAAAAATTAAAGTTAATTACATAAATAAGTCATGATATTAATGGAAATAGCTAATTATATTTTAATATTTAATGCGATGGATGGGCTTGGTGGAGATTTATTAGCTTATCAATATTAGGTTTAATATCTGTGAGAAGTCGTAAATCGCCACGTTTAACAACATCCAGACAATTTCTTTGTTTTGCCAATAATTGAGATACAGCACTGAAACCGGTTTCGACTAGATATGTTGGAAAAGAAATAAGTAATTTTTTTACAATTCCCCACAATGCAGGATAATAGTCAGGTATTTTCTTCTGTAACCAAAATTCCTGATATGAATTTTGAAATTTATAGCTTCAGTTCAACTTCATTTTGTAACTCAGTCAATTCTTCTTCTACAAAACGTTCACCATCGTCATTATTTAAAAAAGCATTTATAACCCAATCTGGAATTTTCAAATTAAGGTGATCTTCGAACCTTTCCTGCATATCTCTGTGCAACATTTCTAGTTGATTACAAAAAGTTAGTAGAGTTTCATCGGCTATTTTCTCTATTTCCAACAGATTTGGAAATTGATACAATTCACGTCGTCTTACGTTGCGTATAAAAAGTTTTAATTTTGAAATAAATGCTGAAATTTGAGTTTTCGCCTTAATAAGAGTTACATCTTGTCCTTGTAAATATAAGTTCATTGAGTTTAATCTAGTAAATACATCTGCAAGATAAGCAGTGTCGGATTTCATTTTCTTGAGGTCATTACTAAGGTCGTTGTTCCTATCTTCAAAAAACTCGACAACAGTATCAAAGAGTTCATAAAATCTGTTGAGACGGTTGCCTTTTGACAGCCACCGAACCTCGGAGTGAAGTAGCAATCGTTCAAAATCTTCACTGCTTTGATCACAAAGCTTTCGAAATATACAATCATTCAAAGAATGTGCTTTAATTTTGTTTATAGCAGTAATAACAGTTTGTAGAGAATTGTGCAGTTGATCACAAAGTTTTTTCGCAACTAAATGCTGACGGTGAATGACACAATAAACTAATAATATTTGGCACAGCATTTTTTAAATAAGCCATAAAACCCTTGTAATGGCCAATCATTGATGGTGCTCCATCCACCCCCCTGTCGCCTCCTTTCATGCCTATCGCCCCCATGGAGGTCTCGGCCTATCTAAGGGAACTACTTGAGTTGCCCCATTTTTTCTACATTTCCTCTACTTTTTACTTTTGGTTTCATTTTAGTTACTGTCTGTTGCGACGAGTTCTTTTACTACTTTCTTTTGTTTTTTGTTCCTCTGTTGAACCAATCGTAAACCACATGCCTACTATTGGTATTCTCCCTCATATATATTCTTTAACCTCATAAATTTATAAAATTAATTCTAAATTCACTAATTTTTTTAATCCTGCTTTACATTTATTTCTCAGAACGTGAGAAACATAGACTTTATATTTATATTGTCTCGTTTTCGTGAAATTTTTGTTGTTGACTCTTGAAACGACACCAGGGTTGTGCATTATGCGACAATATACTTATATCCTTTTATATGTATATTTTATATGTAATTAATATATATAAGGAATATTACTTATATATATTCATTATGGTTGTTGGGTTCTTTCTGACTATCAAGGGCTTTAGTCCATGAAACACTCTTATCATTGTCACTGTTTTCCTTTTCCTTTTATATATATATTTATTGGTTTTGGAACTATTTTTGTTATTTTTTTGAACAAAGTACCTGCAAAATGGTTGAAAGTGTAATCTCTAAAACAATAGTACTTGAACTTCGCTCCACAACCTGAAAGATATAATCAACTCCTAAAATAAATGATGTATGACAATTGATAATTATTCAGTGGTGCTAAGTTCTGTAGAAGTGTTATCGAGTGTGTAGCCTGCGTGTGTAATCTTTGTTTATCCTGGTTTCACGCATGCTACGTTTCTATTTTTATGACAGTGTCTTGTATAATCTGATTGCATTTGTGGAGCAAGCCTAATATACCTGCCTCACGGTAAGTTTTAATATAATTAAATAAATAAATTTTCAGTGTATACTCCGAGATGACCACGGAAGGTCCGAGAAGTTCACAATAGAGAGAATATAAGAAAGAAAGTGGTTTCCCATCAACCATTTAAGCAGATTGAACTACGGTCACTAAAACGCATATCTTCAATACCTTCTTGTTTGACTACTAGGGTATGCGGCCGTTCTTTTACCTGTTTTGTCCATCTGTAATGAGTAATACAGGGTAAATATAATATTATTTCCCATAATGAATTTAAATTTTAGAAACAGGTATTTATTTATTAACTCAATAGAACACAAAGTTTACAAAAATCTGTTTGGAATTTTTGAAAACTTGGGGAGCAGTACCTAAACATTACTCCAATTCCGTCGTGTACAGTGCGCTAATACAATACTCTGTAAAACGGTCCGATGTGATGTAAATGTGCATTTCCAAAGTTTGTATAGAGTTATGATGAAAATGTTGTATCTGGTCACTTGGCTACCAGGAAGTAGCAATTATTTAGAAAGTCCTATGTTTCGTCCAGAAAACAGAAAATCGACCACAGAACTCGCAATTTACAGACAATATACACAGAGCAATATGGCCTTAGTCAGTGATGCTCCGAAAACCGTACTACAACAACATTGCCACGAGGAAGTGGACCTCTGAACAATCGCATCAAAATCTCACATCCACCAAAGATAGCATTAGCAGAGGTGTATAATGCAAGGAAGCAAGCTTATGCAGCATCAGCCAAAAAAAAATTCTTATTTCACCGATTCCATAGGCTGGAGCCATCGATAGTACAATACCGATGGGCTGCAGCAAGACCCGTGCCGTTTGTGGCCCAAACCACCACCACCAACAACTAAAAAACAATAATAATAAATAAATAAATAATAAAATAAATAAATAAAGAGAGAGGAATTGCTTATAACCCTAGTGATAGCAATGAAAGCATATAAACATCAATATTATATAAAATTATTTACAATATATTACAAAATCAAATCGAGTAGACTTAGTATTGCCCTATTCCTGAAAAATTTAAATCTATATGACAATCAAAAGTCTTGGTCAGACATCCTGACCAAGACTTTTGATCCTAAGTGGAAAACTTGATTAGATCTTCATCAAAAACTAAGAACCGAGACAAAAACTTGATTAGTAAACTTCATCAAGAACCAAGCCAAAAAACATGATTGTATATCCTCATCAAAATTCAGGATCAAAATCACAGAAACGGAGTCAACTGGCATTCCGGAAATTCGGTATCTGATAATGGAGAACACTTTGGTAGCCTCAAAATCAATGGAAGTTTTCTGCAGGATCAAGAAAAATGGTTTCAGAACCAGAAACAAGTGATTCTGGTTCTGAAATGATATACAGTGAAACTTCTCCTAACGGACACCTCTCGTTAACGGACATCTCTCTACAACGGACATTTTCAAATTCCCCAACTCACCTCCATTGGTTTTAACGTGTTTGCAGCTTCTGTCTAGCGGACATTCTCTGTAACAGACGCGGACAGGCAATCAGCCTGTTTCGTTTAGATTAGCACTTAATTTGATCTCCCCATAACGGACAGCGGGCGAGCTCACGGCCCTTTTCTAGGAACGTTTCTTCCACGTATTGCCTCAACCGTGTGTTTATTTTCTATTTCCGATTCTCTGAATTTTATCAAGGTTTACGTCGCGGTTCTAAACCCTTTTTCAAGAATTTTAAGGCACGTGTAAAACTTCTGATGAATTCGGTGTGTGCAGGGGGTGGGGGGAGAATATGGTCGGCCTTTCGTCTTTTCAGTTTCAGTTTTCAGTTTTGTTCAGTGTCGTGTGAAGTGCACAATGTCTTCTCGTAAACATTTAACTTTAAAAGATAAAGTCGAACTCATTAATGCGTATGATCGCAAAAAAAAATAGTGTTCGCAATCTCGCTGCAAAATTCAAAATCGGGAAGACGCAGGTAAGCGACATCATAAAGAAAAAAAAATGAACTGCTCAAACAATTTTGGCAACACGGAAATGATCAGGTTCAAAAATCATTCCCGAAAACTGTTGGACTTCAAATTTGTCGCGCACGTGCTAAAAAAAATTCCCATTAATCGGCCTATTATTAGGGAAAAGGCTTTGGGGGTTGCGAAATCTATAGGAGTAAATGAATTCAAAGCTTCTGTGGGATGGCTAGACAAGTTCAAAACTCGGCATAAAATTTCTTGGAAAACCGTAAGTGGTGAAGGTGGATCTGTTGATACTGGGGTTGTAACAGAGTGGACCGTCAAACTGGAAGATTTATGTCGTGATTTTGAAGCTAAGGATATTTACAACTGTGACGAAACAGGGTTGTTTTTTTAAAGCTCTTCCTGAAAAAACAACGAGTCTAAAAAACGAAAAGTGCCAGGGCGGAAAAATTTCTAAGGAACGCTTGACTGTACTATTGTGTAGAAATATGCTGGGAGACTTTGAACAACCTCTTGTTATAGGAAAACCACAAAATCCTCGTTGTTTCAAGGGCATAAAGTTGAATCTTTTGAATGTTGACTGGAAGTCTAATAAAAAAGCGTCGATGACACGAGATATCATGAGCGAATGGATAAGTCACTTTAACCAAAACATGATTCGTCAAAACAAAAAAATTATTCTTTTCATGGATAATGCTGCATCTCACCCGCAGCACATTGAATTGTCCAACATTCAAATCGTTTTTCTGCCACCAAACACATCTGCAGAGTGTCAGCCCTTGGATCAAGGGATAATAAAAACATTTAAACTTCACTACAGAAAACTTGTTTAAGACATCTCATTGCAAACATGAACGATGTAACATGTGCGAGTGACCTTGCAAAGAAAATCAGCATCCTAGATGCGATTCAGTGGATTTCCTCTTCAGTAAACGCAATTAGAAAACAAACTGTGGTGAACTGTTTTGTAAAGTCTGGCTTCTCAAACGCAAAAATTGAAGTTGTGAACAGCAATGTGGAGCACCAAGAAGAACAAGAACTTCTACATCTATTGATAATGTACGACACTTCAGCTATAAGTGACCCTGGCTACAAAGATATAGACTCGAACCTCACTATAGAAGATGGTGCTATAGATATCAACGACATTATCATCGATATTTTTCAAGAAGTTCCTCATGAGGATGAAGAAATGGAAGGAGGTCATTCTGTCGAAGAACATATTAACGACGAACCACCGATGAAAATAGAAGAAACGCTCATACAAATCAATCGTTTAAAAATGTTTTTCGCCGCTGAAGAAGATACTGAAGGACTTTCGATGGTTTCTTCACTCCAAACAAATGTTGAAAACAAAATTACCAGCCGGAAGAAGGTGCAGAAGAAAATAAGTGATTACTGTATGCATTTTTCTTAAGATAAAGTCATAATATGCATAGCACAATTGTATGTATATTATTTACAAAAATATTGTGCAAAATCTGTATATATTTTAATTTAATTTTACATTAAACGTTTAACGATTTTTCTTTCTTTTTTTTTTTTTTTCCTCCCTCAGACTTCTTGTTAGCGGACACTTCTCTCTAACGGACACATTTTCGTTCCCCATGACTGTCCGTTAAAGGGAAGTTTCACTGTATATATATATATATATATATATATATATATATATATATATATATATATATATATATATATATATATGTTGAATAGAATAACGAGAAAGTGGAAATAAGAAGTTAGAAAAGTGGAGTAGTTAGTGCAGCCAACGGTAGCAAATACTAAATCTGAGCAGGGCATGGACAATAAAGTGAGAAAAAATAAATTAAAAAAATAAGGAAAGAAACTGAGGGACATAGACGATAACTAATAAAATATGGATAATAAGAAATAAATAAATACAAAATTCATGAAATAATTACAAAATTGACAAAATAAGGATGTTGCCTACAACTTACAAAATAGGCCTCGCATCATGTGTCAACGGCCAGAATTACAAACAAAACAATATTTATATCAGTAATAAAAAAGAAAGTTAATAATTGTAACGACTGTAACTAATATTTATGGGTCAATGCAGTTGCAGAGCAATCATGCATTATAACCATAATGTGTATAAAATATTGAAAATAATAATAGAAAAAGTAAATCAATCAAATAATACCATTCGGGAAGTTAGGAAAACGCAAAGGATTTTAAAAAAAAATGTTATCGCTTTTTACCCACAATCCAGATGACTTCAACTGGGGCCAACCACCCAGACTGAAGGCAAAAAAACGACAAGAAGTTCTCTGTTTCTGTAATGATCAATATATGCTAAGTAATTTAAATCTAAACGAAATATAGTAATTAAAAATGGTTAAGAAAATTTAGAATCGAAAGTAAGAAAATATAAGTAAATTATAAATAAATTATAAATGTAAGCATATATTAATCATCGTTGACCCAACAGAGAACGTAATTTAATGATTAAAATAAGATTAAATATATAATACATACTACATATCTACTGTATCCAGGACATAATATAGTAACAATAATAGTCGTCAAGATCAAAATAATATGTGGTGCCCCCTATGTGATGGATATGTTAATAATAAATAAAAATAAATAATTAATTAATTAACCAATCAAATTTAAGTTAACGCAAAGAGAAACATGCAGATAGTAAGATGAAAAACTGAAGGAGTAGGAATAATAGAATCTGAACTCCATAAAGGCGAAAAATAGTGGTATAGATAAGAAATAGTTTCTCTTACGTCCTCGGATTGCCCTAATAATTTCGGAGAAATAAAAATAAAGAGTGTAGGACAGCTTAAAGACAATACAAGATATAAGTTGTGGCTCGGGTATGTCCGGGATCGCAAACCCGTTCCTATAGTAGGACCCTGAGCTGAATTTGCATGTTACCTCAGCGTGAACTTAAGTAAACTTAAATGAATTTAACTACAGTATATGTATATATATATATAAAAAAAAAAAAAAAAAAATGATACACTGTAATTTGCAAGCCGGTGGGTACAAGTTTTCTACGCCGTAAGACACCAAGAAAGCAAAGTGTATCCTATGTACATATATACATGGCTCTAAATCCGTAATTATGACAATTATATTTAACCAATGGGTTCAGAAAACAAATTTTTGAAATTAATTATGCTTATCGCTTTCCTGAAGTGGTATTTCAGGTAAGCGATGGGGAAATTATTATTAATCAACTTGTTGTACAATGCTATTATGTTTGCTGAACAGTTTTTATTGTTATTGCAAATGTAAGCAATCCTCAGACATTGGGATAAAATGATATTAGCATGCACTGATTTTGATATATTACATCTCCAGTTTGTAAGACCGATTACATTGAAATTAAATGCGTCTCTTTTATTATATACATTTACATCTATATTATTATGGAATATTTCTATATGAAGATCCAGATAATTTGTTATAGTATCAGAACTATTAGTTTTTTCTAATACAAGTTCTTCTGGATATAATTTATCCAGAAGAACTTGTATTGTATCCAGAAGAACATGGAGAAGAATTTATCCACATTTCGTTCACATGAAATGTGAACAAAATGTGGACAATTAAACACACACAGATCATCTATATATCTGAATATAAATAGGTTATCTTGGAATGCTCTTTCTGTATAATATAGATAAAGGTTTGCAATTATGCTTGATGCTGGACTTCCCATAATTTATTAGAGTATCCCAATAGGTTAAATCAAACTTTATAGCATTTTTATTTTCCAAATATAGTTTCTGGAGAACGACTTTTAAATTATCAAGATTAATAATGAATAAACTGTTAAAGTCAAATGTTTGTATTTGGTGAATATTGTTATTTTTTATTGCATTTATAATCGGTAAGTTATTATTTATTATAATAGTTTTATTTACGTTATTTAATATAATTTTAAGTAACTTTTCTAACGTTTTTCCTGGAATTTTAGCATAACTATCTTTACATGATGTTACGAATATAAATGCAATAGGTGATTTATGGAATTTGGGTATACCATATATAAACGGATATTTTAGGTTATTAAACTTTTCCTTTAATTTTTTAAGCAATGCAATTAATTTTTTGATTATTACATTAGGGGAAGATGCTATGTATTTATATGTATTACTAGACCGTAGTTCATTTTTAATAATTTCTATATAATATGACTTACATATAATTGCAAGCAGCTTTGTCAACGGGAGTAATTACAAAATGTTCATGTATATCTTGGAGCTGCCTATTTATTAATTTTGTATTATATAGATTATCCGGTATGAATTTCAATTGATTATATTTGTTAGATATGATATTAAGCATTGTAAATAACCACATGTGGTATGCCTCAACCGGTATATTATATTTGTGTGCTGATCTTATGCAGTATTTTAATAAATCTAGATATAACAATTTTTTAAAGGTAGATTTATTAATAGGTAGATTAGGTCGAAATTTAAAACCAAGTGATAAAATATCTCTATGTTCAGGATATGGGATTATATCTAAATCGCCGGTTATAATGTGGTTATGGTTAGGATCCACGTATCTGTGAAATGAAGGTTTGTGGCAAACACATGTATCCTGTCCGATGTTAATATTGTGAAGGTTTGTAGCTATTATTTTATAGTTACACGCTTTAAGACCAAATGGTTTAGAATATCTAAATCTGATATTAATATGTAAGTTATTAATAGGCAGCAACTCATTACGTAAATTAATAGTTCTATGTATATCCAAATTGTTCAAGGTTTAGGCCTAAATGGTTGTCAGATGGACTAATGAGACATGTGGCAGAGAAGAAAAATGCATGGGATACATACAAATTAATGGGTGACATGGAAGCATATGATAGATATAAGTTGGTCTGTAACCAAGTCACAAAGGAGATTAGGCAGGCAAAGGCAGACTACGAAAAATCCTTGGCCAAGGATGCAAAGAAAAACAGAAAGGAGTTCTTTACATACTTGAACTCGAGAAGGAAAGGGATGAATCAGATTGGTCCACTGGATATTGATGGTTCAACAGTTGAGGATCCTGCTCAGGTGGCTAACAATCTAAACGAGTATTTTGCATCTACATTCGCGCATGAGGAGTTATTCAGGAAGGAGAATGATGTAGGTAAAGTAAACATTGGCAGTGAGCTGGATGATTTTGTAATAACTGAGAGGAAAGTGGAGGAGAGATTGTTGAGGATAAACATAAAAAAGGCACCTGGGTTGGATGGGATCTATCCAGTTATATTAAAGGAGGCAGCAAAGGAAGTATGCAAACCCCTAGCCATAATTATGAGAGCTTCTTTGGACTCAGGGGAGGTACCCATAGACTGGAGATGTGCAAATGTAACCCCAATTCACAAAGGAGGATCAAAGGCTGACACAAGTAATTATAGACCTGTTAGTTTAACTTCTGTTCCAGGTAAATTAATGGAGGCACTGGTTAAAGAAGCACTGCAGGATCATCTAGACAAGAATTCAGTTATAGCTCAGACGCAGCATGGTTTTGTTAAGGGCAGGTCTTGCCTGACCAATTTGATTGGATACTATGATGTAGTCACAAAAGAACTGGATGCAGGGAATAACTTTGATATTATATATTTGGATCTTAGAAAGGCTTTTGATACTGTTGCACATGGAAGACTGCTGCACAAATTGGAGCAGTGTGGCATTGGAGGCAAATTGCTGCTATGGATAAGGGGATGGTTGAGTGGCAGAAGACAGAGAGTGGTAATCAATGGACACTGCTCAACGTGGACTAATGTTATTAGTGGAGTTCCTCAAGGTTCAGTGTTGGGTCCATTGTTGTTTTCGGTGTTTATGAATGATATTGATGATGGGATATCAAGTTTAATGTCTAAGTTTGCAGATGATACAAAGGTTGGCAGGGTCGTTAAGGACACTACTGACGCTATGCTGCTGCAACAGGATCTGGAAAGGTTGAACAGATGGGCTGAGAGGTGGCAAATGAAGTTTAACATTGACAAATGTAAAGTACTACATATGGGTAACAGTAACCCCAGAGCAATGTATCAACTCTGCGGTACTACACTGACAGTGGTGGAGAATGAAAAGGACCTGGGGGTAATTGTGCAGGCAGATATGAAGTTCTCTGAGCAGTGCAGACGAGCTGCAAGAGTAGCTCATGCTGTCTTGTCAATGATATACAGGAATTTTTCTAGCAGGGATAAGGAGGTGATTATTCCCTTGTATAAGGCAATGGTTAGGCCACATCTTGAGTACTGTATACAGGTCTGGAGGCCTCATTTCAAGAAGGATGTAGAGCTGCTGGAACGGGTACAGAGAAGGGCAACAAGATTAGTAAATGGAACAAAGGGTTGCTCTTACGAAGAAAGGCTTAAGTTTTGCAAATTACAGAGTCTGGAGACTAGGCACCGGCGAGGTGATCTGATAGAGGTGTATAAGGCTTTGAATGGTTTGAGCATGCTCAATGCCAATGGGATTCTTCATCTTTCTCAGAATAATCACCTCAGAGTGCATAAATTCAAATTGAGGAAGGACGGATGTCGGATAGATGTGCGGAAATTTGCCTTTGGCCAGCGGGTGGTTGGTTGGTGGAACAGACTTCCATCACTTGTTGTAGAAGTTGATAGCCTAAACAAATTTAAAGCTGAACTGGACAGGTATTTCGAACGAACGGAGGGGTGAAATGGGAGAGGGTTTTTTTTTTTTTTTTTTTGGCTGATGCTGAATAAGCTTGCTTTCTTGCATCATATGCCTCTACTAATGCTAATTTTATTTTGAAAATATAAGACAAGGACAGAGTTTTCTGGTTGCTTGTTAATATTCAAAATATTAATTCTGAATTTAACAATGTCTAGTATAATGTGCATAAGGTGAGAAGATGCAAAGACATAATCATTGGCTTTCCTGCTTAGTGCTTTGAGTACACTGTGGGGGGGGGGATATATTTTTTTCTTGATATATTTATTCTCTTTCTTTATAGATTTTTTTTTTGACCTTATTTTAATCTATCCCTTAGCTATTTCTTTCCCCCTTTTCCTTGGAACCATAAAGGCTGTTGTTATTTTCTTTATTCCTTTAAACAGGGGGGTCCTCAATTCCCTTCCAAGACCCACAAGCTATCTGCTGCGCAGTTAATCGGCACCCTTCTTACTCACTCCTTTGTCATTAAGTTTTTTTTTTGTATCAGAAGATCCAAGTTGGAGGAAATACTAATTTTCTCTTATTTTGTGTTATTATCCCCCGTGCTAGCATAGTTCCCGTGACTTACAGTTAATGCTTGGTGTCAATATCACACATAAAGTTCATGATAAAAACAAACTAGATTTATTTACTTGTCTATACAAGATATTTACACACAATTCATAATATCGAATTTCCTACAATCAACTAATTATTATACATGAAAAGGTGTCTTCCCTTAATTACTCTTCTTAAACAATCCATAAACTTCCACTATGTTTCATTACAAATTCTTAAATATTTTATCCTATACATATGGTCATATATATATATATATATATATATATATATATATATATATATATATATATATATAATATAAAATAAAAATATATAAAAATAAAATAAAAATATAGATGGAGAAGTTATTAAACACAAAATGCCGAGCCTAGTTGAAGAAAAAAGAGAAAAAGAATGTTAAGATCCTATAAAAAAAAATTAATTATTAAGTAGAATTAAATCCGAATTAATGCCGAATTAACAGGCCAATTATATGTACAAAAGCTGAAAGAAAAAGAGGGGAGGGTGATAGAGATAAAAATTATAAAATAAAAATTATAAAATAAAAATTAAAAATTGGTACATAGATCAGGTATTTCATCAGGGGGCTACACCTGATCATGTACCAAACACTGTGTTTCTATGCAAACTCATGTTGATGGAGAAGCTGAAGAAATGAAAAGGAAATAAAAAGGAAATAAAAAATATAAATTTTTTTTTTTTTTTTTTTTAATTTTTTATAAAAAATTTTTTATAGCTCCAGAAACATGAGTGAGGTAGCCCCAACGCAGTGTATTTAGATTAATAAATTAAGTAACGTAGTGTATTTGGAAATAAATTGAATAACGCAACCGCAGTGTATTTAGATTAATAAATTAAGAAAATTGAGTAACGCAGTGTATTTGGAAATAAATTGAGTCGATAGTATGTAAGAACGCCAGTTTAAATCGAAAGTATGTAATAAATAAATAAATAACAAGGTAGCGGTATAGAAAAAGGAAGCAATGCAAGGTAGGGGAGGGAAAAGAAGTTAAAAATACAGAGGCGAAGATAGTGAGAAAGAGGAAAGTGAGAATGTCCGAATCACCCTCGTATTACACTAATAGTTCAACGGACGGAAAAACGAAGAGTAGAAAGTAGTAAGATGTAAAGAGAAGGAAAAGAGTTTAAAGGATACTAGGCAAGCTGGGGGTGTAAGTACCCAACCTCATAGAGAGGGCCTTGGCTGTGAGAGTGTTAGTAGAAGTGGAAATTAATACCGCTAGCTTGTATTGTATATTTTACGAAATAAAATAAAATAAAAATATGAACAGGAGGAAAATTAAATACATACGATAACTGGCAGAAACAAGTTGAGTGAAATATAATTAAGAAATGACAATAAAATGACATTTCTTCATTTCTTCAGCTTCTCCATCAACATGAGTTTGCATAGAAACACAGTGTTTGGTACATGATCAGGTGTAGCCCCCTGATGAAATACCTGATCTATGTACCAATTTTTAATTTTTATTTTATAATTTTTATCTCTATCACCCTCCCCTCTTTTTCTTTCAGCTTTTGTACATATAATTGGCCTGTTCATTCGGCATTAATTCGGATTTAATTCTACTTAATAATTAATTTTTTTTTATAGGATCTTAACATTCTTTTTCTCTTTTTTCTTCAACTAGGCTCGGCATTTTGTGTTTAATAACTTCTCCATCTATATTTTTATTTTATTTTTATATATTTTTATTTTATATTATTTATATACATGTATCCTGTTTTGCTGCTTTGCGCATTCAGGTACACGTACTGTTTTTCCTTATTTTTCCTGTTTTTCCACATCTTTGTTTTCATATTTCATATATATATATATATTATATATATATCCCTTTCAACATATACAGAATAATTCCAATAATATTGCACTCTCTCTCTTACATACTTTAAGGAGGAGATTTCTATCGAATATAATTAACTCCGTTAATAGCAATTAGGCAATTCCTGAAACCCACTGTTTTACTTTTAACACATTTCTTTAAAATTTCTCATCAATACCTCTAGTCACAGATGAGTAACATTCACTCACTCTCTCTCTATTTCTATTATATCTTATTCCTATCTTTACAAATTAGTATTCTACACGTTACAATACTTCTAAAACTGTCCTGTCCAATTTTCTCCCATGGATTTCTTTACAACCCCGTTCTCGTTAGTAACATTCACTAAGCTGACTTACTTGGTATCTTTCTCTACCACCTGGGTGAGTTCCGATCCTTCAGGTCTTCCTGCGATTTCTTCCCTGATCTGCTAGGCTTACGGCTCTTTTCTGTCTCCACGTTGACTTTCCCACACTCAGGACTTCCTCCAGATCATTCTGCCTTTCGCTACTATCTACACCCACTAAACTATCATTTTTCGGAACATTCTATATGCGTTTCCCGCACTCCCAAAAATATCTTTCCGCCACTCTCACGCCTCTCCCCGGAATTTTCCTCCGGATCCTCCTTCCAGGCTTCGGGACTCTGACTTTCGGGCTCTCTGGCTCGTCTTCTTCCTGCATCTGAGTTTTGTTTCCAACTCTCCCTTATTTTTCGTCCAATCATAGTTTTCTCTCCCTCTTCATCTTTAATTTCATTAGCTCATTTTTTTTTCTCGTCGTCCTGACCCGCGTCTGGTAGGTCGAGCTCCCTTCTTTGTGTTGACAACATCCGGGCTCTAACCAATCTCAAGAACCATCTTTGGGATGTCCGCTACCACTTACCTCTTCCTTCACGCTTCCTTCCAAGACACCGCCTGTGAAATTTGTGAGAGTGCCTCCCGTGTCGGCCTGTTTGTACTTTGTTTACAGCACGGACACGGTGAGCTCTCTGATCTGGGTCTTCCCTTTGGATGGAGACGGAACCACTTTAGGGGTGTGGGCGTTCTTTTGTCCCCCGCTACCGTCAGCAGGCCACAGCCCTATTTTTTCTGTAGGCACGAACTGCGTCAAACTGGCCTACCCATTGTATCACAGTCTGGTCAGCGTCCCTCCTGCTGCTACGCTAATCTCTCACTTTCGAAGTGTAAACAGACCAGCAATTCTGCTGAGTGCTTGACTGTTTTTAACTTAGTTATTTATTAAAATTTGATAATTTATAAATTCCTAAAAATAAGTGTAAGAATAGTTCTTACAACACTAAGTTTAATACTGAAAAGTGTGTTATGTGTTTTACTAATATTTATAGGATCGGTGTCACACATTTTGAATAAATCTGTGAAGTCTCCTACATGTTCTCGGTTGTTTTTGTATGTTTTGGATTTACTATATTTTCTTTTGCAATTAGATTTATGAAGTTTGGCAATTGGAATATTATAAACACAAATATCTTTCAAATTATTCGTCATATATTTTTGATTAAATCTATTATTCAGACCGTGGATATAGTGTTTTATATTGTAACATGCTAATTTCTTCTTGCAATAATCCTTCATTTTGTTATTAATTACATTAAGTATTGAAATGAAAGTATTACCAAAAGTGTGTTTTTGGAAATGTCTGAATTCAAGATTACCTGTTTTCTTACTGGACTTGTTATTATAAGTATTAATATCGGAACGATGAAGGTTCATTCTGATATGTAGATTATTGCTGGTTTGACAAATATATTTAACATTGCAAGTACCACAAGTGATCATATATATAACATTATTCATTTTACAGAATATTTGCGCATTTATATTAATTGTAGCATGATTTGGATGCATATAGGGGCAAGTAAGACATAATTTGTTATTACAAGGTTGAAATTTAAGAAATGGTAATCGGATAGTAGTGCCAGAAGCATTATATGGTAAATTGCTCTGTAAAGTGTGTGATATTTGTGTATGTGTCAATGTATTAACATGGTTAGGATTACTATCAGGGCAACAATAGTATCCTCGGTCACTTTTATCCTACTCTGCTGATGTAGTATTTTATTATTACAGTTTCTAAGTAGCATAATAAGAACAAAGTTATTGAAAATGTCGAAATATAATATAAAATAAAATATAATATATATAAAACCCAAAATGCGCACTCATAAAATCCATGAAGGTGAAATTAAGAAAGATCAATGAAGGTGAAATTAAGAAAGATCAATGAAGGTAAAATTAAGAAAGATCAATGAAGGTAAAATTAAGAAAAAAGAAATATAATCGAAAAAGCAATCTTAGGTAGTGCATAGATGACTTTCATCAACCGGTGAAATACCACCAATTTGCTTATTGGAGGCTTGAAGTGGTGGTTTAGTCTCTAGAGCAAAGTTTCCGGCATCCCCCTCTCCCCATACTTCTCCTTCAACCCATGCATGGTACTAAGTACTATAGGTTTTGATACCTTTCGTGTTTGGGGGTTTCATAAAAAAAAAAAAAAAAAAAACCTAAGCAAAGCTTTTGTATATATTTATATCAGTAATAAAAAAGAAAGTTAATTATAACGACTGTAACTAATATTTATGGGTCAATGCAGTTGCAGAGCAATCATGCATTACAACCATAATGCGTATGAGCAAGCATATATTGATCATTACAGAAACAGAACTTCTTGTCGTTTTGTGCCCTTCAGTCTGGGTGGTTGGTCCCAGTTGAAGTCATCTGGATTGTGGGTAAAAAGCGATAACATTTTTTTTTTTTTTAAATCCTTTGCGTTTTCTTAAATTCCTGAATGGTGTTATTTGATTGATTTACCTTTTCTATTATTATCTTCAATATTTTATATATATATTTTGTTTGTTTGTTTGTTTGTTTGTTTGCTTGCTTGCAGTCCCAGACGTTGACATCGGATGAGAGGCTGGTTTTGTAAGTTGTGTGGCAGTCCTTATTTTGTTAATTTTGTAATTATTTATTCCTTATTATGCATATTTTATTTGTTGTCTTCTATCACTTTACTTTACTGTATGTACATGTATACAGTTGTATATAAATAACAGTGGTAAAGGACATGTTTCCAATCCTCAAGAAACGAAATGAATCCATTAAATTGAATTGGATCAGTTTAGCATTTATGGATTCATTACCAGATAACAAGAACATCGCAAAGAGATTAAGAGTAAACCATTATGAGACAAGGCTGGGAAGCAAACAAAATAACGGGAATAAGTTTCTGAGTAATAATGCTTTTCTTTGTGAAAGACCAATTCTGCCAACGACCCATTAATAAATTTCAAATTCGAGCTTTTTTAGCTTCCTCGTTTACCCAATCATGTTAAAAGAAGCACTGACGTTAATTATCGCCATAGCTGCTGGTTACTGTTAATCTATACTCACTGGCCAAAAAATTAGAAACCTTTATTCAATATCTAGTAAGGCCACCCTTTCTCGAATTTCGGCCTTTACACGTCGTAGTATGGATTCCGCTAGGTGTCCGAGGGAGTTCAGTTGCAGATTTCACCACCCTTCCATTAGGATGTTTGTCAGTTGGTCGGTAGAGAACTGCCCTTTCCAACATAACTCATCCTACGCCAGGGGTCGACAACCTGCGGCTCTTTAACTTTTAGCCCACGTGAAACACAATTTGAAATGGAGTTAGAGGACGTAAAAATCAAGATAATGTGGAGTGCAAGCAACTGAAATTGGGGATTTGGCTAGGCGAAAGACTGCCTTTGCAATTTTACCCAAATGGACGGCGATAGATGAGTTTAAAAAGCAAGACCAAATTGTGTTCGATGCTTGGAGTAGCTTACCGGACAAATATATGAATTTGAAAATATTTGCCTTTGGACTTCTCTCAGTTTTTGGTTAGCCGAATTTTTGTGGGCAAATATTTTCGAACATGAACTATATAGTAAAAATAAATCAAGAAACCGTCTGAACAATGCGAGTCTCTCAGCATGTTTAAATATCAAAATTACAGCATACTCGCCTGAGGTTGAGGGACTCGCTCAAGAAGTTCATCAGCAAAAGTCACATTAATTCGTACCGTTTAGGCAGCACTTTCCTCTTAGCAGCACGACAGCAGGTCTTAAACAAAGCATCCTGGACATACATTGCATAGTCAGATGCAGTATAATTAGCAATCTAGTTACAGATTTATTGCGAACAGCAGAATAGATAAGCGGGGTGGAGGAGTTGCAATCCTTTATCGTGAAAGTTTGTATCCTACAAAAATCAAACCAAGTCAATATTCCTTGATATAAAGGCAGCTTTCGATAATGTGTCGTTACCTGCACTTGAAAACATATTGAAAGTTTATTTCCGCATTGAGGGCAAACTATTACAGATCATCAAGGCCATTTTGAAGACAAGGCACCTAATTGTACAACACCAAGAATTCCGTGCAGAATACACCCTCACTTGGGGCCTCCCTGAGGCGCGATAAAACGCCGCCCTCCTTGGAGCCTTTTCTGGCGTGAAATCAGAAATTTATTTCCTACACCGATGACATAAAATATTTTGTTGTCTCTAACGAAGGATCTCTGATGTCCGACGTCAATTTCCATGCCAACGCTAAGCTGTATGAACTGGAGACATACCTACGCAAAATCGGTTTTACGTAATCAGATTAAGAAAGTCAGCTCATACACCGACCTAGGAATGACGTGGGACGAAGGTCTTACCTTCCAAAGGCACTTTCAGAACACGAGAACAAAAACTCTTGCTGCCATATGGGCTGTAAGACAGGAAATAACTGGGATTCGAAACCAGCAGCTTGTGACTCAATATATCCAAAGATGTATCGTTCCTGTATCCTTATATGCTTCGACAATTTGGTCCTCTGCTCCAAATACTTATATTAGGAAATTTCTGAGCCTGGAATACTGGTTGCTCCGGTGGTTAAATAGGATTTCCGGGAAGCCCTTCACAATTTTGAAATCCATACTGTACGCAAACTTGAACACAGCTCCGTGGATTCAGATGATCACAATACGTAACATCTGCACTCTGGCACAACTTCTGACTGAGAGTTTAGATGTCCCTCAAATTGAAAATCTTGAAAACTGAAAGTTTCGAATCCCGCTCTGGGGCCCGCTTCCACAACTCTCATAGTCTCCGAAGCGCTCTCAATAACACGAACGAATTAAGGCGGATGTTTCCTGCCAATACTCTGGAGCTCTTTAGAGACCTCAAAATGGACCCGGACAGGTACTGCCATGAGAAAACTTACAGGAAGCTCATTGCAGCGGATATGTATACGGAATACAAATATGATGAAGAATGTAATTCAAGAAAGGCTTCAAGTGCCCTCGAACTCATAAAAATCTTAAATGAACGATTCATAGTGTTTCCAGAAGACTCTTATAGGACTGAGGGTATTCCTTTTTGTTCAGAGAATGACAATCAGGATCAATTCATAGCGTAAATGACAATGTCATTTTTCTATGTATGTATAATGTTTTGTAATTTTTCTATGAATGTATGATGTCTGTATCTCTGTAATTTTTCCTCTATATTTATATATCTTATGTATTTGCTGATATTTTATCCTATGTTTACACTCTAATAAGTTTAGTCGGATGTATGCATGAGCCACCCGCCTAGATAATTTCTGTACAGGGGGTGTTTGTTGAATAAACTGATGATAATAATAAGAGTCCGTGAATGAGAACTGAAGAGCATCATCAAAACGAGGCCACAATATACGTTTAAGGGAAAAGCGGCGAAGGTCTTGCAAAGGAAAAGAAGTGTCTGGAGAGGAATACTTAATCACAATAGCTAAGGTAAAAAAAAAAAAAAAAAAAAAAACTGTTATATTTAGGCCTCTTTTGTAATGCAGTTTTAAATCAGTGGCTTGTTAAGGAGAGTACAGTGTTTGTTAAGATAGCCTAGGCTGATGACCATGTGATTGGAGTTTCTGGGCGCCCCAGACTTATATTGGAAAAAAAATAGAGTCAGTTTTAAATGATTTAATGCAGTGGGCCGAATTGAACAAATTGAAGATCTCTGCAAGTAAGACCTGTTTTATCGTTTTTAAGAAACAATTTGATTACAGCAGACCTCCAAGAGTTCTTTTAGGTGGAGTTCAGATCCCTTATGTTGCTAAAACTAAGTATTTAGGATTAATCATAATGACAAACTTTCCTTTTTGCCACATGTTTCACACCTAAATGTAAAAGTAGGACACTTTACAGGCTCCATTGCTAGGATTTCTCGTAAGGAGTGGGGATTGAATAAGAGGGTGTTGTCATTGTATTATAAGACTATTTTTCTCCAGATAGTGGCATATGCGGCTGTTGCTTGGTTTTCTGTGGTAACTAAAACTAGGATTCGATCGAAACTTATCGCTTCAGCGCTCTATGTTATTAACTTTATTGAAAGTACCTAGAACAGCGTCTACAGACGCCCTGCAGGTAATTAATAAATCCAATGGTACCATGCCATTGGATTAATTTATTGTCTACAGAGGGTTTTGTGCAAACGGAAAAAGGGTATGTCGATAACGTTTTTGGATATCACAATCGGTTTGGAGAATAATATTAAAGAAGAAAAACAACGAATATGGAATAACTTAATGGATTTATGGCAGACCAGATGGGAAAGTGGTGATGTTGGAGCTATGGAGAGGAAATATATTCCCCAGGTGAACTACGTATTGTCAAAAACCATGGCATCTTGGTTTACGCTTTCTATGTATACTTCTTTTTTTTTAACAGGACACGGCTAACTTAGGGCCAAATTATATGAGAGAGGATTAGAGACAGATCCTTTCTGTACATGTGGCGAACAGGAGACTTGGATGCAGGTAATTTTTTTTATGTCAGGAGTATGAAGGCCATCAGAGTCTGCCGCCTGACATCGTTTGATACAGTACATTTACTTATTGCAAATCGTGACTGTTTTAATTCATTTCAGGAGTTTTCAGCTGCTGCTTTTTTTTTTTCAAGAAGAACTGTTCTCAGAGCCTTTCTTTGAGAGGCAAACCTGGTGAATGGATTGTCTTCATGGAGTTTCGCTATTTGTTTCTACTTCTGCATAGCAGCTGGTGTGCTGGACCTAATTCATGGTGTTGGGTCTGGTGCTCTGGTTAGTTGTCTTTTGTGGTGCGATCATGAATACTCCCTTCTGGATTCTAGGGCGCTGGACCTGATTCATTGCGCCGGGTCTGGTGCTCTAAAGGTTCTATTATCCACGGCGTATAGTTGGTGATTTGCTGGACAGTACCTTTATTGGGTTTGGAGGTTCCATTGCATGTGGAACAACAACTGAGGAAATATTCAGTTGAACTGTGATTTTTGAAGTTTATAGTTGTGCCATATAGACTACTGAATATTATTGTTGTTTTATTATACCGTATATATATATATATATATATATATATATATATATATATATTGTTTTGTTTTTTTTTTTCCCCTGCTTGCGCCCTCTGGTATGGGCATTCCGAGGGCGGGATTGCGCTACCTCCAGTGGGTGCAGGATTTCAAGCGCAAATTGTTATACAGTAAAATCAGACTCAGTTAATTTAACATACTTTTTCAGGACTGCTTTGTAAAGACTATATAAAAATATAGTCTTTACAAAGATTAAAGAACTGATTAAAGAACACACATACACACACACACACACACATACACGAGTGTTTAATGATATGTCAGAGCATATCATTATATGAAAATATATCTTGTATATAAATCATGTATATACTTTTATGTACATAATCTTGAGACTATATTGTGTGTAATTGATAAATGAATGAAAAATGAATGTTATATTTAGGCAACCCGAATAATTAAATTCATTTGCCGTGCTGTGTCTTATGTCTGTTAATTGTGTGTGTGTTCTATGGTCGATTTGTCTGTTTGCTGGACGAAGAACTCTAGTTTCTGGGACGAAACCTTGCTGTCTACGCCTGAGACCGACTAATTCAGCCACGGAGTAAAAAAAAAAAAAAAACAATTAAAAGTTCCTTGCGTCATCGACAGGATTCAAACCCAGGCCTTCTCCACCTGGTGTGGGGAAGGCAATGACGATACCACTGTACTAACCGTGCAGACAAATAGCTCAGGTGTATAGTGTGTTCGTGACTAACGGCACCGGGGGTTTCCCTCACCTCCGCGTTGCATTCATTGTGGGTGAGACATTTCACTGTAAAGGCCAGAGATTTAAAAGTGTATGGATTTTGTAAGTGTAGTGTTGTGTATCGTTGTTCTTCTGGCCATTGAGCTGCTAAACCCTTGCTGGGGCCCAAGGTTGTTCACTATGCCTCGTGGAGACAGACCAGGTACCTAGTAATTCTAAATTTTCACTCTGGCAGGTCCTGCCACCTAATTTCCTGAGATTTCAGTGACTAGGACCTAAAAAAAAAAATTTTTTTTTAAATAATAAAAAATAAAATAAAATAATAATAAAATAAATAAACGGGGGGGAGCAAAAACACTGGAAAAGTAAGGCCGAAAGAGGTTTAATTAATGCGGTTTAATTTTGGACGTTGTTGAATTTTGACATTGTGTGGGGTGTATGCTGACAGTTTAGACAGAGTGGGGAGGGGAGACTGAAGACTGGGGGGAAAAGACAGAAGTATGGGGACGATAGAGAAGGCGACCCCAAAAAAGTCAGTGGAGCAGGCCCCACCAGGAGAAGAAGGGGGAGGCAGGGGAGGGGAGGAGCCAGAAACCTGTATCCTCCCCCCAGCCTAGGGAAGTGGATTTAAAGGGAACTAGGTTAGGCACCTAGTTCGAATCGCCAGATGGCACTCGATGGGGTTTGAGTGCGTCAGTTTCCTTATCTTCTGCTGTGCGTTAATGGAACTTCTCACTTGATCAAGGCTCCAGTCAGTGATTCAAAGCTGTGTTGTGAGTTGTGGGTGGTACTGTGCAGTTTTCAAGTTTGTTTCCATGGAAGCATCCTACGCCAGGTGAACAATTCTTGAGCAAAGTGCGTGAAGGCAATGTAGTCTTTGGCGTTATCAAGGACGTGCGGTTCCCGGTCTTTTGGAAGATAGTGGATTTTGGTGAAGAGAGTACATCTTAAGCTTAGAAGAGCTCACAGTCATACATTAAGTGGCTCCAGCTTTCCGAGGAACCACAGTGGCATAGGGGGTCATCAATAATGCCTAGTGCTTATAATTTCTGTTTGATGGGCCCATAGCCAGTTAAGAAGAACGTGACATTGAGGCCGGAGGAGAACCATTTCGACATTTCCGGATAAACCCTAGTAGTGTCGGGAATGAACTTTCTCGTAATCTCTCCTTTAGAGGAGTTGGTCCACTTGGATTGCCAGATTTACAAAGCGCCTAGCCCACTACCAGGTTTGTTGTAGGTAGTGCGCTAGGCGCTTTGTAATCCAGGTGTTGTGTAATCCATGATTGATACTGCTTTGCCCTTAAAGAAGTAATGTAGCAACCCGCATTTTATGACCTCAAGGTCCAGGGGTAGGACACCGGCCAGCACCTAATTGGCGTGAGTGCTGACCCTGCACACTGCCCTGGTGATGGTCAGTAGCATTGCTCGTTGTATTGTTTCAAGCTTTCTTTATGTGTTATGGCCTTCGGTCTGCGCGGTAGCACAGTGGTATCGTCACTGTCCTCCCCACACTGGGTGGGAAAGGTCCAGGTTCGAATCCCGTTGATGACGCGAGGAACTTTAATGGGCTTTTTTCACTCCGTGGCTGAGTTAGTCGGTCTCAGGTGTAGATAGCAAGGTTTCTCCCACAGAAACTGGGGGTTTTTCATCCAGCAAAACAGGCAAATCGACCAGAGAACACACGCAATTTACAGTCATAATACATATATGGGTATATGTAAGAGATTACGGGTGGCCCTATATAATAATTTGAATTTTTTGTTATGGTCTTCGTGTACCAGATTCCTGCTGCGTATGTGATTATTGGTATGAAGATGGCTCTGTAGTATATGGAAAGAGTTCGTTTATTCAATCCCCAGTTGCGGCGAGAATCTGTTTACTAGTGGGGTGTAATTACAGATCTTTTTACATAGCTACATCAGACGAGGGGTTAAGGATAGGTTCTTGTCCAGGATTATGCCTAGATACTTCATTTTGGTGGCAAGGTTGACAGTTCTGCCCTGTATTTTTAGTTGTGGAGGTCTCCGGATGTCCGGCATTCCTTTAAGAAGTATGGAGCAGGTTTTGTCCGGTGAGATCTGGAGGTTGTGCTGATTAGCCCAGTTCTGTGGAAAAGGTTCGGGTTAGAATCCCGTCAATGACGTGAGGAACTTTAGTGGGCTTTTTTCACCCCGTGGCTGAGTTAGTCAGTCTCAGGTGTAGATAGCAAGGTTTACATATGGGTATATGTAAACCTTGTGCCAAGTGCTCTGTTTCCTATACCTTCAAGCTGTGCTCTGTTATCGGCTTCCAGGGTAAGGACCAGGTCATCTGCATATGCCTGAGTATTGACATTTGCTAGGTTGGTAGAGAGGAATTCATCTAGGATGATGTTCCAGAAGAGGGGCCCGTTGTCTCTCCTTCCATTTGAATTATTTTGTGGGAAAAGTAGTACATGTTCAATTATTTCTTGGTGTGTAATTTCAACTTTGTATTATTAAAACATCATCGGAAGAAAAAATGTGTTAACTTACTTTTCGGAAAACCCTCCTACAATGTTTTTAGAATTATATATTGTTTTTTTAAACAATTTCGATACGGTCCATTTCATCCAAAAGAGAACAGCCCTAGTGGGTAGCATAGTTGGTAGAATCGCTATGCTCCCCCACACTGGTGGAAAAGAACTGATTTTTAATCGAGCGAATCACGTGACAAACTTTTACAGGCCTTTTTCACAACGCTGAATTAGTCAGCTTCAGGCGATGGTAGCTTGGTTTTTATCCAGCAAACAGGCAAATCGACCAATGAACATGCTATATACGGAGCAATGTGGCCTAATTTGTTGATGCGCCTGAAACCTTACAACAACCACCCAGCTATAAGAAAATTAAACATCTCTCCCATAGTATTACGACTTTTCAAAACGCATATACATGGGTCCATATCTATGGGACAGTCTTTAACACTACAGACTGGAAAAGAGTCTGTAGTGTTAAAGTATGTCTGGGTATGTCTGCCAGGGGGCAAAGGTTGATGACGTTGTAGAGCAGATATCATCTTTTAAGGGCACAAAAGGTGATATAGTTTTACACGTTGGCACTAATGATATTAAGAGTAGGAGAGCGGCGGAATTACTTAACAAGTACAGGTCACTGTTGAAAAAAAGCCGCGAATTAGGGTTGAATTTGAAGTGTCTGCAATTCTGTCCAGACACGATAGGAGGGAGTGTATGATGAGAGCCCTGTCGATCAATTCGGCCCTGGAAAGATTGTGCAAGGCTCAAGGGGTAGAATTTTTTTCAGCCTGGTCTGTACTTGTTAACAGGAGAGATTGCTTCTACAGGGATGGGATACACTTAAATAGAAAGGGTGCAAGAATGTTTGCTGATGCTATCGAGGCAGTGTTAGGTGGGTCTGAAAACTGCTAGATTGGGGGGATACAAGGACTAATAGATTAACAGTAGCCACTGGCAGAGGTGAAAGTGATTCTTGCACTGCTTCTATTGGAATGAGCCGCAGGCTGGAAAATAAGATGCAGGATATTTCCGAGACTGCTGGGAATCATTGGGATACAAGTAAACACATGGATTGTGTTAGGGTAGCTAAGAAAAAGAACAGGTGCATGTATACTTGCGTGTACACCAACGCTAGGAGTTTAGTAAATAAATTTGATGAATCTGAGGTATTGCTCAAAACATCAAAGGCAGATATTGTGGGGATTTCAGAGACGTGGTGTCACACAGATATAAAGAATGCAGAACTGGAATTTGGGGAGTACAATGTCTACAGAAGGGATAGACAGGATAGGAAGGGAGGAGGGGTTATGCTATTAGTTAAGAAATACATAAAATCCAAGGAAGTGAAGCCAGTCGACATTGCTGGACAGAGCAGTATTGAGTCAATTTGGTGTGACATAAGCATTGGGGGATCAAAATTGAGAGTAGGAGTGTGCCTAATGACTCTGATGAGTATAATAAGAAATTGTGCAGGGAAATAGAGTGGGCCAGTAAATCAGAGAGTCTTATAATGGGGGATTTTAATTTCCCAGATATTGACTGGAATTTGGGGGCTGATCACTCACACACTAGCAAGGCTTTTGTGGATTTATTGGATGATTGTTTTCTACCTCAGCATGTTCGGGAGGCATCTAGAGGGAGTAATACTCTTGATTTGATTATCAGTAGTGATTCTTCATGCATTAAGAATCTGCAGGTAAATGAACCACTAGGTCGCAGTAATCACAGTGTGCTGAAGTGGGATTTGCTCAAAGAGGTAACTACCATTAGGGGTAAAGGGAAGGGTTATTGCTTTCGTAAAGGCGACTATGATGGACCGAGACAGTATTTAAATTCTATACAGTGGGACCAACTGATGATGTTACCAACAGCAAATTCAAAATGGGAAGCATTCAAAGAACTTATCTTGGAAGCTACTAGGCTTTACATACCAACTAAGAAATATTGTTCAAGGATTTGGCCTAAGTGGATGTCAGATGAACTAATGAGACATATGGCAGAGAATAAAAATGCATGGGATACATACAAATTAACACGTGACACAGAAGCCTATGATAGATACAAGTTGATCTGTAACCAAGTTACAAAGGAGGTTAGGCAGGCGAACGCAGACAACGAGAAATCTTTGGCAAGGGATGCAAAGAAAAACAGCAAAGAGTTCTTGACTTATGTAAACTCTAGAAGGAAGGGGATGAATCAGATTGGTCCACTTGATATCGATGGGTCAACTGTTGATGATCCTGCTCAGGTAGCTAACAAACTAAATTAATATTTTGCATCGACATTCACACATGAGGAGTTATTCAGCGAGGGGAATGCCAGAGGTGTATTCAACTCTGGCAGTAAGCTAGAGAATCTTGTAATAACTGAGAGTAAAGTGGAGGAGAAATTGTTGAAGATAAATACAAGAAAGGCACCTGGGGTGGATGGGATCTATCCAGTTATATTAAAGGAGGCAGCAAAGGAAGTAAGCAAACCCTTAGCCATAATTATGAGAGCTTCCTTGGACTCAGGGGAAGTACCCATGGACTGGAAATGTGCAAATGTGACTCCAATTCACAAAGGCGGATCAAAGGGCGACACAAGTAATTATAGACCTGTTAGTTTAACTTCTGTTCCCGGAAAATTAATGGAGGCACTGGTTAAAGAAGTACTGCAGGATCAACTAGACAAGACTTCAGTTATAGCTCAGACACAGCATGGTTTTGTTAAGGGGAAGTCTTGCCTGACCAATTTGATTGGATACTATGATGCAGTCACAAAAGAACTGGATGCAGGGAATAACATTGATATTATACACTTGGATCTTAGAAAGGCTTTTGATACTGTTGCACATGGAAGACTGCTGCACAAATTGGAGCAGTGTGTCATTGGAGGCAAATTGCTGCTATGGATAAAGGGGTGGTTGAGGGGGAGAAGACAGAGAGTGGTAATCAATGGACACTGCTCATCGTGGACTAATGTTATTAGTGGAGTCCCTCAGGGTTCAGTATTGGGTCCATTATTGTTTTCTGTATTTATAAATGATATTGATGATGGTATATCAAGCTTAATGTCCAAGTTTGCAGATGATACGAAGGTTGGCAGGGTTGTCAAGGACACTACTGACACTATGCTACTGCAGCAGGATCTGGAAAGGTTGAGCAGATGGGCTGAGAGGTGGCAAATGAAGTTTAACATTGACAAATGTAAAGTACTACACATGGGAAACAGCAACCCCAGGGCAACGTATCAACTCTGTGGTACTACACTGACAGTGGTAGAGAATGAAAGGGACCTGGGGGTGGTTGTGCAGGCAGATATGAAGTTTTCTGAGCAGTGCAGATGGGCTGCAAGAGTAGCTCATGGTGTATTGTCAATGATATATAGGAATTTTTCTAGCAGGGATAAGGAGGTGATTATTCCCTTGTATAAGGCAATGGTCAGGCAACACCTAGAGTACTGTATACCGGTCTGGAGGCCTTATTTCAAGAAGGATGTAGAGATACTGGAACGAGTACAGAGAAGGGCAACAAGATTGGTGAATGGAACAAAGGGGTGCTCCTACGAAGAAAGGCTTAAGTTTTGCAAATTACAGTGTCTGGAGACTAGGCACCAGTGAGGTGATCTGATAGAAGTGTATAAAGCCTTGAATGGTTTGAGCATGCTCAATGCTGATGGGATTCTTTCTCTTGCTCAGAATAATCACCAGAGAGGGCATAAATTCAAATTGAGGAAAGACAGATATAGGATAGACGTGAGGAAATTTGCCTTTAGCCAGCGGGTGGTTGGTTGGTGGAACAGACTTCCATCCCTTGTCGTGGAGGTTGATAGCCTGAATAAGTTTAAGGCTCAGCTGGACAGGTATTTTGAACGAACAGAGGGGTGAAGTCGAAGTGGTTATTTTTTATTTATTTATTTATTTTTTTTTGGCTGATTCTGGATAAGCTTGCTTTCTTGCATCAAATGCCTCTACTAATGCTAATGCTAATATTGCAACACCACCACACTGAACATCTGACAGCTACAGTTAAAGAGGAGAAACTTCGAATTTGGACAGGGTTGGTCGGAATATGGAGAGCACGGTGGAGTTCTTCAGAGGTGGGAGAGATAACCAGGAAGATCATTCCTGTGGCAGATTTTGCCATTACTAAACCGGTGTCGTCATGGTTCTGTCCGTCTATGAATACCAGTTTTTTGCTAACAGGTCATGGGTCGATCAGAGATAAACTGTATTCTCGAGGGTTGGAGCCGGCTCCATGGTGTTCTTGTGGAGCGGCAGAGACTTTGCAGCATATTTTGTTCTCTTGTCCTTATTATAATGCTGAACGGTGTCTTTTGGGAAAACAGATAGCTAATTTTAATGAAGATAACATACATGGATTGGTGCAAGGAGTTAACAACTTTCAGGCCTTACAAAAGTATGCAAATGCTGTGTTCCCTAAATGATCTATCATACGAACCTCATGGACATTGAATTGGCCGTCTACAACCAGAATCTTCATTGATTGCATCAGGGCTTGGGAGCTTCAGACCTGGAAGCTTTTGTTCGGGTCTGGGGCTCCTGGGCATGGACCACTTAAGTGGTTTTTTTTTTTTTTTTTTTGTTCGGCTGTTGTTCAGTTCTTGGGTTTGGGCGGCCCATGGCTGGACAGCTGGCACTCAACAGTCTAGCACTCTCTCTGTTGAGTGTTTAATTGCGCGTTGGCGCTTCAGCTTTTAAAGACAGAACCAGGTCCGGCTCCACATGCCAGGGACGGGCATCAGATTGCAGTTGAAGAGTTCAGCTGCTTTCTGATGGCAAAGTGACCTGACATAAACAACATACTACACTCACAAACATCTCTCTTATATTTACTTTTATTCTTTCCTATTCAAAATTTCTTGTTTATACACTTAACTTAGCTTAGATTATGAACTTAACTTAACTTAAAATTTTTTTTTTTTTTTTTTACTTTACTTCTCTTTTCAAAAATATGTTTTGTCTTCTTATTTCTTAGCTATTTTTTTTATTTATCAGGTCCACTTTACAGATTTTCTGTTTTAAATGATTTAGGTGGAGATGGGCATTTGCCTGGGAACCACCCTGAACCAGTATACACACACACATGACCTTTTAAATTGGGTCACACATTGGAATGGTTTAAGTAATATATATTCATCGTTATCCAACCACGTTTCACTTAATATCAAATTTTTGGATTGCTGTAAGATTGTGTCCGTTTCAATATCTCGAACATGGGCCCGTGAATCTTGTACGTTCATTGATGATATAGATATAATACTTTGTATGAAATCTTGCAGTTCATCCTGTAGTCACAGTTGCTTATTATTTTCCAAGTGATCTAATTTAGCACGATGCTCCATATTACTAGTAGCTTTGCTGTGGTGAAATGTATTTGTAAATGTATTATATATTTGTAATATTTGAAATGTATTATATATTTGTAATATATGAACCTTACAATGAGGTCGCTCATTATAACGCCACATATACAAGTTTGCTGTTGATGATCTTTCTCATAATTATATACAACTTTGTTGAAGGTCCCTCCTTGAGATTTATGTATAGTCATAGCACAAGCACATACTAAAGAAATTGTGTAAGTCTACATGTTATTCCTATTGTTCTTGAATGGAATCGTAGTTGATCGTTTTATAATAGGTACAGATTGACTAGGTAAATGTTTATCTTTTGTATATTGTTTATAATGAGATTGAAGGTTAGCAACTCTAAAAAATAGTTCTAGCCTATTTTTGACTCAGGAAATTTCATCCATACTCGTTTAATTGTTTCGTCGTCCTCAAATTTGAAATATACTAAAGTACTGATTGTACTATTTACCAATCCATCAACCACATCTATATTTGTAGTAATCATGTACAGTTTTCCTTTCAATAATGGTAGAATATATGGAAGTCCTGCAGTTTCAGTCACTGACATTTTATGAATTTTATTTTGCATACTTGCTAATTGTTGTTCAGAATGATATCCATGGTATAAATCTTGTGCAACCACTTCATGGGTTTCATCTGAAACTAAAGCATTTGTATTATAGGCATTTACATCACTATTTCATGGCCTTAAACACCTCAGTCGGATCACCTTGCAGGTGCCTAGTCTCCAGATGCTACAATTTGCAGAACTAAGCCTTTCTTTATAAGAACATCCCTTTGTTCCCTTCACCAGTCTTGTTGCCCTTCTCTATACTTGTTCTAGCAACTCTACATCCTTCCTAAGATGAGTCTTTGAGACCTGTATGCAGTTCCATGTAAGTGTTCTCAGGGAGGCCTGTTGTTAGGTTATTAACATTATTATTAGTAGTAGTGGTGGTAGTAAAGTCATATGATGCAAGAAAACAAACTACCCACCTCTGCAACAACAGATGTAACTTTGTTCCAACCGTCAAAACACCTGCTGGCTGAAGAGAAACTTCTGCACATCTATCCAGAAACCATCATCAATTTGAATTTATGTTTTCTTATGTGTAATATGAGCATGAGGAAGAATGCAATCAGCATTGAGCTTACTCAATCCATTCAATGTATTAAATACCTCAATCAAGTTACTTTATAGGTGCCTAATCCCAAGGTGTTGCAATTTGCTGAACTGAACCCTTTCTTCGTAAGACCACACTTTTGTTCCCTTCACCAATTTTGTTGCCCATCTCTGTACCTGTTAGCAGATCTATATCCTTCCTAAAATAAGGTCTCCAGTATTCCAGAGATGGCCTAACCATTGCCTTGTGCAGTGGGATAATTGTCTCCTTATCCCTGATAGCAAATTTTCTGCAGGTCGTGGATAAAACCCCATGAACTACCCTTGCCAAAATTGCATTTCTGCATGTCATGCTGCCAGGACAGCTGGAATTTCACAATATGAGAGATGCTTCACATTTAGAGTTTGCTGCTGGTAACATCATTAGTTGGTCCCACTGTATAGAATTTAAAAACTATCTGAGACCACCGTAGTCACCTTTACGAAAGCAAAAATCCCTTCCCTTTAATCTTGATGGTAGTTACATCTTTAAGTAAATCCCACATCAGTGCACTGTGATTACTGCCACTTAGTGGTTCTTTTATCTGCAGATTCTTAATGCATGAATTATCACTGCTGATTATGAATTATCACTGCTGATTATTATTATTATTATTAGTCATATGGTGCAAGGAAGCCTGAGGCTTATGCTGCACCACCCAAAAAAAATTCCCAAGTTACCCTGAGAGAGAGAGAGAGAGAGAGAGAGAGAGAGAGAGAGAGAGAGAGAGAGAGAGAGAGAGAGAGAGAGAGAGAGAGAAGTAGAAAGGAATCACCAAGAAAGAGAAGAGAAGAATGAGAAGAATGATGATATCCAGCTCAGGACCCTGGGTGTGCCAAGCCCACACTCACCAGATGTGAGTCCCTGAGGTGGATAATCAGATCAAGAGTATTACTGCTTCTGGTTGCCTCTCTGCTGTAGGAAATAGTCATCCAAGAAATCCTCAAGAGTCTTGCTAGTGTACGAGTGACCAACCTACATGTTCCAGTCAATATCTGGGGAGTTAAAATCCTCCATTATAAGATAATCTGATTTACTGGCCCACTCTATTTCTCTGTACAGTTGTTCATTGTACTCATCAGAGTCATTAGGCCTATAATACACTTCTACTTTTTTTGCTTTCCCAGTGCTTATGTCACATCACTGAATCAACATTGCACTGGCCGCCCATGTCCATGGGATGCACTGTCTTAGATTTTGTGTTTCTTAACAGCATTTTACACATTGCACTCCCCAAATTCCAATTCTGTATTCCTTATATCTGTGTGCCATCACATCTCTGATATCCCAACAATATCTACCTTTGTTGTTTTGATCATCACTACAAATTCATCACATTTATTTACTATAGTCCTAGCATTAGTAGAGGCATATGATGCAAGAAAGCAAGCTTATATAGCATCAGCCAAAAAAAAAAAAAAATAAATAAAATCCCTTCCCATTTCATCCATCCATTCACTCCAAATGTTTGTCTAGTTCTGCCTTGAACTTATTTAAGTTGCTGACCTCCATTTCAACAGATGGAAGTTTGTTCCAACTATCAACCACCCACTTGCTAAAGACAAATTTCCACACATCTATTCTACAATTGTCTTTCCTCAATTTGAATTTATGCCCCCTCAGGTGTGTAATCTGAGCAAGAGGAAGAATCCCATTAGCATTGAGCTTGCTCAATCCATTCAAGGCCTTATACACCTCATTCAGATCACCTTGCAAACATTGGTGTACATGCAAGTATACATGCACTTTTGCTTACTCTTAGTTCCCCTAACACAGTCCAGGTATTACTTGTTCCATGATGACTCCCAGCAGCTCTTGGAATCCCCAGCACCTTGCTTTCTAGACTGCTGCTCATTCCAATAGAAGCAGTGCAAGAATCATCTTCACACCTGCCTGCACTATTGTTATAACTGCAGGTAGTTATAGTTACTCAGACAATAGCAGAAAACTGTTCATTCATTCATCTGCACAAGGATGGGAATTAGGCATTTTCAAGTTCAGTGACCAATAAGAAAGCTGTTACACAAGACTGTTCCTCCGTAGCCAGGTGGGAAGGAGCAGCAGTGCGTAGCACACGCTTCTTGATTAGACCGGGGTTCGAGACCGTCGCCACCAAATACGGATGATGCGGAGAGGTCAGGGAATGACCACCGCATAACCCGGAGCAATATGGCCTTAGTTGCTAATGCTCCTAAAAAAAAAAAAAAAAAAAAAACCAAACCAAACAAGACTGTTATATGCATTTATTTTTTTCATTTATACTTTTGTATTTACAATGTAAGCTTCCACTAAATTGCATATTAATTATTTAATGATGATCTTAAGCACAGGACTGACGCACATGATTTTATGTTAACATTCTTTATAATTAATTTGTTTTTATTAAAAATTTGTGCAAAATCATCTTTTTGTAGCAATTACTTTAAACTAATTTCACAGCCTTATTAATGAATTGTCTCTTTAGTTTCAGGCTAGCAACAGACACACACACAGTATGCCATCCAAACCTCCTGCATGGTTTCTAGGAACCATTAACAACATTGACTTTGTTGACCCATTTCCCGAAAGTCACAGATGTACTCTATGCTTCAGGTTAATGATAGTTTCATTAAAACTAACTTCCTGCAATCATGTGATGTGTGAAACATGTGCAGAGGCTCTAACAAATGAAGGGTGGTTTACATGCCGCTGTGGTAGGATAGAGGAGAGGTCATGTGTAAGTAATGTTCTAACTTTTTTTATGATGCTATATTTGTAACATCTTTCAGGTGGTTAATCATGTTAAGCATTCACTGCTATTTAATTATGTACCTATTCAATATGCTCAGAAAGTCTTTCCTGAATAACTTGTTACCAAAAGTCGTAGGAAGCCAATTTTGGACTTTTTGAGATAATTGCAATGGCAACAGATGTGGAGGAGATAACAGCTTTACCATTGTATCGGATCCTTATCCATGACATGGCACAAGTTGTGAAATAGTGCCCCTAGGCCACACTGACTGATAGTGCCCCCTCCTGCTGATGCAAACATTTTCATTTTTTAAAATGGTTAATTTTAAAAAATGAAAATATTTCATCTCACACTAATCAATCTGAGTAAGATAATCTACTGGGGTGGGGGGATACACAGACTAAAAGTTTAACAGTGGCTGCAGGTAGGGGCAAAAGTGATTCTTGCACTGCTTCTATTAGAATGAGCAGCAGTCTGGAAAGCAAGGTAATGGAGATTTCCAGGACTGCTGGGAGTCATAGTGGAACAAGTAAATACATGGGCTGTGTTAGGGTAACTAAGAGTAGGAACAGGTGCATGTATACTTTCATGTACACCAATGCTAAGAGTATAGTTAATAAATTTGATGAGCTTGAAGTGCTAGTCAAGACATCAAAGGCAGACGTTGTTGGGATATCAGAGATGTGGTGTCACACAGATGTAAGCAGTGCAGAATTGGAATTTGGGAAGTACAATGTGTACAGAAGGATAGACAGGACAGGAAGGGAGGAGGGGTTATGCTGTCAGTTAAGAAACATAAAATCTAAGGAAGTGCATCCAATTGATGTTGGTGGACAATGCAGTGTTGTGTCTGTTTGGTGTGACATAAGCCCTGAAAAGGAAATATGAGAGTAGGTGTGAGTTATAGGCCTAATAAATCTGATATGTATAATGAGCAGTTGTGCAGAGAAATAGAGTGGGCCAGTAAATCAGAATGTCTTATAATGGGGGATTTTAACTTTCCAGATATAGACTGTAACTTGTGGATTGGTCACTCGCACACTATCAGGGCTTTTGTGGATTTTTTTGGATGACTGTTTTCTACAGCAACATGTTCGAAAGGCAACCAGAGGGAGTAATACTCTTGATCTGATTATCAGCAGTGATTATTCATGCTTTAAGAATTTGCAGGTAAACGAACCACTGGGTGACAGTGATCACAATGTACTGATGTGAGAATTACTTAATGAAGTAACAACCATCAGGGCTAAAGGGAAGGGCTTTTGCTTTCGTAAAGGTGACTGCAGGGATCTCAGACTGTTTTTTCTAAATGGGAACCCTTCAGGGACTTAATTTTGGAGCCTTCTAGGCTTTTCATTTCAAATAAATACTACTGTTCAAGGTTTAGCCCTAAACGTGTGTCAGATGAATTAATGAGGCTTGTGGCAGAGAAGAAAAATGTATGAGATGCATATAAAGTATCAGGTGACACAGAAGCTTATGGCAGATATAAACTAGTCTGTAATCAAGTCAGAAAGGAGGTTAGGCAGGCTAAGGCAGATTACGAAAAATCTTTGGCAAAGGATTAAAAAGTGGAAGTGGTTATTTTTCATTTATTTTTTTATTTTTTTGGCTGATGCTGCATAAGCTTGCTTTCTTGCATCAAATGCCTCTAGTAATGCTAATGCTAATGCAAAGAAAAACAGCAAAGAGTTCTTTACTTATGTAAACTCTAGAAGGAAAGGGATGAATCAGATAGGATCACTTAACATAGATGGGTTGACTATTGATGATCATTCTCTGGTAGCTGATAAACTGAATGGGTATTTTGCATCTACATTTACACATGAGGAGTTATTCAATGAGGAGAGTGCCAGAAGTTTATCAAACTCTAACAGGCAGCTAAGTGATTTTGTAATAACTGAGAGCAAACTGGAGGAGAAATTGTTGAAGTTAAACATAAAAAAGGCATCTGGGGTGGAAGGGATCTATCCTGTTATATTAAAGGAGGCAGCAAAGGAAGTAAGCAAACCGTTAGCCATAATTCTGAGAGCTTCCTTTGACTCAGAGGAGGTCCCCATGGACTGGAGGTGTACAAATGTATCGCCAATCCACAAAGGGGGTTCAAAAGGTGACACAAGTAACTATAGACCTATTAGTTTAACTTGTGCTAAGAGGAAAATAATGGAATCACTGGCTAAAGAAGCATTGCAAGATTATCTAGAGAAGACTGCAGTAACCGTTAAGACACAGCATGGGTTTGTTAAAGGGAGGTTTTGTCTGACCAATTTGATTGGATACTATGATGTGGTCACTACTAGCATTAGCATTAGCAGAGGCATATGATGCAAGAAAGCAAGCTTATGCAGCATCAGCCAAAAAAAAAAAAAAAAAAAAACCCACTTCCACTTCACCCCTCCGTTCGTTCAAAATACCTGTCCAGCTGAGCCTTAAATTTATTTAGGCTATCAACTTCCACGACAAGGGATGGAAGTCTGTTCCACCAACCAACCACCTGCTAGCTAAAGGCAAATTTCCGCAAAACTATCCTACATCTGTCTTTCCTCAATTTGAATTTATGCCCTCTCAGGTCATTATTCTGAGCAAGAGGAAGAATCCCATCAGCACTGAGCATGCTCAAACCATTCAAGGCTTTATACACCTCTATCAGATCACCTCACCGGTGCCTAGTCTCCAGACACTGTAATTTGCAAAACTTAAGCCTTTCTTCATAAGAGCAACCCTTTGTTCCATTCACTAATCTTGTTGCCCTTCTCTGTACTCGTTCCAGCAGCTCTACATCCTTCTTGAAAAGAGGCCTCCAGACCTGTATACAGTACTCAAGGTGTGGCCTGACCATTGCCTTATACAAGGGAATAATCACCTCCTTATCCCTGCTAGAAAAATTCCTGTATATCATTAATATACAGGAATATACAGGTTTGGCTGAAACAAGAAGAAGAAATGAATCATTTATAAGTTTATCAAGTAGAAATCTGTTGTACATCAATGGAAACAGTGAAAGGATGGAAGGTGAAGTTGGCTTTCTGGTCCATAAAGATATAAAAAACAACATTTTGGAATTCAAAAGTACATCACCAAGGGTGTCAAGGCTACTACTTAGGATTTCTAAGAGATATAAGCTAAAGGTTATAATGATTTATGCACCAACATCGACCATGATGATGAAGAATTTGAAGAAATGTACACCGAAATTGAGAGTCTTCTAGATGAGCAGAAAACCCACTACGCTATCATTATGGGGACTTCAATTCTAAGGAAAAGAGACAAAACAGTGCAGAAAGGGAAACTATAGGAAATTTTGGAATTGGTGAAGGAAATGAAAGAGGTGAAAGACTTCTGGAATTTGCAGAATCTCGAGGATTGTCAGTAATGAACACTTTTTTCAAGAAAAGGGTGAACAGAAAGTGGACATGGAAGAGCCCACATAGATTAACAACTAATGAAATCGACTTTGCCCTCACTAATAGCAGATATATCGTGAATCATGTTACCATCCTGAAAAAGGTAAATGTTGGAAGTGATCACAAGTGGTAAGGTGCACACTTGATATAGATGTAAGAAAAGAAACTGTCTCGAGTAAATAATAAAGGTCTTTGAGATAACAGAAGAGGAGAAAAAGCTGTATGTACTGGAACTTAAGAACAAGTTTGAGCTTCTACAAATGGCTCAGAACCAAGATATCGACGAGGAATATTACAACTTTCTGAAAGCCCAAGAAACCTATAGGTAAAAAGAAATCCAAAGAAGAAAAAATTAGTCAAGAAACACTTGTCATGATGAACCAAAGAAGACAAATGAAGCGCAAGATAAACACTGACAAGGAGAAAATTTAATATACTGAGTTATGCATAGCATTAGAAAAAGTCTCAGAGAGGACATAACAAGATTGGACTAATGATGAATATGGCTAAAACCAAAGTAATGATGAACAAGTATGCCATAGAAAGGGATATAATGATTGAAGGAGCAGTAATTGAAAAGGTGGAGTCATATACTTATCTGAGACAAGTGATTAGCTGTAATAATGATAAATGTCTGGAAGTCAAGAGAAGAATAAATTTTGGATGGATAGCATTCAGGAAATAGTCACATATTGAGGAGCAATATCCCAATTTGTCTGAAACGTAAAATAATGACTTATGGAAGTGAAACTTGGGCACTCATCAAAAGAATGGAAGAGAAGCTGAGAATGACACAGCGAAAAATGTAACGAATTATATTGGAAATCAGACTATTAGATAAGAAGAGAAACACATGGATTAGGCAGCAAACTCAAGTAAAGGACATTCTTATCAAAACTAAAGAACTAAAATGGTCTTGGGCAAGACACACAGCTCAAAGACATGATGACAGATGGACTAAGAGAATAACAGAATTGTACCCAAGAGGAGCTAGAAGAAAACCTGGAAAGCGACGACGGAGATGGGTAGATGAAATTCAATAGTTTGTGGGTAGTAAATGGATGGCCATTCACAAAACAGAAGGAACTGGAAAGTTACTGGAGAAGCCTTCATCCTGTATTGGATTGATAATGGCTGATGATATTGATGATGACATGGATTTCAGGAAAGCTTTTGATTCTGTTGCACATGGAAATCTGCTGTACAAATTGGAGAGGTATGGCATTAAAGGTAAGTTGCTACAATGGATAAAGGGATGGCTGAGTGGGAAATGACAGAGTGATAATCAATGGACACTGCTCTTTGTGGACAAATGTTATTAGTGGAGTTCCCCAGGGTTCGGTGTTGGGCCCATTGTTGTTTTGTGTATTTATCAATGATATTGATGAAGGTATATCAGGTTTAATGTCCAAGTTTGCAGATGATACAAAGTTGGCAGGGTTGTTAATGACAGTAAAGACAGTATGCTACTCCAACTGGATCTAGAAAAGTTGGGCAAATGGGCTGAGAAGTGGCAACTGAAGTTTAACATTGACAAATGCAAAGTACTGCATATGGGTAGCAATAACTGAAGAGAAATGTACCAACTGTGTGGTACTATTCTCAGGGAAGTGGAAACTGAAAAAGACCTGGGGGTAATTGTGCCATCAAATGTGAAGTTCACTGAGCAGTGCAGATGGACTGCCAGGGCAGGTCATGGAGTCTTGCCAACGATATATAGGAATTTTGCTAGCAGGAACCGGGAGGCGTTTATCCTGTTATACAAGGCAATGGTTAGGCCACACCTAGAGTAATGTGTACAGGTCTGGAGGCCTCATTTGAGGAAGGATGTAGAGTTGCTAGAAAGAGTACAAAGAAGGGCAATAAGATTGGTGAGGGGAACAAAGCAGTGCTCTTACCAAGAAAGGCTTAATTTCTGCAAATTGCAGCACCTGGAAAGTAGGCACTTGCGAGATGATCTGATTGAGGTGTATCTGATTGAGTTGAAGAACCTATGGAGGCACAGTTTCAAATTGACGAAAGAGACAGTTGTAGAATAGATGTGCGGAAATTTGCCTTTAGCCAGCATGTAGTTGATTGGTGGAACAGACTTCCATCTTTTGTTGTGAAAGTTGATGGCCTCAATAAATTTAAGGCTGAGCTGGACAGGTATTTGGAAGAATGGAGGGGTGAAATGGGAGGGGTTTTTTTGGCTGATGCTGCATAAGCTTGCTTTCTTGCATCGTATATCCTCTACTAATTCTAATGCTAATGTAAATACTGCTGCTGAAATAATCACAGGTTCGGTTAAATATTAAACTATTGTTTCTTGACAGTAATTACTCATACCTTTTGCATTTGGTAGTATTTTTTGTAGTAAAATTGGAAAACAAGTTCCGGTTTTAAAACAAAGGCAAGGGAGGGATAAACATACTAAGACTAACCATAGTGGGCTAGGCATGTCAATCACTGCTACTTGTAACAATCAATTGGAAGGGATACCAGACTATAAAGACTAACCGATTTCCTTTCAATTTTACTGTTAAAATGCCTTATTGAAATTGTTAAAAAGAAACAGAGATGCAATGGAACAGTCAACCCTTGATTTCGTTTTTTTAAAATATGAAAAAGTTGAAAGTAATGACTAAAATGTGCAAAAGTTTGTTCACTAATCTCTACTTAGTGATTGAAAGAACTTGGAGTGCGTTATGTTTCCCTTTTTCCTCCCAAATTTTCGACCGTTTGTTAATTTCAAAACACAAAGGTAATAATCAATACAACCACATGGAGAAGAATTTTTTGAGTATGGATTTTTTTTTGTGACAAAAGATGTGTGTTTATTGTGTTTATGTATATTTAACAACGTGACTATTGGTTTTTTAAATAATTTATTGTACAGTGCATCAACAAAAGATCGAAACAATGCAGTTGCATATTATTTTCATTATTATTCTTTGCGTGATTTTTCTTAGACTTAGTATTGCAATTATCACACAAAAAAAGAGATGAGAGAAATTGACATGTACTTATGAAGTTTGAATGCTGAAAAATGATTAGAGTTTTCTAACGCGATTCCGCTTATATCATGATGTGATTCTTTGGACTCTTGAGCATTGTGTTATAAGAAGTTTCACCTGTATGAAGGTGCAATGAAAGCAAAATTCTATATTTGAGAGGTATATGAACAGGAATGAAGGTGAGAGTTGTAGTTAAGAAGAACAGAAATGACAGCGCTTTGTAGAAATGGTTATGAGAAGCATAACATCATAAGGAATTTCTTTGAAAAAGTGAGGGAACTGATTAAAAAAAAGATTTTACGATGATTTGTTTTTTTTCTTCTTACCCCTCCTTAAATGACGGTGAGAAATATGAAAATCCAAAGAAACCTGGAATGAGGAGAAATCCTCTGGTTAGTGAATTAACACTATAATCTCACTTTGCCTGAAGCAAGTTTATTAATGTTCCTGTGTCTGATAGCTTCTGCTGAAAAGATATTCTCACAATGCAAAAATAGAATTTTCATAACTTATTAGCATTAGCATTAGTAGATGCATTTGATGCAAGAAAGCAAGCTTATGCAGCATCAGCCAAAAAAAAAAAAAAAAAAAACCACTTCCACTTCACCCCTCTGTTCATTCAAAATACCTGTCCAGCTGAGCCTTATACTTATTTAGGCTATCAACTTCCACGACAAGGGATGGAAGTCTGTTCCACCAACCACTCGCTGGCTAAAGGCAAATTTCCGCACGTCTATCCTACATCTGTCTTTCCTCAATTTGAATTTATGCCCTCTCAGGTGATTATTCTGAGCAAGAGGAAGAATCCCATCAGCATTGAGCATGCTCAAACCATTCAGTGTTTTATACACCTCTATCAGATCACCTCGCTGGTGCCTAGTCTCCAGACACTGTAATTTGCAAAACTTAAGCCTTTCTTCGTAAGAGCACCCCTTTGTTCCATTCACTAATCTTGTTGCCCTTCTCTGTACTCGTTCCAGCAGCTCTACATCCTTCTTGAAATGAGGCCTCCAGACCTGTATACAGTACTCTAGGTGTGGCCTGACCATTGCCTTATACAAGGGAATAATCACCTCCTTATCCCTGCTAGAAAAATTCCTATTTATCATTGACAATACACCATGAGCTACTCTTGCAGCCCATCTGCACTGCTCAGAGAACTTCATATCTGCCTGCACAACCACCCCCAGGTCCCTATCATTCTCTACCACTGTCAGTGTAGTACCACAGAGTTGATACGTTGCTCTGGTTTTGCTGTTTCCCATGTGTAGTACTTTACATTTGTCAATGTTAAACTTCATTTGCCACCTCTCAGCCCATCTGCTCAACCTTTCCAGATCCTGTTGCAGCAGCATAGTGTCCTTGACAACCCTGCCTACCTTTGTATCGTCTGCAAACTTTGACATTAAGCTTGATATACCATCATCAATATCATTTATGAATACAGAAAACAATAATGGACCCAACACTGAGCCCTGAGGGACTCCACTAATAACATTAGTCCACGACGAGCAGTGTCCATTGATTACCACTCTCTGTCTTCTCCCCCTCAGCCACCCCTTTATCCACAGCAGCAATTTGCCTCCAATGTCACACTGCTCCAATTTGTGCAGCAGTCTTCCATGTGCAACAGTATCAAAAGCCTTTCTAAGATCCAAATATATAATATCAAAGTTATTCCCTGCATCCAGTTCCTTTGTGACTGCATCATAATATCCAATTAAATTGGTCAGGCAAGACTTCCCCTTAACAAAACCATGCTGTGTCAGAGCTATAACTGAAGTCTTGTTTAAATGATCCTGCAGTGCTTCTTTAACTAGTGCCTCCATTATTTTCCTGGAACAGAAGTTAAGCTCACAGGTCTATAATTGCTTGTGTCAGCCTTTGATCCTCCTTTGTGAATTGGGGTCACATTTGCACATCTCCAGTCTGTGGGTACCTCCCCTGAGTCCAAGGAAGCTCTCATAATTATGGCTAAGGGTTTGCTTACTTCCTCTGGTGCCTCCTTTAATATAACTGGATAGATCCCATCCACCCCGGGTGCCTTTCTTGTGTTTATCTTCAACAATTTCTCCTCCACTTTACTCTCAGTTATTACAAGATTCTCTAGCTTACTGCTAGAGTTGAATACACCTCTGGCTTTCCCCTCGCGAAATAGCTCCTCATGTGTGAATGTCGATGCAAAATATTCATTTAGTTTGTTAGCTACCTGAGCTGGATCATCAACAGTTGACCCATCGATATCAAGTGGACCAATCTGATTCATCCCCTTCCTTCTAGAGTTTACATAAGTAAAGAACTCTTTGCCAAAGATTTCTCGTAATCTGCCTTTGCCTGCCTAAACTCCTTTTAAACTTGGTTACAGATCAACTTGTATCTATCATAGGCTTCTGTGTCACGTGTTAATTTGTATGTATCCCATGCATGTTTCTTCCCTGCCATATGCCTCATTAGTTCATCTGACATCCATTTAGGCCTAAACCTTGAACAATATTTCTCAGTTGGTATGTAAAGCCTAGTAGCTTCCAAGATAAGTTCTTTGAATGCTTCCCATTTTGCATTTGCTGTTGGTAACATCATCAGTTGGTCCCACTGTATAGAATTTAAATACTGTCTCAGTCCATCGTAGTTGCCTTTACGAAAGCAATACCCCTTCCCTTTACCCCTAATGGTAGTTACCTCTTTGAGTAAATCCCACTTCAGAACACTGGGATCACTACCACCTAGTGGTTCATTTATCTGCAGTTTCTTAATGCATGAAGAATCACCGCTGATAATCAAATCAAGAGTATTCCTCCCTCTAGTTGCCTCCCGAACATGCTGATGTAGAAAACAATCATCCAATAAATCCACAAAAGCCTTGCTAGTGTGTGAGTGACCAGCCCCCAAATGCCAGTCAATATCTGGGAAATTAAAATCTCCCATTATAAGACTCTCTGATTTACTGGCCCACTCTATTTCCCTGTACAGTTTCTTATTATACTTATCAGAGTCATTAGGCCTATAGCACACTCCTACTCTCAATTTTGATCTCCCAATGCTTATGTCACACTAAACTGACTCGACACTGCACTGTCCAGCGATGTCCACTGGCTTCACTTCCTTGGATTTTATGTATTTCTTAACTAATAGCATAACCCCTCCTCCCTTCCTATCCAGTCTATCCTTTCTGTAGACGTTGTACTCCCCAAATTCCAGTTCTGCATTCCTTATATCTGTGTGACACCAAGTCTCTGATATCCTAACAATATCATATCTGCCTTTGATGTTTTGAGCAATACCTCAAATTCATCAAATTTATTTACTAAACTCCTAGCATTGGTGTACACGCAAGTATACATGCACCTATTTCTATTCTTAGCTACCCTAACACAACCCATGTGTTTTCTTATCCATCTCTCTGCATGCAAAAATTGGATGCCTAAAATCTTGGAACATGGAACCCATCATTACTGCAAAGTTCTCTCCACCCTGAAATTCGCTGCCCAGATTTCTCTGGGCAAAGATATGTGACCCTGCATAACCTACAGTATTGCCAGTTTCAGCTCTTTTATATCAATGTAGCTATTTTCCTACCCTATCCTATTTCCTAGCTTTCTTGCATCATGTGCTCTTGCTAATGCTAATTCTATAGAAAATATTGTCATCTCCATACCCTTTTTTTCTTATCCCCTGTAAGAAAACAGTTGCCATTAGTATGAAGAAACTGGCAATTTCATCTTTTTAGTATTGCCATGCATATTATATATTCTCTGGGCAAGCTTCTCTCTTCTTTTACCACATAATGTAATAATGTACAAGGGTTGTCAATTGGTTTCTCTCTCTGGTATCTGATGGTTGTGATGTGGCTGATGATGTGTGTGTGTGTGGGGGATGGGGCGGTGAGAGAGAGATCCTGTGTGATTAACTATAGTACTTGCATGCCTAAAAATTTCTTTAAAAACAGCAATATTTAACCAATTTTTTGTTTTGCAGGTCTTAGAGACGCATCTAAACTATGATTCAGTGAAGTATCTGCGTGTGCGGTGTCTCTACCAGCAGACTGGATGTACAAAAATTGTAATATTAGATGGATTGTTGGTAAATAGAATGCTCCTTTCTATCTTTTTAATCATTTTAAGTGTTATTGCATAAGATTAAGTAATATGCTTGAAGAAAGCTCTTTGAAATAAAGGATTTAATATTAGAAGGGCTTTCTGTTTGAGTATATCATGCCTAAAGTCATCTGAATTCAAGCAGCATCCTATTGAGAAAATTCCACTGAAATCAACAGGAAGTTGTGGATTTATTGGATGATTGTTTTCTACATCAGCATGTTCGTGAGGCAACAAGAGGGAGCAATACTCTTGATCTGATTATCAGTAGTGATTCTTCATGCATTAAGAACCTGCAGATAAATGAACCACTAGGTGGCAGTGATCACAGTGTGTTGAAGTGGGATTTACTCAAGGAGGTAACTACCATCAGAGGTAAAGGGAAGGGTTTTTGTTTTCGTAAAGGCGACTATGATGGTCTGAGACAGTATTTAAATTCTATACAGTGGGACCAACTGATGATGTTACCAACAGCAAACTCAAAATGGGAAGCATTCAAGGAACTAATCTTGGTGGCTACCAGGCTTTACATACCAACTAAGAAATATTGTTCAAGGTTTAGGCCTAAATGGTTGTCAGATGGACTAATGAGACATGTGGCAGAGAAGAAAAATGCATGGGATACATACAAATTAATGGGTGACATGGAAGCCTATGATAGATATAAGTTGGTCTGTAACCAAGTCACAAAGGAGATTAGGCAGGCAAAGGCAGACTATGAAAAATCCTTGGCAAAGGATGCAAAGAAAAACAGAAAGGAGTTCTTTACATACTTGAACTCGAGAAGGAAAGGGATGAATCAGATTGGTCCACTGGATATTGATGGTTCAACAGTTGAGGATCCTGCTCAGGTGGCTAACAATCTAAACGAGTATTTTGCATCTACATTCATGCATGAGGAGTTATTCAGGAAGGAGAATGATGTAGGTAAAGTAAACATTGGCAGTGAGCTGGATGATTTTGTAATAACTGAGAGGAAAGTGGAGGAGAGATTGTTGAGGATAAACATAAAAAAGGCACCTGGGGTGGATGGGATCTATCCAGTTATATTAAAGGAGGCAGCAAATGAAGTATGCAAACCCCTAGCCATAATTATGAGAGCTTCTTTGGACTCAGGGGAGGTACCCATAGACTGGAGATGTGCAAATGTAACCCCAATTCACAAAGGAGGATCAAAGGCTGACACAAGTAATTATAGACCTGTTAGTTTAACTTCTGTTCCAGGTAAATTAATGGAGGCACTGGTTAAAGAAGCACTGCAGGATCATCTAGACAAGAATTCAGTTATAGCTCAGACGCAGCATGGTTTTGTTAAGGGCAGGTCTTGCCTGACCAATTTGATTGGATACTATGATGTAGTCACAAAAGAACTGGATGCAGGGAATAACTTTGATATTACATATTTGGATCTTAGAAAGGCTTTTGATACTGTTGCACATGGAAGACTGCTGCACAAATTGGAGCAGTGTGGCATTGGAGGCAAATTGCTGCTATGGATAAGGGGATGGTTGAGTGGCAGAAGACAGAGAGTGGTAATCAATGGACACTGCTCAACGTGGACTAATGTTATTAGTGGAGTTCCTCAAGGTTCAGTGTTGGGTCCATTGTTGTTTTCGGTGTTTATGAATGATATTGATGATGGGATATCAAGTTTAATGTCTAAGTTTGCAGATGATACAAAGGTTGGCAGGGTCGTTAAGGACACTACTGACGCTATGCTGCTGCAACAGGATCTGGAAAGGTTGAACAGATGGGCTGAGAGGTGGCAAATGAAGTTTAACATTGACAAATGTAAAGTACTACATATGGGTAACAGTAACCCCAGAGCAATGTATCAACTCTGCGGTACTACACTGACAGTGGTGGAGAATGAAAAGGACCTGGGGGTAATTGTGCAGGCAGATATGAAGTTCTCTGAGCAGTGCAGACGAGCTGCAAGAGTAGCTCATGGTGTCTTGTCAATGATATACAGGAATTTTTCTAGCAGGGATAAGGAGGTGATTATTCCCTTGTATAAGGCAATGGTTAGGCCACATCTTGAGTACTGTATACAGGTCTGGAGGCCTCATTTCAAGAAGGATGTAGAGCTGCTGGAACGGGTACAGAGAAGGGCAACAAGATTAGTAAATGGAACAAAGGGTTGCTCTTACGAAGAAAGGCTTAAGTTTTGCAAATTACAGAGTCTGGAGACTAGGCACCGGCGAGGTGATCTGATAGAGGTGTATAAGGCTTTGAATGGTTTGAGCATGCTCAATGCCAATGGGATTCTTCATCTTTCTCAGAATAATCACCTCAGAGGGCATAAATTCAAATCGAGGAAGGACAGATGTCGGATAGATGTGCGGAAATTTGCCTTTGGCCAGCGGGTGGTTGGTTGGTGGAACCGACTTCCATCACTTGTTGTTGAAGTTGATAGCCTAAACAAATTTAAAGCTCAACTGGACAGGTATTTCGAACGAACGGAGGGGTGACATGGGAGAGGGTTTTTTTTTTTTTTTTTTGGCTGATGCTGAATAAGCTTGCTTTCTTGCATCATATGCCTCTACTAATGCTAATGCTAATGCTAAGTGTGAAAATAATTGGCACAAGCTGAGGTATATATTTATTTTGATATTGTTTTCAGACCACCTTTAGAAGCCCATATATGAATATTTCTCATACATTTTTGTAGTCAGATAAAAATAAATGAAGATTATTGTTTTAAAACATGTGTTATAATTTAAAAGTAAGCAGGTTTTTACCCTCATTTATAATGTGAAATGATATTTTATTATTATTATTATTATTATTACTAGCCATATAGTACAAGGAAGCCTGGGGCTTATGGTGCACCAGCCAAAGAAAATTCCCGAATTACCCCCTGAGAGAGAGAGAGAGAGAGAGAGAGAGAGAGAGAGAGAGAGAGAGAGAGAGAGAGAGAGAGAGAGAGAGAGAGAGAGAGAGAGAGAGAGAGAGAGAGAGTAGAAGGGAATCACCAAGAAAGAGAAGAGAAGAATGATGATATCCAGCTCAAGACCCTGGGTCTGCCAAGCCCATACTCACCAGATGTGAGCCCCTGGGGTTAAATGATGTGATATGATATGAATTTTCACAACATTTTCATTAGAAAATGTGTTTGGCCATCCTTCTTTGCTTGTGACTGGGGCAGTAGTTGTGACAGCTTGCCATGACCAATGAGTGACCGGGGATCAATCCATATGGTTGTTTATTTAGTCTTTATTTTTTTTGCCGTTAGTATTTATTTATTTTTTTGTAGATTGTGCAAAAGCACAACTGAAGGATTCAGTATGCTTCTATTGAGAGTTATTGCTTTCCATTGGTTTAAAGAATTAGCATTAGTAGAGGCATACAATGCAAGAAAGCAGGTTTATGCAGCATCAGCCAAAAAACAAAACAAAAAAAAAAAAAACACCCTCCCATTTCACCCCTCCATTCATTCCAAATGCCTGTCCACCTTACCCTTAAATTTATTTAGGCTATCAACTTCCACAACAAAAAAAAAGGAAGTCTGTTCCACCAATCAACCACCCACTGACTAAAGGCAAACTTCTGCACATCAATTTTACAACTTTCTTTCCTCAATTTGAATCTATGCCCCCTCACATTCTTAATCTTAGCAAGAGGAAGAATCCCATCAGCATTCAGCTTGCTCAACCCATTCAAAGCCTTATACACCTCAATCAGATCACCTCGCAGATGCCTACTCTCCAGGTGCTGCAATTTGCAGAACTTAAGCCTTTCTTGGTAAGAGCACCCCTTTGTTCCCCTCACCAATCTTGTTGCCGTTCTTTGTACTCGTCCTAGCAACTAAAATGAGGCCTCCAGATCTGTACACAGTACTCTAGGTGTGGCATGACCATTGCCTTGTATAACGGGATAATCACCTCCCTGTCCCTGCTAGCAAAATTCCTATATATCATTGACAAGACTCCATGATCTGCATTGGCAGCCCATCTGCACTGCTCAGCAAACTTCATATTTCACTTCACAATTATCCCCAGGTCTTTTTCACTTTCCACTTTCCTGAGTGTAGTACCACACAGTTGGTATGTTTCTCTTTGGTTATTGCTACCCATATGCAGTACTTTGCATTTGTCATTGTTAAACTTCAGTTGTCACTTCTCAGCCCATTAGCCCAACTTATCTAGATCCAGTTGGAGTAGCATATTGTCTTTACTGTCGTTTACAACCCTGCCAACCTTTGTATCATCTGCAAACTTGGACATTAAACCTGATATACCTTCATCGATATCATTGATGAATACACAAAACAAAAATGAGCCCAGCACCGAACCCTGGGGAACTCCACTAATAACATTTGTCCATGAAGAGCAGTGTCCATTGATTACCGCTCTCTGTCATCTCCCACTGAACCATCCCTTTACCCATTATAACAACTTACCCTTAATGCCATACCTCTTCACTTTGTACAGCAGTCTTCCATGTGCAACAGCATGAAAAGTTTTCCCGAAATCCAAGTACAGTCAGTCCTTGTATAACACGTGTTTACACTACATGAATTTGATCATACATGATTTATAAATAGGGGAACGATATCATGTATAACACGAACCGAATTCGCTTATGCACGATTCACCTTTGTGTTTACAAGAAATGGCAGTCGAATGCAGAATCACCCCAATCGAACACAACATGATAGGAATGAAGAGAAGATTCTGAAAATGTATTTATGTTTTTTTTTTATATCAATGAAGGAGAAACACATTTCACCATAATAACGTAAAAACCCACACAATTCCAGCTATCGGTATTATCGCAAATGCAATTAGATTGAGTTTACTACTAGTTTATAACAGATTCCACCAGCAGAAATGCAATTGGAAATTGTTTTTATTGTTTTATGGTAGTATCCCCCAGAAATGTGCTTTAGTAAAATGTGAGGTGTTAATAGTGTAACTCTGCCTTTACGGTGTTGTTTATTCAGTTGCTACACGCACGCAGCTTTGTTTATGTGTATCAAGCGTGCCTCCTCGTTTTGTAATTGTGCTTTATTCCCTAAAAATAAGTAAAATTCTTAAAAGGCGTAAAAAGGAAGCGTCCTGGTGATGACACTGCAGATTCAGAGAGAAAAAGAAAAGCAATATCGATAAACAGGGGCAGACTGGGTCAAAAATTCTTACCCGGGAAAATTTGTAGTGGCCTCATACTAGCGTTTATGGCCAAAATCACACCGGCCTCCAACCCCCCCGTGGTTTCCCTGGTTATGGCCAGTCCGCCTCTGTTGATAGAGAAAAAAATATGAAATTGTGAAACACTTTGAGCAAAATGAAAGAACATGTGATGTTGCACGTGATCCAGGCCTAAATGAGGCAATGCCAAGAATTACAAAGAATGCAGAGAAAATAAAAATTCATAGCAGGAACAACTCAAAGTGTAATTAAAATTCATTAGATCAAGACACAAACAATTGGAAGAGATGGAACGGCTGTCATCTATTTCGATAAAAATCAAACAAAAAAACAAGTTTGCTTACGATAGAAGCAAAAGCATTAGCAATATTTTATTACGTAATAGACATAATAAAATACATAAGTATTTTATTACGATAATTTATTGTGTTTGGTAATGTTTTGGTTACAAATGTGTGTTCAATCTTGGGTGGATGGCACCTAACCCTATTTTTCCCATAGGGCCTATTGTTTATTGCATGATTTTGCATTACACAAGGGTTTCTAGGAACACAACTATCGTGCTATACGAGGACTGACTGTATATGATACCAAAATTATTTTTGACATCAGTTCCTTTGTGATCACATCATAGTATACAATCAAATTTGTCAGACAAGACCTCCCTTTAACAAACCCATGCTCTGTCTTAACTATGCAGTCTTGTCTAGATGATCCTGCAATGCTTCTTTAACCAGTGACCCTGGAACACAAGTTAAACTGACAGGTCTATAGTTGTTGTCACCTTTTGAACCCCCTTTGTGAATTGGTGGTACATTTGCACATCTCCAGTCCAAGGAGACCTCCCCTGAGTCCAAGGAAGCACTCATAATTATGACTAAGGATTTGCTGACTCTTTTAATATAACTGGATAGATCCCGTCAACCCAAGATGCGTTCCTTGTGTTTAACTTTGGCGCCTCCATAGCCAGATGGCAGGAGCAGCAGTGCGTAGCACGCGCTTCTTGATTAGACCGTAGTTCGAGCCCGTGACCGCCAAATACGGAGGATGTGGAAAGGTCAGGGATTGACCACTGCATATCCCCATAGCAATATGGTCTTAGTTGCTAATACTCCTTAAAACCAAATAGCAACATGATTAACTTCAACAATGTCCCTTACACTTTGCTCTCAGTTATTACAAAATCGCTGAGCTCCCTGTTGGAGTTGGATAAACATATGACATTCCCCTCATTGAATAACTCCTCATGTGTGAATGTAGATGCAAAATACGCATTCAGTTTATCAGCTACCTGAGCATTATCATCAATACTCAACCCATCTGTGTTAAGTGGTCCAATCTCATTTATCCCTTTCCTTCTAGAGTTCACGTAAGTAAAGAACTCTTTGCTGTTTTTCTTTGCATCCTTTGCCAAAGATTTCTCGTAATCTGCCTTTGCCTGCCTAACCTCCTTTGTGACTTGATTACAGACAAGCTTATATCTGTCCTAGATTTCTGTGTCGCCTGATAATTTATATGCATATCCATTACATTTATCTTCTCTGCAAAGAGCCTCATTAATTCATCTACCTCCATTTAGGCCTGAACCTTGAACAGTATTTCTTAGTTGGAATGAAAAGCCTCAACTGATGGTTCAACAGTTGAGGATCCTGCTCAGGTGGCTAACAAACTAAATGAGTATTTTGCATCTTCATTCACACATGTGAATGTAGATGCAAAACTAGATGCTCACTTCCAGAGTAAACTCTGGCAGTGAGCTAGATGATTTTGTAATAACTGAGAAGAAAATGGAGGAGAAATTGTTGAGGATAAACATAAAAAAGGCACTCCGGGTGGATGGGATCGATCCAGTTATATTAAAGGAGGCAACAAAGGAAGTAAGTAAACCCTTAGCCATAATTATGAGAGCTTCTTTGGACTCAGGAGAGGTACCCATAGACTGGAAATGTGCAAATGTGACCCCAATTCACAAAGGAGGACCAAAGGCTGACACAAGTAATTTAGACATGGTTTTCTGAGCATGGTTTTCCCTTAACAAAACCATGCTCAGACACAGCATGGTTTTGTTAAGGGAAAGTCTTGCCTGACCAGTTTGATTGGATACTATGATGCAGTCACAAAAGAACTGGATGCAGGGAATAACTTTGATATTATATATTTGGATCTTAGAAAGGCTTTTGATACTGTTGCACATGGAAGACTGCTGCACAAATCGGAGCAGTGTGGCATTGGAGGCAAATTGCTGCTATGGATAAAGGGGTGGTTGAGGGGGAGAAGACAGAGTGGACACTGCTCATCAATGGACACTGCTCATCGTGGACTAATGTTATTAGTGGAGTCCCTCAGGGTTCAGTGTTGGGTCCATTATTGTTTTCTGTATTTATAAATGATATTGATGATGGTATATCAAGCTTAATGTCCAAATTTGCAGATGATACAAAGGTTGGCAGGGTTGTTAAGGACACTACTGACGCTATGCTGCTGAAACAGAATCTGGAAAGGTTGAGCAGACGGGCTAAGAGGTGGCAAATGAAGTTTAACATTGACAAATGTAAAGTACTACATATGGGAAACCTCAACTCCAGAGCAACGTATCAACTCTGTGGTACTACACTGACAGTGGTAGAGTATGAAAAGGACTGGGGGTAATTGTGCAGGCAGATATGAAGTTCTCTGAGCAGTGCAGATGGGGTGCAAGTGTAGCTCATGGTGTCATGTCAATAATATACAGGAATTTTTCTAGCAGGGATAAGAAGGTGATTATTCCCTTGTATAAGGCAATGGTATACAATACCACACCTTGAGTACTGTATACAGGTCTGGAGGTCTCATTTCAAGAATAATGTAGAGCTGGAACGAGTACAGAGAAGGGCAACAAGATTAGTGAATGGAACAAAGGGTTGCTCTTCGAAGAAAGGCTTAAGTTTTGCAAATTACAGTGTCTGGAGACTAGGCACCCACGAGGGGATCTGAGAGAGGTGTATAAAGCCTTGAATGGTTTGAGCATGCTCAATGCTGATGGGATTCTTCCTCTTGCTCAGAATAATTAACTGAGAGGACATAAATTCAAATTGAGGAAAGACAGATGTAGGATAGATGTGCGGAAATTTGCCTTTAGCCAGAGGGTAGTTGGTTGGTGGAACAGACTTCCATCCCTTGTTGTGGAAGTTGATAGGCTAAATAAATTTAAGGCTCAGGCAGACAGATATTTCGAACAAATGGAAGGGTGAAGTGGAAGTTTTTTTTTTTTTTGGCTGATGCTGCATAAGCTTGCTTTCTTGTATCATATGCCTCTACTAATGCTAATGCTAATGACCAGAACAGGAGCTGTCGGTAACCGAACATATTTAAGTAAATATCTTCAAAAAGTTTTGTTACACAGATTGAGATAATTGGAATTTTTTTTCAGAGTCATTGTTATTGAACTTTATAGTTATTTCTCTCTGGGACTATCCATCATGTCCACACAACAGGATAATTTCTGTGTTCCTGTAAGCCTAACAACATGATTGTTATGTATGGGAAAGAAACATGCAACAAAAAAAAATTAATTAAAAAATTTTTTTTAAATAAAATCAGTTTACATTAATTCCAATTTTACAGACACCTGTATGCACTGCATGCAATGATTTGATCAGACTGAATTTCCTGGCTGTGAATTCTGATAAAGAGCATTCATTAGTCAGTTCTCTTAGAAGGGTTTTTCTTTTCAGAAGTGGCCAGGCAGGCATCTACCAGCTAGCTCAGTTGACGTTCATTTTTTTTTATTTTTTATTTTTGCTGCCCTTGCACTGATTTTATGTACATTATAAAATGTGTTTTGTTTCAATTATTGAATGATATGTTAATTTTAAAATTTACATGTACGAATCTTATAAAAAATACATTATTCAAAAGCACCAGAATTATAATATTGTTTGAACTGGCTATTCAAATTGAGGTCTTGTTGCATATGAAGAATTATTATGATATTTTGATTTTCTTCAAAGATTTGTGGTATGGTTTGACAGTAGTGAAATCTGAGCACATAATCTATAGGGTTCATATGAAACAAATTGGAGTTTATGTGAAGAAATAACTTGAGACCTTGGTGCAAGATGAATCTGAGACTTCTTCTTTAGATTGATCCATCATACCCATCTTCTATATGTGTACAGCACAATTTACACTTCACAGTTTACTGCACTTGTATGTGCATCAGTTGCACATATCATATATCTCAATGCTAGTGGGATTCTTCCACTTGCTCAGACTATGCACACTGGGGGAGGACATTCATTAAAATTGAGGAAGAATGGTTGTGGAATAGATGTGTGGAAGTTTGATTGCCGGAACAAATCTTCATCTGACGTTGTGGAAATGAGTAGCTTGAATAAATTCAAGAAAGGACTAGACAAACTGTTGAAAGGGGGATGGATAGGTGAAATGGAAAGATTTTTTTTTTTGATGATTTTGGAGTTTTTTTTTGGAGTTTATGTGATTTTGATGATTTTTGTACAAGCTTTCTTTCTGTACAAGCTTTCTTGAGGCAAAAGATGCTTTCTTGCATGTTTTGCCTCAACTAATACTAATATTTCTGTGTAGTCTAAACTTCTCTCCAGTGTTCACTGTTACTACTTTTTCATTTGAACAACTATTATATAACAGAAATTATAATATTTAGTATAAACGCTTCACTTTTTGTTCTTTTTCCTAGATTCATATGGGCACATGCCCATGCAGAATTATTACATGTTATTATTGTGGTACTGGTGGAATTCTACAAATGAAGGTAAGAACAATTTTCATTGAACATGTCTTTCTTCATTTTTATAAATGTAGACAAATTTGCTATTATTTTAACTAGAATTTTACTGATTATTCCTTTGTAATAATCATTACAAATAATGATTATTCAGAATATACAAGATCATCATTTTTTTTTTGTAAAAATTTCTGTCAGTTAGAGTACTGCTGTTTATATTAACATGGTAGGGAAAGTAGTAGGGACAAGAATATCTCAGAAATGTGATCCTGATAGTATCATAGGCTGACAGTAAAGGAAGTGGGTGATAATGGGGTGCTATGGTAGTTGATGACAAGTGAGATTCATTTTTGAAATTAGGGTTTTAATTTCAGAAAAAGAGACTATGAGAGTTTAAGGTGCTACTATCTGTCCTCTAGGATATGTGACTGCACCTATGGGAAGACAGCATCGTAGGCAAAATTCATGTGGATTGTGGAATAACTTGAAATTTGCAAATGAAAGTCACAAATTCATACATATATATACACTATTAAAAACAGCATGAAGAGGATGCAAAGTTGGTTGAATAAGGAAATAGTTTAATAGAACAAAACAAAGATAGCAAAATAGCATGGGATAGTTATAAAGAAATGAAAAACATTGAATCAATATAATAGTTATAAGTTGGTCTGTAATAGTACAGTGACTATTACAGATCAACTGCATGACAATGACTAATTACAAGAAATTGCTAACTAAATGACACAGAAAGGGGATCTAGAAGTTTTACACATTTGTGAATACAAAGGAAAGAGAAATTTTTTTTTTTGTTCACTATTATAATGGTTGCAAGAAAATTATTAATAATCCAGCTAGAGCTGATGAATTGACTAGATACTTTTCAACAGTCTTTACAGATGAAAGTACCTTCATGGTGAGGAGGAACTGTGCTAGTAACCTTTAACACTGTAAAATCCATGATATGGAAATCATGGGGGATTGTTTATTAACATTTTTTTTTAGCATGAAGAGCCCTGGGGTAGATTGCATATACCCAATTATTTTAAAGGAGTGCATTAATTATGAGCACTTCGTTAGACTTCAGAGGGGGGGGGGAAGACAATCCAAGGGAATGCCCTTGGATTGGTAAAGTGCCAGTGTATTGCCATTCCATAAAGGTGATTCAAAGAGTAAAGTGGACAAGTACAGACTGGTCAGATTGAAAAATCTTGTTTAACTGTCCCATTTAATCTGTGTTATGATATTATCACTCATGAGTTAGACATAGGAAATAACTTAGGCATTGTTTATTTGGATTCTAGCAAAAAATATGACCTTGAAAGATTGTTACAAATTTTGAAATCACAGGTAAGATCCTTATATGGATTACAGGATAGCTGCACAACAGAAGGCAAAGGTTATAATTAATGGTTAATCTGTATGTAGCTAGAGCTTTTGCCACTCGCGGCAGTCCCTGAGTTTTCTGCCCCTCTCAATACACACCAAAAATACTACAAAAAGTCAAAAAGTCTGCACCAGCCAAAAAAAAATTGAGAAATAATAATGGCAAATTAACTTATTCATATCAAAGGGTTGAATTAAAAATGATATCAAAAGAAAGGGATTTGGGGGCTCAAAATAGGGAAATAAATTAAAACATTTATGTTTATTTTTGAAGTAAAACTTTAATTCCAACATTCTAAAATTTAAAAATAAATAAAAATAAAATTGTCTCACATGAAAAGTGTCATCCCCAAAAAAGTGCCACTCAGGGCAGACTGCCCCCTCCACCCCCATTAGCTATGCCACTGTGGTTAATCTTAAGAGAAACCAGGGTTAAATGTTAAAGCCCTCAGAGATTGGTACTTAGACTATCTATATTTCAGATTTTCTTAAATGATATTGACAAAGGGATACAACAAATTATGTTAATTTATTATTATTATTATTATTATTATTAGCCATATGGTACAAGGAAGCCTGAGGCTTATGCTGCACGAGCAAAAAAAAAAAAAATTCCTGAGTTACCCAAGAGAGAGAAAGAGAGAGAGAGAGAGAGAGAGAGAGAGAGATTTGCAGATGATGATAAAATTGTAAGAGTGATTAATAATGAGCATCAGGCAGCAGCCTATCTAAATTGTCCTTCAGGATGACTTCGATAGGCTTCAGGGATCGTCAGCTAAGTGGCAATTATGTTTTACTGCCATAATGCAAGGTTTTACACTTGAGAAATAATAATGGCAAATTAACTTATTCATATCAAAGGGTTGAATTAAAAATGATATCAAAAGAAAGGGATTTGGGGGCTCAACGAAATTCTCTGTGCAGTGCAAATATGCAGCAAGGAAGGAAAGTTCATGATGGCATATCACTGATTTATCAAACGATTGCTTCTAGATATCATCAGGGATAAGGATGTGATTATCCTATTTTATAAGACAGAGGTTAGGCCACATCTTGCGTACAGGTCAGAATGCCTAATTTCAGGAAGGATTTGGGTGTTTCAGAAGAGGTTCTGAGAAGGGCAATGATGTTATTATTATTATTATTATTATTATTATTAGCATATGGTGCAAGGAAGGCTAAGGCTTATGCTGCACCAGCCAAAAAAAAAAAAAAAAAAAAAAATTCTGAATTACCCAGAGAGAGAGAACAAGAATCAGAAGGGAATCACCAAGAAAAAGAAGAATGATGATATCCAGCTCAGGATCCTGGGTGTGCCAAGCCCATACTCACCAGATGTGAGCCCCTGGGGTTGTTGGTGAAGGACAAAAAGGGGGAGTCTTACCAAGGAAGGCTTCAGTTCTGCAAGTTATTATTATTATTATTATTATTATTACTAGCCATATAGTGCAAGGAAGCCTGAGGCATATGCTGCACCAGCTAAAAAAAAAAAATTTCTGAGTTACCCTGAGAGAGAGAGAGTGTGTGTGTCAGAAGTAGAAGGGAATCACCAAGAAAGAGAAGAATGATGATATCCATTAACTCTAACAGGGAGCTAAATAATTTTGTAATAACACAGAGCAAAGTGGAGGAGAAATTGTTGAAGTTAAACATAAAAAAGGCACCTGGAGCAGATGGAATCTATCCAGTTATATTAAAGGAAGCAGCAAAAGAAGTAAGCGAATCCTCAGTCATAATTATGAGAGCATCCTCAGATTCAGGGGAAGTTCCCATGGAGTGGAGATGTGGAAATGTATCCCCAATTCACAAGGGGGACTCTAAGGGTGACACAAATAATTATAGACCTGTTAGTTTAACTTCTGTTCCGGGGAAAAATAATGGAGTTACTTGTTAAATAAGTGATGCAGGATCACCTAGACAAGACTGCAGTAATAGTTCAGACACAGCATGTGTTTGTTAATGGGAGGTCTTCTCTGACCATTTTGATTGGATACTACGATGTGGTGACAAAGGAACTGGATGCAAAAAAATAATTTTGATATCATATACTTGGATTTCACAAAAGCTTTTGATTGTTGCACATGGAAGACTGCTTTACAAATTGGAGCAGTATGGCATTAAGAGCAAGTTGCTGCAAAGGATAAAGGAATGGTTGAGTGATAGATGGCAATGAGTGGTAATAAATGGACACTGCTCTACATGGACTAATGTTATTAGTGGAGTCCCCCAGGGTTTTGTGCTGGGGCCATTGTTGTTTTGTGTATTTATCAATGATATTGATGAAGGTATATCTGGCTTAATGTCCAAGTTTGAAGATGATACAAAGGTTGGCAGGGTTGTTAATGACAGTAAAGACACTATGCTACTGCAACAGGATCTAGAAAAGTTAGGCAGATGGGCTGAGACATGGCAACTGAAGTTAAACTTTGACAAATGCAAAGTACTGCATATGGGTAGCAGTAATCCAACAGAAATGTACCAACTGTGTGGTACTACACTCAGGGAGGTGGAGAATGAAAAAGACCTGGGGGTAATTGTGCAGTCAGATATGAAATTCTTTGAGCAGTGCAGGCAGGCTTCCAGAGCAAGTTGTGGAGTTTTGTCAATGATATATAGGAATTTTGCTAGCAGAGACAGGGAGCTAACTATCCCTTTGTATATGACAATGGTCAGGCCACACCTTGAGTACTGCATACAGATCTGGAGGCCTTGGATTTCACAAAAGCTTTTGATTGTTGCACATGGAAGACTGCTTTACAAATTGGAGCAGTATGGCATTAAGAGCAAGTTGCCTCATTTTAGGAAGGATGTAGATTTACTTGAGCGTGTACAGAGAAGGGCAACAAGATTGGTGAGAGAAACAAAGGGGTTCTCTTGACAAGAGAGGCTTAAGTTTTGCAAGTTGCGTTGATGTGGAAGTTGATAGCTTAAATAAATTTCAGGCTGAACAAGACAAACATTTGGAGTGACTGGATGGGTGAAATGGGAAAGTTTTTTTTGTTTTTTTGTTTTTGTTTTTCTGCTGTTGCTGTATAAGCAATTATATAAGCAATACAAGAAAGCAATTCTTGTATCATACGCCTCAACTAATGCTAATGCTAATTAACTACCCGCTGGCTAAAGACAAATTTCCGCACATCTATTCTACAACTGTCTTTCCTCAATTTGAATTTATGCCTCCTCAGGTTTGTAATCTGATTAAGCAGAAGAATCCTATCAGAATTAATCGTGCTCAACCCATTGAAGTCCGTAAACACCTCAATCAGATCACTTCGCAGGTGCCTAGTCTCCAGCAGCTGCAATTTGCAGAACTTAAGCCTTTCTTGGTAAGGAGACTCCTTTGTTCCCATCACCAATCTTGTTGCCCTGCTTTGTACATGCTGAAGCAACTCTACATCCTTCCTAAAATGAGGCCTCCAGACCTGTATGCAGTACTCAAGGTGTGGCCTGACCATTGCTTTATACAAAGGGATAATCACCTCCTTTTCTCTACTAGCAAAATTCCTGTATATCATTGACAATATCCCGTGATGTGATCTGGCAGACTGTCTGCATTGCTCAGAAAACTTCATATCTGACTGCACTGATAGATAGATCCTGTTGCAGTAGTACACTGCTATTACTGTCATTAACAACCCTGCCAACCTTTGTATCATCTACAATCTTCTACATTATGCTTGATATACCTTCATCAATATCATTGATAAATATACAAAACAACAGTGGGCCCAACACCAAACCCTGGGGGACTGCACTAATAACATTAGCCCACAAAGAGCAGTGTCCATTTATTACCACTCTTTGTCTTCTCCCAATCAATCACCCTTTTATCCACCATTTTAGCAACTTATCCTTAATACCATACTGCTTCAATTTATACAGTACTCATCTATTTGGAACAGAGTCAAAAGCTTTCCTGAAATTCAAGTATATGATATCAAAATTATTTTTTGCATCCAGTTCCTTTGTAACCACATTATACAATCCAATCAAATTTGTCAAACAAGACTTTCCCTTAATAAACCCCATTTCTGAATTATTACTGCAGTCTTGTCTAGATAATTCTGCAATGCATCTTTAACTAGTGTTTGTATTAATTTCCCTGGAATGTAAGTTAAACTAACTAGTCTGTAATTATTCGTGTCACCCTTAGATCCCCTTTATGAAATGTGGATACATTTGCACATCTCCAGTCTGAGGGGACTTCTCCTGAGTGCAAGGATGCTCTCATAATCATGGCAAAGGGTTTGCTTACTCCCTTTGCTGCCCCCTTTAATAAATACTGGATAGATCATATCCACCCCAGGTTCCTTCCTTATGTTTAACTTAAACAATTTCCCTTCCACTTTGCTCTCAGTTGTTAGAAAATCATTATGTGCCCTGTTACGGTTTGAAAAACCTCCATTAATAACTCCTCATGTGTAAATGTAGAGGCAAAATACTCATTCACATTATCAGCTGTCTGAACAGGATCATCAACAGTGTCTGGAGACTTAGCAACTGCAAGGTGATCTAATTGAGGTGTTTAAGTCCTTGAATGGTTTGAGCAAGCTCAATGCTGATGAGAATCTTCCTCTTGCTCAGATTGCACACAAGAGAGAGAGAGAGAGAGAGAGCATAAATTCAAGTTGAGGAAGGATGGTTGCAGAATAGACGAGTAATTGATTTCTTGAGAAACTTTGATATGTATTTGTTGTGAATGTCAGTAGCTTAAATAATTCAAGGAAGATCTAGACAAATTATTGGAGAAAATGGATAAGTGAAATGGAAAGTGTCTTGTGGTTTTTTTGTTTTTTTTTTTTTTGGCTGATGCTTTATAAGCTTACTTTCTTGCATCATATGTCACTACTAATGCTAATCTATTGTATAGGGCAATTGTGAGACCACATTGAAAATAACTGTGTCCAAGTATGGTGGTCATACCTTAAAAAAAAAAAAAAAAAAAAGTCCAAAAAATTTTAGAAGGCGTTCTTGGCAATGTTCAAAGATGGCATTGCACATGATGAAAACAGCAAAAGGATGCTCATGTTAGGAGAGATTTTAATATGTAAGCCACATAGTTTGATGACTAAGTAGCTTAGAGTGGATGTAATTGAGGTTTAATAATGCTTTTGGCATGAGTGAGGATAAATGAATGAAGGATGGAATTTTCACAGTATTAAGCAGCACATGAACTAAAGAGCTTAAATTAATATAAATGTGTTTAAAAATTAAAATAAGTACACTGTATAATAATAAATGCAGTCTAGATTGCAAAAAGTGTTTTTGTAGTGAGTTTCTGAAGCTTCCTAAGACAGATACTTGGGAAATTCAAAAGCCTGTTGAATTAGTACCCATGGGAATATTGAAACACATAATATAGATTTTTTTTTTTTTTTTATCACTTTGGTGAAGCAAAAAGTCTCTGGCTTTTCTTCACTGTATGGCTAATATAAATGCTAATTACATAGCAAAAATTAATCTTAATTAATTAAGATCATAATTCTGATAAAAAAAAAAAAAAAAAAAAGGTAAAGTGCAGCCATTATCAACCCACTGCAGGATGGAAGCCTCCTCAACAATTCATGCTGAGGGAAATGGACCTTAGTCTGCCACGCTGGTCCAGTGCAGGTTGGCAGATCGACCGTATTCAGCAGTCGGGGGCTTGAACCCCAGTCTACTCAAAGAGCGTGTGCTACTGCACTCCCGCTCCTGACCACTCGGCTACAGAATTCTGATAATACTTATGTAAATGTATATTGCATCATCTCTCCTTTCATTCAGGCCAAAAGATGTATGTAGACCCAAAATTTTGGCCCCAAAGTATTCCCCATATTTTTAGTTAAAGTTTATCAAAAAAATTGCTATATTTTTGTGATAAAGTTTAACTAAAATTGTTTCAAAATTATAAAAGCACTCAGTTAGTCTTTATAACATGGTATCCCTTCCGACCGATCATTGCAAGTAGCAATGATTGATGGGCCAGGCCACTCCTGCTCATTGCTTTGAATGCAGTGATAGGAAGTGCTGACCTTTTTCAGTATACAGTACCCATTTTAGTTAGTGTGCTTATTTCTCCCCTTTGCGGCTGTTTTATAATCGGAAAATGAGTTCCTGATTTGAAACAGTGGCAAGGGGAAATAAACATCCTCCCCTTGCCACTGTTTTAAAATCATGAACTCGTTTTCTTGTTTTGAAGCAGCAGTGGGGGTAGGGGGGGGTAGGATTCACTCTAACACTAAGTAAAAGTAGCCAGTGGGAAGGCAACTAAGACTGTAAATCACTGCTACTTGCAATGAATCGATCAGAAGGGGTACAAGATTGTAAAGACTAACCAAGCACTCTACTGAAATGTTTAATTCCAAAAAAATTTAGAAATTATTCAAAACATCTATCAGAGAGCAATTTATTGGAACATTTTATTCTTGGACTAACAAGTTATTTGATTTTGACTTAAATCGTTTTGCTGAATTACAGGTAGTAAATTAAAGAATGCTATTAAATATAAAAGAAGAATAATAATTTGTAACTAACCAAAAAAAAAAAAAAAAAAAAGGGAAAAATGATCAGTGCATTTTGTTATCCCTTGAACGTTCCATTGCTTGTGTATGCCTTTGTTTGCAATTTGTCACTCGTGAAATATTGAATTTTCCTGGAAAAAGTATCAGCCTAGTTTTTAGGTATTTATTAGTTCTATATAGTTATCTTTATATTATAACTTAAATATTATGTGTAGGGTTAAATACAATTTCTCTTTTTAATAGCTATATGAACATACATCCAGATGTCCAGAAATTCCTCGAAGCTGTAAACTTAATGAATTTGGATGCAATCATGTGGTAAGCACTTTTCATTTGCTGTTGTCATCAAAATTAAATAGTGCTTATTTTTACATAGAATATTTTGCTTTTCACCACTTTCAGGAGTGAAAAGTGGTATAGTATAAGCACTATGTGGGTTCTAAGAGGAAGTTTTTTTTTTTTTTTATGAAATTAAGTGTTTAAAATGAACTTTATACATCAATGCTTTTAAATGTTAATTTGTTTTATTTTGGCATGGTTACCCAGTATGAGTGATATTTTTTTCAAAAATCAAATCAGAATTTTTTTAAAAATTGCAAAAATCATAAATTTTGTGAAAAAATTCTAATTTTTTTTATGTAATGCTATCCTCTACATCTGTTTATATATGTATTTATCTATTTATGATTCGGTTTCATTGACTTCTGGATCTGAATTCCAGAGAATTTTTTTGAATTTTTTAAGCCAAAATCAGCCGAGAATAGTAGATAGGCATGATGATTTCCTCTTCTCCAGTTTTAACATCGATTTTTTATTGAGATCTCTTTTTATTATGATTGTAAACTGTGACTGCAATTACTTAGAAATACAGGTAAGAGATGACACCACTTCCTGAAAGATTTGTAATATACTTTGAAATGTTATTTGAAATTACCTTGTAAACCATATGTATGATGTTGTTTCAAAGTAGCACACAACTATTTATGCTGTAGCAGTGTCGTATATAAAATGAATGGGCATGTGGCAGTTGTGTAAAGATAGCAACGATAGTGATTTTTTTTTTTTTTTTTTATAATTAGTAGTTGACTGCCCCCATCAGAGGCACTGCAGTAGCATCAACAAAATGATGGATTTCACCAGTGCAGAAAATGTCCACTGTGTTCTATGGTTTGAGGAACACAGTGAGCAACAACAATTTGAAGATGATTTTGCACTCATTATATGAAGAATCCTCCCAGCAGAAATTCTGTTATTAATGGCACTGAAATTTTGTGAATGTGGGATGTGCAACTCATACGAAGAAAACTGGCAGATAAAATGGGAGTGATGAAACAGTGGAGGAAGTGAAAAAAGTCAACATGCCTCAGAAGCCTGAGAAAATCAACATGTGCATTTCACAAACTGGATCTGCCAAAAGTAACCATTTGGAAAGTGCTATGGAAACATTTGTAGCTGATGCCTTACTGCTATCAACTGGTGCAAGCAGTCACAAAGTGAAGCATACCAATTTCTGTGTGGAAATGCAGGCAAGGAACGATGATGAAAATAACCTGCTTGAGCATATCGTGTTCAGTGATAAATCCATATTTCACGTTAGTGAGAGTGTCAGCATGCACAATGTGTTTCAGGGGCAGAAGAACCAAGTGAGTGCTTGCTTGCTTAAACACATTCATGGCAACCCAAAGGATTTTCCCTGTGATTCCAACCTGTTCCAGCTTATACAGCAACCGCTCATGTGGGACTGAGTCAAATGCTTTGCTGAAATCCAAATAAACAATGTCAAAATAATTCCCTAAATCCAGCTCACAAGTGACCCTGTCAAAATAGCCAACTAGATTTGTTAAACATGATTTTTTCTTTACAAAACCATGCTATGTTCTGGTTTGTTCTTCTCTTTTGCATTTATATATGCAAAGAATTCCTTATACCCTCACGCTTGGCTCTCTTTACCAGTGATTTCTCATAATCTGCTTTTGTCAGCCTTACCTTTTCTGTGGCATTATTAGCATTAGCATTAGTAGAGGCATTTGATGCAAGAAAGCAAGCTTATGCAGCATCAGCCAAAAAAAAAAAAAAAAAAAAAAACCACTTCCACTTCACCCCTCTGTTCGTTCGAAATACCTGTCCAGCTGAGCCTTAAACTTATTTAGGCTATCAACTTCCACGACAAGGGATGGAAGTCTGTTCCACCAACCAACCACCCGCTGGCTAAAGGCAAATTTCCGCATGTCTATCCTACATCTGTCTTTCCTCAATTTGAATTTATGCCCTCTCAGGTGATTATTCTGTGCGAGAGGAAGGATCCCATCAGCATTGAGCATGCTCAAACCATTCAAGGCTTTATACACCTCTATCAGATCACCTCGCTGGTGCCTAGTCTCCAGACACTGTAATTTGCAAAACTTAAGCCTTTCTTCGTAAGAGCACCCCTTTGTTCCATTCACTAATCTTGTTGCCCTTCTCTGTACTCGTTCCAGCAGCTCTACATCCTTCTTGAAATGAGGCCTCCAGACCTGTATACAGTACTCTAGGTGTGGCCTGACCATTGCCTTATACAAGGGAATAATCACCTCCTTATCCCTGCTAGAAAAATTCCTATATATCATTGACAATACACCATGAGCTACTCTTGCAGCCCATCTGCACTGCTCAGAGAACTTCATATCTGCCTGCACAACCACCCCCAGGTCCCTTTCATTCTCTACCACTGTCAATGTAGTACCACAGAGTTGATACGTTGCTCTGGGGTTGCTGTTTCCCATGTGTAGTACTTTACATTTGTCAATGTTAAACTTCATTTGCCACCTCTCAGCCCATCTGCTCAACCTTTCCAGATCCTGTTGCAGCAGCATAGTGTCAGTAGTGTCCTTGACAACCCTGCCTACCTTTGTATCGTCTGCAAACTTCAACATTAAGCTTGATATACTATCATCAATATCATTTATAAATACAGAAAACAATAATGGACCCAACACTGAGCCCTGAGGGACTCCACTAATAACACTAGTCCACGACGAACAGTGTCCATTGATTACCACTCTCTGTCTTCTCCCCCTCAGTCACCCCTTTATCCACAGCAGCAACTTGTTTCCAATGTCACACTGCTCCAATTTGTGCAGCAGTCTTCCATGTGCAACAGTATCAAAAGCCTTTCTAAGATCCAAGTATATAATATCAAAGTTATTCCCTGCATCCAGTTCCTTTGTGACTGCATCATAGTATCCAATCAAATTGGTCAGGCAAGACTTCCCCTTAACAAAACCATGCTGTGTCCAAGCTATAACTGAAGTTTTGTCTAAATGATCATGCAGTGCTTCTTTAACTAGTGCCTCCATTAATTTTCCTGGAACAGAAGTTAAACTCACAGGTCTATAATTACTTGTGTCAGCCTTTGATCCTCCTTTGTGAATTGGGGTCACATTTGCAGATAAATTTGTAGCTGTTATAGGTTTTGGTACTTTTTATTGCTCTGTAACTTTTCCATGCTGTCTTTTTCTGCTTAAGTAATCTGGAACCTTCATTATTCTACCTACAAGTGTGGGCAAGCTGATAAAAAATTTTCCCCCAAAAGCCTTGCAGATTCCTTCAAGTCTTCAGTTAATCCACAAGGCTTTCAGCATATAATTTCTCCTATCGTGCCTGGGCAGAATTGCAGAACATAGATATTCTGACCTAACTCATGGCATTTCTTCAGCATGGTCCTATATTTGACTAAAAATTGTCAGATTGTGTGTACTTAATATCATTAGTCCTCACATGAATAATAATATTTTCTCTACCCCTTCCCCTTAAAATCTGACAATCTGTTGGTGAGATCCTTAACTGTTGCTCCTGGCAGACATACTCTTGTTCTAGTCCACCTATTCTTATTTCAAAATTATTTTCTGTTTCCCTGACAATGGAGTCTCCTAATAGAACTATGTCCTTTAACTAGAACAGTTTACACTTAGTTATTTTGCTTTGGGGCCCAAATTGGGAGTGCATCACTAGAGTCTTGAGTCCCTGATGAGCTCCCAGTTACATTATTCTCTAGGACTAGCACCCTTTTTTTTCAGTGACTCAACTTCTTCCAGCAATGCACCAATTTTTTTTTTTAACTTTCAGTTGGTACACGCTATACAATGGTGACAAAGAAAAGAATCCCCAGGTGAGCTATGATTACCCACTAGGTCATTCTTGGAATACATTCCACAGGTTCTGCAAATGATAAAATCATGATTCACCCTGAAATTGCCATTGGCTTTTTCTTTATGAGTCATGATACCCTCTGACGAAGTGTTCAAGGTGTAACTTGTCACAACCATTGCTAAATTTACTAAATATCACAGAATGTAAAAATTATATTTATAATATTATAAAAATTAAATTTACGGACTATCACAGAAAAAAAAACATCAAAATAAACTTAACAATATATTAAATAAATTATTTAAATGCAATTATCTAACCTTTCAATCCTAATCTTATCCTGCTCTCCCTGCATTTTAGAAATACATCTGCTCACTACCAATTTCAGTGTTCTCCCCAGAAAATATAGCCAGCTGGGTGGGGAAGTGTAATACTTTAAAATATTATAAAATTTTCTGTTATTTATAAATGTGACTTAAGTGATCCAGAGTGATAAGTAATTGCATAATTAACATTATATGTTCCCATCGCATTGACCGCGTTTGCATGTATGTTCAAATTAATATTGATCGAGATCAGTGAGCAGTACCGTATGGCACCACGAGAATCGCTTAAATTTTAACCGGATGGTCAGTTAAATTCATTGGGTGGTGTGCCCATTCAATAAGTCCCGGGGAGAACACTGAATTTTGATTTCCATTTTTAAGTATAAAACATTTTTTATGCTGTTTGGACCCATTCTATCTGTGTGCGTGTGTGCGCGTGCGCGCGCACACACACACACACACACACACACACACAATTTAAATATTTTTAATTTTATCACATATTAGGGAAACCTGAAAGACATAACAGAACATGAGCGGTATCTGGATACACACTTGGAACTTATTCGGACACTTCTAAGAGAGTTAAGGAAATCTTTACTGGTAAGTTAAAATGTTGTTGTTTTTTTTTCAATTCCCTATTGTATTTAATTAAATAGGCATTCTATGATGTTTTTAATGTTTTTAATAATAAAATATTCTTTTAAGCCTTTTCAGAGAAAAAATCAGCCAGATCAAACATTGAATTAGCTATGTTGCATGTATTTTGAAATATAATATGTGTAGCATGGTGGATATTTCCAGCTGTCTTCTTAATAATATATTTTTAATATATTATTAAAAATTGGATGTGGAGACAAGACCATTTAGAGACATTAATAAAGAAAATTTTTGTTCTGTAAGCCAAATTATGTTGCAGTATTTAGAATTTTAAAAACCTTGCATCAAAGATAAATGATTGCTTGTTTGGTTATGGTGCAGTGATTTGTGATTTAAAAAAATTTTTTTTTTTGTTATCAAGATTAATGTTTCCATTATCAAATATGAGTTGTACAGGTAGTTCTCGACTTTACGAGTTAATTCGTTCCTAGTGCCAAGTAATGCGAAAACTCGTAAAGCAGGAATTTATTTCCCATAGACATAAGGGTAAAACTAGGGGTTACGTACTCAATAATGAATTAGTTAGCTAATTAGTTTATGTTTAAACAATGATTGATTTATTGAAAGAAATAAAAATGTAGCCTGTAAAATCAAGTAAGTTAAAGAATGTTTATTCTTCATCAAATGTTAAAGAATGTTTATTCTTCATCAAATGTTAAAGAATGTTTATTCTTCATCATCATCAACGACTAAATGCACACTCGTTCATCACTCATAATTGGCTCAGCATTCGTTGGTTTGTTGCACAAGGAGTTGTCTTCTTCAGAAATGTTTCAAGAGACATTTGTTTCCAAGATAATCTTCTCTTTTAATTATAAATTTCACAATTGCATGTATAAGCATTTTTTAACGGCACACACAAATTGCAACTAACATGATTCATGTGGTGTAACAAGTTTACGAAGCTTAAAAAAACAAGAATGAAGAGAAGATTCGGAAAATTTATTTATGTTTTTTATACGACTGAAGATCTCAGTAAAGGGGAAATACATTTCACCATAATAATGTAAAAAACCACACAATTCCAGCTATTGGTATTTTCACAAATGCAATAAGATCGAGTTTACTACACATTTATGATTGCTTGCAGTAACAGAAAAGCCCAATAAACTGGAAAGTGCAAATTGTTTTATGGTCGTGATCTCCAGAAATGTGCTTTAGAAAAATATTACAAAGGCATTTAAAATTGATTCTTATAACGGAACATATGATAACGATGAAAGTGTAGTGCATTTTAATGATTTGAATTGGAAACTAATACAATTTACAAAACATGCTTACGACCTTTTATATGGCCTTAAGGTCATGCTCGTGACCATAAAAATGATATTTTAGAGAGATAAATAGCTTGTCCATACAGCGAAAAATTCAACTTCCGAGATCATAAAACGAATTACCAAAACACAATGTGCTATTGGGTTCATATTACGATATTTTAAATACTGTACAATGGTGTCTCTGGGACTGATTAATATCTTAAAGCGGGGTACACTGTATTGTATAGCTACGCGCGTGGTTTGGAATGCGGTATTTATGAATGTTTAACATCAATTTTTTAAAATTAATGTTAATATTTTCGATTTTGTTGATACTTGATACTTGGGGAAAAAAAACTCATAAAGTGAAAACTCATAAAGCAAGAACTGCCTGTATATTGACAGTAAAGTTAGGATGGTCAAACACATTGAACCATGGATGAAAAAGCTTTTATTTGCCCATGTTTTATAGCATGCCATTAATACATAAATAATTTAACTGGAGACTGCACTTTTATTATTTTTTATTATTATTATTATTATTATTATTAGCTACATGGTGCAAGGAAGTTTGAGGCTTATGCTGCACCAGCCAATAAAAATAAAAATATTCCTAAGTTACCCTGAGAGAGAGAGAGAGAGAGAGAGAGAGAGAGAGAGTCAGAAGTAGAAGGACATCACCAAGAAAGAAAAGAATGATGATATCCAGCTGGATACCATCTTGTGAGTGCAGACCATAAAGGTGGCACTTGTGCATATGTCAGTTCCAATATTCCCTGTCAGAGACTTGGTAATTTGGAATCTCCTCTTTTCAATCTTCTCTGGCTTAAAATCTCTCTACCTCATTGTGTCAAATTCATCTGTTGTGTCTACCATTCTCCCAATTCCACTAATCACTTGGAGCTCTTTGAATTCCTCTCTTTGCAACTTGACTTCTCTCTTTGCAACATGACTTTCCCCAGTCCAACTTTTCTAACAGTGAGGTAATTTTCCTTGGCGATTTTAACGTTCACAACTCCAGCTGGCTTCCGTTTTCTAGTCACACCGACACAGCTGGTCGAGATGCCGAGGCTTTTGCAATTACTAATGACCTTGCATAGATTGTTCATTTACCTACAAGAATACAGGACAATCCTAACCATACAGCCAACACACTTGATCTTTTTCTCACAAACAACCCTTCTAAGTACACGGTCAAAGTGAAAAGTCCTTTAGGCACCTCAGATCAAAACTTGGTGATTGTCACTTGGAGCCATGAGATAAAGGCTCCAATGGAGCCTTTATCTCATGGCTTTTCCCAACCTCATGTTGTTTGGCATCACAAGAATGCAAAATGGGATGACCTGCGAGATTTCTTTTCTTCTTTTCCTTGGCCGGATTACTGTTTCAAAACTTCTGATGACAACATTTGCTCAGATAGATTGTGTCAGTGAAACTATTCTTGCAGGAATGGAACCCTTGATCCCACACTCCACTTGAAAATCTCGTCCTTTATCTAAACCTAGGTTTTCCAATAAATGTGCTAAGGCTGTTCAAGAGAAGAACATTGCATACCGTAATTAGCTTGTTTCTAATTCTTCAGTTTCATTTTCTGCCTACACTAAAGCTGGCAACAATTGTAAAGCAGTTATTAATCAGTCCAAACTTGAGTTTGAACAGGTTAAGAGTAGAAAACTTGCTTCTTGCCCTAATGGTAGCCGAGCATTCTGGTCTCTTGCCAAAGCTATTGGCCGCAACTTTTGCCCATCTCTGCTCCCACCTCTGTCCAAACCAGATGGTTCTGTTGTCACTTCAGCCAAGGATAAATCTGACCTGCTAGCATCCCATTTTTCTTCCAACTCACGTATTAATGATCTTGGTAAAACACCTTCTACCATTCCCAACACACTCCATTCAATGCCTCCTGTGGTTTTCCATCAAAAGGATGTTAGAAGGATTTTGATGAATCTTGATGCTAAGAAAGCTCCAGGTCCTGATGCCATTTCTCCAATTGTTCTCAAAACCTCTGCTCCTGAACTTACTTCTCTCTTTGCCACCTTTTTTTCACTTTCTTATTCCAATGGTGTTTTTCTTTCTGTTTGGAAATTTTCTCATATCCAGCCAGTTCCTAAAAAGGATGACAAATCCCTCCCATCCAATTATCGACCCATTTCAATTACTTCTACTCTTTCTAAAGTAATGGAGAAATCAATTAACCACCAACTCTTAAACTGCCTAGAAACCTTCCGTCTGATCAATGATTGCCAGTATGGATTCCGTCCGTGTCGATCCACTGGTGATATTCTGGCTTACGTTACCCATTTATGGACTAATTCAATGGAAAAGTTCAGTGAAACACAAGCAGTTGCTCTTGATATCTCAAAGGCTTTCGATCTTGTTTGGCCTAAAGGTCTTCTAAACAAGCTTCCATCTTATAGTTTGCCAACTGTTTTTTGTAATTGGTTATCCAGTTTTCTCTCTGATCGCTCACTGAGGGTGATGGTAGATGGCTCTCTGTCTTCTAACTTCTCCACTAACGCCAGTGTCCCCCAAGGTTCAGTTCTTCCCCCCACTCTTTTCCTCTTGTATATTAATGACCTTCTTCCATTGACTGGAAATCCCATCCATAGTTTTGCCGATGATAGCACATTGCATTCCACATTCCATTTTAAGAAACCTTGTTCTGCTCAATCAGCATCAACTTTTCAAATCTGCTACCAATTCCTGAAATGCTGATCTCCAGGTAATTCTGCAGTGGGGCGAAGACAACTTAGTTGATTTCAATCCTTCTAAAACTCAGTCTTGTCTTATATCTCGCAAAAAGGATTCTTCTGCTCCTATGCTTATCTTTGGTGGCACTCTGATTTCTATGCAAAATGATATATCTCTTTTGGGATTACCCTGACTTCTAAACTCTCTTGGCACAAGCACATTACAAATATTGCTTCCTCTGCATCTAAAAAACTTGGTTTTCTCTTTCACTCTTGGCGTTACTTTTCTTGCAAACAGCTGCTCACTCTGTATAAATCGCAAATCCGCCTACCATGAAATATTGTTCGCACATCTGGGGTGGTCCCCCCCAAACCTCTCTCTCTCAGGCTTCTTGATTCCATTCAGAAGAGGGCAGTTAGGTTAATTAATGATTATTAGCAATAAAGAATTTATTTATTCATCTCTGACAGAGTCTCTCCATTCGCTGTCTCATAGACGTACTGTTTCTGCTGCATGCCTCTTCTACAGATACTTCCATGGGCACTGTTCTTCTGAATTGGCTTCTCTAATTCCCACTCTCTCTTTCAAAACAGTCCGAACATGTGCCGCCATCACCCAACATCCATTTACTGTCCAACTTCAAACTCACAGAACCAACCTTTCATCTACCTCGTTTATTCATTCAACTGCCGTTTTCTGGAACAACCTTCCTTCATACATATTTCCTAAAAATTACAGTCTATAGAAGTTCAAGTCTAATGTCAACAAATATCTTCTTTCATCTTCTCAATCTCCAACCCAAGCACGGTACTAAGTACTATAGGTTCTAATACCTCTCTTGTTTGGGGTTTACATAAAAAAAAAAAAAAAAAATTGCATGCCATTAATACACAAATAGTATAAGTCACCAGTTTTAAGTGGTGCTATTTGTAATAGAATAAGAGAAGTTTACTTCAATATGATATGTAGAACACTTCCATATGATACTCTCCAGAAATAAAAATGAAAACAATTAAAAAATTGAAAAACTTACATTACAGTAAAAAATAATTAAAAATCAATTGAACACAATTAAAAATCAATTTACTGCAATTAAAAATTAAGTAAAAAATTAATTTAATGAGAAAAATTGCAAAACGATTTTTCTTCCTCATATTGATAGGTTATACCTAGAGAGAAAGGAAGTGAATGAAATAGTCAATGAGTTTAAAAAATGAATTAGATCATATGCTTATATTTTTTCATTAAATTGATTTTTAATTATTTTTTACTGTAAGTTTTTCGATTTTTTAATTGTTTTCATTTTAATTTCTGGAGAGTATCATACGAAAGTGTTCTATGTATCATATTGAGGTAAACTTCTCTTATTTTTTTACAAATATTGATATCAACGTAGAATGTATTGATCATTAGAACTTTGGTTCATATGATCTATTTCACCTTGATAATATGATTGATCTGATGATAATGAGATAGGCTTGCCAAAAACAATGCAGATCATTGGTGTCAAGCAGATCTTAGTGGAAAGAGGGCTTACTTTGGCTAGGACTAAAATCTAACAGAGAAAATAGGATATACCAGTAGAAAATAGTGAATGAAAGTTTGCTAGTCCAGAGGGATTGACTTGTGTTATTGTAGTGATTATACCACTGAATATAATAGATATGTATACAGGCCAATGTCCTAACTTTGTATGAATTTTTCTTTATAATTTAGTATTGGGATTCTAAATTTTAGTATCAGAAAGTAATATTTTAGTATACAGTATTACTTTTTAAAGATATTTTCCAAGTTATCCCTAATAAGTTTATTTTGTTTATTCTTTCAGGAATTAAAAGTCAAGAAACTTTCACCCTGTCCAAATTGTATCAGGCTAGAAGCGGTAACATGCCATGCATTTTTATTAATATATAAAATGCTAAATAATTACTTTGACTTCATTAATCTCTTAGGATGTGTGCAGAAAATTCATTTTGATCCTGCAAAGTAGCATTCTTAGTTTTAATAAGAGAAACTGAGAAACATCAAAGCTTCAGAAAGTTATATACAAGGGTAGCTAAATAACATTGTGAAAAAATTGGGATGAAATTTTACTGTTCAGTTTACATTACATTTACATTAAAGGCTGCTGAATATTTGAAAAAAAAAAATCCAAATGATAAAGTATAGAACACAATTAAATAGGATAAAGAAGGATTTCATTTGCTTAGGTCCCATCTCATTGGGAATCACATTCACTCAATTTTTCAGATATAATGATATGAAAAACTGACAGTGCATTTCAATGACCTCTAAACATTGGACAGACCCATGCAAACAACAATCACATGATGTACTTACACAGTGGACAGTGAAAACTAAAGAAAGGCTTGGAGAACTTCATTAATGAATATCTTCAGTAATGAAATAAAATAAAAATGATTAAAATTAAAAGAATGAATAAAAAATATTATTATTATATGTTTTAAATAAATAACCTTTAAAAACAAACAAACAAAATACTGAGTTTGAAAATTATGAGGATTGGTATGAAAGTAATGCCTCCTAACTTTTTGCTTTCAAATGTGCCATAGATCATTTTGCATGTCACTGAGTGTTTACTAGAAGTCTCTGGATTCACCATACTGAGTGGCACTGTAATCGATCTTGTGAGTGCAGCACATAGATAGTTCAAAATGGTGGACGTTACTGATATAAGTATCAATCAAAGAGTGGTGATGGAATTTCTTATAAAGGAAGAAGTGACACCTGTCGAAATCTATATGCAACTCAAAAATGTTTATGGTGTGAGTACAGTTAGACATTGGCTAAGACACTTTAAGAGTGGGAAAAGTAACATTGTTGACAAGCCCCAAACCAGCTGGCCAGTAATCTCAGTGACAACAGATAACAAGAGCTGTATTGATGTGCTGATCAAAAAGGACTGTCGCATTTCAACATGCGAATTGTGCGATGCAGTAGGCATAGGGAAACCTCCTGTGATAACTATCATAAAGGAACTAGGCTACAACAAGGTTTTTGCCCGATGGATCCCGAAAATGCTGACACATGAGCACAAAAAAATGCCTGGGAAGCCATCTGTATGAAACTTCTCCAGCACTACAAGAGTGAAGGAGAGGTTTTTTTTCATGCATAGTCACAGGTGACAAAACTTGGGTCCACCACTTTAACCCTGAAATGAAGAGACATTTGATGGAGTGGCACCATCAAAATTCACCGTGCAAGAAGAAGTTCAAAAGATGGCCTTCTGTCAGTAAAGTCATGGCGATAGTGTTTTGGAACAAAAATGGGGTCTTGCTTGTGAACTTTTTCGAGCGTGGCATCACAGTCAACTCAGATTGATATGTGGAAATGTTGAAAAAGTTGAAAGCCCGTACCCATAGAGTTCAACTGGACAAAAACCTTAATTTTCTTCTTCTCCATGACAATGCACAACCCCACACCAGTCTGTGCATGATGGAGGCCATTGCAAAACTGGGGTATGCTCTTCCTCCTAACCCCTCTCATAGCCCATTTTGCGGATAATGACTAGCTCAAGCACAGCTTTTGCAAAGTCTTCCGGAGCAAGAATAAGGACTTTTACAAGATTGCAATATAGCATCTGACTCAGATGGTGGAAGTGCATAGAAAATGATGGTGACTTTGTGGAAAAATAACAGTGTGTTTATTAATGATTAAGGATTGATTGATGTAAAAGATAGTTGTAGGAATTAAATTTTCTGAAGAAAAAATAGGAGGCATTACTTTCGTACCGCTCCTTGTATATTCACCTGATTAGCTAGAAAACTTGGATTGAAACACAAATATGTTAAGTCAAAGGAATGAAATACATAACTCTGTAATAGAAATGAAGCCAAATATTCTTTAATAACCAAAAAGAGGAAAAATAGAACTGAAATTCAAGTTTTCTGGGAGGAAGTGGTGGAGGAACAGTCAAGGCAAAGAAAAAATGCCATTGGCACCGGCCTCTATAGCTTTTTCTAGGCTATAGAGTGACATGTTGAATGGTATCTGCTCAGGTTGTCCTCTAAAATAATTGTTGACATGATATTACAGGCATTTTCTGGAGGTTTGCGCATTCCCATGAGCCAAGTTTCCCCTCTAATATCGCTACAACAAGACAATATGTGTGCATTTCATATATTGCACAGAATGAAAACCAATGTACCTGATGAAACATATTTTGTTTCTTCTACCAGAAGGCCTTTGAATTTCATTTCTCCAAATTATTGACCTCAGCTGCCCCTATGGGTAGCTGGCAACAAGTTGAGGAGTAGTTAAGATCAATTTTCATATTATAAAGAACTGCTCATTTCTTAATTTTGAACACTGCTGGGCAACTGGACAGTGCAGTGTTGAGTCAGTTTGGTGTGACATAAGCATTGGGAGATCAAAATTGAGAGTAGGAGTGTGCTATAGGCCTAATGACTCTGATGAGTATAATAAGGAACTGTACAGGGAAATAGAGTGGGCCAGTAAATCAGAGAGTCTTATAATGGGGGATTTTAATTTCCCAGATATTGACTGGAATTTGGGGGCTGGTTAATCACATACTAGCAGGGCTTTTGTGGATTTATTGGATGATTGTTTTCTACATCAGCATGTTCGGGAGGCAACTAGAGGGAGTAATACTCTTGATTTGATTATCAGCAGTGATTCTTCATGCATTAAGAATCTGCAGATAAATGAACCACTAGGTGGCAGTGATCACAGTGTGCTGAAGTGGGATTTACTGAAAGAGGTAACTACCATTAGGGGTAAAGGGAAGGGTTATTGCTTCCGTAAAGGCGACTACGATGGACTGAGACAGTATTTAAATTCTATACAGTGGGACCAACTGATGATGTTACCAACAGCAAATTCAAAATGGGAAGCATTCAAAGAACTTATCTTGGAAGCTACTAGGCTTTACATACCAACTAAGAAATATTGTTCAAGGTTTAGGCCAAAATGGATGTCAGATGAACTAATGAGGCATATGGCAGAGAAGAAAAATGCATGGGATACTTACAAATTAACACATGACACGGAAGCCTATGATAGATACAAGTTGATATGCAACCAAGTTACAAAGGAGGTTAGGCAGGCGAAGGCAGATTACGAGAAATCCTTGGCAAGGGATGCAAAGAAAAACAGCAAAGAGTTCTTTACTTATGTAAACTCTAGAAGGAAGGGGATGAATCAGATTGGTCCACTTGATATTGATGGGTCAACTGTTGATGATCCTGCTCAGGTAGCTAACAAACTAAATGAATATTTTGCATCGACATTCACACATGAGGAGTTATTCAGCAAGGGGAATGCCAGAGGTGTATTCAACTCTAGCAGTAAGCTACAGAATCTTGAAATAACTGGGAGTAAAGTGGAGGAGAAACTGTTGAAGATAAACACAAGAAAGGCACCCGGGGTGGATGGGATCTATCCAGTTATATTAAAGGAGGCAGCAAAGGAAGTAAGCAAACCCTTAGCCATAATTATGAAAGCTTCCTTGGACTCAGGGGAGGTACCCATAGACTGGAAATGTGCAAATGTGACCCCAATTCACAAAGGAGGATCAAAGGCTGACACAAGTAATTATAGACCTGTGAGCTTAACTTCTGTTCCAGGAAAATTAATGGAGGCACTGGTTAAAGAAGCACTGCAGGATCATTTAGACAAGACTTCAGTTATAGCTCAGACACAGCATGGTTTTGTTAAGGGGAAGTCTTGCCTGACCAACTTGATTGGATACTATGATGCAGTCACAAAAGAACAGGATGCAGGGAATAACTTTGATATTATATACTTGGATCTTAGAAAGGCTTTTGATACTGTTGCACATGGAAGACTGCTACACAAATTGGAGCAGTGTGACATTGGAGGCAAATTGCTGCTATGGATAAAGGGGTGGTTGAGGGGGAGAAGACAGAGAGTGGTAATCAATGGACACTGCTCATCGTGGACTAATGTTATTAGTGGAGTCCCTCAGGGCTCAGTGTTGGGTCCATTATTGTTTTCTGTATTTATAAATGATATTGATGATGGTATATCAAGCTTAATGTCCAAGTTTGCAGATGATACAAAGGTTGGCAGGGTTGTCAAGGACACTACTGACACTATGCTGCTGCAACAGGATCTGGAAAGGTTGAGCAGATGGGCTGAGAGGTGGCAAATGAAGTTTAACATTGACAAATGTAAAGTACTACACATGGGAAAAAGCAACCCCAGAGCAACGTATCAACTCTGTGGTACTACGCTGACAGTGGTAGAGAATGAAAGGGACTTGGGGGTGATTGTGCAGGCAGATATGAAGTTCCCTGAGCAGTGCAGATGGGCTGCAAGAGTAGCTCATGGAGTATTGTCAATGATATACAGGAATTTTTCCAGCAGGGATAAGGAGGTGATTATTCCATTGTATAAGGCAATGGTCAGGCCACATCTTGAGTACTGTATACAGGTCTGGAGGCCTCATTTCAAGAAGGATGTAGAGCTGCTGGAACGAGTACAGAGAAGGGCAACAAGATTAGTGAATGGAACAAAGGGGTGCTCTTACGAAGAAAGGCTTAAGTTTTGCAAATTACAGTGTCTGGAGACTAGGCACCAGCGAGGTGATCTGATAGAGGTGTATAAAGCCTTGAATGGTTTAAGCATGCTCAATGCTGATGGGATTCTTCCTCTAGCTCAGAAAAATCACCTGAGAGGGCATAAATTTGATGAATTTGAGGTATTGCTCAAAACATCAAAGGCAGATATTGTTGGGATATCAGAGACGTGGTGTCACACAGATATAAATAATGCGGAACTGGAATTTGGGGAATACAATGTATATAGAAAGGATAGACAGGACAGGAGGGGAGGAGGGGTTATGCTATTAATTAAGAAACACATAAAGTCAAAGGAAGTGAAGCCAGTTGACATCGATGGACAGGGCAGTGTCGAGTCAGTTTGGTGTGACATAAGCATAGGGAAATCAAAATTGAGAGTAGGAGTGTGCTATAGGCCTAATGACTCTGATGAGTATAATAATATATTGTACAGGGAAATAGAGTGGGCCAGTAAATCAGAGAGTCTTATAATGGGGGATTTTAATTTCCCAGATATTGACTGGAATTTGTGGGTTGGTCACTCGCACACTAGCAAGGCTTTTGTGGATTTATTGGATGATTGTTTTCTACATCAGCATGTTCGTGAGGCAACAAGAGGGAGCAATACTCTTGATCTGATTATCAGTAGTGATTCTTCATGCATTAAGAACCTGCAGATAAATGAACCACTAGGTGGCAGTGATCACAGTGTGTTGAAGTGGGATTTACTCAAGGAGGTAACTACCATCAGAGGTAAAGGGAAGGGTTTTTGTTTTCGTAAAGGCGACTATGATGGTCTGAGACAGTATTTAAATTCTATACAGTGGGACCAACTGATGATGTTACCAACAGCAAACTCAAAATGGGAAGCATTCAAGGAACTAATCTTGGTGGCTACCAGGCTTTACATACCAACTAAGAAATATTGTTCAAGGTTTAGGCCTAAATGGTTGTCAGATGGACTAATGAGACATGTGGCAGAGAAGAAAAATGCATGGGATACATACAAATTAATGGGTGACATGGAAGCCTATGATAGATATAAGTTGGTCTGTAACCAAGTCACAAAGCAGATTAGGCAGGCAAAGGCAGACTATGAAAAATCCTTGGCAAAGGATGCAAAGAAAAACAGAAAGGAGTTCTTTACATACTTGAACTCGAGAAGGAAAGGGATGAATCAGATTGGTCCACTGGATATTGATGGTTCGACAGTTGAGGATCCTGCTCAGGTGGCTAACAATCTAAACGAGTATTTTGCATCTACATTCACGCATGAGGAGTTATTCAGGAAGGAGAATGATGTAGGTAAAGTAAACATTGGCAGTGAGCTGGATGATTTTGTAATAACTGAGAGGAAAGTGGAGGAGAGATTGTTGAGGATAAACATAAAAAAGGCACCTGGGGTGGATGGGATCTATCCAGTTATATTAAAGGAGGCAGCAAAGGAAGTATGCAAACCCCTAGCCATAATTATGAGAGCTTCTTTGGACTCAGGGGAGGTACCCATAGACTGGAGATGTGCAAATGTAACCCCAATTCACAAAGGAGGATCAAAGGCTGACACAAGTAATTATAGACCTGTTAGTTTAACTTCTGTTCCAGGTAAATTAATGGAGGCACTGGTTAAAGAGGCACTGCAGGATCATCTAGACAAGAATTCAGTTATAGCTCAGACGCAGCATGGTTTTGTTAAGGGCAGGTCTTGCCTGACCAATTTGATTGGATACTATGATGTAGTCACAAAAGAACTGGATGCAGGGAATAACTTTGATATTATATATTTGGATCTTAGAAAGGCTTTTGATACTGTTGCACATGGAAGACTGCTGCACAAATTGGAGCAGCGTGGCATTGGAGGCAAATTGCTGCTATGGATAAGGGGATGGTTGAGTGGCAGAAGACAGAGAGTGGTAATCAATGGACACTGCTCAATGTGGACTAATGTTATTAGTGGAGTTCCTCAAGGTTCAGTGTTGGGTCCATTGTTGTTTTCGGTGTTTATGAATGATATTGATGATGGGATATCAAGTTTAATGTCTAAGTTTGCAGATGATACAAAGGTTGGCAGGGTCGTTAAGGACACTACTGACGCTATGCTGCTGCAACAGGATCTGGAAAGGTTGAACACATGGGCTGAGAGGTGGCAAATGAAGTTTAACATTGACAAATGTAAAGTACTACATATGGGTAACAGTAACCCCAGAGCAATGTATCAACTCTGCGGTACTACACTGACAGTGGTGGAGAATGAAAAGGACCTGGGGGTAATTGTGCAGGCAGATATGAAGTTCTCTGAGCAGTGCAGACGAGCTGCAAGAGTAGCTCATGGTGTCTTGTCAATGATATACAGGAATTTTTCTAGCAAGGATAAGGAGGTGATTATTCCCTTGTATAAGGCCACATCTTGAGTACTGTATACAGGTCTGGAGGCCTCATTTCAAGAAGGATGTAGAGCTGCTGGAACGGGTACAGAGAAGGGCAACAAGATTAGTAAATGGAACAAAGGGTTGCTCTTACGAAGAAAGGCTTAAGTTTTGCAAATTACAGAGTCTGGAGACTAGGCACCGGCGAGGTGATCTGATAGAGGTGTATAAGGCTTTGAATGGTTTGAGCATGCTCAATGCCAATGGGATTCTTCATCTTTCTCAGAATAATCACCTCAGAGGGCATAAATTCAAATTGAGGAAGGACGGATGTCGGATAGATGTGCGGAAATTTGCCTTTGGGCAGCGGGTGGTTGGTTGGTGGAACCGACTTCCATCACTTGTTGTTGAAGTTGATAGCCTAAACAAATTTAAAGCTCAACTGGACAGGTATTTCGAACGAACGGAGGGGTGAAATGGGAGAGGGTTTTTTTTTTTTTTTTGGCTGATGCTGAATAAGCTTGCTTTCTTGCATCATATGCCTCTACTAATGCTAATGCTAAATTCAAATTGAGGAAAGACAGATGTAGGATAGACGTGCGGAAATTTGCCTTTGGCCAGCGGGTGGTTGGTTGGTGGAACCGACTTCCATCACTTGTTGTTGAAGTTGATAGCCTAAACAAATTTAAAGCTCAACTGGACAGGTATTTCGAACGAACGGAGGGGTGAAATGGGAGAGGGTTTTTTTTTTTTTTTTTTTGGCTGATGCTGAATAAGCTTGCTTTCTTGCATCATATGCCTCTACTAATGCTAATGCTAAATTCAAATTGAGGAAAGACAGATGTAGGATAGACGTGTGGAAATTTGCCTTTAGCCAGCGGGTGGTTGGTTGGTGGAACAGACTGCCATCCCTTGTGGTGGAGGTTGATAGCCTAAATAAGTTTAAGGCTCAGCTGGACAGGTATTTTGAACGAACAGAGGGGTGAAGTGGAAGTGGGGTTTTTTTTTTTTTTTGGCTGATGCTGAATAAGCTTGCTTTCTTGCATCATATGCCTCTACTAATGCTAATGCTAAATTCAAATTGAGGAAAGACAAATGTAGGATAGACGTGCGGAAATTTGCCTTTGGCCAGCGGGTGGTTGGTTGGTGGAACCGACTTCCATCACTTGTTGTTGAAGTTGATAGCCTAAACAAATTTAAAGCTCAACTGGACAGGTATTTCGAACGAACGGAGGGGTGAAATGGGAGAGGGTTTTTTTTTTTTTTTTTTTTGGCTGATGCTGAATAAGCTTGCTTTCTTGCATCATATGCCTCTACTAATGCTAATGCTAAATTCAAATTGAGGAAAGACAGATGTAGGATAGACGTGTGGAAATTTGCCTTTAGCCAGCGGGTGGTTGGTTGGTGGAACAGACTGCCATCCCTTGTGGTGGAGGTTGATAGCTTAAATAAGTTTAAGGCTCAGCTGGACAGGTATTTTGAACGAACAGAGGGGTGAAGTGGAAGTGGGGGTTTTTTTTTTTTTTTGGCTGATGCTGCATAAGCTTGCTTTCTTGCATCAAATGCCTCTACTAATGCTAAATGCTAACTGAAACTAGTTCACTATTTTTAGGAATCTTCTGAGTATTTATTGACTTCTGATGTTAGTGAATATAAATTGGATTGAATTATAAAAATTTAGCTTTGTTTTATCTGCAGTCACTGAATATGATAAACACCTCTCTGGATTTCATTAAATATTCAATTTTTTTCTTCCATGACCTCATCTCTCTCTCTCTCTCTCTCTCTCTCTCTCTCTCTCTCTCTCTCTCTCTCCTTGAACAGAAAGGTTTCTGAGTACACACCTTGAATAAACTATAGAAAATACCAAATGCTTATGAATTATTTTTGGAATGCTGCCATAGGATATTTTGATTTCTCTATTCTGACACTTTTAACTTTTTGTTTTCAAAATTTTTGAAATGATTAAGGCAATTGTTTCAGGTCACTTCAGACTAGCCCTAGTAATAGGTCATCTTCAATTGATTGCTGTCCTCTTTTAGATTCTTATGACTTGAAATAATAGAATAACTAGAAGATTCTTAAGAATACATTGTATTCTTAAGAATCTTAAGAACATTATTTGTCCTTTCTTTATTAAAAATTTCATCATTAAGCTTTGTAAATCCTGTTTAGTATGGTGGATATATTCTCCTGTTTTTTTTTCTACCAGATTTTGCAATTTATCAGAAGGGCCTTGTATTATCATGCTAACCATGTACAGAAAAGCAGTTAAAGTAGTATGGTTATGCTCAAGTAGTTAAAGCAAAGAGGTAAGGAAACCTTACTAAGATTTAAATGAGTAATAGTAATCGTGGCATGTGATAAAGAAAGCAAGCATATGAGCTTATGTAGTATCAGCCAAAAAAAAAAAAAAAAAAATTCACACAACCATTTCCTCTAAATGTTTGTCCAGTTCCTCCTTAAATTTATTTAACTTATCAACTTCCACAACGACAGATGGAAGTTTGTTCCAACAATAACCACCCGCTGGCTAAAGGCAAATTTCTACACATCTATCCTACAGCTGTCTTTCCTCATTTTGAATTTATGGCCCCCTGAGGTTCATAATCTGAACAAGTGGAAGAATCCCATCAGAATTCAGCATGCTCAACCCATTCAAGGTCTCATACACCTCAATCAGATCACCTCGCAGGTGCCTAGTCTCCAGCTGCTGCAATTTGCAGACCTTAAGCCTCTCTTGGTAAGAGGACTCCTTTGATCCCCTCACCAATTTTGTTGCCCTTCTCTATACATGCTTAAGCAAATCTACATCTTTCCTAAAATGAGGCCTACAGACCTGTATGCAGTACTCAAAGGACAATCACCTCCTTTTCCTTGCTAGCAAAATTCCTGTATATCATTGACAAAACCCAAAAAAAAAAAACCCAACCTGCTCTGGCAGCTTGTCTGCATTTCTCAGAAAACTTCATATCTTACTGCACAATTACTCCCAGGTCTTTTTCATTTTCTACTACCCTAAGTGTAGTACCACACAGTTGGTACGTTCCTCTGGGGTTACTTCTACCCATATGCAGTAGATACAATATACTGAGAAAATATAAATCCTGAACAGTTCATTCCATGAACACAGTAAATTCAAAACCCTATAATATTCACTAAAATCAAAATCTGTAAACAAGAACTTTAGATAAAACCTATTGTTAGTTGCAAGTGTCACATGGACCAAAGAATTGCAGAATGAATAGTGAAACTCACGTCCATGATTATAACATGATATGATAGTACAGCCAGTCTTCTCTGAATAAAAGGGAAGAACTTCAGAAAATACAAAAAAAAAAAAAAAAAACCAAAATCATATTGAATGATAATAGAGTAGATATTTTCAGTGGAGGTTTAATGTTAATATATCCTACTTGAAGAAATCATAAAAATTCTAAAAAGATCGACCAACTAACATATTTGTGTATTGAATAATTCCTCCTTATCACAACAGGCCATTGGTGCCTCCATAGCCAGGTGGGAAGGAGCAGCAGTGCATAGCACACGCTTCTTGATAAGACCGGAGTTTGAGCCCATCGCCACCAAATACGGAGGATGTAGAAAGGTCAAGGGAATGACCATCGCATATTCCCAGAGCAAAATGGTCTTAGTTGCTAATGCTCCTAAAAAAAAAAAAAAAAAAAAACAGGCCATTACTGATCTCATCTAGCCTTCTGGATGTGCAGGACTAATTTTCATGTCAAAATAAATTCTTGATACATCAAGAAGTCCTTAATGTGGGAAGGGAGCCATTATTTCTCTGCTTCTCATCACGATTTTCATGTTACAATTTGAATCCAAAATGGAAGATCTGACTTAGATAGACTTTGGATATAGTAGTAGTAGTAGTGGCATGTGATGCAAGAAAGCAAGCGTATGAACTTATGCAGCATCAGCCAAAAAAAAAAAAAAAAAAAAATCACACCATTCCCTCCAAATGCCTGTCCAGTTCCTCCTTAAATTCATTTAACCTATCAACTTCCACAACGACAGATGGAAGTTTGTTCCAGCAATTAACCACTCGCTGGCTAAAGGCAAATTTCCGCACATTTATTCTACATCTATCTTTTCTTAATTTGAATTTATGCCCCCTTAGGTTCATAATCTGAACAAGTGGTAGGATCCTATTTGAATTCAGTGTGCTCAACCCATTCGAGGCTTTATACACCTCAATCAGATCACCGCGCAGGTGCCTAGTCTCCAGCCACTGCAATTTGCAGAACTTAAGCCTCTCTTGGTAAGAGGATCCCTTCATTCCCTTCACCAATCTTGTTGCCCTTCTCTGTACACACTCAAGCAAATCTACATCCTTCCTAAAATGAGGCCTCCAGACCTGTATGCAGTACTCAAGGCATGGCCTGACCATTGCCTTATACAGAGGGACAATCACCTCCTTTGCCCTGCTAGCAAAATTCCTATATATCATTGACAAAACCCCATGACCTGCCCTGGCAGCCTGTCTGCATTGCTCAGAAAACTTCATATCTGACTGCACAATTACTCCCAGGTCTTTTTCATTTTCTACTACCTTAAGTGTAGTTCCACATGTTTCTCTGGGGTTACTTCTACCCATATGCAGTACTTTGCATTTGTCAAGGTTAAACTTCAGTTGCCACTTCTTAGCCCATCTGCCCAAATTTTCTAAATCCGGTTGCAGTAGCACACTGCCATTACTGTCATTAACAGCTCTGCCAACCTTTGTATCATCTGCAAACTTCAACACTAAGCCTGATATACCTTCATCAATATTATTGATAAATACACAAAACAACAGTGGACCCAACACCGAACCCTGTGGGACTCCACTAATAACATTAGTCCACGAAGAGCAGCACCCATTGATTACCACCCTCTGTCTTCTCCCACTCAACCATCCTTTTATCCATTGTAGCAACTTACCCTTAATACCATTCTGCTCCAATTTGTACAATAGTCTTCCATGCACAACAGTGTAAAAAGCTTTCCTGAAATCCAAATATATGATATCAAAATTATTTTTTGCATCCAGTTCCTTTGTAACCACATCATAATATCCTATCAAATTTATCAGACAAGACTTTCCCTTAACAAACCAATGCTGTGTCTGAATTATTGCTGCAGTCTTGTCTAGATGATCCTGCAATGCATCTTTAACTAGTGACTCCATTATTTTACCAGGAACAGGAGTTAAACTAACTGGTCTGTAATTACTTGTGTCACCCTTCGATCCCCCTTTGTGAATTGGGGATGCATTTGCACATCTCCAGTCTGTGTGGACCTCCCCTGAGTCCGAGGATGCTCTCATAATTATGGCCAAGGGTTTGCTTAGTTGCTTTGCTGCCTCCTTTAATATAACTGGATGGATCTCATCCACTCCAGGTTCCTTTCTTATGTTTAACTTCAACAATTTCTCCTCCACTTTGCCCTCAGTTATTACAAAATCATTAAGCACCTGCTACAATTTGATAACCTTGTGGCATTTTCAAACCTTAATAACTCCTCGTGTGTGAATGTAGATGCAAAATACTCATTCAGTTTGTTTGCTATCTGAGCAGGATCATCAACAGTCGAACCATCAATATCAAGTGGACCAATCAGATTCATCCCCTTCCTTTTAGAGTTTATATAAGTAAAGAAATCCTTGCTGTTTTTCTTAGCATCCTTTGCCAAAGATTTCTTGTAATCTGCCTTCGCCTGTCTAACCTCCTTTGTGACCTGATTACAGACTAGCTTATATCTGCCATAGGCTTCTGAGTCGCTTGATAATTTTTATGCATCCCATGCATTTTTCTTCTCTGTCACGAGTTCTTCTTAACTAAGAAGTATATTAAATCTAAGGTATACATTGTACTCCTAATATTCAATTCAACATCACTTCTGTTTGAGTGACACTATGTTTCTGCTATTCCTACAATGTCTGCATTTGATGACTTAATCAGTACTTCAAATTCAACAAATTTATTTACAATGCTCCTAGTATTAGTGTACATGCAAGTATGTATGCACATGTTCTTACTTTTAGTTGTCCCAAAACAGCCCATGTATTTATTTGTTCCATGATGACTCACAGCAGGGCATTAAGTCCCAGACATCTTGCTTTCCAGGCTGCTGCAAGTGGCGATAGTAGCAGCATAAGAATCACTTTCGCCTCTGCCTGTGGCTCTAGTTAAGCTATTATTTTTCCAAGCTAGTAGTTTTCTGATCCACCTATCACTGCCTTGACAGCATCAGTAAATATTCTTGAACTCCTTTTATTCAAATGTATCCAATTACTGTAAAAACAGTCCCTCCTGTTAACAAGCACAGACCATGCTGCGAAAAATTCTACTCCATGAGCCTTTCGCAATCTCTCCAGGGCTGAATTTTTTGAAAAGGCTCTTAACATATACCCTCTCCTGTCATGTCTGGGCAGAATTTCAGACACTTTCAAATTCTAAAATAGAAAAGAATCTTGAATTTCAGCACGATATACACACAATTAGTCTCGTCACGGCATAGTGGTGCCAGGTGTTATTCAATCCTAATTCTTGACTTTTTCCCAACATTGCCCTATATTTGTTAAGTAAGTCCTCAGATCTCTTACTCTTAATATCATTAGTGCCAGCATGTACAACAATTTGTGCCCTTAAAAGATGATACAAATTTGCTCTACAACATAGTCTGCTTTGACACCTTGCAGATATACCTTGGTTCTATTCAACCTATTCCTTCTTGCTCAAGGTATATCCTGTTTCCCTGACAATAGAGTCACTGACAGTAACCACTCCTGTGGGATGAGTGTATTCTACCTGGAAATGATGAGTAATGATGAGGTCAAGAATATTTTCACCACTAGTATTTTCTCTAACATGCTGATACATATAATACTCATTTAGAGTATTTAAAATATTTTTTTCCAAATGGTGAGTTTCCCTCCCACTTATTCCAGTCATTGTAGGGCAGATTGAAGTCACCCATAATAAGACATTAATGCTTGTTTGCCCATTTATCTGCATGTAGAAGCTCTCATCATACTCTTTTTACAGTCTTCTGGTCTGTAGATTACTCCCACCCTCATTATACCTTTGCTACCTAGTAACTTGCACTACACAGATTCTGTGCTGGCAGACTTAAGTTCATACTGAGCAAAAGCTCTTTTAGTGCTTGGGCTGCTTTTTATAAGAAGCATGACCCTACTGCCCCTTTTATCTTTCCTAAATACATTACATATACTGTAGTGGAACTCGTCATTTCTAATTTTTGGGTGACACCACGTTTCTGTTAGCCCTATTATATCAGCATTAGTTGTCCTAACCAGGAGTTCAAATTCAGCCAATTTATTGAAAACACTCCTGACATTACTGCATGCAGAGTTAAGACTAAGTATTTTTCTATAATTTAGTACCCTGACATACCCTTTGAAGTTATTTAACCTTGTTTTCCTAATTTTATCTTTCCTCTTATTTGAAACGTTGCAACCCCTCAGAACACCTTACCAACATCAACTGTTGCAGCAATAAACAATGATAATCAGATAACTGTGGATCTGTATTGCCCTTCTTCCCTCTGACTAGCAGTTTCCCTGAACCCTTAAGGCATCCTCAATGACACTGACAAAGATCCTTGCACCACCTTTGTTCAAATGAATACCATCTCTACAAAAAATACTCCTACTTACAAGTGCAGGCCACACTGATAAAAAAAAATAAAATAAAATAAATAAATAAAAAAATTCCCCTTTAGCCTTGCAGATTTCCTCAAGTCTTGAGTTAATCCACAAGGTTTTTTTATATAATCCCTCATATCATGTCTAGGCAGAATTGTAGACACATGCACATTCTTACTTAACTTCTGGATTTTTCAGCATATTCCTATATTTATCCAACAGATGGTCCGGTCGTATTCATTTAATATCATTAGTCTCCACATGAATAAAATATGACAATCTGTTGGTAACATGATCAGTTGTTGCTTCTGGCAAAAACACTCTTTTTCTAGTCCATCTATCTTTATTGCAAAAAAATGTTACCTGTTTCCCTGACAAATAGCCTCTCAATAAAACTAGATCACCTTCAACCAGAGCAGTATACACTTGATTATTCTTTTCTGGGACCCAAATTAGGGGAATATCACTTGGCAGGTCACAAGATCCCTGACAATCTCTCAGTTACATTTGTTTCCAGGACTCATTTCTTCAGTGACTCAAATCCTTCTCTTAATGCAACAAGTCCTAATTTGAGATCAAACACTCCTTACACCAGGTGCAAAGAAAAGAAAAGAAACATCAGTTGGTCTAAGTTTGTCTACTAGACCAGCTTAGAAGACCTGCCACAGGCTATACAAACAACAAAGTTGTGACTCACACTGGAAATGCCTGCATGCATTTCCATTTGAGTCATGATGTTCTTGGACTTTGTATTGTTAGTAAACCTTGTAGCAACCATTATTTAAGTAAAATCTTAACTTCAGAAAGATTGTGAAATTTAAATTTGCAATATATTACAGAATATAAACTAACAAAATATTGCAGAAATTAAATGGTTGACAAAACTTTAGCCATCAGAAAAATTAAATTTAAACTACTGAAAAAAAGTTCCCACCAAAATAGTGATAACAAATCTGTTGTTATCATTATTTTGGGGTGAGTGTTGAATATTAAGCTATAGCTTTCCAAATACTTAAGTAAATACAAAAATAAACTAACCTATATGGCTATAGGAATTCAAACTGTATATTAACTACAGTTCAGTATATCAAATAAAAAAAAAAACCTCAAAATTATTTCAAAAAACTAACCTACTATGAAGAGTTTCAGAAATACCCATCTACAATGTTTACCCTCGATCTCAGAATCAACACACACTGAGTAGGGGACCAATATTTTAAAAATAATAATGTTTCTAAGATAATTGCACATCTTTTTCAGAGCAAATGATCTAATATGCCAGAGATGCATATATTGCAATTACCTATTTTATGATTACTTTTTTTTTAGAGTTTTGAGTTGCCTTTTTAGATATCATTTCAAAATTAAGTGATCTTTTAATTCATTTCAGGAATTCAAGATAGAAAAGCAAAACTTGCAGCTTGATCTTGCAGTAAGTGCATCAGATTAATTAAAAAGAGGAATTATTATCATTGATTATTTCTTTATTCATTAAGTTAAGTAATGAATAAATTGAATTTATTTAGTTATCTAGTTAATGAATAAAGAATGAAATAAATAAGTTAGTTCTTAGCATCAAGTCTATATGTAGTAGGCCACTGAAGCTAATAACATGACATCATTTTCATTACATCTCATATTGTAAATGACAGGCAACTCATTGTGAAGGTATTCACAATATGTGTAATGAAAATGGTGTCATGTTATTAACTTCAATTGATAACATAGACTTGATTTTCATTACATCTCATATTGACATGATAACATTGTTGCCCTCAGAAGTAGAACAGTGGCTATAATTACATTTCAATTGACATGATAACATTGACTAGAGTGTCATTACATCTCATATTGACATGATAACATAGACTTGATGCTAAGCACTAACTTATGTCTTGTCATGCATTAAGAACCTGCAGATAAATGAACCACTAGGTGGCAGTGATCACAGTGTGTTGAAGTGGGATTTACTCAAGGAGGTAACTACCATCAGAGGTAAAGGGAAGGGTTTTTGTTTTCGTAAAGGCGACTATGATGGTCTGAGACAGTATTTAAATTCTATACAGTGGGACCAACTGATGATGTTACCAACAGCAAACTCAAAATGGGAAGCATTCAAGGAACTAATCTTGGTGGCTACCAGGCTTTACATACCAACTAAGAAATATTGTTCAAGGTTTAGGCCTAAATGGTTGTCAGATGGACTAATGAGACATGTGGCAGAGAAGAAAAATGCATGGGATACATACAAATTAATGGGTGACATGGAAGCCTATGATAGATATAAGTTGGTCTGTAACCAAGTCACAAAGCAGATTAGGCAGGCAAAGGCAGACTATGAAAAATCCAGCAAAGGATGCAAAGAAAAACAGAAAGGAGTTCTTTACATACTTGAACTCGAGAAGGAAAGGGATGAATCAGATTGGTCCACTGGATATTGATGGTTCTACAGTTGAGGATCCTGCTCAGGTGGCTAACAATCTAAACGAGTATTTTGCATCTACATTCACGCACGAGGAGTTATTCAGGAAGGAGAATGATGTAGGTAAAGTAAACATTGGCAGTGAGCTGGATGATTTTGTAATAACTGAGAGGAAAGTGGAGGAGAGATTGTTGAGGATAAACATAAAAAAGGCACCTGGGGTGGATGGGATCTATCCAGTTATATTAAAGGAGGCAGCAAAGGAAGTATGCAAACCCCTAGCCATAATTATGAGAGCTTCTTTGGACTCAGGGGAGGTACCCATAGACTGGAGATGTGCAAATGTAACCCCAATTCACAAAGGAGGATCAAAGGCTGACACAAGTAATTATAGACCTGTTAGTTTAACTTCTGGTCCAGGTAAATTAATGGAGGCACTGGTTAAAGAGGCACTGCAGGATCATCTAGACAAGAATTCAGTTATAGCTCAGACGCAGCATGGTTTTGTTAAGGGCAGGTCTTGCCTGACCAATTTGATTGGATACTATGATGTAGTCACAAAAGAACTGGATGCAGGGAATAACTTTGATATTATATATTTGGATCTTAGAAAGGCTTTTGATACTGTTGCACATGGAAGACTGCTGCACAAATTGGAGCAGTGTGGCATTGGAGGCAAATTGCTGCTATGGATAAGGGGATGGTTGAGTGGCAGAAGACAGAGAGTGGTAATCAATGGACACTGCTCAACGTGGACTAATGTTATTAGTGGAGTTCCTCAAGGTTCAGTGTTGGGTCCATTGTTGTTTTCGGTGTTTATGAATGATATTGATGATGGGATATCAAGTTTAATGTCTAAGTTTGCAGATGATACAAAGGTTGGCAGGGTCGTTAAGGACACTACTGACGCTATGCTGCTGCAACAGGATCTGGAAAGGTTGAACACATGGGCTGAGAGGTGGCAAATGAAGTTTAACATTGACAAATGTAAAGTACTACATATGGGTAACAGTAACCCCAGAGCAATGTATCAACTCTGCGGTACTACACTGACAGTGGTGGAGAATGAAAAGGACCTGGGGGTAATTGTGCAGGCAGATATGAAGTTCTCTGAGCAGTGCAGACGAGCTGCAAGAGTAGCTCATGGTGTCTTGTCAATGATATACAGGAATTTTTCTAACAGGGATAAGGAGGTGATTATTCCCTTGTATAAGGCAGGCAATGGTTAGGCCACATCTTGAGTACTGTATACAGGTCTGGAGGCCTCAATTCAAGAAGGATGTAGAGCTGCTGGAACGGGTACAGAGAAGGGCAACAAGATTAGTAAATGGAACAAAGGGTTGCTCTTACGAAGAAAGGCTTAAGTTTTGCAAATTACAGAGTCTGGAGACTAGGCACCGGCGAGGTGATCTGATAGAGGTGTATAAGGCTTTGAATGGTTTGAGCATGCTCAATGCCAATGGGATTCTTCATCTTTCTCAGAATAATCACCTCAGAGGGCATAAATTCAAATTGAGGAAGGACAGATGTCGGATAGATGTGCGGAAATTTGCCTTTGGCCAGCGGGTGGTTGGTTGGTGGAACCGACTTCCATCACTTGTTGTTGAAGTTGATAGCCTAAACAAATTTAAAGCTCAACTGGACAGGTATTTCGAACGAACGGAGGGGTGAAATGGGAGAGGGTTTTTTTTTTTTTTTTTTTTTTTGGCTGATGCTGAATAAGTTTGCTTTCTTGCATCATATGCCTCTACTAATGCTAATGCTAATGCTAAGTTTCCATAGTTCAAGGCTTTCAGTCCCAAATTTTATTAAGAGTTTTTATGTTTATTAATGATGCATTACTTCTTAGTTTTAATTTTTTTTTTATTTTGGAAAAGTATTCAACTATCAGATTTATAATGCACTACTTGCATTAAATAATTGAAAAAAATAAATAAAAGAAATATTATTGTGTAGTTAGTAATTATGTATACACCAATGAGCCAAAACATTATGACCACCTACCTAATATGATGTTGGTCCTCCACATGCAGCCAAACCAGCTCGTACCTGGCAAGGCATGGACGCTACACAATTTCTAAATGTGTCTTGTGGTATCTGGTACCAACACATAACCAGCAGATCCTTTAACTCCTGTAAGGTCCGTGGTTGAGATGCCGCAGATCGGAGTTGCTGTTCCAACACAAACCACAGATGCTTGATGGGATTGATGTCTGGGGAATTTGGAGGCCAGGGCAATAACTGGAAGTTTTCCTCATGTTCTGTGAACCAGTCTTGAACAATCTGGGTGGTGTGGCATGGCTCATTATCCTGCTGAAAGGCGGCACCGCCAGAGGGGAAGACCATTGCCATGAAAGGGTGTACCTGGTCAGCAATGACGTTTAGGTAGGTGGTAGATGTCACTGGACCCAGGGTATCCCAGCAGAACATCGCCCAAGGCATGACACCGCCACCACCGGCTTGTTTTCATGCCACGTTGCATCCAGGTGGCATCACTTCCCCAGGTAAACAACACAGATGTACTTGGCTGTCCACATTGTGTAACAGGAAACATGATTCATCAGACCAGATGACCTTCTTCTAATCACTCAAGGTCCAGTTTCGATGCTCGCATGCCCATTGTAAGCACTGTTGCCAGTGAACCATAGTTAGTATGGGCACTTGGAGTAGCCTGCAGCTCGCAGCCCCATTTTCAGCAAGGTTTGATGTACTGTGTGTTGTGATATTTTATTCCCGTCACCAGCATTCCAATTACCAAAGAGTTGTACCACAGTCACCCTTCTGTTGCCACATACTATCCAGTAGAGCCTTTGCTCACCTCGAGCATCGATGAGCCTTGGTCGTCCAACACCTTGCCGGCGGTTTGTGGGTTTCCCATCCTCGAACCACTTTCGGTAGATACTAACCATGGCTGACCGTGAGCATCCCACAAGCTATGCCATTTTGGATATGCTCTGACCCAGTCATGTGGCCATTAAAATTTCACCTTTGTCAAACTCGCTTAAGTCCGCTGTCTTTCCCATCTGAAGAACAAGAGTAACACTGATTAACAGAGCTCAGTATCAGGTGTTTTTTATACTGTGTCCCGACCTGCACACGTGCCAAAGTTCACCTGCAGTTGCTTTAATTTGCATAACGACTCGCTGGTCATAATGTTTTGGCTCATCGATGTAAATTTCTGCACAGCGGAAAAATATATATTTGTAGGTCAGTACTCCTTTAGAAGAAAAGTAATGTTGAAAGAAAAAAACAAAAGTTAGTTTTTTGGATGCAGAGGAAGCAGTATTTGTGATCTTATGCCAAGAGAAGGTGGTAGATGATTTTCATCAACCGGTGAAATACCACCACTTTGCTTATTGGATGCTTGAAGTGGTGAAACCCATGTTTAGTCTCTAGAGCAAAGTTTCTGGCATCCCCCTCCCCCCCATACTTCTCCTTCAACCCATGCACGGTACTAAGTACTATAGGTTTTAATACCTTTCGTGTTTGGGGGTTTCATAAAAAAAAAAAAAAAAAAATTAGAAGATTGATGCAGAGTGAGATTTATAATTCTTAGAAGATATGTGCTATTTTCTAGAAATCTGAGTGTCATCAGAGATAAGCAAAGGGGCAGTAGACAATATACATGAGAGAGAGAGAGAGAGAGAGCAAGCCAGAACCACTACAAATTTAACTATGCACACTCGCTTAATACTGATTTTTAAAGAGATTAGCATTAGCATTAGTAAAGCACATGATGCAAGAAAGCAAGCTTATATAGTGTCAGCCAAAAAGAAAAAATAAACCCTTCTCATTTGACCCATCCATTCAGTCCAAATGTTTGTCTAGTTCTGCCTTGAATCTATTTGAGTTGTTATTGTTATTTGGTTTTTAGAAGCATTTGCTATGCACTGCTGCTCCTTCCCACCTGGCTATGGAGGCACCATCTATTTGAGCTATCAACTTATACAACGACAGTAAGTTCCAGCAATCAATCACCCGCTGGCTAAAGGCAAACTTATGCACATCTATCCTACAACTGACTTTCTTCAATTTGAATTTATGGCCTCTCAGGTGATTATTCTGAGCAAGAGGAAGAATCCCATCAGCATTGAGCATGCTCAGATCACTTAAGGCTTTATACACCTCAATCAGATCATCTCGCAGATACCTTGTCTCCAGACACTGTAATTTGCAAAACTTAAGCCTTTCTTCATAAGAGCAACCCTGTGTTCCATTCACTAATCTTGTTGCCCGTCTCTGTACTTTCGTTATAGCAACTCTACATCCTTCTTAAAATGAGGCCTCAAGACCTGTATACAGCAATCAAGGTGTGGCCTGACCACTGCCTTATACAAGGGGATAATCACCTTATCCCAGCTAGAAAAATTACTGGTTATCATTGACAAGATGCCATGAGCTTACCTTGCAGACCATATGCACTGCTCAGAAAACTTGATATCTGTATACTCCCAAGTCCTTTTCATTCTCTACCACTGTCAGTGTAGTACCACACAGTTTATATGTTATTCTGGGGTTACTGCTTCCCATATGCAGTACTTTAAATTTGTCAGTGTTAGACTTCATTTGCCAACTCTCAGATCTTCTTCTCAACTTTTCTATATGCTCAACTATGCAGAACCATACTGTCATTAGTGTCACTAACAAGCCTGTTGACCTTCGTATCATCTGCCAACTTGGATTTTAAGCCTGATATACCATCATCAATATCATTAATAAATACAGAAAACAACACTGAACCCTGGGTGGGCCCTGAACACTGCTGTTTGTGGACTAATAACATTAGTCCATGAACAGCAGTGTCCATTGATTACCACTCTCTGTCTTCTCCCACTCAACCAATCCTTTATCCATAGCAGCAATTTGCCTCCAATGCCACACTGCTCCAATTTGTGAAGCAGTCTTCCATGTGCAACAGTATCAAAAGCTTTTTTACGATCTAAATACCGTATATGATATCAAAATTATTCTTTGCATCCAGTTCCTTCATGACCACATCATAGTATCCAATCAAATTGGTCAGACAGGCCTTCCCCTTAATAAACCCATGCTGTGTCTGAGCTATAACTGAAGTCTTGCCTAGATAATCTTGCATTACTTCTTTAACCAGTGCCTCTATTAATTTCCCTGGAACAGAAGTTAAACTAATACATCTGTAATTATTTGTGTTGCCCTTTAAACCTCCTTTGTGAATTGGGGTCATATTTGCAGCTCTCCAGTCTATGGGTCCAAGGAAGCTCTCATATTTATGGCTAAGGGTTTGCTTACTTCCTTTGCTGCTTCCTTTAATATAACTGGGGGAGATCCCTTCCCCCCCCAGGTGCCTTTCTTAGAATTATCTTCAACAATTTTTCCTCCACTTTGTTCTCAGTTATTACACAATCATCTAGCTCACTGCCAGAGTTTAATTCACCTCTGGCATTCTCCTCACATATGAATGCAGATGCAAAATACTCATTTACTGTGTTAGTTACCTGAGCAGGTTCATCAACAGTTGAACCATCGATATCAAGTGGACCAATCTGATTCATACCCTTCCTTCTAGAGTTTACATAAGTAAAGAACTCTTTGCTGTTTTTTTTTTTTGCATTCTTTGCCAAAGACTTCTTGTAATCTGCCTTTGCCTGCCTAACCTCCTTTGTGACTTGCATTAGCATTAGTAGAGGCATTTGATGCAAGAAAGCAAGCTTATGCAGCATCAGCCAAAAAAAAAAAAAAAACGCACTTCCACTTCACCCCTCTGTTCGTTCAAAATACCTGTCCAGCTGAGCCTTAAACTTATTTAGGCTATCAACCTCCACCACAAGGGATGGAGGTCTGTTCCACCAACCAACCACCCACTGGCTAAAGGCAAATTTCCGCACGTCTATCCTACATCTGTCTTTCCTCAATTTGAATTTATGCCCTCTCAGGTGATTTTTCTGAGCTAGAGGAAGAATCCCATCAGAATTGAGCATGCCTAAACCATTCAAGGCTTTATACACGTCTATCAGATCACCTCGCTGATGCCTAGTCTCCAGACACTGTAATTTGCAAAACTTAAGCCTTTCTTCGTAAGAGCACCCCTTTGTTCCATTCACTAATCTTGTTGCCCTTCTCTGTACTCGTTCCAGCAGCTCTACATCCTTCTTGAAATGAGGCCTCCAGACCTGTATACAATACTCTAGGTGTGGCCTGACCATTGCCTTATACAAGGGAATAATCACCTCCTTATCCCTGCTAGAAAAATTCCTATATATCATTGACAATACTCCATGAGCTACTCTTGCAGCCCATCTGCACTGTCAGAGAACTTCATATCTGCCTGCACAACCACCCCCCAAGTCCCTTTCATTCTCTACCACTGTCAGTGTAGTACCACAGAGTTGATACGTTGCTCTGGGGTTGCTGTTTCCCATGTGTAGTACTTTACATTTGTCAATTTTAAACTTTGTTTGCCACCTCTCAGCCCATCTGCTCAACCTTTCCAGATCCTGTTGCAGCAGCATAGTGTCAGTAGTGTCCTTGACAACCCTGCCAACCTTTGTATCGTCTGCAAACTTGGACATTAAGCTTGATATACCATCATCAATATCATTTATAAATACAGAAAACAATAATGGACCCAACACTGATCCCTGAGGGACTCCACTAATAACATTAGTCCACGATGAGCAGTGTCCATTGATTACCACTCTCTGTCTTCTCCCCCTCAACCACCCCTTTATCCATAGCAGCAATTTGCCTCCAATGTCACACTGCTCCAATTTGTGTAGCAGTCTTCCATGTGCAACAGTATCAAAAGCCTTTCTAAGATCCAAGTATATAATATCAAAGTTATTCCCCGCATCCAGTTCTTTTGTGACTGCATCATAGTATCCAATCAAGTTGGTCAGGCAAGACTTCCCCTTAACAAAACCATGCTGTGTCTGAGCTATAACTGAAGTCTTGTCTAAATGATCCTGCAGTGCTTATTTAACCAGTGCCTCCATTAATTTTCCTGGAACAGAAGTTAAGCTCACAGGTCTATAATTACTTGTGTCAGCCTTTGATCCTCCTTTGTGAATTGGGGTCACATTTGCACATTTCCAGTCTATGGGTACCTCCCCTGAGTCCAAGGAAGCTCTCATAATTATGGCTAAGGGTTTGCTTACTTCCTTTGCTGCCTCCTTTAATATAACTGGATAGATCCCATCCACCCCGGGTGCCTTTCTTGTGTTTATCTTCAACAGTTTCTCTTCCACTTTACTCCCAGCTATTTCAAGATTCTGTAGCTTACTGCTAGAGTTGAATACACCTCTGGCATTCCCCTTGCTGAATAACTCCTCATGTGTGAATGTCGATGCAAAATATTCATTTAGTTTGTTAGCTACCTGAGCAGGATCATCAACAGTTGACTCATCAATATCAAGTGGACCAATCTGATTCATCCCCTTCCTTCTAGAGTTTACATAAGTAAAGAACTCTTTGCTGTTTTTCTTTGCATCCCTTGCCAAGGATTTCTCGTAATCTGCCTTCGCCTGCCTAACCTCCTTTGTAACTTGGTTGCATATCAACTTGTATCTATCATAGGCTTCTGTGTCATGTGTTAATTTGTAAGTATCCCATGCATTTTTCTTCTCTGCCATATGCCTCATTAGTTCATCTGACATCCATTTAGGCCTAAACCTTGAACAATATTTCTTAGTTGGTATGTAAAGCCTAGTAGCTTCCAAGATAAGTTCTTTGAATGCTTCCCATTTTGAATTTGCTGTTGGTAACATCATCAGTTGGTCCCACTGTATAGAATTTAAATACTGTCTCAGTCCATCGTAGTTGCCTTTACGGAAGCCATAACCCTTCCCTTTACCCCTAACGGTAGTTACCTCTTTGAGTAAATCCCACTTCAGCACACTGTGATCACTGCCACCTAGTGGTTCATTTATCTGCAGATTCTTAATGCATGAAGAATCACTGCAGTGATTCTTAATGCATGAAGAATCACTGCTGATAATCAAATCAAGAGTATTACTCCCTCTAGTTGCCTCCCGAACATGCTGATGTAGAAAACAATCATCCAATAAATCCACAAAAGCCCTGCTAGTGCGTGAGTAACCAGCCCCCAAATTCCAGTCAATATCTGGGAAATTAAAATCTCCCATTATAAGACTCTCTGATTTACTGGCCCACTCTATTTCCCTGTACAGTTCCTTATTATACTCATCAGAGTCATTAGGCCTATAGCACACTCCTACTCTCAATTTTGATCTCCCAATGCTTATGTCACACCAAATTGACTCAACACTGCACTGTCCAGCGATGTCGACTGGCTTCACTTCCTTGGTTTTTATGTGTTTCTTAACTAATAGCATAACCCCTCCCCCCTTCCTATCCTGTCTATCCTTTCTGTAGACGTTGTACTCCCCAAATTGCAGTTCTGCATCCCTTATATCTGTGTGACACCATGTCTCTGATATCCCAACAATATCTGCCTTTGATGTTTTGAGCAATACCTCAAATTCATCAAATTTATTTACTAAACTCCTAGCATTGGTGTACACACAAGTATACCTGCACCTGTTTCTATTCTTAGCTGCCCTAACACAACCCATGTGTTTACTTGTACCGCAATGGCTCCCAGCAGTCTCTGAAATACCATGCATCTTGTTTTTCAGGCTTCTGCTCATTCTAATAGAAGCAGTGCAAGAATCTCTTTCACCTCTGCCAGTGGCTACTGTCAATCTATTGGTCTTTGTCTCCCCCCCCAAGCTAGCAGTTTTCCGACCCACCTAACACTGCCTCGATAGCATCAGCAAATATTCTTGCACCCTTTCTATTTAAGTGTATCCCATCCCTGTAGAAGCAATCTCTCCTGTTAACAAGTACAGTCCAGGCTGAAAAAAATTCTACCCCTTGAGCCGTGCACAATCTTTCCAGGGCCGAATTGATCGACAAGGCTCTCATCATATACTCCCTCCTATCATGTCTGGGCAGAATTGCAGACACTTTCAAATTCAACCCTAATTCTCGGCTTTTGTTCAGCAGTGACCTGTACTTGTTAAGTAATTCTGCCGGTCTCCTACTCTTAATATTATTAGTGCCAATGTGTACAACTATATCACCTTTTGTGCCCTTAAAAGATGATATTCGCTCTACAACGTCATCAACCTTTGCCCCTGGCAGACATACCCTGGTCCTGTTCCACCTATCTTTTTTACAAATCATGTTCCCCGTTTCCCTGACAATAGTCACCAACAACTACTAGTTCCTTCGGGACCAGCGCATTCTGCCTTGGGGGTTGCCTCTGTGTCACGCGATGCCCAAGTGCAAGCTCTGGCGTTGATGTGGGCAGCTGAGAGCTTGATGGGCCCCTCAATTTAGTTTCTTCGAGGGCATCCACCCTGTCCTTCTTGGTCACAGACCAGCTTATATCTATCATAGGCTTCCATGTCACCCATTAATTTATATGTATCCTATGCATTTTTCTTCTCTGCCACATGTCTCATTAGTTCATCTAACATCCATTTAGGTCTAAACCTTGAACAATATTTCTTAGTTGGTATGAAAAGCCTTGTAACTTCCAAGATTAATTCTTTGAATGCTTCCCATTTTGAATTTGCTGTTGGTAACATCATCAGTTTTTTTTTTTTTTTTTGGTAGTTGTTGGCGCATCGGCTTCTGTGGCCATAATGCACCTCCCAAGATTTTTGCAGTACTTTGATCCAAGCCCAAGGCAGGATTTGAATCCGCGACCTTTGGGTTGCCAGGCAGGCACTTTACCCACCCGGCTAGCCCGGTCGGCCATCATCAGTTGGTCCCACCATATAGAATTTAAATACTGTCTCAGGCCTCCATTGTCACCTTTACAAAAGCCAAAACCCTTCCCTTTACCCCTGATTGCTAGTTACTTCTTTGAGTAAATCTCACTTCGGCACACTGTGATCACTGCCACCGAGTGGTTCCTTTATCTGCAGATTCTAAATGCAGATAAAGGATCACTACTGATAATCAAATCAAGAGTATAGTTGCCTCCCTCTAGTTGCCTTCCAAACATGCCAACATGCCTCCCTCTAGTTGCCTGCCGAACATGCTGCTGTAGAACACAATCATCCAATAAATCCAAAAGCCTTGCTAGTGTGTGAGTGACCAACCCACAAATTCCAATCAGTATCTGGGAAATGAAAATCCTCTATTATAAGACACTCTGATTTACTGGCTCACTCTGTTTCTCTGTACAGTTGTTTATTATACTCATCAAAGTCATTAGGCCTATAAAACACTCCTACTCTCAATTTTGCTATCCCAGCACTTATATTACACCAAACTAACTCAACACTGCACTGTTCGGCCATGTTGACTGGCTGTACTCCCTTGGATTTTATATATTTCTTAACTAATAGCATAACCCCTCCTCCCTTCCTATCCTGTCTATCCTTTCTGTAGACATTGTACTCCCCAAATTCCAGTTCTGCATTCCTTATATCTGTGTGACACCACGTCTCTGAAATCCCCACAATATCTGCCTTTGATGTTTTGACCAACACCTCAAGTTCATCAAATTTATTTACCAAACTCCTAGCATTAGTGTACATCCAAGTATACATGCACCTGTTCCTATTCTTAGCTACCTTAACACAGCCCATGTATTTACTTGTTCTGCAATGACTCCCTGCAGTCACTGGAATCCCCTGCACCTTGTTTTCCAGGCTGCTGTTACTTCCAAGAGAAGCAGTGCAAGAATCACTTTCACCTCTGCCAGCAGCTACTGTTAATCTATTAGTCCATGTATCCCCCCAAGCTACCCATTTTCCAACCCACCTAACAGTGCCCCGATAGCATCAGAAAATATTCTTGCACCCTTTCTACTTAAGTGTATCCCATCCCTCTAGAAGAGGTCTCTCCTGTTAACAAGCACAGACCAAGCTGAAAAAAAGGAAGTGATTATTCCCTTGTATAAGGCAATGGTCAGGCCACACCTTGAGTACTGTATACAGGTCTGGAGGCCTCATTTCAAGTAGGATGTAGTGCTGCTGGAACGAGTACAGAGAAGGGCAACAAGATTAGTGAATGGAACAAAGGGTTGCTCTTACGAAGAAAGGCTTAAGTTTTGCAAATTGCAGTGTCTGGAGACTAGGCACCGGTGAGGTGATCTGATAGAGGTGTATAAAGCCTTGAATGTTTTGAGCATGCTCAATGCTGATGGGATTCTTCCTCTTGCTCAGAATAATCATCTGAGACGGCATAAATTCAAATTGAGTAAAGACAGATGTAGTATAGATGTGTGGAAATTTGCCTTTAGCCAGCAGGTGGTTGGTTAGTGTAACAGACTTCCATCCCTTGTTGTGGAAGTTGACAGTCTAAATAAATTTAAGGCTCAGCTGGAGAAGTATTTCGAACGAATGGAGGGGTGAAATGGGAGTGTTTTTTTTTTTTTTTTGCCCTGATGCTGCATAAGCATGCTTTCTTGCATCATATGCCTCTACTAATGCTAAAAATTCTAACCCTTCAGCCTTGCACAATCTCTCCAGGACCAAATTGATCGACAAGGCTCTCATCATATACTCCCTCCTATTATATCTGGGCAGAATTGCAGACACTTTCAAATTCAACCTTAACTCATGGCTATTTTTCAACAAGATGTCTTTCTTCTACAAACAAATAAATCAGAACCTATACTGGACCACATTCAAGATAAATAAATATGGTTACAAGGAATCATCATACTTCATTGTGATGTCATTTGCACAAGGCACCAACCCAGTTAGTAATCCTACTTAGTGGAGAATGTATACTGCATGTGAAATGTATGTGTAGTTTTGTATTGATGCTATTAAATATTCTGTTGCTGAATTATCTTATATACGAGGGCTGTTCCGAAAATATGCAGACTGAGATCATTGCTCTGAGACTGAGTCATTTGGGAGGTTGCGTTGGTTTCCTTTTAAAAATATCATCCTTCACATTGTATGCACCTTTTACAGCAGTTTACTAGCTTCTGAAACACATGCTGCAGTCCCCTTTTCTGAAAGGCATTGCAAGATAGCAGATGTGGCAGATTTTGCTTCTTCATTTGTGTTAAATTTTTTTCCTCTCAAATCTTTTTTGTTGAGACTCGGGAATGCCCAGAAATCACATGGTGCGAGGTCTGGGCTGTATGGAGGGTGGTCTAATGGTTGACCACCAATTTTTGCTAAAGCTTGCATTGCTGGTTATGCGACATCTGGCCTAGCATTATCTTGAAGAAGAAACCATTCTTGATTAAGCAGTTCTGGTCTTTTTTTTGAAAAATTGCTCCTTTCAGGTGAACTCGCAACGTGTTAGCATAATATTCTCCATTTGCAGTTTGTTTCTCAGGAACCCAGTGCTGCAGTATTATTCCGCAGACATCAAAAAACAAAATCAACATAAGTTTTTTTGATGAACCAGAAACTCGATTTTTTTGGTGGCAGTGAATCTTGGTGTTTTCATATGCTTGACTGATGTTTTGGCTCGGGATCAAAATGTTTAATTCAGGACTCATCACACATGATTATTTTATTTAAAAAGTCGGGCTCTTCTTCCACCTTGTCAATAAAGCCTTGACAAAGTTCAATGCGGCATTCTTTTTGTTCTCCAATAAGATCACACGGTAGCCATCTTGCACAAATGCATGACATGTTAAGGTGTGTCTTTACAATTTCATGACATCTTGCTACACCAACATTCAACTGAACTTCCAGATCATGAATCAATAAACATCTATTTTCTTTCAATAACATTTCGACTTCCTTAATGTTTTCATCTTTCACTGAGGTTGATGGATGCCCGCTTCTCAGTTCATGCCATGCGTTTTTTTTTTCCATTTTTAAAATGCTCCCACAATTTAAATACAGCCGTTCTGCCCAAGGCTTCTTCACTGTATGCTTCTTGAATCATCTCAAATGTATTCTGACCACTTTTTGTTTTCACAAAATTCAATCGTAATTCTTTGTCTAATAATTAACAAAATATCTTTCTCATCCCCCATCACATAAACTGTTATAACGAACACAAAAATGAATACCACGTGATATACTTGCACAAACTAACTAAGGAATAGTGGGGGGGAACATTCCTAGACTGCAAACTCGTCACTTGTTTCCATAGCAACGAAGCATGTTGCTAGTCTGCGTATTTTCGGAACAGCCCTAGTAAATGGCATCTATCTTTTGTTTCTCTCACTCTCTTGTAATGTTTTTTAACTTTACACTCATTGTATGTTCTGCTAGTTTGGACTTTTTTGCATTCCTTTTTCTAAGTATTTTAAATGTTGTGTTGCATTCTGTTCTTATTTCTAGGTATTTGTCTTTTTTGTTTATGCCCACCTTACTACAATTGCACATATTTTTGTAAATGTGCAAATAAACACAGAATATTACATGTTCTGTGTTTATGCATTACAGATATTGTTTCTCTAAGAATATTCCCCATTTTATTTTGGGTTTAAAAAACCACATCCAGATGATTTTATGACTGTGCTCCGCAGTCATTGAGAGGTACTGAATTGAATGTTAAAAAAAAAGGATCAAGTGGAATAAAGTTATTTTTTTTTTATGAATAAGTAACTCACTCAAAAAAAAAAAAAAAAAATTTAAATACTTTTTATTTATTTAACCCAATGGATTTGCCACTAAATAGTAGATTTGTTAGTAGAGTTACCTTCTATTATTACAATAAAATATAAATAAATAGAATTACAATGAAATATAAAATTACAATAAAACTAAAATAAAGGTAAATAAATACAGTAAAGGTAAAATTATAATGAAATGGTTAGCATGGATCATTTAAATTTACAAATTAATTTAAAAATTGTGCTTGTGGTATAGAAACATATTATATATAGAACAATTGAATTTACAGTTTACAAAGTCCTCTTGATCAGTTGGTAGCCTTGCAGTCAGTTTTTGTTCAAACATTCATTATGGCTGGGAGAGTTTCAAGTCGTTCAACAGCTTCTGAGTCTGAAATATATTTACGTATGTTTTTCTGAATTTCTCTTCTATATTTCTTTTCCTCTGTATAATATAAAAATCACAACATATTCTTAGTTTTCATTTATTACAAAAATCATGTTCCTTTTATTGTCATGATTTTTCTTTAAATAAATGTTATAAACAAACCAGTATAGTAATTAAAATAAATAATTAATATTTTTATTGAATATTTTTAATGTTTTGAGTTTATCAACATTACCTAATTTGATTTCTTTTCACAGCGCTGCAGAGAACATAACCAGGAATTGTCTTACAGCCTTGATGTAAGTTTTTTTTTTAAAGTAAATGAATTGATTTATTAGGTAATTATAAAGTGTTCTTATTCATTTTGAGACCTTAATAATAATATAGTTTCTGAAGGTCATAACTATTAATGTAGGTATAATCACTATATGCTTATTGGAATGTTATAAATATTCACAGTCATTTACAAGTGGTTTTAGGTTCTACAATTAGCATTGGCATTAGTAGAGGCACATGATGCAAAAAAACAAGCTTATGCAGCATCAGCCAAAAAAGCCCCTCAAATTTTGCCCCTCCATTCCATCCAAATGCCTGTCCAGATCAGTTTTAAATATATTTAGGCTATCAACTCAACTTCCACAACAAAAAATGGAAGTCTGTTCCACCAATCAACTACTTGGCTAAAGGCAAATTTCTGCACATCTATTCTACAACTTTTAAGATTTTCTTGGTAAGAACACCCCTTTGTTCCCCTGACCAGTCTTGTTGCCCTTCTTTGTACTTGTTTGAGCAACTCTGTATCCTTCCTAAAATGAGGCCTGCAAACCTGTACACAGTACTCTAGGTGTGGCCTGACCATTGCCTTGAATAATGGGATAATTACTTCCCTGTCCCAGTTTAAAAAATTCCTATATATCATTGACAAGACTCCATGGGCTGCCCTGGCAACCCATCTGCACTGTTCAGTGAACTTCATATTCGACTGCACAATTACCCCCAGGTCTTTTTCACTTTCCACTTCCCTGAGTGTAGTACCACACAGTTGGTACATTTCTCTTCGGTTATTGCTACCCATATGCAGTACTTTGCATTTGTCACTATAAAACTTAAGTTGTCACTTCTCAGCCCATTTGCCCAACTTATCTAGATCCAGTTGGAGTAGCATACTGTCTTTACTGTTGTTTACAACCCTGCCAACCTTTGTATCATCTCAAACATGGACATTAAGCCTGATATCAACCCCGGGGGCTCACATCTAGTGAGTATGGGCTTGGCAAACCCAGGGTCCTGAGCTGGATATCATCATTCTTCTCTTTCTTGGTGATTCCTTTCTGCTTCTCTCTCTCTCTCTCTCAGGGGGTAACTTGGGAATTTTTTTTTTTTGGCTGGTGCAGCATAAGCCTCAGGCTTCCTTGTACCATATGGCCATTAATAATAATAATAATAATAATAATAATATACCTTCATAAATATCATTGATAAATACATAAAACAACAATGGGCCCAACACTGAACCCTGGGGAACTCCACTAATAACATTTGTCCACAAAGAGCAGTGTCCTTTGATTACCACTCTCTATCGTCTCCAACTCAACCATTCCTTTATCCATTGTAGCAACTTACCCTTAATGCCATATCTCTCCAATTTGTACAGCAGTCTTCCATGTGCAACAGCATCAAAAGTTTTCCTGAAATCCAAGTATATGATATCAAAATTATTTTTGACATTCAGTTCCTTTGTTTTTTTTTTTCTTGTTAGTTGTTGACGCATCAGCTTCTATGGCCATAATGGACCTCCCAAAGGTTTTGCATTTTACTGTGATCCAAGCCCGAGGCAGAAATCGAACCAGCAACCTTTGGGTTGCTAGGCATGCACTTTACCTACCTGGCTAGGCTGGTTGGCTAGTTCCTTTGTGACCACATCATAGTATCCAATCAAACTGGTCAAACAAGACCTCCCTTTAACAAATCCATGCTGTGTCTTTACTATTACTGCAGTCTTGTTTAGATGATCCTGCAATGCTTCTTTAACCAGTGATTCCATTATTTTCCCTGGAACACAAGTTAAAATAACAGGTCTATAGTTACTTGTGTCACCTTTTGAATCCCCTTTGTGAATTGGTGATACATTTGCACACCTCCAGACCATGGGGACCTCCCCTGAGTCCAAGGAAGCTCTCATAATTATGGCTAAGGGTTTGCTTACTTCCTTTCCTGCCTCCTTTAATATAACTGGATAGATCCCATCCATCCCAGGTGCCTTTTTTATGTTTAACATCAACAATTTCTCCTCCACTTTGCTCTCAGTTATTACAAAATTACTTAGCTCCATGTTAGAGTTTGATAAACTTCTGGCACTCTCCTCATTGAATAATTCCTCATGTGTGAATGTAGATGCAAAATATTCAAATCAGTTTATCAGCTACCTGAGCATGATCATCAATAGTCAATCCATCTATGTTAAGTGATCCAACCTGATTCATCCCTTTTCTTCTAGAGTTTACATAAGTAAAGAACAATTTGCTGTTTTTCTTATTATCCTTTTCCAAGGATTTCTCGTAGTCTGCCTTCGCCTGCCTAACCCCCTTTGTGACTTGATTACAGACTAGTTTATACCTGCCATAGGCTTCTGTGTCACCTGATACTTCATATGCATCCCATACATTTTTCTTCTCAGCTACGAGCCTCATTAATTCAAATGACATCCATTTAGGCCTAAACCTTGAACAGTATTTCTTAGTTGGAATGAAAAGCCTAGTAGCCTCAAAATTAAGTCCCTGAAGGCTTCCCATTTAGAATTCAACATTGGTAACATCTTCAGTTGATTCCACTGTACAGAATTGAATTTAAAAACTGTCTGAGGCCCCTGTAGTCACCTTTACAAAAGAAAAAGCCCTTCCCTTTAGCCTTGATGGTAGTTACATCTTTAAGTAATTCCCACAGAATGATCATCATTCTGTGGGAATTACTTAAATGATCAATATGATCATTCTCACCCAGTGGTTCCTTTATCTGCAAATTCTTTATCTGCAAATGGAAAATTAATGGAGGCACTGGTTAAAGAAGCACTGCAGGATCATCTAGACAAGACTTCAGTTGTAGCTCAGACACAGCATGGTTTTGTTAAGGGGAAGTCTTGCCTGACCAATATGATTGGATACTATGATGCAGTCACAAAAGAACTGGATGCAGGGAATAACTTTGATATTATATACTTGGATCTTAGAAAGGCTTTTGATACTGTTGCACATGGAAGACTGCTGCACAAATTGGAGCAGTGTGGCATTGGAGGCAAATTGCTGCTATGGATAAAGGGGTGGTTGAGGGGGAGAAGACAGAGAGTGATAATCAATGGACACTGCTCATCGTGGACTAATGTTATTAGTGGAGTCCCTCAGGGTTCAGTATTGGGTCCATTATTGTTTTCTGTATTTATAAATGATATTGATGATGGTATATCAAGCTTAATGTCCAAGTTTGCAGACGATACAAAGGTTGGCAGGGTTGTCAAGGACACTACTGACACTATGCTACTGCAACAAGATCTGGAAAGGTTGAGCAGATGGGCTGAGAGGTGGCAAATGAAGTTTAACATTGACAAATGTAAAGTACTACATATGAGAAACAGCAACCCCAGAGCAACGTATCAACTCTGTGGTACTACACTGACAGTGGAAGAGAATGAAAGGGACCTGGGGGTGGTTGTGCAGGCAGATATGAAGTTTTCTGAGCAGTGCAGATGGGCTGCAAGAGTAGCTCATGGTGTATTGTCGATGATATATAGGAATTTTTCTAGCAGGGATAAGGAGGTGATTATTCCCTTGTATAAGGCAATGGTCAGACCACACCTAGAGTACTGTATACAGGTCTGGAGGCCTCATTTCAAGAAGGATGTAGAGATGCTGGAACGAGTACAGAGAAGGGCAACAAGATTAGTGAATGGAACAAAGGGGTGCTCTTACGAAGAAAGGCTTAAGTTTTGCAAATTTCAGTGTCTGGAGACTAGGCACCGGCGAGGTGATCTGATAGAGATGATAAAGCCTTGAATGGTTTGAACATGCTCAATGCTTTTGGGATTCTTCCTCTTGCTCAGAATAATCACCTGAGAGGGCATAAATTCAAATTGAGGAATGACGGTTGTCGGATAGATGTGCGGAAGTTTGCCTTTAGCCAGCAGGTGGTTGATTGCTGGAACAATCTTCCATCTGTCCTTGTAGAAGTTGATAGCTTAAATAGATTCAAGGCAGAACTTGACAAACATTTGGAGCGAGGGGATGGGTGAAATAAGGGTTTTTTTTTTTTTTTTTTTGGCTGATGCTTTATAAGCTTGCTTTCTTGCATCATGTGCCCTTGCTAATGCTAATTTCAATTTTTGTAGGGTTCAAAGAATTTAGTTGCTTCAAATACACTGAAAAATTTCCAACTTTACAAGTACCAAATTGTAAAATATTTGTTGTTGTTGTGGTGAGATGACCTAGGGAAACAGTACGCTGAAACTATTACAAGTAAACTTTGGTAGAGAAATATTTTGAACTACAATTGCTTCATTCATACCACAAGTACAAGAAAGTTGTTAAGTTGTGCAAATATTTCTTTTGCAAGCACATGGAGGACATTTATATATATTCAGAAATAGTTATATAATATCGGTGTAGATACACCATAGTTAACCCATAAATTTGAACTATGTAAGTAGTTTGTTGTTTGTTTGTTATTGATTTTTAGGAGCATTAGCAACTAAGGCCATATTGCTCCGGGATATGCGGTGGTCATTTCGTGACCTTTCCGCATCCTTCGTATTTGGTGGTGACGGGCTCGAACCCCGGTCTAATCAAGAAGCGTGTGCTACGCACTGCTGCTCCTTCCCACCTGGCTACGGAGGCGCATGTAAGTAGTGTAAATGGCATCGTTTTAATTGTATCTCATATTGTGGGTGCCTTCACAACGAGATAGCTGGTATTGCACTACTTCAAATAAATAACAGCAAAGTGTTCTTTAGTAGTCTTCTCTAGTAGAGAAGACTATTGTTATTTATTTTCAGAGGATACCACCACCCAGACGATCGTTTCAAAGCTACTGGGCTTCATCATAATCTGGCGGGCAGGTACCTTGGTAATGCAACAAGCCATCACAGTTGCGAAATTATATCCACAATATGAGAGATGCCAAAGGGTGTGGTAATAATGTATTTGAAAACGAAATGCACAAATCATAATCCTTATGGGTTTCGGTAATTAACGGTATAATATTGGTGGAGATACACCATAGTAAACCCATAAATTTGAACTACGTAAATAGTGTAAATGGAATCGTTTTAATTATATCTCATATCATAGAGAAGACTACAACAGTAGTCTTCTCTACTAGAGGATCGTTATTTATTTGAAGTAGTGCAATACCAGCTATCTTGTTGTGAAGGCACCCACAATATGAGAAACAATTAAAACAATGCCATTTACACTACTTACATAGTTCAAATTTATGGGTTAACTATGGTGTATCTACACTGATATTATATAGTTAATTACCAAAACCCATAAGGATTATGCCTTTTGCATTTCCTTTTCAAATAAACAGAAATAGTATACAATTCATAATATGGCTGTACAAGGATCAATGCCACAAGATATTGGTAATGTAGAAACTTTTGTCAGTGACTCATTTTCTGATATACACATGATCATCAATTTCTCAGCAACATTCTGGTTACTGATAAATCATGTTTTACTATAAATGGCATTCTCAACACTCATATACTTGTATAGAAAATAAAAAACATATAATTATCAGTATTGGTGTGGTGTTCTTTGGATAACCTTGTTGGTCCTTATTTTTTGCCAGCATTGCTTTTAGAAATGGCATACCTACATTTTCTGCACAACAATTTGTGGGAACTATTTGAAGATTTACCCTTTGAAAATTGGCAGAGAATGTGGTTCATGTACAACGAGAAACGTACCAACTACACTTAAGGTGGTAGAAAATGAAAAAGACCTGGGAGTAATTATGCAGGCAGATATGAAGTTTTCTGAGCAATGCAGACAGGCTGCCAGGGCAGGTCATGGGGTTTTGTCAATAATATATAGGAATTTTGCTAGCAGGGAAAAGGAGGTGATTATCCCTCTGTATAAGGCAATGGTCAGGCCACACCTTGAGTACTGCGAACAGGTCTGGAGGCCTCATTTTAGGAAGGATGTAGATTTACTTGAGCGTGTACAGAGAAGGGCAACAAGATTGGTGAGGGGAATGAAGGGATCCTCTTACCAAGAGAGGCTTAAGTTCTGCAAATTGCAGTTGCTGGAGACTAGGCACCTGCGCGGTGATCTGATTGAGGTATATAAGGCCTTGAATGGGTTGAGCACGCTGAATTCTGATGGGATCCTTCCACTTGTTCAGATTACGAACCTAAGGGGGTATAAATTCAAATTAAGAAAAGACAGATGTAGAATAGATGTGTGGAAATTTGCCATTAGCCAGCGGGTGGTTAATTGCTGGAACAAACTTCCATCTGTCATTGTGGAAGTTGATAGTTGTTGTTATTTGGTTTTTTAGGAGCATTAGCAACTAAGGCCATATTGCTCCGGTGCGGTGGTCATTCCCTGACCTTTCCGCATGTTCCGTATTTGGTGGTGACGGGCTCGAACCCCGGTCTAATCAAGAAGGGTGTGCTACGCACTGCTGCTCCTTCCCACCTGGCTACGGAGGCGCCTGGAAGTTGATAGGTTGAATAATTTTAAGGAGGAACTGGACAAGCATTTGGAGGGAATGGTGTGATGATTTTTTTTTTTTTTTTGGCTGATGCTGCATAAGCTCATACATTTGCTTTCTTGCATCACATGCCACTACTACTACTACTACTACTACTACTACTAACACTGAACCAGCTCGCTTTTCATGTTTCAGACTATTTAAATGCAGAGTACAAGAACCAATGAATTTGTTGGGATGGCCCTGTAAACTGAAATGGCCACCATAAGCAATCAACCTTGCAACTTTAAATTACTTTGTGTTGAATCACATGAAATTCATGATTTATTCTGCACACACAACCCTGCAAGATAAACTGGGAAATCACATTTGGAAACTGCTGAAACATTAAGAATAGTTTTAATAGCTTCTAAAATGAGTTATGGTAGGTCATAGAATTGTGAATTCATTGCACTGAATTCTTCATTGAAAAAAAATGGAAATCACTTTGAATAGCTGCTTTAGATATTTTCCTCCTGTTAGAGGCTTATTTCATTTCTTTTTATGTTTTCTAATTTATGGATTAATGTTTAATATCTCAGAATAAGAAACTTTTGAGACATAGGTTTACAGCAGCCTTTTTCTTATTATTTTTAGCTGTAGAATATTCTCCTACATTTGTTCCATGCAATTTCAAAACTGTGTGTTTCTGTGGTTTTTCATGTAATTTTTCATTAATAATATATAATTCCTCCTTTAGCATGAATCACTTCAGTAGGGATTCATCTAGATCCTTTAAATAGTTTATATCAATACTAGGCTGTAGGATTTAAATCTGGTGACTTGACTGGCAAATTTTAAATGCCCTGCCATCACTTGTCTTCATTGTGCCAATGTAAAACAGCAGAGGCCCTGTGTACCAGACAGTTGTCAGGTACACAGGAGTATTTAAATCATGCACGAGTGTCCCTCAAATATTCAGCAACAGGTACAAACTGATCATCAAGAATATTTGTATAACCAGCCTGATTCATCCTGCTTGGTATTTCAAGTTGGATGATCCGGTTCATAATAGTTAAAATATCCCCAAAGCATCACAGGCTTGTATGGCACTGTCACCAGCTTGTATGACACCTTGCCTACAGTCTCAATGAAATACTTCATTGCTTTTTCTGTGAACCCAGTGCCTAGCATCATTTGAATATAGGCAAAATTTGGATTCTTCAGACCACATCATGGCTTTTCATTCATCAACAGTCCAGTTTTTATTCCTTTTAACTTATGATTAACATTGTTTTTTTTTGGGAGGGGGATCGGGCAACCTTACTCCAGATATCCACTTTATGCATTTCTTTCAGAAATTGACTGATGAGATCTGTGATTAACTGTTTGCAGCTGTTCTTGTCTTTTTTGAAGTTGTTTATGAGATGTGATATTTGTCTGTATATAGATACAATGTAATAAAACTGTATATTAAGAAAATTGTTTTTTTTATCATCTTATCATTTGGAATGCCTGTATATAATGTTTTGCACAAATTCCTTGTAGGTGTGGTTCTGGTATCAACCAGATATTGTGAATGCATACAAAACAATAGAAAACCTTATTGTTTTATTTTAATCTCCTTCCTACTGTAAAATACCAACTACTAGTGATTTCAGAGTTATAAAGATGAGTATCATAAAACAGCATGTTTTTTACCACTTTTGTATATTCATGCATTGTCAATACTTGAGATCAGTACTCATATTTTGTTTTTAGTCTATCTACTATGTTGTGAAGACATTTGTTTATTCATTCAGCTATAGAATTAAGAAAAATTCTAGTTGTTTAGTTCTATATACAACTATATATATATATATATATATCTGTTCAAACATCTATATCAGTGGCATAGCTACCATGTAGGCAGGCAAGGCAATTGCCTCCGGGCACGGTCCCTTCAGGGGCCCAGCATCTTTGGCTGTCTCCTCTTTTTGCAATTTAAATTAATTAAGTAGGGGCCCGAACATGTTCTTTGTCTCCGGGCCCAAAAAAGGGTAGCTACGCTACTGATCTATATACAACGCATAGGTGTTTGAACAGAGAAGCTTTTCTAGATTGCAAAATCTAGAAAGCGTTTGCAATCACTTTTCCTTTTGAGAAGAGATTACATCTTTCCTGTTGAAAGAAAGCTTAGGGTCCATAAACTTCAGTTTGATCAGTGGTAAGTCTTAGATGAATTACAGAATGGCTGCAAGGCAGGAGGCAGAGGGTTGTGATTAATAGTTGCTCTTCAGATTGGGTTGGCATTAGAAGCGTTGTCCCTCAAAGATCTGTGGGGCAACTTCTGTTGTTTTTGATTTTCTTCAATGACATTGATAAAGGGATACAGAGTAATGTCAAAATTTGTAGATGACATCAAGATAGGGAGAGTGGTAAAGACCAATGACAAGCAGCATTGCTTCAGAACAACTTTTAGAGGCTTCAGGAAGAGTCAGAAAAGTGACAGCTATGTTTTATTATTGCTCAATGCAAGATTTTACACTTGGGAAAGAACAATCCCAAATAAATTACATTACGAGGAGTTGAGTTAAAGACAGTAGAGAGGAGGTATTTCACCCGTACTATCCAGTCACACATGAAGTGCTCTTATATCTCATGCAGTGTAGATAGCAGGGTTCATGTGGATTTATGACACCATTTCCTTATATAGCAGGATTAATTATCATCATTAATCCTACTGTATAAGGAAATGGTGTGGCCACACTTATATTATGTTCACATTGAGAGGGAAAAAAATGGTTGGACCTTATTTGAACCTTGTAAAGGTTCAAAGATTAGCATTAGCATTAGTAGAGGCATATGATGCAAGAAAACAAGCTTATGCAGCATCAGCCAAAAAAAAAAAAAAAAAACCCACTCCCATTTCACCCTTCCGTTCATTCAAAATACCTGTCCAGCTGAGCCTTAAATTTATTTAGGCTATCAACTTCCACAACAAGGGATGGAAGTCTGTTCCACCAACAAACTACTCGCTGGCTAAAGGCAAATTTCCGCACATCTATCCTACATCTGCCTTTCCTCAATTTGAATTTATGCCCTCAGGTGATTATTCTGAGCAAGAGGAAGAATCCCATCGGCATTGAGCATGCTCAAACCATTCAAGGCTTTATACACCTCTATTAGATCACCTCGCCGATGCCTAGTCTCCAGACACTGTAATTTGCAAAACTTAAGCCTTTCTTTGTAAGAGCAACCCTTTGTTCCATTCACTAATCTTGTTGCCCTTCTCTGTACTTGTTCCAGCAGTTCTACATCCTTCCTGAAATGAGGCCTCCAGCCCTGTATACAGTACTCAAGGTGTGGCCTGACCATTGCCTTATACAATGGAATAATCACCTCCTTATCCCTGCTAGAAAAATTCCTGTATATCATTGACAAGACACCATGAGCTACTCTTGTAGCCCGTCTGCACTGCTCAGAAAACTTCATATCTGCCTGCACAATTACCGCCAGGTCCTTTTCATTCAATACCACTGTCAGTGTAATACCACAGAGTTGATACGTTGCTCTGGGGTTATTATTTCCCATATGTAGTACTTTACATTTGTCAATGTTGAACTTCATTTGCCATCTCTCAGCCCATCTGCTCAACCTTTCCAGATCCTGTTGCAGCAGCATAGCATTGGTAGTTTCCTTAACAACCCTGCAAACCTTTGTATCGTCTGCAAACTTGGACATTAAGCTTGATATACCATCATCAATATCATTTATAAATACAGAAAACAACAATGGACCCAACACTGAACCCTGAGGGACTCCATTAATAACATTGGTCTACGATACAATGGGAGCATGAAGAGGAATGGGATGAAATGACGAATTTATTCAGCAAAGATTTTCCCAACCTTAAAATTATGCACAAACTGAGGCGCAAAATGGAATACTGCCTCTGTAGCAAAAACAACAATGTTACCAGGGCCGTATCATTACAAATTTCACTCTGCTGGGGCTCTTTAGAGCTTCATAACTTCTTTAGAGAAGAAGTTATGAGGTCATTATAGAAAATGAACAGCTGAAGGCCACCAATGCTCAACTCCAACAAACTAATAAAACCCTATCTAAAGTAACCAAAAATCCAACTATAGCAGCTCTGAATACCGTGCTACCCTCCAACCAAGCTTCTGATGAAGATACTCAGCACCAGTTGTCTTATGCTGCCACACTCAAACTACCTCAGATCCCCACCACACAGAACAAGCATATGCTGATTATAAAAGCTAGAGAAGGGTGCGACATCCCAGATAGCGATGTAGTGAAGGACACCGTCCTAAAGAAGATAAAACAAAATTAGACAATCTCCAAATCAAAAGCATTCGCAAAATTTGCAACAAAGGAATAATATTGGAAGCAGCCACTAAGTCAGATCTAGAACAGATCAAGTCTTGCGGCACAGCTGAAGATCTAACTCTTACCTTTGAAACCCCTAAACTTCAGGGGGCCAAGTTTAATTGTGTTTGATGTAGATGGCTCAATCCAAAAAGATGACCTACTGGAGGAAGTGTATAACAGAAATCTCTTTGAATCCATGAGCAAAGAAGAAGCCATTAATGAGATGAAAATTCAATTTTCCCCCAATGCACGGACTCGTGGTTGACTTAATTGGGTTATAGAAGTGTCCCCCAGGATAAGGAGATTCCTACACAGCCAGGATAGAATTTTTCTGGGCTGGTCATCCCACAGATTCAGAGATTTTGTACCAGTCCTGAAATGCTACAAATGTCTTGGTTATGGGCACACCTCTTCTAAGTGTCTTAAAAAACAACCACTATGTGGGCATTGTGATGAGGCAGGGCATCTCTACAAGGACTGTCCCAACAAAGCCTCACCTCCTAAATGCTCAAATTGCAAAGCAATTAACAAACCCTACGATCATTCTGTGAGGGATGGAGCTGCCTTGTATATAGAAGAGCAGAGCAGCAGATATAGTACACAATAAGACTAACTATGGAAATTAGGATGCTCAACCCTCCCCCCCCCCAGACTTCGCATAGCTCAGATCAATGGCCAAAAATCTATCTCAGTGACAACACTGCATCCTCTAATGGACGAGTTGAATCTAGATATTCTTCTCCTTCAGGAACCATACTGCGTCTGTGGAAGGGTCTCTGGTTATCCCCTGGCTTTCAGGAAAATCCAGATGACAAACCAATTGTGCCTCGCTGCTATCATCATCTGCAATCCAGACCTAGTAGTAACACAGATAGAATCACTCTGCACCCCCCCACCTAGCGGGGGCTACAATAGAAGGCAGCTTCGGCCATATTGCGGTCCTAATGGCATATTTCCAATTTGGTAAAGATATCCTCCTGCACATAGCTCGACTGGAACAAGCTCTTGACCTCCTGGAGAACACTGATGTCATTATAGCAGCAGATTCGAATGCCCAGTCGACACAATGGTTCAACACCTCTACCGATGTAAGAGGAGACATGTTAGATGAATTCATTGCCTCACGCAGCGTTGAAATCATCAACAGACCAGGACAACCAACCACCTACTCTTCGGGAACTGGAGTCTAACCTGGACATCACACTGACTACTTCTTCTCTTCTCAATAGACTCCTTCATTGGCAGGTGCATGACACGGCCACTACTAGCGACCATCACCTCATCACTTACAGTGTCACCGATTCTGCCCTCCCTCGTCAAGTGTCTATCCAGGATATTGTAAGATTCTCTACTAAAACAGCAAACTGGGACCAGTTTGACAATGTAATTCAGGATGTTCTTCATGACCCAGCTAGCAACTTCTACCAATCAATGAACAGTGCAGAAAACAGACTTTGTGCAGAGTCTGCTTCTCAAAGCTTCAGAGGCTTCCATGAAAAAATGTTCCAGGAACCCAAGATCTGTACCATGGTGGTCGCAGGAATTCACTAACCTGCGCAATTCTCTGAAGCGAGCTCGCAAAGAGTACTAATGTAAGAGAAGGACTGAACCTGCTCACATCGTAGGACAGTATAGAGACTGATTCAAAGCAATCCGCCGTGAATATACTAACAAAATTAACCATGCCAAGCAGAGCTCCTGGCGTTCCCTTGTCGAGACTGAAGGGAACCGGAATCCGTGGGGTTTAGTCCACAAACTCGTGAGGAATAAGCTGGGATCCATGGATGTCATACACTCTGTCTGCTCTGATGACTCATCTGAGACTACACACTGGGAAGATACAATCAACCGGATTCTGGATGAACTAATATATCAGGACAACACCAACTCTGACACTGACATCCACAGGAAGATAGCAGTATAAAATTCGAGCTTTCAGCCAGATATTATGGAGGAACCATTCATAGAGGAGGAAGTCGATGCAGCAATTAAAAAAATCAAAAAAAGTAAAGCTCCTGGTCTGGATTTTATTGAAGGCGAGACTGTGCAGTGTCTTTGGGCCATAGCTCCAATGATACTTCTTCAGCTCTTCAACACTTGTCTGAATGAGGGTAACTTTCCATCACGTTGGAAGCATGCTAACCAAGGCATACCGCCCTATTGCGCTGTTTCCCATTCTCGGCAAGGTTTTTGAGAGACTGCTGCTCTCCTGCTTCCAACCCCGATATGAAGCCAGTGGTTTGCCATCCTCGCTTCAATTTGGATTCAAACAAGGGTGCTCCACAATTGATGCTCTATCTAAAACCCTCAAGGTTGCAGAACAGTCGGATGCAACTTATGTACTGGCAATCTTCATTGACTTCAAAGGAGCTTTTGACACAGTATGGTGGCTGGGCATTCTTCAGAGGGCCAGAGTCTCTAATTCTACCTGGAATTTCTACCACTGCCTCAAAAGCTACTTCTCTAACTGCAAGGTCAGCATCAAAACAAAATATCACTGCATCACCTGACATCTAACCCGAGGCTGTCCCCAGGGCTCCATCCTGGGGCCAGCTGTCTGGAATATGATACTTGACGACTGGCTCCTGAGGGACTACCCACACACTACTCAGCTTTCTTACGCCGACGACATGGTTATCATCATCGAGGGCCCCACCCGCGCCACCATAGAAACCCAGGCTACGGTTGTTCTCTTTGCTCTGTCCATATGGGCCACAGAAAATAAACTCTCAGTCTCCACTGAGAAGAGCAAAACCCTCCTATTAAAAGGCAAACTGGACTTCTCCAGACCTCCTACCATATGTTTTAATAGCCGCCCACTGAAAAACTACCGATCGGTGAAGTACCTAGGAGTAATTTTGGACGACAGGAGAACTTTCATCCCCCATATCCAAGCTATCAAAGAAAAGATAAAAAATTACATCACTATGTTAGCATGCTTTACCCGCAAGGACTGGGGTCTTAAAGGACCAACTCAACGCCTTCTATACTCAGCAGTATTTATACCAATTGTCACATATGGAGCTGCAGTATGGTACCACCGAATGACTTTAGTGCATGCTCAATGTAAATTCAGCAAATTCAACGACTTATGCTACTACGAAGACTACTACAAATGACCCACACATGTAGAACGACATCAACTGCCGCCCTACAGCTACTAACAGGCTGCCTCCACTTGGACCTCCACGTCGCTTTTATCGGACTCTCTCATGCCATCAAGAAGAATAAGGAAGCTGAATTCCTCACTATTCAAACTCGTACCGATACCGACATCAAACAGGAACATAAACATGTGTGGCTAGAATTGATAAACCTATGGCAAATCCACTGGAATAACTCCACAACTGGTGCAACTACTAAACTTTTCCTCCCCGAGGTAACCTATATCAACAAACAACGTTCCACTTGATTCTTCCCAAACGTCTATGCTTCCTTCCTATTAATTGGCCATGGGTCCTTCAAGAGACTCCTTCAAGAGTTTGGCCTAGTCGAGGATGCCCTCTGTACCTGCGGAGAACCTGAAGACTGGGATCACGTGATGCACTCATGCAACATATACTTAGACCTAAGGATCCAACTACTCCTAGACCTCCACACTACATCACTTCGGCCAGAAACCAAGTTACTGTAATCTAACGATGCTTTCCGTGCACTAACCACTTATGCCAACGAGGTCTTTCGTCATCGCTGGCATCACCTGCAGCTCCCGAACACTACTCCTGGATAACCTCCTCCACACAGCAACTGATATCCAGCACCAGAAATTTTCAGTCATGAAATTGAAAATTGAGGCCAGGCCAGCCCTGCCGATGCCGCTTCGTGATTCTCCATTGTGATGATCCTGGACTCTTTAATTTGAACTTTACTTGTTCTCTTCTTCCTACCCACAGTCCTTCTCCAGGACTCACACAACTGCACCTAGCACTCTTCCTGCTACTTTTCACCTGGGAGGATGCCTACACTCTGTCATCCCCCACTATCTTACTTGTCTTCCACTTTCCTGTCTCATCTCTGCTCTTTCCTTGGCCTTCTCGCTCCTGCAGGAGTGTGGACGACCCACCAGATGTCTTTTACTCCCTGGTCCGGCTCCTCGTGCCAATAGATGGATGCTGGGAGGCTCCTTCCTGGTGATCACGCTTCCCAGTAATGAAGAGGCCAGTCAAACAACACAAACAACACACTACTCACACATAACCCACACTGACTGGCTTTGTTGTGTTAACAGAGTACTTAACGCGGATTTGTGGGAAACCATGGGAACCGCATAACAATAACACTAGCATTAGCATTAGTAGAGGCATTTGATGCAAGAAAGCAAGCTTATGCAGCATCAGCCAAAAAAAATAAAAATAAAATAAATAAATAAAAAATAACCACTTCCACTTCACCCCTCTGTTCGTTCGAAATACCTGTCCAGCTGAGCCTTAAACTTATTTAGGCTATCAACTTCCATGACAAGGGATGGAAGTCTATTCCACCAACCAACCACCCGCTGGCTAAAGGCAAATTTCCTCACGTCTATCCTACATCCGTCTTTCCTCAATTTGAATTTATGCCCTCTCAGGTGATTATTCTGAGCAAGAGGAAGAATCCCATCAGCATTGAGCATGCTCAAACCATTCAAGGCTTTATACACCTCTATCAGATCACCTCGCCGGTGCCTAGTCTCCAGACACTGTAATTTGCAAAACTTAAGCCTATCTTCGTAAGAGCACCCCTTTGTTCCATTCACTAATCTTTTTGCCCTTCTCTGTACTCGTTCCAGCATCTCTACATCCTTCTTGAAATGAGGCCTCCAGACCTGTATACAGTACTCTAGGTGTGGTCTGACCATTGCCTTATACAAGGGAATAATCACCTCCTTATCCCTGCTAGAAAAATTCCTATATATCATCGACAATACACCATGAGCTACTCTTGCAGCCCGTCTGCACTGCTCAGAAAACTTCATATCTGCCTGCACAACCACCCTCAGGTCCCTTTCATTCTCTACCACTGTCAGTGTAGTACCACAAAGTTGATACATTGCTCTGGGGTTGCTGTTTCCCATATGTAGTACTTTACATTTGTCAATGTTAAACTTCATTTGCCACCTCTCAGCCCATCTGCTCAACCTTTCCACATCCTGTTGCAGCAGCATAGTGTCAGTAGTGTCCTTGACAACCCTGCCAACCTTTGTATCGTCTGCAAACGTGGACATTAAGCCCGATATACCATCATCAATATCATTAATAAATACAGAAAACAATAATGGACCCAATACTGAACCCTGAGGGACTCCACTAATAACATTAGTCCACGATGAGCAGTGTCCATTGATTACCACTCTCTGTCTTCTCCCCCTCAACCATCCCTTTATCCATAACAGCAATTTGCCTCCAATGCCACACTGCTCCAATTTGTGCAGCAGTCTTCCATGTGCAACAGTATCAAAAGCCTTTCTAAGATCCAAATATATAATATCAAGTTTATTCCCTGCATCCAGTTCTTTGTGACTGCATCATAGTATCCAATCAAATTGGTTGGGCAAGACTTTCCCTTAACAAAACCATACTGTGTCCAAGCTATAACTGAAATCTTGTCTAGATGATCCTGCAGTGCTTCTTTAACCAGTGCCTCCATTAATTTTCCTGGAACAGAAGTTAAACTCACAACAATCTTTTTTTTTAATGGTTTTTTTTTTTTTTTTTTTTTGTAGTTGTTGGCGCATCGGCTTCTGTGGCCATAGTGCACCTCCCAAGGTTTTTGCAGTACTTTGATCCAAGCCCGAGGCGGGATTCGAACCCGCGACCTTTGGGTTGCCAGGCAGGCACCTTACCCACCTGGCTAGCCCGGTCAGCTGTTTTTAATGTACTACCGCTGCCCCAAGTTCCAGAACAAGTGCAAATAAACAGATTTAATATAAAATTTATTTATGAATATACATACTTTTATAAATTAATATGTACTTCAGTATATTTAATCTCAAATAAATAAAATACAAACAAAATATGAACAGAAATATATAAAATAAAAAAAACTGCTTTGTACCTGGATTAGTGGGATGATGATTTGTCCATATTTTGTTTAAAAAAAATGCTTCATGAAAACAGTTTCCCCCACCAAAAAACCAAGTGTTTCCTGGGAAGGTGTGCCCAACATTTTGGGAACCTCTGGTAATATCTTTATTCTGATGGAAGTTTGTATGCAAGTCTCACTGAATTTTTTTTTTTTTTTTTTGTAGCAGTGTTATACTTGGACTGTTTATAATTAGCTCACAATTAATACTTCTAGGCAAGCAGACAAGAGAGAAGCTTATTGCATTCCAAGTTTAGTGAACTACAAGAGGTAGGCACCAATGTTTTTCTCATAGTAATAATATTTAGGGAAGTTTATAGTTTGGGTTACTGATAAAGGAATAAATGGAAATTTCCAGTCATACACTATAAATAATATGGTTTTAAATATTAAAGTTACAATTCTTTGGAATTGTTCACTTATATGAAGGTGGTTCAGAAAGCAAGGTACAGGTGTTTGTGAGAATTATGTATTTTGCATTACAAATTAGGTAAATCTATACTATTTTTCAGTGTAAAGGGTTACCTTGCCTTTTAACTATTTGATCTATCATGAGAGAAGATTATCTGTGCTATTCCAGAAAAAGTCAAGGCGCAGTGATGCACTTCATATTGAACATGCTTATGTGTGTTGAAGTGCCTGCCAGAAAGATAATTTTTTTTGGGCCTGGTAAAAATTGCACGATGACCCCCCCCCCCCCCTCCCAGAGTTTGTAGGTGTAACATGGGCCTCAGACATAGTGTGATGGCTCCCTCCTTGTGCTTGTATATGCATATGTGTCCATATGTAGATGTGAAAGTTAAAAAGCAAAAGGAAATTCTAGCATATAATAAATCAGTAAGATAAAAAAGAAAAATCATAAAATAAAAGCATTTTTATTATTTTCAGTTTATAGAATTTTTTATTTATTATTCAAATTTAATATAGTTAGGGAAGGACATTATGTGGTTGTTTTCTATTAAGATTATTATTTTATTTAATACCACTCTTACACCACATGAAATTAATAATATAGTTTATTAAGCTATTTGCCTAAACTACTATACATTGCGGTAACGTAAGGTAAATCATAATATTCATAATTGTAATTCATTCAAATAAACTAATTATAATTGTTATAATTTTATTCAAATTTGTAACCCTTTCTATTTTTTTTTCCCCTACAGCACAGTCTGATGATGGGTATTGGTAAGATACCTGAAACGTTAGTAGTTTAGGCAAATAGCTTAATAAATTATATTATTAATTTCACGTGGTGTAAGAGTGGTATTAAATATAATAATAATCTTAATATTCAAATTTAATTAAATTATTTATATGTAATATTAAGGTCTTGAACAGGCCCCTTGAAGAATTGCAGACCTAGGTACTGTTATCTACCCTCTTGTTAGACCTAGATGCTCCAATGTCTCCCACTAATTGTGTTGCAAGTACTGATGTATCTCTTCTACAGCAGTGTGAGGGGGGAGGGTTGCTTTGTCATGCAACAAAATCAAAGCCTGCATCAGGAGCCCTGGACATTGTAACAGGGATGTGACTTCTGTTTCTCCAATGTTTGAGAGTATTGGTCAGCATTATTTGTGGAACAACGTTCCATGAAGTCAATCAAAAAAAAAGCCTCCATGATTTCAAAACACACTTGCCATGACTTTCCTTTAATGCAGTCTTGAATTTTTTGTTTACAGAGGGATCAGGGTGCTGCTTCCAGGTTATTTAATCTCAATTCATTTCCAGAATGAATCTACATCTGATCTCCCTTTGCAATCCTATTCAAAAACATGCTGCTTCCATTATAGTAACAAGTTAAGAGCTCTTTGTCATTCTGTTCTGTAAATTGCCTAGATGTCCAACTTGCACTTCATGGAATTCCAGCTGCTGGGGATGACAGTCTCATATTCAGTTGATTTGGACAAACCAGCCTCTTGCACATTTGTTCCAAATTTCATGTACCTGTTTGACATCCCTGATATTTTTATCTGTTCAGCTTGTGAAGGTTTGCCATTCCTCGGTTCATAAGAAATGTTCACACACACCTTGAATTCATTACTCCATAGATGAACAGGTTCTCAGTGAATTTCATTTGGTATTTTTGCAAACAAAAATTGAATTACTGAATGCACCACACTTGACCATAGCACTGCCATTTTGCTTTACCTTCCAGATGTAAACACTGAATAGCAGCATCATCTCTTTGTGGAAAGATGTGTTTTCAGAAATGATATAGTCATACCACAGTTACAATGTTAATTTTAAAGCTGTGTAATAGAATTCTTCTCAAAAATACCTATGTTACCATACTCTTTGGACAACCCTCATATGATTTTTTTCTATTCATTATTAAAGTTAAAATTGTTTAGAAAATAGTGTTAACAGTAATATAGGATTCATTAATATAAGTTCAGAAGCACTTCTAACATATAAAAATAAGATAAATATATATAAAACTTTATATTTTATCAGGCAGGTTTCATCCTGCATTTGTTACTTTTTACAAAAGCATTTTTGATTGGTTTCATTCTCTACAGTTCTCTTTAAGTAATTTGAATGTTTCCTTGTGCATCATCCGAGAAAATGAAAATATGCTAAATTTAATTTTACATAAATTAAATTTGCTAAAAGCAAATTTTTTTGCCCATGCAGATGCCTATTCTATAAACTTTGCAGCTTGCAGAACTGATATCTCTTAGTGTATGAATATCTCAGAATTCACAACCAGCTTGCTATGCCTCCCTTTTTTATCCTTTCAAGTCAATGTTTTTCCTGAAATGAGACTTCCAATCCAGTACAAGGCATTCAAGATGTGGTCTGACTGTTGATTTGTACTGTGGAATAATTACCACCTTATATCTGCTGGCAGAATTCCTCTTATGTCATAAACAGCATACCCACATGCTGCCCTTACAGCCTAACTTTATACTGCACTGTATTATACTCCCAAAATCCTTTTCCTCTTCAGCAGTGTTTACTGTGCTACTCTAATTTGATGATCTAGTGACCTGGATGCATAACCTTGAATTTGTGAGCATTAAAGTTTAATTTACCATTTGTTTGGCTAGTTGTATAATTTGTTAAAATCTTGTTATAGCACAAACTTTTACACAAAACTTCTGATATATCATTAGTGAAAATAATATAATTGCTTCTAGGGAAATTCTAGGGAAACTTGGTTTCAACCTGCATAATTTCTACTTATGAGGCTTTTTCTAGACATCTAAATTCCTTCCCATAAGCTTGAGGGCTGCCTGCACACAAGTATTAGCCATCATTTTAACTTTTTGCATTTAGAATGATATTCGATTTCAATTTACAAAGACCTGTGTCATTTTATACCACAAATTTCTACTTTAATTGAAGACACTTTCTCTTTAATTTAGTAATATAATTACTAATTTTCCAAAACAATGATATTATTTATTTAACAAATAGCAAAATAATTTTTTTTCCCATAATTTAAATATTCTCCTTTTAAAGCAGCTGTTTATAATGGGTTTCCTGCATTCTACCCCATAAGACCTGCTCACTTTAGTTATATCTGGTTTTTTAATTTTTCATGAGCATTATTCTTCAAGAATGTGAATCATGTAGATGGTGTGATGTCACATGTTTTGCTACATTTCCCTTTTTTTACTGCTAGAAGCTACAACTTTTGGGAGGTTCAGATTTTTCCCTCAAAGAAAAACTGACTGCATTTCTCTATTTGTTCATTTCCATTATGACATCCCAATTTACAAATCTCGTGCACTGCTGAGTACAGTAGTTCATAAAATGAAAGTTTGTAAATTAGCTGAGATTTTCCCATATGTATAATGGGGAAATACGAGCCAAAACAATTTATTTTTTCATCTTTATCAATCAATAGTTTGCTAGCATCACAAGTGATGATATAAAATTTTTTCAATTTTTTAAATTTTGAATTTTTTAAAATTTTTAATAAATTAGTTTTAATTTTTTAATTTCTAAATTTTTAAAATTTAATTTTTATAATTAACTAGTTTTAAATTTTTAAATTTTTTTATTTCTTAATTTTTTAATTAATTTTTTTAATTTTTACATTTTTTAATTTTTAATTTTTTTAATTTTTAATTTTTTTAATTTCTAAATTTTTTACATGCAGTGCAGTATTGTATTGTAGTAAAAATAAAGTGTAGTAGAATGAATATATTGTGTTATGATAGATAAGGCAGTATTAAGCAACAATAAGGTTTTAGCTCAAAATTTGTCAGTGATTGCCAGATTTGAGTTTATTCTGTATTTATTTTAAATTTATATAATTTTTGAAAGTTTCAGTTATAACAATGGTCTACCATACTACATGATAAATATCAGGAAAAACATTTTCTATGCTAGATAGATCCATCAAAATGCAATAACAAACATCCCTTTTAACAACATAGAGAAAAACATTCAGAAGGTTTCTTCATGTCTAAATAAGGATTGATGGGAGCACTGGACAAATTTGAATACAAAAAAAGGGTCTCAGGGAATATCAAATAGTGATATCAAATAGTTAGCAACTACACGGATTCCAATCCAACTCTTTTTTATTCTCATGATAAACCAAAGAGAAAATATTATATAATATAAGAGAATAATGCTCGTATTCAATACTTCAAGACCCATGCAACTGCAGTTCATAAAAATGGCATGCTCATGGTGATTATGATCACAGAAAAGTGAAAATACTGTACACAGAGAGCTTATTCAGAAAAAAATTAGAAATGAAATGAGCCTACTAATTGACAAGGTAAAATCTAGAGAAGACAAAACATCTAATGTTGGTAACACATCACTACAAATATTAATGGAATAGATGAGATGTTAATGAGTAGATGTGCTGTTAATTTATAAGCTTTATCTAACAGCTGTACCATAAGTTCAAAAGGCTTTTGATCAGTGTACAACAGAAACATCAGTCCTCTTGGTAAAAGAATACCCATTTTTGTGTATATTCATATTTAGTATATAATATAATTAAAATTTTTGTATAATCCAAAACTTATCCACACTTGGAAAAAGAGTGCCCCTGGTACTCTTACCAAGCATGCATAAGGTGTTAATAAGTTGTCATAGCAGCCATTCCTCCAGTAAGCAAACTATTAGAAAAGAACACATGAAGCATTGAATTTACATTTGAAAATACTTCATGAAGAGGGATTTCAAGAAGTGTTCTAAAATATTGATGAATGAAGACTTGATTCATTCACCTTCTCATGTCATCAGATCCATTTATTTACAGGATTCATTCATCCATTTATTTATTTACAGGTCATTTACAGGGTAAATGATTTTTACACTGTAAGCAGATATCAAAACTTTCAAAAGACAGGACTCCTAATACTTCCCCATCAGCAGCTAAGGGAATCATTGGGTTGTAATATAATGGCTTCTGGAAGTAGCTAAGTGGGATAGCATCCAATAATATACTTTGTTCTTTTTGTTTGTTCTGCTTAATAAACATAGCTACTAACTTTAAAATTGCATATTGTGGTTACTAAATGTTTTTTCACTCATTATGAAGTCATTGATGATATTTTATTCAATAAAATTATAAATACTTGTAAAATGATTTGTGCAAGGTTTTGATGCATCCTAGTCCACTGTGAATCTGTTTAAAGAGTGTGCTTATTTAGTTGCTCAAGGTGGACATGCGTAATTACATAAAGTATGCCAGCAGATGCTTTTATTTTAATTGCAATTTAAAATAATCATAGTTGTATCTATTGCAATCCTGAAATAAAGCATGATATTGCAAATTGAGATTTTAAATTTTGTTGCCTATTCCAAAAATATTGAATGACCCACAAAATGTATAGTATGTCTGGATTTGTATATTTTTATATGTATCTGCTGAAGAGTAGATAAGGAATGCCATCTCTGACATGGATATATTGTTATAAAATATATATATATCAAAGTATTGAGATCACTGGAATAACTTGTGTTATTTAATAAAGTTTCAATTAAAATTATATTTGATTTATTTTGATTTCAGTTGTAGATTGTTAGTGCTTAAAAAAACAGTTTACCACACCTTACTAATCAATTTCAAATAATTGAAAAATTTGTTGTACCACATATTCTGTAAAAAAAAAAAAAAAAAACATTTCCAGAGTATTGAGATTACTGGAATAACTTGTATTATTTAATAAGATAAATAAAGAAAACTAAATTCATCATTTCATTTATTACAGAAATTAGAGGAGGTAAAGCGAGAAGCTGAAAAAACAGTCCAAGTAAGCAAGTTGATCAGTTAATGATAACAGTTATCAGCAATTAATTCTTTTAATTGGTTATACTAAACCTTTTATTATTTGCTAGTTTCCCAGCAAACAATTTTCCTTTCACATATCTGTGAAGGGAAAATTTATATATTCAAATTTAGTATATAATACAATAAAGGATTTTATATAATCCAAAATCAGTAGATATTAAGAAGGATTTATGGATAAAAACATTATGATGAAACATTAGTGACTGTTTTCAATTAAGATTACACCTGAGATCTACTCTAATTTTAATATATTACATCTCATGTATAATCCAGATCTTCTTACAAAACTGCATTCCTCTGGGAGGAATGCAGTTTGCCTGTGAAGTATAGCAAAAATAGGACAGGGGTAACAGAACCTTATTGCCTCTAAGGTTCTGTTACCCCTGTCCTATTTTCTACAATATGTATTCTGTTTCCTGACAATTGAGTATATCCCCAAGAGCCTGAAAATGTGGACATGATCATAACATTTATCTCACATCTATTTTGATATATTGCTTTTGTTTCTACCACTGCAGATAATCTTGTTGCTTCACATAGGGGGCACCTCCATAGCCAGATGGGCAGGAGCAGCAGTGCATAGCACGCGATTCTTGATTAGACCAGGGTTCAAGCCCGTGACCACCAAATATGGAGGATGTGGAAAGGTCAGGGAATGACCACCGCATATCCCTGGAGCAATATGGCCTTAGTTGCTAATGCTCCTAAAAACCAAATAACAAACAAACAAACAGCTTCACATAGGTAGGTGAAAAAGAAAGCTATAAACATTTTAGATTAGTTGTATTCAACCTTTTTTTTTTTTTTTTTTTTTTTTTTTGTTGATGTCCCCATTAAAATTATTGGAGAATGCTGTGCTTCTATTTGGGTTTGTTATTGATATTAAAGAAAATTCTGATGTTGTTCCCAACCCAGAAGACCTCTTTCATCCTATTGTAGTCCCATTATTACTATTATTATTAGTAGTACAGGCAGTTCTCGCTTTACGAGTTCCTGGGTTTACAAATTTTTTTTTCCCCCCAAGTATCAAGTATCAACAAAACAAAAATATGAACATTAATTGCAAAAAATGAATGTTAAACATTCCTAAATACCGAATTCCAAAACCACATGATTAATACATTTTTTTGCGGCAAGTCTCTAAGAGCGAACTCAAGATCAATAATCATTTGTTTCTTGGGAGGGAATCTCGGCGGTAAATTATAATTTAAACCTTTATTTAATAGAGAGAAGTTATCGTAACAGATGATAAGTTCTTTACATTATCTGATGGATTAGAGTCATTATGGGAACCCATATGTAAATAGACATTGTCTGTTTGTTTTTTCACCTGGGAGTCTTAATATGTTGTAGATTTCTATTGGGAAAGGTACGAGAATTTTTATCTGCGTTTTTGGTGTTTTGATATGCACTATGAGTCCCAAAATGATTGTGTGACAAATAATGACCTCTAATATATGGAAAACCCCTAAGGGCTTGTAATTTTAGGTTATATCTATTCTCTAATGTGGTGGATAGGGAGTCAATTTTTAATTGAATGGCTTGCTTTAGATTATTCCAATCAATACTGTTTAGGTGTTTTCTAAAAATATTACGACATCATTGAATCTGTTTAAAATATATCTTTTTTAGATTAAATCGAGATTATAAAGATAGTTTGACTATGTTGCTTGACATAGTACGAACTAAATTTTGTATTCCTTGGATTTTCAAACCTAGCAGAAATTTGGCAAATTTTGGTATTAAATTTTCAGAAAGACATTGTTTTAAAAATTGAATATGATATTTTTGGGCCACATATTTCAATGTAATTCTAGTTTTAACCCTGTTAACCATTCCACCATGGTGTTGTATATTAATGTATGGCTTGAGTGGTCAGTTAAGTCACTATACACATATGCATGAAGTATGGTTCTAAAAGGTGGCAATCAAATTTTGAGTAGAGAGGGAGAAGCGAAGTGTAAAGTCGATAATTTGTGGTATTTAATAGATTTTATAATAGAGAGCTATTAAGTGCTTGATAATTCCTATATTCTATTATATTATGAAAACAATAGAGTTATCTTTATTTTAGATATAGGAAGCTTCTTTTCCAGCTGACTCTCCTAGTCCAATGCACTAATAATTCTTGGGGAAGGGGATATCAATTTTACAAAAAATGTGGGACATCTTTCCGACTGTCAGAACCGTAGTGTTCAGATCCCTCAGTCTCAACATTGAGTGCTAAAGACTTTTATGCATTTACTGTAGATATTGAAAATTATCTTTATCTACCATTATTCCTGGCTTAGTGCTGTGAAGGGTATTGTAATGTCTGGGTACCTGCGTGTATCTTTGCACCTTACAAATAAAGAACATCTTATTACCGTTATTATTAGTTGTAGTAGTATTATTATTTTTATTACTTTTTTTCAGTGAATTTTTCTGTTAATAAATTTTTGAGATAATTCTTGTTTATTATACTGATTATGACAGATGAATTAACAGACACCCATGACTAATGCAAATAAATATTTATGCATTTACTGTGGATATTAAAAATTATCTTTATCTAAAAGCAATTTGCTGATCTTTGAAAAAAATTCATGTGCCATGTGTTAAGGACTCGTGGACCACATTTAAGAAACATGTATGTGCAATAGGTATTACAAAATAAATATAAAACTATATATTCTGATAAATATATTATGTCAAGTGTGTGAGAGAGAGAGAGAGAGAGAGAGAGAGAGAGAGAGAGAGAGAGAGAGAGAGAGAGAGAGAGAGAGAGAGAGAGAGAGAGATCCAGTAACATGAATTACTGTTGTTTTGTTATTGTTCTTAGTATTATTATTATCTTCATTTAGAGTTATCAAGTAAGATATGAAGAAATGGAGGACACAGTTCAGGTAAGTTTTTGTTTCTTTATTGACTTCCAAATATATGTTGATTTTGTTGTTGATTGATTTCCAGTGATATTTTTTAATGAATTTTTAAATATAAAATTTATTAGTGATGGCTGCTTCAATATAAACTTTTGTTTGCTAAGTTGGTTTTTTTTTTTTTTTTTTTTTGTTTTAACATGATTATGGTAGTAATTAATTAAATTGTAGTTTTATTTTCTAAGCTGTAGTAATGTACTTAATTTATAGACTTGGGAATGCTTTTATCCCTCTGACTTTCAGCATATCAAGGTTTCAGCTTATGCTCATTTTTATCTATGTGACAGCTATTTTGAGACTTGCCTTTCTCTTGTGAGATACTGAGTGGCCTTACAAACTTATGCTGACCAGTGAATAATATACAAAGTCAAAATGAACAGCCAGGTGAGCTGTGGAAAGAAGCAAAACTTCCAATTAAATATAACAGAAATGCATATCACTTTCAAATTATTTTAATGCCATAACTTTTACTAACTAATACCCCCGGGAGCTCATATCTGGTGAGTATAGGCTTGGCACACCCAGGGTCCTGAGCTGGATATCATCATTCTTCTCTTTCTTGGTGATTCCCTTCTACTTTTCTCTCTCCACCTATCCTTTTTACATACCATGTAAAAAAGAATAGGTGGAACAGGACAGGGTATGTCTGCCAGGGGCAAAGGTTGATGACGTTGTAGCAGATATCATCTTTTAAGGGCACAAAAGGTGATATAGTTGTACATGTTGGCATTAATGATATTAAGAGTAGGAGACCGGCGGAATTACTTAACAAGTACAGGTCACTGCTGAAAAAAAGCCATGAATTAGGGTTGAATTTGAAAGTGTCTGCAATTCTGCTCAGACACGATGGGAGGGAGTATATGATGAGAGCCTTGTTGATCAATTCAGCCCTGGAAAGATTGTGCAAGGCTCAAGGGGTAGAATTTTTTTCAGCCTGGTCTGTACTTGTTAACAGGAGAGACTGCTTCTACAGGGATGGGATACACTTAAATAGAAAGGGTGCAAGAATATTTGCTGATGCTATTGAGGCAGTGTTAGGTGGGTCAGAAAACTGCTAGCTTGGGGGGGATACAAGGCAAATTACAATGTCTGGAGACTAGGCACTGGCAAGGTGATCTGATAGAGGTGTATAAAGCCTTGAATGGTTTGAGCATGCTCAATGCCGATGGGAATCTTCCTCTTGCTCAGAATAATCACCTGAGAGGGCATAAATTCAAATTGAGGAAAGACAGATGTAGGATAGATGTGCGGAAATTTGCCTTTAGCCAGCAGGTAGTTGGTTGGTGGAACAGACTTCCATCCCTTGTTGTGGAAGTTGATAGCCTAAATAAATTTAAGGCTCAGCTGGACAGGTATTTCGAACGAATGGAGGGATGAAATGGGAGTGGTGTTTTTTTTTTTTTTTTTTGGCTGATGCATAAGCTTGCTTTTTTGCATCATATGCCTCTACTAATGCTAATGTTAATGCTCTCTCTCTCTCTCTATATATATATATATATATATAGAGAGAGAGAAAAAAAAAAAAAAATTTCTGAATTGCACACACACACACACATATATATATATATATATATATATGTGTGTGTGTGTGTGTGTGTGTGTGTGTGTGTGCAATTCAGAAATTGGTTTTTTTTTTTTTTTTTTTTTTTGTTTTGCCTGGTGCAGCATAAGCCTCAGGCTTTCTTGCACCATATGGCTATTAATAATAATAATAATAACTTGCTATATAGAGCAAATACTGCCTGGCATTAGGAGTTAAAGGTATGCAACTTTTTTAATGTAGTAGTAGTAGTGGCATGTGATGCAAGAAAGCAAATGTATGAGCTTATGCAGCATCAGCCAAAAAAAAAAAAAAAAAAAATCACACCATTCCCTCCAAATGCCTGTCCAGTTCCTCCTTAAATTTATTCAACCTATCAACTTCCACAACGACAGATGGAAGTTTGTTCCAGCAATTAACCACCCGCTGGCTAAAGGAAAATTTCCGCACATCTATTCTACATCTGTCTTTTCTTAATTTGAATTTATGCCCCCTTAGATTCGTAATCTGAACAAGTGGAAGGATCCCATCAGAATTCAGCGTGCTCAACCCATTCAAGGCCTTATATACCTCAATCAGATCACCGCGCAGGTGCCTAGTCTCCAGCCACTGCAATTTGCAGAACTTAAGCCTCTCTTGGTAAGAGGATCCCTTCATTCCCCTCACCAATCTTGTTGCCCTTCTTTGTACACGCTCAAGTAAATCTACATCCTTCCTAAAATGAGGCCTCCAGACCTGTACGCAGTACTCAAGCCGTGGCCTGACCATTGCCTTATACAGAGGGATAATCACCTCCTTTTCCCTGCTAGCAAAATCCCTATATATCATTGACAAAACCCCATGACCTGCCCTGGCAGCCTGTCTGCATTGCTCAGAAAACTTCATATCTGCCTGCACAATTACTCCCAGGTCTTTTTCATTTTCTACCACCTTAAGTGTAGTACCACACAGTTGGTACGTTTCTCTGGGGTTACTTCTACCCTTCTACCTATGTGCTTAAATGGAAGTTTTTCTAGGCTGCTCACTTAGGCTTGACATGTTATTCACTCAGCATAAGTTTACTAATAGACACTGCCATTCATCTGATGAAAGACTAGTAAATCTTGAAACATCTGACACAATTATGCCTGGAGTTTTAAGTAAATAACAGATTCACTGGTTTTTGTAATTGGGTATCCAGTTTTTTTTGTTCACTGCTTACTGCAGGTAATGATAGATGACCCTCTGTCTTCTAACTTCTCCACTAATGCTGGTACTCCCCAAGATTCAATTCTTTCTACCACTATTTTTCTCATGTAGATTAATAACCTTCTTCCATTGACTGGAAATCATTTGTTGATGCTAGCCCATTGTCTTCCACCTTCCAGTTTAAGAAACTTTGTCCTGCACAAACAGCTTCAACTTCTCAAATATCCACTACTAGTTCCTTAAATGCTCTGAGTAATTTTCCAAGGGGCAAAGATAACTTACTTAATTTCATTCCCCTAAAACTCAGTCCTGTCTTATTTCTCACAAAAAGGATTCTTCTGCTGCTATGCTTATCTTCAATGACACCCAGATTACTAAACGAGATCACTTATCTCTATTAGGAATTATCCTGACTTCTAATTTCCCTCTTGGCATAAGCACATCAAAAATATTGCTTTCTCTCCATCTACAAATGGGTTTTCTCTTTCACTCTCAGCATTACTTTTGTTCTAAACAGCTATTCATTCTGTAGGAGACCTTTGAATTCGTCTGCTGCATGAAATCCGTCCTACCATGAATATTGTTTCCATATCTGGAGAAGTGCCCCATAACCTCTCTCTCAGATTTCTAGACTCCATTCAAAAGAAGGCAATTAGGTTAATTAATGACCCATCTCTTACAAAGTCTCTCCACTGTCTCTAATATAACACGTCTCATAGGTATGCTGTTTCTGCTGCATGCCTTTTCTATAGATACTTACATAAACACTTCTTCTGAATTGGCTTTTATAATTCCCCTTCTCTCTTTCTTCCAAACCAGTCTGAATATATTCCGCAACCAGTCTGAAACTTTTTACTGTCCAGCTTCAAACTCACAGAACCAAACTTACTTCTTCCTCATTTATTCCTTCATCTTCATGTTAATTTTCTGGAACAGCCTCCCTTCACATGGTATCCCTGAAAATTACAATATACAGAAAGTCAAGTCTAATGTCAGGTACCTTCTTTCATCCTTCTTAAGCTTCGACTCATACATGGTACTAAGTACTATAGATTCTAATACCTTTCATGTTTGGAGTTTTCTTAAAAAAAAATTTATTTTATTTTTTTTGGTGATGTTGATGATGATATAGGGTTTTAGGCACGTCAGCAACTTAGGCCATATTGCTCCATATATGTTATGTCTATAAAAAAAAAACTGCAGCTCTGTAAATTGCATTTATTCTATAGTTGATTTGCCTGCTTGCTAGATGAAAAACATTCTCTCCTACAGAGAGAGAACCATGCTACCCTTGCCTGAGACCAAGTGACTCAGACACCTTGTGAAAAAGGCCCATAAAAATTCCTCATATCATCAACTGGATTCGAACTCAGGTCTTTTCCATACAGTGTAGGGAGGAGCATGATTCTGCCATTAGTTGATGCCATTTATGTTAAAATGATATTAGCAACTCATAGATAACAGTATTGTCTCTTATGCTCATGTTAGAGGCAATATAGCTTTCAACCTTGAAAGAAACAAAGTTCCGCCCCGCCCCCTAATCAAATGCACACATGCCTACAATTTTCAAATTTTTTTAACCAATTTTTATAAAGGTCATGGGATTCAGTAACATAACCATGATTTTCCTCTCGGTGGGGGTGGGCATTACAGCTGCAGTTTTTTTTTTACTGAGTTTGTTTCCTGGAGAAGGAGGGATGAAGCCTGGCAGCTGCCTAATGGGTCCACCAAAATGTACAGTATTTTCAGCAACAGTCCTTAACAAACTGCCAAAACCTAGACATATTTCTAATAGCTACCTTGAACACTGAGGGAACCTGAAAGCCTCCATATCTCCTCTGTGTCATCCGATACTTCACTTCAGCCAGTTCTTCAGCTTGTAAGAAATATTTGCTGGCCCCAGTAAAAACTGGTTAATAACTCCCATGACAAACTAAAAGAGGATGACAAATCCTTAATAACCTATGTGGCTCCTCAACTGACCCCTTCTGTACCAAAAAAGCATTTCTTATTCAGTGTTACTAACCTGGAGTTTGAATTTTCTCATTTTATTGATGACACTCCTGGCATTACTATAAACACAGTTAAGATTAAGTTCTTGCATAGTTTACTACCCCTTAAGTTATTTAAGTTTGTTTCCTTAGCTTTTCAAATTTCAAATGAGCTTCCTGCTCATTTGAAACTTTCTACCCTCATTTATCTAGTATCCCATTTTTATACTAGAAAAATTTTCTAGTATTAAAATGGGATACAATCATTATATGAATGATGAATATACAGGTAAATATGGTATATATTCTTATGAAATCATTTTCTCGGGAGAAAATTTTATTGCCAGTATGCCAATAAAGGCTCTTATGACAACCAACAAGAACTCCTGAGATATGTGTAAGCATTACTTTGACCCATACCCTCAGATAAACATGCCTATATTACCCTTGTCCTTGATGATACTGGCAAAAACCCTTGCACCACCTTTGTTCAAATGTATCCTGCCTCTATAGAATTTTTCTACACTTCCCCCCTATACCATTTCATGTATGGCAAAATTCCTGATTTACAGAACACATACTAGATTTAGAGGTAAATTACAAACATTAACTGTATTATTGTTGACTGTACTTCACCAGCCGAAAACAAAATGATAATACACATCAAATTCTAAAATTTCACATTCACTACTCAAAAAATTCACCATTTTCACCGTAGTTTTGAGATGCTTAAATTGAAACTTAACAAAACAGTGATGTGACTTTTTATATGAAAAAATAAAATCTACATATTTTTCTAGTATAAAAATGGGATACAATCATTATATGAATGATGAATATACAGGTAAATATGGTATATATTCTTATGAAATCATTTTCTCAGGAGAAAATTCTTTTGAATATTTGAAGGAAATGCTTATATTGTGATGTTTTCTCATCAGAAATTTATTCAGAAATTCTGATTGTTTTGGATTCTGTAATATTTCTAGAATCAAATCAAATCTCTCTCTCTCTTTCAGTAAATGTTTTAATAAGAACTTTAATTAAGAATAACTTTTACTTGGAAAATTAATTCATTATTGACTTGAATATTTGTTAAACATCTGTACAATAAATAAGCATTCCTGTTCATTTCATCCTAATTATTAATATTCTTTTAACTGTATGCTATTTCTTATAGAAACTGGCAAGAAAATATGAAGTGTTAGAAAAGAAGCTCAAACTGTCAGACACTATAGATAAGGTTTGTAATAATGTGTTATGTCCATTTGCATTACATCAGGATTATATTTAGAAGCTTGCAAAATATTAAATTGTGTTTTATTGGATGCAGTCTTTTATTAATTATTACCATATAGTTTTTCTCCTACTATTATTATTTTAATAATGGTAGGAGCAATAACTACCTTAATTATTTATGAAAGCACCTGATATAATTTGTGTAGGTTATTACTTAGGCTCAAATATAATATAATTGCAGAATAATCACATAAAAATGGCTGTAATTTTTAAAAACGAGATTACTTTATGTTAATTTCAAAGTGGTTGGAGCATAAAGAAGATTCTTATGGGATGAAACCTTAACTCTGCAAAATCAATAAAGAGTAAAAATAATCAAATGGTGCATTGAACTGAAAAGGCAAATACTGAAGTGTGGAAAATAAAGGTAAAGTGATGAAAATGAGGGGGGATTGCGTTGCATTATGTTTTATCACTTCATTAATCCATAAAATTTGGATAAACACAGGCACAAGGTATGCAATATGATGACTAACAGAAGATCACCTGTTTCTTTATTTAAATATTTTTTGTGAGTTACAGTTTTTTTTTAATTTGTGAAATAGACACTGCACCACATTATGTAACCATAATTTAGAATGTCTAATTAATGAACAATATATTTAGGAATGCTATATGTGTCAGTGCTGTGGCACCTTTTGTTGTCAAATATGCAGAAATAAAAATAATAACATTAAAAATAAAAATTTAAAATATTATAATACCAACCTCTTACATTTATGTTGGACACAAAAATCATAAAGAATGAAAACTCCCCGGACTAACAATTTATTTCAGAAATTGAACAGTGCCCTTTTTGTGTCACTTATTCTAATTTAATTAGAATTGTTAAGTTCAGCAATCTTTTACAGTATACATTTCACTATAATGTAGCTTATAACAAGTATTATTTCTGTTCCACGAAATCCACATTACGGAATCGAAGACATACGAGAGAAAAATGGAAGTGAAAAAGAATATTATTGATACTATCGAAGAAAAGAATTTAACATGGTATGGAACATGTAAAACGCATGCAAGAAAGCAGATATCCAAAGACTATTCTGGAATGGATATCTTCAGGAAGAAGAAGAGGAAGACTTAGGAGGACATGGATGGATGGAGTACAGGACAGCCCGAGGTTTAACTGACCAAGACACCTTGAACTGTACTTTATGGCCGGAAAAAATTCCTACCAAAAAATGACTTGTAGGCTGAGGAAACCCATTGTAAATGGAAACACTTCTCTTGAAGAAGAAATCCACATTGTTTCAAAATCACACTGTATTCTAAAATAGAATCAACATAGTCAAGCAGTGCAATTGACTTATAATCACAGTTGTCATTAGAAAATAAATCTCATTAGTTTAAAAATAATTGAGTTTGCAGAAAATTTTCTTGATACACAGATATATTTGTAATATTTTAATTATAAATCTAGAATAACAAATCAGTTAATTTTTATAATAATAAATCGATTGACTGCAATTGATAATTGACCATAATTTTATCGTTTATATGTATTTCAGCAAGGCAGTGATGAAATAGAAGTCTTCAAGTGTAGCAATGTTACAATTCCACAATATCAGGTGAATAAAGAATAGTTTATCATTTTACAATTAATTTGAAATTGGTTTGATGTCAAATCTAGCATTTTGTAATAGAAGTGAGAAGTACTTTTCATACAGAAAAACAGGCAAAAACAAAACAGAATTTGTTCTTGATGATTTGGGCTGCATTGTTTCAAGTATTTTAATGCAGGTATTTTTTTTTTATTATTATTTCATTTTTTACAATATTTGGAATAAGAAAAGCTTTCCTTAACTGTCTGTGGTCTTATTTTATGCATAGTCAGCAGATTAAAAAGGACAAAATTTCTTTCTTTATTTGATCATCTATGGACTGGATTGGATTGTTGGATGCTTTCTTTTAGACAGTGAATTGTGATTACCAGAAAAAGTTATGTCTATAGTTCATTGAGGCTAACTGCTTGAGAAAATTCAAAGGTTGGTTAGATCAGCACCTAGAGAACGTGCAATAGGTTTTTTTTTATATTATTTTGCTAGTAGAGCAAACGCCAAGGGCTTCTTGCACCATATGGTAAATACTCATATCTGTGTAAAATGAAAGTAGTTGGTCAGTGGGGATTTCATGAGCCATTTATTACCATAAATAAATAAATAAATTTTTCTGCTTATACTCTGAAAGAGAATAGGAGAATAGTACTATATTTAGCAGTCGTTTGGGGTAAAACCACAGTCAACTCAAATATACAATCAACTCAAAGCAGCAGCCTGGAAAATAAGATGCAGGATATTTCAGAGACTGCTGGGAATCATTGGGGTACAAGTAAACACATGGGTTGTGTTAGGGTAGCTAAGAAAAAGAACAAGTGCATGTATACTTGCATGTACACCAATGCTAGGAGTTTGGTAAATAAATTTGATGAATTTGAGGTATTGCTCAAAACATCAAAGGCAGATATTGTTGGGATTTCAGAGACGTGGTGTCACACAGATATAAGGAATGCAGAACTGGAATTTTGGGAGTACAATGTCTACAGAAAGGATAGACAGGATAGGAAGGGAGGAGGGGTTATGCTATTAGTTAAGAAACACATAAAATCCAAGGAAGTGAAGCCAGTCGACATCGCTGGACAGTGCAGTGTCGAGTCAGTTTGGTGTGACATAAGCACTGGGAGATCAAAATTGAGAGTAGGAGTGTGCTATAGGCCTAATGACTCTGATGAGTATAATAAGAAACTGTACAGAGAAATAGCGGGCTAGTAAATCAGAGAGTCTTATAATGGGGGATTTTAATTTCCCAGATATTGACTGGAATTTGGGGGCTGGTCACTCACACACTAGCAAGGCTTTTGTGGATTTATTGGATGATTGTTTTCTACATCAGCATGTTTGGGAGGCAACTAGAGGGAGTAATACTCTTGATTTGATTATCAGTAGTGATTCTTCATGCATTAAGAATCTGCAGATAAATGAACCACTAGGTGGCAGTGATCACAGTGTTCTGAAGTGGGAGTTACTCAAAGAGGTAACTACCATTAGGGGTAAAGGGAAGGGTATTGCTTTCGTAAAGGCGACTACGATGGACTGAGACAGTATTTAAATTCTATACAGTGGGATCAACTGATGATGTTACCAACAGCAAATTCAAAATGGGAAGCATTCAAAGAACTTATCTTGGAAGCTACTAGGCTTTACATACCAACTAAAAAATATTGTTCAAGGTTTAGGCCTAAATGGATGTCAGATGAACTAATGAGGCATATGGTAGAGAAGAAAAATGCATGGGATACATACAAATTAACAAGTGACACAGAAGCCTATGATATATACAAGTTGATCTGTAACCAAGTTACAAAGGAGGTTAGGCAGGCGAAGGCAGATTACGAGAGATCCTTGGCAAGGGATGTGAAGAAAAACAGCAAAGAGTTCTTTACTTATGTAAACTCTAGAAGGAAGGGGATGAATCAGATTGATCCACTTGATATCGATGGGTCAACTGTTGATGACCCTGCTCAGGTAGCTAACAAACTAAATGAATATTTTGCATCGACATTCACACATGAGGAGTTATTCAGCGAGGGGAATGCCAGAGGTGTATTCAACTCTAGCAGTAAGCTAGAGAATCTTGTAATAACTGAGAGTAAAGTGGAGGAGAAATTGTTGAAGATAAACACAAGAAAGGCACCTGGGGTGGATGGGATTTATCCAGTTATATTAAAGGAGGCAGCAAAGGAATTAAGCAAACCCTTAGCCATAATTATGAGAGCTTCCTTGGACTCAGGGGAGGTACCCATGGACTGGAGATGTGTAAATGTGACCCCAATTTACAAGGGAGGATCAAAGACTGACACAAGTAATTATAGACCTGTGAGTTTAACTTCTGTTCCCGGAAAATTAATGGAGGCACTGGTTAAAGAAGCACTGCAGGATCATCTAGACAAGACTTCAGTTATAGCTCGGACACAGCATGGTTTTGTTAAGGGGAAGTCTTGCCTGACCAATTTGATTGGATACTATGATGCAGACACAAAAGAACTGGATGCAGGGAATAACTTTGATACTATATACTTGGATCTTAGAAAGGCTTTTGATACTGTTGCACATGTAAGACTGCTGCACAAATTGGAGCAGTGTGGCATTGGAGGCAAATTGCTGCTATAGATAAAGGGGTGGTTGAGGGGGAGAAGACAGAGAGTGGTAATCAATGGACACTGCTCATCGTGGACTAATGTTATTAGTGGAGTCCCTCAGGGTTCAGTATTGGGTCCTTTATTGTTTTCTGTATTTATAAATGATATTGATGATGGTATATCAAGCTTAATGTCCAAGTTTGCAGACGATACGAAGGTTGGCAGGGTTGTCAAGGACACTACTGACACTATGCTGCTGCAACAGGATCTGGAAAGGTTGAGCAGATGGGCTGAGAGGTGGCAAATGAAGTTTAACATTGACAAATGTAAAGTACTACATATGGGAAACAGCAACCCCAGAGCAACGTATCAACTCTGTGGTACTACACTGACAGTGGTAGAGAATGAAAGGGACCTGGGGGTGGATGTGCAGGCAGATATGAAGTTCTCTGAGCAGTGCAGACGGGCTGCAAGAGTAGCTCATGGTGTATTGTCAATGTTTCTAGCAGGGATAAGGAGGTGATTATTCCCTTGTATAAGGCAATGGTCAGGCCACACCTAGAGTACTGTATACAGGCCTGGAGGCCTCATTTCAAGAAGGATGTAGAGCTGCTGGAACGAGTACAGAGAAGGGCAACAAGATTAGTGAATGGAACAAAGGGGTGCTCTTATGAAGAAAGGCTTAAGTTTTGCGAATTACAGTGTCTGGAGACTAGGCACCAGCGAGGTGATCTGATAGAGGTGTACAAAGCCTTGAATGGTTTGAGCATGCTCAATGCTGATGGGATTCTTCCTCTTGCTCAGAATAATCACCTGAGAGGGCATAAATTCAAATTGAGGAAAGACAGATGTAGGATAGATCTGCGGAAATTTGCCTTTAGCCAGCGGGCGGTTGGCAGGTGGAACAGACTTCCATCCCTTGTCGTGGAAGTTGATAGCCTAAATAAGTTTAAGGCTCAGCTGGACAGGTATTTCGAACGAACAGAGGGGTGAAGTGGAAGTGGTTATTTTTTATTTATTTATTTTACTTTATTTTTTTTTTGGCTGATGCTGCAGAAGCTTGCTTTCTTGCATCAAATGCCTCTACTAATGCTAATGCTAATACATATTACTATATCTTTGCATTTGACCACTGTGCAATGGCAGCAACTTAAATATACATTCTACTATATCTTTATATTTGGCCACTGTGCTATGGTGGCCTTCTTAACTGGTTCAGTTATAGTAAACCACCATCTTAACTGCCTTAATGGTAGTTAAGATGGTGATTAACTGAACCACCATCTTAATGGCTTATGATAAACTATGCAATACACAATAAATCCCTCCTTAAAATACCAGAACTAAACTAATATACCTAAAACACTACTATCCTTAAAAAAAAAATCTAATTAGACTGTTTCTTACTGGATAGCATAAAATCTCTGGATAAATTTTTCCCATGTTCAACTATAAAATTAGTATGTAATTACAATATTAGCATTAGTAGAGGCATATGATGCAAGAAAGCAAGCTTATGCAGCATCAGCCAAAAAAAAAAAAAAAAAAAAAAAAACCACTTCCACTTCACCCCTCTGTTCGAAATACCTGTCCAGCTGAGCCTTAAATTTATTTAGGCTATCAACTTCCACGACAAGGGATGGAAGTCTGTTCCACCAACCAACTACCCAATATACTGAGTGGACAGATATCATAGGATACATACCTAGTAAGAGGTAGGCCCAACTTTTGTCCAGATAAGGGCAGTCACACGGAGAGGCATTGAGTCCACTAGTTCACAAAAGCATTCCACAGGTATTTCCATCCATGCTTGTTGCACCGCTGCCCATAATTCCGTCGCATTCCTGGGTGGAGGATCCAAAGCTCGAATGGACCTTTCCACAGCATTGCAAAGATGCTCCACAGGATTCATGTCCGGTGAATGGGTAGGCCATTCCATGGTGGTAAAATCTGTGGAATGCTCTTCAAAACCATGTTCTAGTCACCACGGCTCTATGGGGAGAGTCCATTGTCCTGCTGGGAGAGTCCATTGTCCTGTGGGTGCATGATGACCATTAAGGGATGCAGATGGTCTGCAAGGATGGACATGTAACCTGGACTGTTCAGAGATGCATCTAGACCAAGGGTCCCCAAACTGTGGCCTGCAGGCCGGATCCAGCCCACAAAAGAATTTTATCTGCCCGTGGATGTTTCAATTAGATCGTAAAAATTAATGTTTATATTAGATCAAAATAAAATTTATGAAAAACACATTTTGCAGATTATTTTAACATTCATCAGTTGATTAATAGTGTTGACACCTTTGCGTCGTCAACTTAGTCTTGTATATTAATTCTGTTATTTCCACTCAAAAGTAACAAGTCAAGATAAACAGATTATTTTAATGATGTTTCTTTGAAACATCGTTAAAATAATCTATTAATCTTGACCCTATCATTAAATAGCAATAGGCATTAGAGACAGTAATTAGGGATTTCCTAATCCCTTGCCAGCCTGCACACAACCCCGATGTCCAGACTATGGGAGCAAAGGTCACCCTAGGCTTCCACTACACAAAAATTCCAGATCCAGGATAAAACCTGACACCAGCAGCATGGTCTGATGATTGATATTGGAAGATCCTGAACCAGCCTGAACATGAACTCTGATATCCAGAGTATAGGAGCAAAGGTCACCGCTGGCTTCTACTATACAAGAACCCTGGATCCAGAATAAAAACACGATAACTATTGGTTAATTGAGTTAATAACTATTGGATAAATAACTATTGGTTAATGGAGTTAATCCCTCTGCCATAAATTAACTGCTGGCAGTCCGTATGCACATAAAGTTTCTGGTAGCATTGGCAAAACGGAGGCTATCGGCAGGTATGAATTTAATCTCTTTGTATTATCTTAGATTTCCTGTTTTCTATTGTAACAGCAATTCAAAACTTAATACTTTGGAATCGTAATTTTCAAATTGAATTACTGGTAATTGCAACATCCTAAAATATTCAAATTTGTATCCCTCTCTGTTCTCCCCACAACATGGTTCGATGATGGGTATTGGTAAGATACCCGAAACGTTTTCTTATTAAACTATATTATAATTAATAATATAGTTTTATATTATAATATAAATCTATAAGTTTTATATTGTTAATTTCATGTGATATAAATATCTTTATGTTAAAATATTTCATAAAATTTTAAGATGTGTCAGTGCTTACTTACTTCAGTATTCACAAGTAGTTTTTTTTATTCCATTGACTCCATAAAAATCATGTCGAAAAAAAGAAACGTTGATGCTGAGTGTCGTGAATTGAGCGGTGGCCAATTAATTACTATTTTGCACTGCTCAATGATACTTGCATGTGTCTTATTTGCAATGAAGCCTTGTCAGTGTTCAAGGAATATAATGTGAAATGTCACTACACCACAAAACATGCCTCAAATTGTGATAAATTTCAAGGGGCTTTGCGGCAGAAGAACTCAAAAGAACCTTGAACAAAAACATCAAGAACTCCAAGAACCTTTACAAAAACACCAAGAACTCCAAGAACCTTGAACAAAAACATCAAGAACTTTTCAAATCAACAACAGAAGATGAGAACTTTTACTGATCAAAATTTATTTGAAATTAGAGCTAGCTTTGGAGCCTCCCAAATCATTGCTGAAGGAGAAAGGGTCTTTACAGATGGAGAATTTGTAAAACGAATTTGTTTGACAATTGCAGAAGTATGTCTTGAGAAAGTAAAGAATTTTGCATCTGTAAGTTTAGCTTCAGCTGTAACAAGAATTGAAGATTTAGGAGGTGATGTTCAAAATCAACTTCTAAAAAAAGTTCATGAATTCACACATTTTTCAATAGCAATTGATGAGAGTGAAGATACAAGCCATACAGCTCAATCACTAATTTATATCCAAGATGTAAATCAAAATTTAGCACTAACTGAAGAGGTAGTTGCATTAAAAAGCTTGAAAGATACAACAGGTGAAAATATATTTTTGAGTATGTCAGAAGAAATTGACGGCCTCAAATTGAATTGAGATTTGCTATTAGCAGTTCTGACGGATGGCACAAAAATATGGTTGGTATTAAAATTGGGCTCATGGGTCAGCTTCATAAATATCTTGAGAGTAAAAATATTTTTTAAAAAAATGGAATTTCATTGTATAATTCACCAGCAGTCTTTGTGCAGAAAATATTTGGGTTCAGTCAAAAAATATTCAGTCACATCAACTGTAATATCAACAGTAAATTTTATTCGCAAGACTGGTCTGAATCATCGGCAATTCAAAACTTTTCTTGAAACTATTGAGGCTGAATACAGCGATTTGTTGTACCACACTGAAGTATGATGGTTGAATCGCGTTAACATGTTGAACCAATTTTTTAAATTTAGGATCGAAATAGATCTGTTTATGAACAAAAAATTGAAACCTGTTCCGGAACTGTCAGATCTCAAATGTGGAACCTTGCCTTTTTAACAGATATATGTGAACACCGGAATTTTCTTAATATGAAACTACAAGGATGAGACAAACTTGTCAATGAATTGTATTATAATGTCAAAGCATTCAAAACAAAACTGGAGTTATTTAAAAGTGAACTATTTCGGAATAATTTTTCACATTTTCCATGTTGCAATAATTTATCTAAAAATATGCCTAGTTGTAATTTTTCCACTTATGTGCCAATTTAAAGATACACTTTGGATCTTTATATTGGCACATTTTGACATTTCAGATGCTTAATTATTATAGGATCCATAATTTTTTGTGGGTTGACCCCCATAAATTAATGTCAATAATTCTATTCCTGTAATTTATTATAAGATGTCTAAATGTATGCCATTAACAGATGTTTGTTGGTATTGGATTATACCACAAATGTCTGGTATTTCAATCAATTTGTGCATAAATAAAAAAAAAATAATAATAATAAAAAGACAATCTCTACATTAGCAACATTTTACAACTGTTCTCATCTAGACAAAAAATATTGAGGAGCACAAGTGAAAGTAATAATAAAGCTTGTGTTCTAAATCAGTGATTGATTTTTAGTATAGTAATAAGAATTAAGCCTTTCTGGTGTTCTTAATCTAAAAGCTTGAACATGTTGGATGCTTGAACTTATGTCAGGCCTAAAAATATATAAAATTTATTGTAATAATAATATAGTAAATATGTAAAGAAATGTAACCAAGAACATGACTATAAATATAAATAAATTTTGAAAATAGTAAACTTAATTAACTTGATTTACTTAACTTAATTTACTTTAAGTTAATTTACTTAACTTAATTTACTTAACTTAATTTACTTTTCCTTTCAGATAAAAAATGAAACCACAGAGCAACTTCCAAATGGACAGATAGAATGGAAAGTGCATAACTACTATGGAAAGAAGAAATACAATAGAGAAATACCCTACCTACTCTCATCTCCCTCTTATAAGTTTAATTATAACTTAGGAATGTGCCTTTATCTTAACCACTACCATGGCCTTCTGACTCATTTCTCTGTAGGAGTAGTATTATGGAAAGGCCAGTATGATAACAGTTTGCAATGGCCTTTCAGTAAAAAGGTAAAATAATGATGTAAAAAATTTGCTTAATCCTGAATAGGAGAATCCTAGTCTGTGAAAATTAGTGTTTTTATATATTGAATTTACCTATTTATCATTCACATTAGCATAATTTCCTTTCTTTGTGTGGGTGGAATAAGAGAGGCTTCAAGTTATATCAAAGAGATGTATTTTGGATTCTCCTTGAATCTTCAATAATCATGTCCTGTACTCATGTTAACACATTTGAAGCAGCTTGCATTCTTTGTCTATGCAAATTCTGACTGCTACTGTTCTAATGGCTTACACTAGCCAAATGTTTTAGCACTAGCATTAGTAGAGGCATACAATGCAAGAAAGCAAAGTTATGCAGCATCAGCCAAAAAAAAAAAAAAAAAAAAACCTCCCATTTTACCCCTCCATTCATTCCAAATGCCTGTCCAGCTCAGCTTTAAATTTATTTAGGCTATCAACTTCCACAACAAAAGATGGAAGTCTGTTCCAGCAACTGGCTAAAGGCAAATTTCCACACATCTATTCTACAACTGTCTTTCCTCAATTTAAATCTATGCCCCCCTCAGTTTCTTAATTTACATATTACATTTTACTTGTTTAAATATAAGATCAATATCATACCATTATTGTAGGAAATCTTGACCCAACGCTCGCATCACACTGATCCGGTTAATATAATATAAAATCTTTAAGTATTAAAACGCAAACATATCCCTATTAAAGGATTGTTAAATTGTGATATTATATAAAACTAAACTTGTCTTCAATTCAAATAGTCTGCTAACTGCTATCAAGGAAGAGCCAAGCACAGCCGATGCACATCAACCTACCAGAAACTAAACTCATCAGCAATGATAGACCAGAAGGAGAAGACAATTGTCAAACTGTATTAAAACTATATTAAATTAAAACCATATTAAAATATCATTAGGCTAAACTTCTTAACACATGACCAGGTATTTTGGTTGTAAACCGTGCTCACAAGAAGTAACGAGTTAAAACAATATCCACTCTCTTATACTTTAAAATAGGCGCATCGCGACAAGATTATTACTGTTAACTAATGTGAATTGTGCCATTCACACATGCGTGTGAAGGTCCACGAGTCCAAAATAGTATATAGTCTCCGTACATTTATAGAATAACAGTTTAATTTCATTTCAAGTGTTTCAACAATTAGCAGTTTTATGTATTCTTTCTGTGAATTTATTACTTTAGCTTTGTTAAACAGAAAAACATTGTTCTCCTGAATGGCGTGAAAGGAAAGTTCAGATGCACCTGTCCTTTTCGCCCTCACAGATGCCTTGTGTTGTTGTAAATGCATCAAAAGATAATTTTGGGTAGAACCGATATAAAAGGAGTTGCACTCCCCACAAGCAATGTTATAGACAATATTGGTTTGCTCCATGTTAGAGACTGAGGTTGGTTTCCTTGCCCTCAATATTGTCTGAAGTTTACTTATCGGTTGTGCAACTATTTTGAATTCTGTTTTTAAAAATGTTAATAGACTGCTCATACCATTGTTGTACATAAGGAACTTTAATAAAATATTTATGTGTGGTGTTTTTAATCACCAGAACCAATTCGGATTTTAGTTTCGCCTGTCGTTGAATGTTCCTAATTATACCTAGTGTATATCCCCTGTTTAAATCTTGTTGTAAGTTCCCTGAGTTCGTCATTAAGGGTTTCTTGTGTCAAACTGTATCTATATGCATTGTGAAATTGGTGAAAATGATACTCCTTTTATAAGTAAAAGGGTGGTAGCTCAAGTAATGTAAAAATTTCCCTGTATTAGTAGGTTTCTGATATATTTTAAAGTGTATGTTATCATTAATCCTTCTTAATGTAAAGTTAAGAAAGTTTATAGAGTTCTCACTGGATTTTTCTTGTTCCAAATGTAAGTCTTGTGTGTACATTATTAAAAGAACACATAAGATTATTTACGTTCTTTTCATGTGAAATAACAAGGATATCATCATTACGTTTTATGTATATTATATAGAATTCTTTATAATTCAGTGTGCTATCATTCTACTAAACTAGCAAAACGTTTTACAAGCCTTGCTCTATAGTATATATAATTATTTATAATTTAGTGTGTATTTTGCCAAACTTGAAGAAGATGAGCATGATTTTATTTAGTGATAAGTCAACTTTTTATCACAGTTGGTTAATATCATATTTGAAATATACATAACTTAAGAGGTAGTGAAAATCCACTTTTTATTTTTTTTTTCATCAGTCCAAAACCTTTGTTTTTGAATCATTTATCATTATAGAATACAGGCAATTCCCATATAACACAGTACTGCTACAACATGGTTTCACTCTAACACAATTGATAAATTGTGGCAATCCTCACACAACATGGTACTTATACAACATGGTTTTGCTCTAAAATGATTAGAGAATTGTGGCAAACCTTGCATAATACGGTATTTTTGAGCTTTTGTGCAGGGAAAAGCTCTGCTATTATGTTGGATGTCATTTTTCAACATTTCTATTATTTTTTGTGAATCCCCGCTTTTGGCTCGCTATGCAAAGTCGTTATGCGAAAAAAAAAAAAAAAAAAAATTAAGAAATCCTCATATTTTATTTTGTTGGGAAATCTGCCTGTTGTGCTATTGAACTTGTGGAAAAAATCTGGATTTCAAAATTTTATTACTATTGGATAACATACCAGGCCATCCAAATGTTGAAGTAATGTTCCTAACATTTAATACAACTTCTTTATTTTACCTTTAAATCTCATTACAACAGAAAATCGTTACAATGGATTTTCGAAAAAAAATTGATTCCGAATCTATTGAAGTGATGGAGGCATAGAAACAATTTTTCAATTGTGGACTGTATCGGAATCATAGTTTTATTGCTCGTGCATGTTGGGAAAATGTATGGCCAGCAGTTCATTCAAGAAATATGGTCGAAAACAGAATAGGTGCAATAGTGGAATTTGCTAAGTCGGTGGGAACAGAAGAGAAAGTTTTGATGATATGACTACTGAAGACCTTCAAGAATTGCTGGTAGAAAAAAAGGCTGGTGAAGCGGATTTGGTGGAAATGGCATCAGGGGTGAACCAAATCAATTCAGAGCATGATAGTGCAGATGAAAAATCTGAACTTCCAAATTTTACACTAAACAGTATACAGAAAGGCATAAACTTAGCCAAGCAATTAGAATCTTATTTTTTGAATGCAGATATTTCAACTAAAAAGAGCACAAAGTTCAAAAGGTTCAAAAGGCAGCTTCAAAAATGTTAGTTCCGTACAATGAAATCTACAAAGATCTACTAAGAAAAAGAAAACAAACCCTGATTACTGATTTTTCAAAGGGAGCAGAAGATACATGAAATCCATCAGTGGACCAGTAAATCAAAGAGTCTTATAATGGGGGATTTTAATTTCCCAGATATTGAATGGAATTTGTGGGTTGGTCACTCACAAACTAGCAAGACTTTTGTGGATTTACTGGATGATTGTTTTCTACCTCAGCATGTTTGGGAAGCAACTAGAAGGAGTAATACTCTTGATCTGATTTTCAGTAGTGATTCTTCATGCATTAAGAATATGCAGATAAAGGAACCACTAGGTGGCAGTGATCACATGTGCTGAAGTGGGATTTGCTCAAAGAGTAAAAAACTAAGAAATATTGTTCAAGGTTTAACAATAACTAATTGTTAAACCTTTTTTTTTTTCAATTGTCTAATTCAACTAATTAGACATGTGACAGAGAAGAAAAATGCATGGGATACATTTAAATTAATGGGTGACATGGAAACCTATGATAGATACAAGCTGGTCTGTAACCAAGTCACAAAGGAGGTCAGGCAAGCAAAGGCAGATTATGAGAAATATTTTGCAAAGGATGCAAAAAAAAAAAACAGCAAGGAGTTCTTTACCTATGTAAATTCTAGAAGGAAGGGGATGAATCAGATTCGTCCACTGGATATTTATGGTTCAACTGTTGATGATCCTGCTCAGGTGGCTAACAAACTAAATGAGTATTTTGCATCTACATTTGCACATGAGGATTTATTCAGGAAGAGGAATGGCAGAGGTGAACTAAAGTCTGGCACTGAGCTAGATGATTTTGTAATAACTGAGAGGAAAGTGGAGGAGAAATTGTTGAAGATAAACATAAGAAAGACACCTGGGATGGATGGGATGTATCCATTTATATTAAAGGAGGCAGCATAGGAAGTAAGCAAATCCTTAGCCATAATTATGAGAGCTACCTTGGAATCAGGGGAGGTACCCATGGACTGGAGATGTTCAAATGTGACCCCAATTCACATAGGAGGATCAAAGGACAATGCAAGTAATTATAGACCTGTTAGTTTAACTTCTGTTCCTAGAAAATTAATGGAGGCACTGGTTAAAGATGCACTGCAGGATCATCTAGACAAGACTTCAGTTATAGCTCGGACACAGCATAGGTTTGTTAAAGGGAAGTCTTGTCTGACAAATTTGATTGGATACTATGATGTGGTCACAAAGCAATTGGATGCAGGGAATAACTTTAATATCATATATTTGGATCTTAGAAAGGCTTTTGATACTGTTGGACATGGAAGACTGCTGCACAAATTGGAGCAGTGTGGCATTGGAGGCAAATTGCTGCTATCGATAAAGGGATGGTTGAGTGTTAGAAGACAGAGAGTGGTAATCAATGGACACTTCTCTTCATGGACTAATGTTATTAGTGGAGTCCGCAGGGTTCAGTGTTGGGTCCATTGTTGTTTTTTGTATTTCTAAAGGATATTGACGATAGTTTATCAGTCATAATAACCAAGATTTCAGACAATACGAAGGTTGTTAATGACACTAATGAAAATATGCTGCTGAAACAGGATCTAGAAACAGGATCTTGAGCAGATGGGCTGAGAGGTGGAAAATGAAGTTTAAAATTGATAAATGTAAAGTACTGCATATGAGAAGCAGTAATCCGAGAGTAATGTATCAACTCTGTGGTGCCACACTGTGCAGAAGTAATTGTGCAGGCAGATATCAAGTTTTCTGAACAGTGCAGACAGTCTGCTAGAGTAGCTCATGGTGTCTTGTCAATGATATACAGGAATTTTTCTAGCAGGGATAAGGAGGTGATTATCCCCTTGTATAAGGCGACGATGGTCAAGCCACACCTTGAGTACAGTATACAGGTCTGGAGGCCTCATTTTAACAAGGGTGTAAAGCTGTTGGAATGAGTACAGAGAAGGGCAACATGATTAGTGAATGGAACAAAGGCTTAACTTAAGGCAAAACTTAAGCCTCTCTTATGAAGAAAGGCTTAAGTTTTGCAGATTACAGTGCGTGGAGACTAGGCACCTGTGAGGTGATCTGATTGAGGTGTATAATGCCTTGAATGGTTTCAGCATGCTCAATGCTGATGGGATTTTTCCTCTTGCTGAGAATAATCGCCTGAGAGGGTATAAATTCAAATTGAGGAAAGACGGTTGTAGGATAGATGTGCGGAAGTTTGCTTTTAGCCATCAGGTGGTTGATTGCTGGAACAAATTTTCATCTGTCGTAAAAGTTGATAGCTTAAAGAGACACAAAGCAGAACTTGACAAACATTTGGAACGAGGGGATAGGTGAAATAAGGGTTTTTTTTTTTTTTTTTGGGCTGTTGCTATATAAGCTTGCTTTCTCGCATCATGTGCCCTTGCTAATGCTAAAGGCAAACTTCCAGAGATCTATTCTGCAACTGTCTTTCCTTCACTTAAATGTATACCCCCTAAGGTTCATAATCTGAGTAAGAAGAAGAAGAATCCCATCAGCATTGAACTTGCTCAACCCATTCAAGGCCTTATACATGTCAATCTGATCACCTCGCGTGTGCCTAATCTCCAGGTGCTGAAATTTGCAGAAATTAATCCTATCTTGTTAAGAGCACCCCTTTGTTCCCCTCACCAGTCTTGTTGCCCTTCTTTGTACTAATTCTAGCCACTCGACATCCTTCCTAAAATGACTTCTCCAGACCTGTAAACAGTATTCAAAGTCGCCTTAAATACTGTTTATGGGTCAACAGGTTACAGGTTTACATGTGTTTCCAAGGTTGCCTGACCATTGCCTTGTACAAAGGAATAATCACCTCCCTGTCCCTGCCAGCAAAATTTTTATATATCATTGACAAGACTCCATGACCTGCTCTGGTAGCCTGTCTGCACTGATCAAAGAACTTCATATCTGATTGCACAATTACCCCCAGGTCTTTTTCACTCTCCACTTTCCTGAGTGTACATACCTACTGTGGTACTACACAGTAGGTATGTTTCTCTTGGGTTACTGCTACCCATATGCCATACTTTGCATTTGTCAATGTTAAACTTCAGTTGCCACTTCTCAGCCCATTTGCCCAATTTATCTAGATCCCGTTGCAGTAGCATACTGTCTTTACCATCGTTAACAATCTTCTAACATTTGTTTCATCTCCAAACTTGGACAGTAAACCTGATATACCTTCATCGATATCATTGATTAATACACAAAACAACAATGTGCCCAACACCGAACCGAACACTAAAAACTTTAGTCCTCGCACTCTCTTTATTTACCACTCTCTGTCATCTCCCACTCAACCATCCCTTTATCATTGTGACAACTTACCCTTAATGCCATACTGCTCCACTCCAGTTTGTACAACAGTCTTCCATGTGCAACACTATCAAAAGCTTTCCAGAAATCCAAATACAGCAGGCCCTTGTATTAATGCGGTTCACTTTAAGCTGATTCGCTATAACGCTGTTCTTATATTATAACCCGTATCTGACTATAACTGCTCATCATGGACTAATGCTATTAGTGGAATCCCTCAGGGTTCAGTGTTGGGTCCATTGTTGTTTTCTGTATTTATAAATAATATTGATGATGGTATATCAAGCTTAATTAATGCAACCAATGCAGTTACATTTTCGAAGAGTTAATAATGGCCGATAAGAATGAAAAAGCAAAGTCTGGGTGCAGTCTGAAGACTATAAATGAAAGAAAAAGACTGATTTTGAAAATTAAATTAGGCGTTTTGAAGTGAATCGATTCCCGTCAACGACAGACGGATGTGTGCCATAATTTAGGACTTGCTAGTTTAACTGTAAGAACAATTATAAAAAAATAAAGAATTAATTTAGCAGCGGGAAAGACAGCTGTTCCACCGTAAGCAACCAGGGCTAGACCAGTTATTAGGATTGAAATGGAAAGACTTTAACTAATTTTATTGAAGATAATATCCAAATGCAGAATTCAGTTAAGTTAAATATTATAAAAAAAAAGAGAGAGAGAGAGAGAGAGAGAGAGAGAGAGAGAGAGAGAGAGAGAGAGATTAGTCAATATAATGATCTGAAGAAAACTTACCGAAAAAAAAAAAAAAAATGTGGTACCATTTAAAACTGGTAACAGCTGGTTGAATAGATTTAAAATCTAGGGAGAAGCCACAAGTACAGATCAAGGAGCCGAAACTTTCAAAAAAGAACTTGTTAAAATTATTGAAGAGGGGTATTATGTATTATACTTCTCAACAAGTTTTTAACATAGATGAAGCAGGACATTTGTGGAAACAAATGCCTAAAAGAAGTTTCATATTGAAAGAAGAAAAAAACATGCCAGGTTTCAAAGCAGCAAAGGTTTGGGTGGCTTTATTGTTGGGTGGTAACGCTGCAGGGGATTTAAAATTAATACCCCTTTTAGTTTATTTAGAAGAGGGCCAAAGTTCAACCCAAAATCGACACATTTTTCATGATTAAATTCATCAATTAAATTAAATCAATTAAAATTAATTTAGATCAATTAAATTCATGATTTTAATTGGAATTTTAAGTTTAATTTTGATACGTAAGTAGTTACCACACAATTATATACGTATGTAATGCAGAATATTTTATATGTACAAATATTTGAATATTAAATATTTTAGCATTAGCATTAGTAGAGGCATATGATGCAAGAAAGCAAGCTTATTCAGCATCAGCCAAAAAAAAAAAAAAAAAACACCACTCCCATTTCACCCCTCCGTTCGTTCGAAATACCTGTCCAGCTGAGCCTTAAATTTGTTTAGGCTATCAACTTCAACAACAAGTGATGGAAGTCGGTTCCACCAACCAACCACCCGCTGGCCAAAGGCAAATTTCCGCACATCTATCCGACATCCGTCCTTCCTCAATTTGAATTTATGCCCTCTGAGGTGATTATTCTGAGCAAGATGAAGAATCCCATTGGCATTGAGCATGCTCAAACCATTCAAAGCCTTATACACCTCTATCAGATCACCTCGCCGGTGCATAGTCTCCAGACTCTGTAATTTGCAAAACTTAAGCCTTTCTTCGTAAGAGCAACCCTTTGTTCCATTCACTAATCTTGTTGCCCTTCTCTGTACCCGTTCCAGCAGCTCTACATCGTTCTTGAAATGATTATTTCCTTATACAAGGGAATAATCACCTCCTTATCCCTGCTAGAAAAATTCCTGTATATCATTGACAAGACACCATGAGCTACCCTTGCAGCTCGTCTGCACTGCTCAGAGAACTTCATATCTGCCTGCACAATTACCCCCAGGTCCTTTTCATTCTCCACCACTGTCAGTGTAGTACCACAGAGTTGATACGTTGCTGTGGGGTTACTTTTTCCCATATGTAGTACTTTACATTTGTCAATGTTAAACTTCATTTGCCACCTCTCAGCCCATCTGTTCAACCTTTCAGATCCTGTTGCAGCAGCATAGCGTCAGTAGTGTCCTTAACAACCCTGCCAACCTTTGTATCATCTGCAAACTTGGACATTAAACTTGATATCCCATCATCAATATCATTCATAAACACCGAAAACAACAATGGACCCAACACTGAACCCTGAGGAACTCCACTAATAACATTAGTCCACATTGAGCAGTGTCCATTAATTACCACTCTCTGTCTTCTGCCACTCAACCATCCCCTTATCCATAGCAGCAATTTGCCTCCAATACCACACTGCTCCAATTTGTGCAGCAGTCTTCCATGTGCAACAGTATCAAAAGCCTTTCTAAGATCCAAATATATAATATCAAAGTTATTCCCTGCATCCAGTTCTTTTGTGACTACATCATAGTATCCAATTAAATTGGTCAGGCAAGACCTGCCCTTAACAAAACCATGCTGCATCTGAGCTATAACTGAATTCTTGTCTAGATAATCCTGCAGTGCTTCTTTAACCAGTGCCTCCATTAATATACCTGGAACAGAAGTTAAACTAACAGGTCTATAATTACTTGTGTCAGCCTTTGATCCTCCTTTGTGAATTGGGGTTACATTTGCACAACTCCAGTCTATGGGTACCTCCCCTGAGTCCAAAGAAGCTCTCATAATTATGGCTAGGGGTTTGCTTACTTCCTTTGCTGCCTCCTTTAATATAACTGGATAGATCCCATCCACCCCAGGTGCCTTTTTTATGTTTATCCTCAACAATCTCTCCTCCACTTTCCTCTCAGTTATTACAAAATCATCTAGCTCACTGCCAATGTTTACTTTACCTACATCATTCTCCTTCCTGAATAACTCCTCATGCGTGAATGTAGATGCAAAATACTCGTTTAGATTGTTAGCCACCTGAGCAGGATCCTCAACTGTTGAACCATCAATATCCAGTGGACCAATCTGATTCACCCCTTTCCTTCTTGAGTTTAAATAGGTAAAGAACTCTTTTCTGTTTTTCTTTGCATCCTTTCCCAAGGATTTTTCGTAGTCTGCCTTTGCCTGCCTAATCTCCTTTGTGACTTGGTTACAGACCAACTTATATCTATCATAGGCTTCCATGTCACACATTAATTTGTATGTATCCCATGCATTTTTCTTCTCTGCCACATGTCTCATTAGTTCATCTGACAACCATTTAGGCCTAAACCTTGAACAATATTTCTTAGTTGGTATGTAAAGCCTGGTAGCCTCCAAGATTAGTTCCTTGAATGCTTCCCATTTTGAGTTTGCTGTTGGTAACATCATCAGTTGGTCCCACTGTATAGAATTTAAATACTGTCTCAGACCATCATAGTCGCCTTTACGAAAACAAAAACCCTTCCCTTTACCTCTGATGGTAGTTACCTCCTTGAGTAAATCCCACTTCAACACACTGTGATCACTGCCACCTAGTGGTTCATTTATCTGCAGATTCGTAATGCATGAAGAATCACTACTGATAATCAGATCAAGAGTATTGCTCCCTCTTGTTGCCTCACGAACATGCTGATGTAGAAAACAATCATCCAATAAATCCACAAAAGCCTTGCTAGTGTGCGAGTGACCAACCCACAAATTCCAGTCAATATCTGGGAAATTAAAATCCCCCATTATAAGACTCTCTGATTTACTGGCCCACTCTATTTTCCTGTACAATATCTTATTATACTCATCAGAGTCATTAGGCCTATTTTGACCGACATTTGTCCATCTTTTCACTACCGTTTATTATTGATTAGGAAATATCCTATGGCACCCGACCGCAACTTACAAATACATAGGTTACTTTATGGGAATGAGGAGCTCGGTTAACGCAGATTCACTTAGCGCTCTGTTTTTCTGGAATGAATTATCAGTGTTAAGCGGGGGTCACCTGTATATGATATCAAAATTGTTTTTTGTATCTAGTTCCTTTTTTGACCACATCATAGTATCCAATGAAATTCTGTTGGACAACACCTCCATTTAACAAACCCATGCTGTATCTTAACTACTACTGCAGTCTCAGTCTTGTATATGATCCTGCAATGCTTCTTTAATCGGTGACTCCATTATTTTTCCCAGAACACAAGTTAAACTAACAGGTCTATAGTTACTTGCCACGTTTTGAACCTCCTTTGTAATTGGGGATACATTTGCACACCTTCAGTCCATGGTGACCTCCTCTGAGTCCTAGGAAGCTCTCATAATTGTGTCTAAAGGTTTGCTTACTTCCCTTGCTGCCTCCTTTAATGCAACTGGATAGATCCCATCCACCCCAGGTGTTTTTTTTTTATGTTTAACTTCAACAATTTCTCCTCCACTTTGCTCTCAGTTATTACAAAATCATTTAGCTCCCTGTTAGAGTTTGATAAACGTCTGGCATTCTCCTCCTTGAATAGCTCCTGAATAAACTTATGACATTGTTTATTCCAAACACCCTTCTGTTCTACTCTTAATTTTGTCCCAGGCTCGTTTTATTATTTTGATTACATCTGAAATATGGAATTCTTTCCAAAATTCTTTAAGCGTTGGACCTCCCTCCTAATGTGTTGTCCTAATTAGCATATCAAATGTCTCCTGAAGACAGTGTGCTGTAAATGTTAAAATAATGCTCTGGTCCATTGGCTGCAAAAGTGGTGTCACATTTGGTGGCAAAAAAATAATTTTAACAGATTTTAACAAAATTGATTATTTTAGCAAAAGATAAAATTGATTATTTTAGCAAAAGACAGCAAAAATGAAGAGCAACTCTTTGTAATGTCAGCATGGTAACGTCTTTATATTATGTGAGTCAGCAAGATGCTGTCGTCTGCCTACAGAAATGCATGCACTGTCGTTCTGTATTGTATAGCTACATGGTTGGTTCAAAATCCTGTATTTATGAAATTTTTTAGCAATTAATGTTCATATTTTCGATTTTGTTGATACTTGACAAAAAACTCATAAAGCTGGAACTGCCTTTATTGGTATACTATAAACAGAAGTCAAAAAATCTAAAAACGTTTTCCATAAAAACTTGATAGAGGTAGCATGATCCCCCCCCACCCCATTGCACCAAACTATGGTGATTGCTAATCCCATTTCTTTAAATTCAAAAACAACAGTAAATGGGAACATATCCAGTTATTTCTGAGATATGATATTTATCCTCCACAAAAAAAAAACAAAAAAAAAACAATATAAGTGTGAAAATAATCATATGTATTTGGCAAAATTTTGACCCATATTTCTGAAAATGCAAAATTTGAAAATCACTTGAAACAGTAAATATAAGTTTCTCGTACTACTTTATCAGTCATGTCATAATGGCAAATTAATATGTATTGGTATTCAGGAATCTAGCAGTGAATTTAGCACTTGTGATTTGTCATAATTTCATTCTCACCTTTGTTGTTTCTGTTGAACAATATGCCACATCTTTTTTCCCAAAAATATTCATAAGTAATAACTTAATTAAAACTAATTTAAATTATCCAAATTTTATAATAACACAAATGAAAATAAAAATGTTTCACTTACTGTTTTAGGTATGATAGCTGACTAGTGATTAAAATTTTAAATAAAATTTATAATATATCAGGGAAGTTAGTTTTGAGGCTATAGTTTGAATTTAAAAATTTTTAAATTTTGTAAGTTGAAATGTAGTTCTTGTAAATAAAAAAAAAATTTGATATTTAAAAATTTAACTGATCTTCAGATTGATGCTTAATCATTATAGTTTCTAAATTAGTAATGGAATGATTCAAGGAAGCAGCCAGATTTTTTTTTTTTTTTTTTAATTATGAAAAGACTTTTTGGAACATTTTACATATAGCTGTGCATGATGTCACTTATATATATTGCATAGGTTATATAAAATATTGCAAAATCTACCATTCAATTAGAATTTAATTTAAAGTAGAATTATTCACCCTATCTTGAATTGTCTTTGGAATTTAAATGTAAATCTATAATTCATTATAATGTATTAATAATAATTTAAAAGAAATCATTTTTCATCTCTATTTATATCTTGAATATTCTTTACAGCTGACAATTAACTTAATAAACCAGAGAGATGGAAGAGACCATTTCCAAGTATCAGTGGATCCCATCTTACATGGATTGGATAAGGATTATTTTCAACGACCACTAGATTTAAGAAATGATGGATTTGGCGTTACGAGATTCCTTGACATAAATAAAGTTGATGAGTTTGACAGGAAATATATTTCTAATAATGTCATAATCCTGAGGTTGTTGGTGAGTATTGAAGTATTAATGTTTTTGTGAGTATTGAAGTATTGATATATTTGTAAGTATTGACACATGCAAATCTTGCCAAAGATTTGTGTGTCTGCAATTCTACCCACCAGGTACGATATGAGGGATTACTGAAAGCTTTGTGGATTAAATCAGTATTAAAGGATTCTGCAAGGAGATTTTATCAGCATGGACTGTACTCGTACATAGAAGGAATCTATTTTATAGAGACAGTATGCATTTGAACATGGTTGGTGCAAGGGTTTTTGCCAGTATCACTGAGGACACTTTAAGGGTTTAGGGAAAATGTTAGTTGTTGGGGGGGGGGGAAAGAAGGGCGATACACATACATTTATCTGATAATATGGGTCAAAGTAATGCTTGCACACACACACACTCAAGAATTCTTGTTTGTTGTTGCAACAGCTGATGTTGACAAGATGTTCTGAGGGTGGAAACATTTCAAACAACAGGAAGATGGGGGGAAAAGCCTAGGGGAAAAAAGCCTAAATAACTTCAAGAGATATGTCAGTGTGGTAAACTATAGAAGATTGCATAGTATTCACTGTAATATCGAGACTGTTGTCAATACAATGGATAAATTCTAACTCCTGGTTAGAAAAATTAATGCTGATTTAATAGGGCTAACAGCAATGTGATGCTACCTGGAAATTGGGATTGATGGATTGTATGGGTAACATATTAAGGAAGATAGAAAAGGTGAGTGGGATCAAGCTTCTTATCAAAAGCAGGACAGTACGAAAAGAGTTTTTTTGCTGAGTTAGAAGTTCATCTGCCAGCAGAGAATCTGTGTGGTGTGAGTTAGTTGGAACCAAAGGTATAATGACAGTAGGAGTAATCTACAGACCAGAGGATTATGAAGAGTATGAAGAGAGTTTCTACATGCAGATGGAATGGGCAAGCAAGCGTGAATGTCTTATTATGGGCAACTTCTGCCCCTAATTGATTGGAATAAGTCGAAAGGAAACAAATTTTTAAAAAAACTAGATGACAAGGAGAATTGGCATACCTTATTTAATGGAGTTATTGGAATAGAATACTTGATTTATCTGTTAAATAAGGTATTCCAATTCTACTTTTCAATTAAAACCCAGAACTTAAGGTTATCCACAAAATAATTATTAGTTATAAACGAGATGTTTGTTATTTGTACCAGCATGTTAGAGAAAATACTAAGGATAAGAATATGACCTCATCATTATTCACAGGATTTACAATACAGGAAACATGGTAGGTAGTGGTCATGCAGTCATTAGTTAGAAGGTGAAGAAAAATTTTGCAGTAGTCAAAGGTAAAGGTATAGGTTTTAATTTCAGAAATGGGAACCATGACAATTTAAGCCACTATGTGGTATCTATTAATTGGGGGGATTGCAGAGGGAGAGCAAATACCTTCGAAGTGTAGAATACCTTTTCAAGCAATAATCATGGAAGCCATGAATGCACATGTACCATTAATAAGATATAGTATGAGGAGGATGCTGAGATGGGTGAATACAGAGCTGGTCAGTCTAATAGAGCAGAAAAAGATAGCACATTGGAAAGTTACAGAAAGTTACATGGGAAAGTTACAATTGATCTGTAATAGCACCACAGATAAACATAGGGAGGTTAATGCTGAATATGGGGAAGCAGTGGCTAAGAGATCAAAGAATGGGGGCGATGAGTTTTTCAGGTATGTGACTACAAAAAAGAAGAAAATGAATGGGATCAGACCCTTGAGCATTGGATGTGGAAAAGTCTCTTAGATAATCGAGCTGTGTTGCTGCTGATGAATTGAATAGGTACGGCACATTTGTCTTTACTGACAAAAGATCCATGCTGAGGAGAGGCCGTGTGAGTGAGGCTGAAACATGAAATTAATGATTTCAAATTAGAGATGACTGTTTATTAGAAAACTTTTGAGACTAAAGGCAAGTAAGGTCCTTGGAGTTGATGGCATATACCCAGTAATTTCAGCGACATGGCCAGACAGGTGTATTGAACCATCAAGGTTAATAATGTGGACATCATTGGACTCAGGAGAGATTCCTTTGGATTAGAGGAGTGTGAATTGTTGATTACTAGAAACATTGTCTCTGCAGAAAATTTGAAGAGGCTGACAGTTTGAAGAAATTCAAAGGTCAATTGGATAGTTATATACGTGAGAAGGGAAGCTTGTAATATGTATTTTCTTATCTACTTTTTTATTTTTAATATCTTTCTATACATTGTATAGAAAATTTTCCTCATAGTGATATTTATTCAGCCAATGGGAGAAGAGAGATGCGGGTTATGTGGTAATACTTAACAAATACTAAAATACATAACAGAAGCTTGTTTTACTGTGGTAAAACAAGCTTCTGTTTAAGTGTGGCCACGCGCTATGTTTATCTAACATGACCATGAGGTACCATTCTTGATTTCCATAGGTAATGTATTTATGTATTCATAGCTCCTGAAGAGACAAACGCACAGTGTCGAAAGCTTCTATAAGTATTTTATTTTACTTTATCAAAAGAAACAAATGCAGCGACCAGGGGGCAAAGCCCCCTAGTTATTATTATTATTTTTTTTGGCACTGCAGTGAATGCCTGTGGCTTCATTGCACTATGTGGCTAATATTAATACCAAAATGTTAATAATAACGTAAATTATTATAATTTTTCACATCATTTAGTATCTCGAACTGATAGCATAAGTTATAAAGTAAAACTAGATAGTGTAATATGACGCACTGTATTAGGAATCTGATAGTTTATTATAGTATTATCAATTAAGCAAATATAATATTAATCTTATTAAAATTCATTGTTAATTAAATTGTATTTAAACGGAACTCATGACCCAGACTAGAGCTGCAAAGCAAAGATCACAGACTAGTGAGAGTGCTGTGACTTGGGGGAGAAACAAAGGGGGCGATTCTCCAATGCATCAGTCTCAAAAAATGTGCAAAATGTGAAATGTTTGCTGACCTTTCTAAAACAGGAAATTATCTGACCAAGGAGGATGCCTTTGTGTGTGCTAGGTGTCTAGTGTGTCGAGAAATTAGGCACCAACTCACCATTCTGATGGGCGTCTATGAGAGCTTGAGATGTAGGGTAAATGCCATCGAAGAAATTAATATGAGGGACCCATCAAGCTCTCAGCTTCCCAGCTCAATGACAGATCTCACTCCTGTGCATCAGGCAGAACAGAGGCAATCTCCAAAACAGAATGCACTGGTCCAAAAGGAGTTAGTTATTGTTGGTGACTTTGTCGGGGAGACAGGGAATCATCATCATCATCATCATCATCAGCCATTTTCAATCCACTGCAGGATGAAGGCCTCTCCAGCAACTTTCCAGTTCCTTCTGTTTTGAGCACTGGCCATCCATTTACTACTCAAAAACTCATGAATTTCATCTATCCATCTCCACCTTTGTCTTCCAGGTTTTCTTCTAGCTCCTCTTGGGTACCATTCTGTTATTTTCTTAGTCCATCTGTCATCATGTCTTCGAGCTATGTGTCCTGCCCAAGACCATTTTAGTTCTTTAGTTTTGATAAGAATGTCCTTTACTTGAGTTTGCTGCCTAATCCATGTGTTTCTCTTCTTATCTAACAGTCTGATTCCCAATATAATTCGTTCCATTCTTCGCTGTGTAGTTCTTAGCTTCTCTTCCATTCTTTTGGTGAGTGCCCAAGTTTCACTTCCATAAGTCATGGTGGGGAGTATACATTGATTCATTATTTTACGTTTCAGACAAACTGGGATATTGCTCTTCAGTATGTGACTATATTTCCTGAATGCTATCCATCCAAAATTTATTCTTCTCTTGACTTCCAGCCATTTATCATTATTACAGCTAATAACTTGTCCCAGATAAGTATATGACTCCACCTTTTCAATTACTACTCCTTCAATCATTATTTCCCTTTCCGTGGCATACTTGTTCATCATTACTTTTGTTTTAGCCATATTCATCTTTAGTCCAAAATCCTTACTAACTGTGCATAACTGATTAAGATTTTCCTCTAATTCTTTGGGATCGTGGCTTATGACCACAATGTCATCTGCAAATCGTAAATGGTTTAGGTACTCTCCGTTCACATTGACTCCTTTCTGCGACCAGTCTAATCTTCTGAAAGCTTCCTCAAGGGCAGCAGTAAACAGCTTCGGAGATATTGTGTCTCCTTGTCGAACTCCTTTCTTGATTTTAAATTTGCTACTGTCTTTGTCTAGTCTAATAAAGGATGTAGCACTCTCATATATTTTCTTCAAAATCATAATATATGGAGTATCTATGCCTCGTCTTTCCAGTGCCCGAAACATTGCCTTATGCTGTATGGAGTCAAATGCCTTTTCATAATCCACAAATGCCAGGCATAATGGTGTTTTATATTCATTTGCTTTCTCCATTAGCTGTGATATTACGTGAAGGTGATCCATAGTTGAGAATCCTGTCCTAAAGCCAGCTTGCTCTTTCGGTTGATTCTCATCAAGTATTCTTTCTAATCTGTTAGTAATGACCCTTGTGAACAACTTGTAGATATGGGATAACAAGCTAATTGGTCTATAATTTCCAATTTCTGATTTATCTCCTTTCTTATGCAGCAAAACTATGATTGCATTATTCCACTGCATAGGCATCACACCTTTTCTAATGCACTTTGTGAAGAGCCTTGCCAGTTTTTGTGTTATGTCTCTTCCTCCCAATTTTAACAACTCTACAGTAACTTCATCTTCCCCCGGGGCTTTCCGATTCTTCATTTTCTTCAATGCATGTTCTACCTCATCAGGAAGAATATCGGGTATGTCGTATGTGTTGCTACTTTGCAATCCATCTTCCCCACTGCTGGTATCATTCCCTCGCTCAGGGAATATACTACCCATACTATGCAAGAACGATAGGTGGAACAGGACCAGGGTATGTCTGCCAGGTGCAAAAGTTGATGATGTTGTAGAGCAGATATCATCTTTTAACGGCACAAAAGGTGATGTTGTTATACGTGTTGGAACTAATGACATTAAGAGTAAGAGATCTCAGATTTACTCAACAATACAGGTCAACATTGAAAAAAAGTCACGAGTTAGGGTTGAATGTGAAAGTGTCTGCAATTCTGCCCAGACACAATAGGAGGGAGTATATGATGAAAGCTTGTCAATCAATTCAGCCCTGGAGAGATTGTGCAAGGCTCAAGGGATAGAATTTTTTTCAGCCTGGTCTGTGCTTGTTGACAGGAGAGACTGCTTCTATAGGGATGAGATACACTTAAATTAGAAAGGGTGCAAAAATATTTGCTGATGCTATCGAGGCATTGTTAGGTGGGTCGGAAAACTGCTAGCTTGGGAGGGGATACACAGACTAAATGGTTAATAGTGGCCGCAGGCACAGGCAAAACTAATTCTTGCACTGCTTCTATTATTAGAATGAGGTGCCTCCGTAGCCAGGTGGGAAGGAGCAGCAGTGCGTAGCACACGCTTCTTGATTAGACCGGGGTTCGAGCCCGTCACCACCAAATACGGAGGATGCGGAAAGGTCAGGGAATGACCACAGCATAATCCTGGAGCAATATGGCCTTAGTTGCTAATGCTCCTAAAAAAAAAAAAAAAAAAAACCAAAAAAAAAACCAAATCTATTAGAATGAGCAGCAGCCTTGAAAGCAAGGTAATGGAGACTTCCAGGGCTATTGGGAGTCACAGTGGAACAAGTAAATACATGGGCTGTGTTAGGTTAACCAAAAGTAGGAACAGGTGCATGTATACCAGTGCTAGGAGTATAGTTAATAAATTTGATGAGCTTGAAGTGTTAGTCAAGACATCAAAGGCAGATATTGTTGGGATATCAGAGACATGGTGTCGCACAGATATAAGCAGTGCAGAATTGGAATTTGGGGAGTACAATGTGTACAGGAAGGATAGACAGGACAGGAAGGGAAGAAGGGTTATGCTGTTAGTTAAGAAACACATAAAATCTAAGGAAGTGCATAGTAGGTGTGTGTATAGGCCTAATGAATCTGATGAATATAATGAGCAGTTGTGCAGAGAAATAGAGTGGGCCAGTAAATCAAAATGTCTTATAATGGGGGATTTTAATTTTCCAGATATTGACTGGAACTTGTGGATTGGTCACTTGCACACTAGCAAGACTTTTGTGGATTTATTGGATGATATGTTTTCTACAGCAACATGCTTGAGATGCAACCAGTGAGAGTAATACTCTCGATCGGATTATCAGCAGTGATTATTCATGCATTAAGAATCTGCAGATAACAGAACCACTGGGTGACAGTGATCACAATGTACTGATGTCAGAATTACTTAAAGATGTAACTACCATCAAGGCTAAAGAGAAGGGCTTTTGCTTTCGTAAAGGTGACTACAGAGGTCTCAGACAGTTTTTAAATTCTGTACAGTGGGATCAAATGATGATGTTACCATGTTGAATTCTAAATGGAAAGCCTTCAGGGACTTAATTTTGGAGGCTACTAGGCTTTTCATTCCAACTAAGAAATACTGTTCAAGGTTTAGCCCTAAATGGATGTCAGATGAATTAATGAGGCTCATGGCAGGTATAAACTAGTCTGTAATCAAGTCACAAAGGAGGTTAGGCAGGTGACGGGAGATTACGAGAAATCTTTGGCAAAGGATGCAAAGGAAAACAGCAAAGAGTTTTTACTTATGTAAACTGTAGAAGGAAAGGAATGAATCATATTGGACCACTTAACATAGATGGGTTGACTATTGATGATCATGCTCAGGTAGCTGATAAACTGAATGAATATTTTGATTCTACATTCACACATGAGGAGTTATTCAATGAGGGGAGCACCAGAAGTTTATCAAATACTAACAAGGAGGTAAATGATTTTTTAATAACTAAGAGCAAAGTGGAGGAGAAATTGTTGAAGTTAAACCTAAGGAAAGCACCTGGGGTAGACCAAATCTATCCAGTTATATTAAAGAAGGCAGCAAAGGAAGTAAGCAAACCCTTAGCCATAATTATGAGAGCTTCCTTGGACTCAGGTGAGGTCCCCATGGACTGGAGGTGTGCAAATGTATCACCAATTCACAAAGGAGGTTCAAAAGGTGACGCAAGTAACTATAGACCTGTTAGTTTAACTTGTGTTCCGGGGAAAATAATGGAATCACTGGTTAATGAAGCATTTCAGAATCATCTAGACAAGGCTGCAGTAATAGTTAAGACACAGCATGGGTTTGTTAAAGGAAGTCTTGTCTGACCAACTTGATTGGATACTATGATGTGGTCACAAAGGAACTGATTGCCAAAAATAAGTTTCATATCATATACTTGAATTTCAGGAAAGCTTTTGATATTGTTGCACATGAAAGACTGTTGTACAAATTGGAGAGGTATGGCATTAAGGGTAAGTTGCTACAATGGATAAAGGGATGGTTGAGTGGGAGACGACAGAGTGGTAATCAATGGACACTGCTCTTCGTGGATAAATGTTATTAGTGGAGTTCCTCAGGGTTTGGTGTTGGGCCCACTGTTGTTTTGATTATTTCTCAATGATATTGATGAAGGTATGTCGGGTTTAATGTCCAAGTTTGCAGATGATACAAAGGTTGGCAGGGTTGTTAACGACTTTACTGTCGTTAACAGCCATTAACGACAGTAATGTTCCAGTTGCTACTCCAACTGGATCTAATTAAGTTGGGCAAATGGGCTGAGAAGTGGCAAATGAAGTTTAACATTGCCAAATGCAAAGTGCTGCATATGGGTAGCAATAACCGAAGAGAAACTTACCAACTGTGTGGTACTACACCCAGGGAAGTGGAAAGTGAAAAAGACCTGGGGGTGATTGTGCAGTCAAATATGAAGTTCGCTGAGCAGTGCAGATGGGTGCCAGGGCAGCTAATGGAGTCTTGTCAATGATATATAGGAATTTTGCTAGCTGGGACAGTGAGGTGATTATCCCATTATACAAGGCAATGGTCAGGTCACACCTAGAGTACTTTGTACAGGTCTGGAGGTCTCGTTTTAGCAAGGATGTAGAATTGCTAGAACGAGTGCAAAGAAGGGCAACATGATTGGTGAGGGGAACAAAGGAGTGCTCTTACCAAGAAAGGCTTTAAGGTCTGCAAATTGCAGCACCTCGAGAGTAGGCACCTGTGAGGAGATTTGATTGAGGTGTATAAGGCCTTGAATGGGTTGAGCAAGCTGAATGCTGATGGGATTCTTCCTCTTGCTCAGACTAAGAACCTGAGGGGGCACAGTTTCAAATTGAGAAAAGATAGTTGTAGAATAGATGTGCGGAAATTTGCCTTTAGCCAGCGAATATTTGATTGGTGTAACAGGCTTCCATCTTTTGTTGTGGAAGCTAATAGGCTAAATAAATTTAAGGTTGAGCTGGACAGGCATTTGGAACGAATGGAGGGGAGAAATGGGAGGGTTTTTTTTTGGCTGATGCTGCATAATGCTGCTTTCTTGCATCTGCCATAATTTATTTTTTTTATCTGCCATAAAAAAAAATTATCTGTTCTGCTTATTTTTCAAATTTATAACTAACTCTCATCTCTACAAGGTTAGGTGTTAAATTGTTCCAATAGTTGAGTACCCTTTTATAGTAATCTTTAATTTGAATCTGCCGTAATGCACATCCCAAGGTTTTTGCGGGATTCGAACCAGGCAGGGACTTTACCCACCCGGCTATCCCGGTCAGCCCAATGTATAGTAAATATTCCATGTCTACTCCACACCATGAAGTTTTCTTAACCAATTTAAGGCCTAAAACACCTCGGTCAGATCCCTAGTTTCCAAACATGCAGCTTATTGACTGGTGCTTCCTATAAGAGTATCCTTTTGTATCCACTAATAATCTCATTTTGCTGTCCTAGTCTATATCTTTCCTGAAATAATCCTCTAGGCCAGTATGCAATTTACATGCAGTGTGATAATTGATTAATGCAGTAGAATAATTATGCCATTACCTTTACAGAAAAATTCGTACGTATCAATTGAGAATACACCATGTGCTATCCTTACAGCCTTCTTATACTGTTGACAAAACATATCAGATCACATTAAATACCCTCCCCCAGTTCCCCTTTTTTTACCTCAGCAGTATTGTGTGCAACTTGCTAATTATTTTTAATATTGGCTGTGTGGATAAAGAAAGCCAAGCTTTTGCTGCATCAGCTAAAAAAGAAAAAAATATATCTGTTTTGTTTCCTCCCACAAGTATTGATCCTCCAGCTGGCCTTTGAATTTCTTTAAGCTGTTGGCCAGAATTTCCCAACCAAAGACGGAACTTATTCTAGCGATTGACAATTTTGAAGCTAATGGAAAACTTCCTATGGCCTGATTTATAATCCCGTCCCCCACTACTTCATAACTGTGATCCACATACATTTACCAGCATTAAAGCTTTATTACCATTTTTTAGACCAATTGTTTAATTTGTTTCAACAAGTCTTGAAACAATATACATTGATTCAGATTGTTGAGATTCTGCTCACATTAATATTACCAGCAAATGTTTTAAATGAAACTTTTAATACCTTTATCAATATCATTAATCAGTATCTCGAATGAAGGTAAACTTTGGTTAAAAAACAATAAAAATAATAAATAATTAAATAAATAAATTGCAAGCGGTATATGGGAATATATAATTAATTCAATGAATACTAGTAAAAAGACACTATATAATTATGTCTTTAGTACTATAAGGAATATACCAACGTATAACTGCAACTTTTATAATAAATGAAATTAAGTAAATTTGGGTAGAATTCAAGGGGTAGAATTTTTTTCAGCCTGGTCTGTACTTGTTAACAGGAGAGATTGCTTCTACAGGGATGGGATACACTTAAACAGAAAGGGTGCAAGAATATTTGCTGATGCTATCGAGGCGGTGTTAGATGGGTCGGAAAACTGCTAGCTTGGGGGGAGACAAAGACCAATAGATTGACAGTAGCCACTGGCAGAGGTGAAAGAGATTCTTGCACTGCTTCTATTAGAATGAGCAGAAGCCTGAAAAACAAGATGCATGATATTTCAGAGACTGCTGGGAGCCATTGCGGTACAAGTAAACACATGGGTTGTGTTAGGGTAGCTAAGAATAGAAACAGGTGCAGGTATACTTGCGTGTACACCAATGCTAGGAGTTTAGTAAATAAATTTGATGAATTTGAGGTATTGCTCAAAACATCAAAGGCAGATATTGTTGGGATATCAGAGACGTGGTGTCACACAGATATAAGGGATGCAGAACTGGAATTTGGGGAGTACAACGTCTACAGAAAGGATAGACAGGATAGGAAGGGGGGAGGGGTTATGCTATTAGTTAAGAAACACATAAAAACCAAGGAAGTGAAGCCAGTCGACATCGCTGGACAGTGCAGTGTTGAGTCAGTTTTGTGTGACATAAGCATTGGGAGATCAAAATTGAGAGTAGGAGTGTGCTATAGGCCTAATGACTCTGATGAGTATAATAAGAAACTGTACAGGGAAATAGTGGGCCAGTAAATCAGAGAGTCTTATAATGGGAGATTTTAATTTCCCAGATATTGACTGGAATTTGGGGGCTGGTCACTCACACACTAGCAGGGCTTTTGTGGATTTATTGGATGATTGTTTTCTACATCAGCATGTTCGGGAGGCAACTAGAGGGAGTAATACTCTTGATTTGATTATCAGCAGTGATTCTTCATGCATTAAGAATCTGCAAATAAATGAGCCACTAGGTGGCAGTGATCACAGTGTGCTGAAGTGGGATTTACTCAAAGAGGTAACTACCATTAGGGGTAAAGGGAAGGGTTATTGCTTCCGTAAAGGTGACTACGATGGACTGAGACAGTATTTAAATTCTATACAGTGGGACCAACTGATGATGTTACCAACAGCAAATTCAAAATGGGAAGCATTCAAAGAATTAATCTTGGAAGCTACTAGGCTTTACATACCAACTAAGAAATATTGTTCAAGGTTTAGGCCAAAATGGATGTCAGATGAACTAATGAGGCATATGGCAGAGAAGAAAAATGCATGGGATACTTACAAATTAACACATGACACAGAAGCCTATGATAGATACAAGTTGATATGCAACCAAGTTACAAAGGAGGTTAGGCAGGCGAAGGCAGATTACGAGAAATCCTTGGCAAGGGATGCAAAGAAAAACAGCAAAGAGTTCTTTACTTATGTAAACTCTAGAAGGAAGGGGATGAATCAGATTGGTCCACTTGATATTGATGGGTCAACTGTTGATGACCCTGCTCAGGTAGCTAACAAACTAAATGAATATTTTGCATCGACATTCACACATGAGGAGTTATTCAGCGAGGGGAATGCCAGAGGTGTATTCAACTCTAGCAGTAAGCTACAGAATCTTGAAATAACTGGGAGTAAAGTGGAGGAGAAACTGTTGAAGATAAACACAAGAAAGGCACCCGGGGTGGATGGGATCTATCCAGTTATATTAAAGGAGGCAGCAAAGGAAGTAAGCAAACCTTTAGCCATAATTATGAGAGCTTCCTTGGACTCAGGGGAGGTACCCATAGACTGGAAATGTGCAAATGTGACCCCAATTCACAAAGGAGGATCAAAGGCTGACACAAGTAATTATAGACCTGTGAGCTTAACTTCTGTTCCAGGAAAATTAATGGAAGCACTGGTTAAAGAAGCACTGCAGGATCATTTAGACAAGACTTCAGTTATAGCTCGGACACAGCATGGTTTTGTTAAGGGGAAGTCTTGCCTGACCAATTTGATTGGATATTATGATGCAGTCACAAAAGAACTGGATGCAGGGAATAGCTTTGATATTATATACTTGGATCTTAGAAAGGCTTTTGATACTGTTGCACGTGGAAGACTGCTACACAAATTGGAGCAGTGTGACATTGGAGGCAAATTGCTGCTATGGATAAAGGGGTGGTTGAGGGGGAGAAGACAGAGAGTGGTAATCAATGGACACTGCTCATCGTGGACTAATGTTATTAGTGGAGTCCCTCAGGGCTCAGTGTTGGGTCCATTATTGTTTTCTGTATTTATAAATGATATTGATGATGGTATATCAAGCTTAATGTCCAAGTTTGCAGACGATACAAAGGTTGGCAGGGTTGTCAAGGACACTACTGACACTATGCTGCTGCAACAGGATCTGGAAAGGTTGAGCAGATGGGCTGAGAGGTGGCAAATGAAGTTTAACATTGACAAATGTAAAGTACTACACATGGGAAACAGCAACCCCAGAGCAACGTATCAACTCTGTGGTACTACACTGACAGTGGTAGAGAATGAAAGGGACTTGGGGGGTGGTTGTGCAGGCAGATATGAAGTTCTCTGAGCAGTGCAGACGGGCTGCAAGAGTAGCTCATGGAGTATTGTCAATGATATACAGGAATTTTTCCAGCAGGGATAAGGAGATGATTATTCCCTTGTATAAGGCAATGGTCAGGCCACACCTAGAGTACTGTATACAGGTCTGGAGGCCTCATTTCAAGAAGGATGTAGAGCTGCTGGAACGAGTACAGAGAAGGGCAACAAGATTAGTGAATGGAACAAAGGGGTGCTCTTACGAAGAAAGGCTTAAGTTTTGCAAATTACAGTGTCTGGAGACTAGGCACCAGCGAGGTGATCTGATAGAGGTGTATAAAGTCTTGAATGGTTTGAGCATGCTCAATGCTGATGGGATTCTTCTTCTAGCTCAGAATAATCACCTGAGAGGGCCTAAATTCAAATTGAGGAAAGACAGATGTAGGATAGACGTGCGGAAATTTGCCTTTAGCCAGCGGGTGGTTGGTTGGTGGAACAGACTTCCATCCCTTGTAGTGGAGGTTGATAGCCTAAATAAGTTTAAGGCTCAGCTGGACAGGTATTTTGAACGAACAGAGGGGTGAAGTGGAAGTGGGGTTTTTTTTTTTTTTTTTTTGGCTGATGCTGCATAAGCTTGCTTTCTTGCATCAAATGCCTCTGCTAATGCTAAAGGGAATATTATATTGAAAACTCTGAATAGGATCATATTTCAGTATTATCCTATTGATAGTTCAATATATTTTGACTGTTGTCCAGCCAGATTTAAACTATTTAAATTTGCTGCTTTTTTTTGCTAAGCATGCAAAGAACAGCAGCAAAAGCTTATTTATGTTAACAGTAGAAGGAATGTATTGAACCACATTGGGTCACTTGATGTTAGTAATAGTATTCGCCATATAGTGCAAGGAAGCAATAGGCATTTGCTGCACTGGCAAAAAAAAAAAAAAAAACTACCCAACCAAGTAGATAAGAAAACACAAATTATATGCTTCCCTCCTCACATGCTTAAGAATCCAGTTTACCTTTGAATTTATTCAAGCTGTCAGTCCCAGCTACCTGTGAGGACATGTTTCAGCTATCAAAAACTTACTGGTTAAAAGAAAATTTCCTACAATCTAATCTAAACCTCAAGCCCTGTAATTTGAATTTATGATCTCTGTGATATCTTGTAGAGTGATATAGAGCATGCACGCACGCACACACGCACGCACGCACACACGCACGCACGCACATAATTTCTGTGTTTTGAATCTTAAATGATGTAGTTTTTTGAAGACTCTCTTTTTACTTTAATGCACTTTAGCAATATAAATTTTCAAAATGCACATCTCACGTACACTCTCTTTTTCTCTCTGTCTCTCTCTCTCTCTCTCTCTCTCTCTCTCACACACACACCCCCACACACACACACACACACACACACACACACACACACACACACAAAAATGGGGTCTGCATGGAATGACATTACTGGTATTGAATGTAACACTGCAAAATGAAGGGCTCTTTTTTTTTTTTTCTTTTTTTTTGGAGTATTGGTGTTTTAAATAGTACTGGAAACAATTTGCAGAAATTTTCAGTCTGTTTTTTTTTTTTTTTTTTTCATTACATTACCATAAATATTAACAAGTCTTAATTTGCTTTAATTTTTATTTCATCTCACCTGGTCACTACAGAATAAATGAACAAATGTTATGTTTGTTTTCTATACATTGTATAGAAAACAAACATAACATAGAAGAAAATAAACAATTATTTATGCTTGTTAACATTATATTTAAACTGTTCACTTTTAGTGAAATTGTGATGTTTAGTTTTATTTCAGATGCTTACTTTTCTTTCAGATTGAAGGGGAGGAAGGATAAAATGAAGATGCTGAACTTTTTTATGTCTGAAAGTGTTACTTTCAAGAGCCAAAGCACTCACCAGTGAAAAGATTTTTTTTATTCATGAATGTTAAAAAACTTTGTTATTGCTATACACAGAAATTACATATTGAAATAATTACACTCAAACACCAGCCAAGCGGTTAAAATTTTTACTAAAAAATAAAATAAAATAAGATATAAAATAAATATGATACAAATATCGGTTAAACTAGACTATTACAATAAATACAATAAAATAGGTTAAAACAATTAAAAACAATGCTAAAATCGTTAAAATATACTAAAATACCAAAGCTTTTGGAGACCACTGTTTCCTTCCTCAACAGTGTACTATTACTGGCACGACACATCCTTAAGTAACAGGCCCATGGCACTCAAACACGTGATTCACCAGGCACATAGTCGGCATTTCCCACTTGCGCACCGGAAACAGAAGTGGCTTGGGAGCGTGACATATGAAATCGATCATCATGTCTGAGGACAACCGCCTCAAACAAGGGGTGTAAACGCATACATCTGTCCCTGTTGATAGTATTATGACTAGATGCACTGATTCGTAAGCTCTCGAGCCACTTGCGTTCCCAGAACCCATGGGCACGGTTAGTTATGACCACGTCCTCAGGGGAGATCCGACGTTGCTTCTCCCAGAAATGCTCTGCCACAGCAGACCTCCCATAGTTCGCAGTCTTTATAGCGGTCGTGTGCTCCCCCAGATGGTCTTTTAAACATCGTTCCATCTCCCCCACAATCCGGGCACTTGATCTCATAGACCACACTACTAGTTGAGTAAAAGACTCCATAACCCAAGACTCCACTAGTAGTGTGGTCTATGAGATCAAGTGCCCAGATTGTGGGGAGTGTTATGTGGGGAGACGGGGCGACATTTAAAAGACCGTCTGGGGGAGCACACGACCGCTATAAAGACTGCGAACTATGGGCGGTCTGCTGTGGCAGAGCATTTCTGGGAGAAGCAACGTCGGATCTCCCCTGAGGACATGGTCATAACTAACCGTGCCCATGGGTTCTGGGAACGCAAGTGGCTCGAGAGCTTATAAATCAGTGCATCTAGTCATAATACTATCAACAGGGACAGGGGTATGCGTTTACACCCCCTGTTTGAGGTGGTTGTCCTCAGACGTGATGATCAATTTTGTATGTCATGCTCCTGAGCCACTTCCGTTTCTAGTGTGCAAGTGGGAAATGCCGACTATGTGCCTGGTGAATCACGTGTTTGAGTGCCATGGGCCTGTTACTTAAGGATGTGTCGTGCCAGTAACAGTACACTGTTGAGGAAGGTAACAGTACACTGTTGAGGAAGGAGACAGTGGTCTCTGAAAGCTTCAGTATTTTAGTATATTTTAACGATTTTAGCATTGTTTTTAATTGTTTTAACCTATTTTATTGTATTTATTGTAATAGTCTAGTTTAACCGATATTTGTTATCATATTATTTTATTTTATATCTTATTTTATTTTATAGTAAAATTTTTAACCGCTTGGCTGGTGTTTGAGTGTAATTATTTCAGTATGGAATTAGCCCCATAGGCCTTTTTGAAGACATAGAAATTACAATTTTCATTTGAAACAATTTTTTAGTATCTAAGGGTATTTTATTATTTTTATATATGGTGATTGATGGAAGCAAAAAGGTGCTTCCGTGATTACTGGTGACTTTCTTCATTACTTGTTACTTTCATCATTGCTTTTATTTATTTTTTTCATTACTGGTGACTTCTATTGTTGCTTTTTTGAGGTTCTTTGTCAAGGTGAAGTTTTCCGTTGAGAGGACTGGGCCTTTGTTTCCAGGTCATAGGAATGATGTAAGCAACAAAGTGTGGGACAACAGCAGTACATTAATGAAGACTTTTGTGCAGTGCTCACATGTGAGCACTACACAAGATCTGATGGTCACAGAGAGATTGCTGCTCTCAGTGACTATCAGTGAGAATGCAAGGTAGGAACTTTGCTGCAGAAACTCATCACATTCCCAAATCTTCTGTTAAAATTGATTGATATCATCTCAAGAAATATGAGACAAATCAATTTTTTCAATTACCTGTGAAGTTGCAGTTTAATTAACAACTTTACAAGATGGTTGAATGTTCACTCCCTCCTGAGCAAATCACAAACACAAGTGATTGAATCATTGCTAAAGAGCAGCAAGATGGGGGATCATCTGTGGTGGGCTGCCGTCTTTAAACTTTGTGAACCACTCAAAAGTTTTTGAAAGACATTTTACTTTAAATTTTGTTTCATAATTTGAAACAAAATTTGAAGCAGATGTGCTGCTCAGTGAAAAATCATTTTAAAATGCAACATCTATTCAACATGCTAATTGATCTGACCCAAGATAAATGAGTGACTCGTGCATTACTACGTAAAGATGAGGCACTAAAATGTGGTAAACAAGTTGCAACTCATTACAATACAGCAACTTCAAGATACAAAGTCCTTCCTGAGATTTTTGATCACACCTCATACAGTATGTGTGTCAATTCAGTATTACATAGTAATGTAAAAAAAAAAAAAGAAAGAAAGAAAAGAAAAGTAGAGTGAGTATTGGACACTAGAAAGAGAAGGTTGCCCTTCCCTAAGAAAATAAATTATTTTTGTTTTTACTATGAGTAATAAATGAAATAAGGCTATGATGCAAGTTGAGCCTCCATTGGAGGCTAAAGACCTCCACCTCTAAGATTTTTTTTTTTTTTTTTTTGGAATTTTCCCGGTTCAAGTCTGCTGACTTGAATGTAAGAATTCTCTAAAATTCATGAGAAAAGTCCCCCCCCCCAATTTCCATGTAAATATTCTTCCAAGTATTTGTGATTACAGCAATACCTCACACAGTCAGTTAATGCATTGGGAAAAACTACCGCCTTGACTGAATCAGCACTAAAAGGGGAATACGTAATCAGTCAGATTATAAACCGCTCTATAGTGAATCCTTACTGATTGAAGCTGCCCTGTGCAAGGTATTGCTGTATAAGCATCTGTTTGCTGTTCTGTGGTACCCATTGACTCTCTTTCACCTTCCCTCCCCATTCTCCTGACTTAATGCTTATTGAATTTTTTTTATTGCTTAAGAGTAAGTTTTATGTGTTATCCTTGTTGTATTATTGGGCAAATTGTACTACTAGATTTTGTTTAAGGATAAAAGTAATAACTTTCATCAACATATACACATTTAATTGTTTAATTTCATTTTTGTGGGACCGATGGCAGGACATGTATTTTACACTTTCAACTTAAAGTCATGAAGTTTAATAGATATATTTTTCACAACTGTGGATAATTATGTATTATAATAAGAAATATTTTTATAAATATTATTGAAATAAAATGTGAAAGGAAACAGTTTTGAAGTTTTAAATATGTTTGAGAAATATTCTCTAAGATTTCAAGTATCACTTTAAGTCCTCACTTTACTGAATTTGAGATATTTTTATTAATATTTTTATTAATTTTCATTATTTTTCTTAATACATTTGTAATTACACTCACAACCAAGACATTTCAGATACCCCGATTTGTGTAGGAGTGCTCTGATACACAGTATATGGTCTCTGGAAAATGCTATTTATTTTATGAATTTAAAGTTAGATTTTTGATCCATAACTAAATACTAAGCAAATAAACTGGCACAAAGTAGCAGGTGAGCTATGAATCGGAGAAAAACTGAAGGGGTGAGTCTCCAATGCATCACAGCCTAAAAAAAAAAAAAAAAAATATGCAGCTTGTGAAATGTTTGCAGATCTTTCTGTAACAGAACATGATCCAGCCAAGGAGGTGTCTTTGTGTGTGCTGAGAGTGTGAAGAAATTAAGCACCAATTCAACGTTCTAGTGGATGTTTATGAGATTTGAAGAGTTGAGTAGATGCCCTTGAAGGAATTAAAATGGGGCCCATCAAACTCTCAGCTGCCCAACTCAGTTCCAGAGCTCACACTTGAAGATTGCCACAGCACAGTGGCAATCTTCAAGGCAGAATGTGCTGGTACAACAGGAGCTAGTTATTATCGGTGACTCTATTGTCAGGGAAGCGGGAAATATGTTATGCAAGGATAGGTGGAATAGACCATGGTATGTCTGCCAGGGACAAAAATAGATAACACTGTAGGGCAGATATCAGATTTCTGTTAAGGGCACAAAACGTGATATTGTTGTACACTAATGATAGGTTAGAGCTGAGGTTATAGGTTAGAGTAATAGAGCTGAGGATTTGATTAACAAGACAATGTTGGCAAAAAGTGTTGAGTTAGGATTGAATTAGAAAGTGAAATTCTGCCCAGACATGATAGGAGGGAGAGCCTTGTCAGTCAATTCAGTCCTGGAGAGAATGTGCAAGGCTCATAGTGTAGTAGTTTTCTTTGCATAATCTGTGCTTGTTAACAGGAGAGACTGTTTTTACAGGGATGGGATACACTCAGGTTGTGGACAGATTGAATAGGTATTTTGCATCTACATTCACACATGATGAATTCTTTAGGGAAGGGGATGCCAAAAGTTTATCAAACTCTAACGAGGAGCTAAATGACTTTGTGATAACAGAAATGAAAACGGAGAAGAAATTTTTGAGGATGGACATAAAAAAAAGGCACATGGGGTGGATAGAATCTATTTAATTATAAGGAGGCAACTAAGGAGGTAAGCAAACAATAATTATGAGCGTAACCTTGGATTCAGGGGAGGTCACTATGTACTGGAGTTCATTTATGAGCCCCAGTACATAGTGACTGGGGTTCATAAATGAACCCCAGTCACTATGTAGGGGGAACAAAAAGGGGGAACAAAAGCCAACATGATTAATTACAGACCTATTAGGTAATGTTTGTTCCACAAAAAATTACAGAATTGCTGGTTAAAGAAGGAATGCAAGATCATTTGGACAGGCATTCATTTATACTGCAATCATAGCATGGATTTGTGAAGAGATGGTCTTGTCTAAGCAATCTCTAATACTCTGATGCAGTGACTGAGGAACTGGATTCAAAAAATAATTTTGACATCATATACTTGGATTTCAGGAAGGCTTTTGATACTGTTGCACATTAGCATTAGCATTAGTAGAGGCATTTGATGCAAGAAAGCAAGCTTATGCAGCATCAGCCAAAAAAAAAAAAAAAAACATAAAAGACTGCTGTACAAACAGTAAAAAACATAAAAGACTGCTGTACAAACTGGAACAATGTGATATTAAGGGCAAATGCTATGGTTAAATTCAATTTGCTATGGATCAAGGGATGATTACCCCAGAATAACTTATGAAGTGTGTGGTACTAGACACAGGTTAGTGGAGAATGAGAAAGACCTTGGGGTAATTGTGCAGTCAGGCATGAAATTCTCTAAGCAGTGCAGACATGCTGCCAGGACAGCTCATGATGCTTTGTCGATGTTATACAAAAACTTTGCTAGCAGGGATAAGGTGATTATCCCTTTGTATATGACCATGGTTAGGCTGCAACTTGAATACTATATACTGGTCTGGAGGCCTCGCTTTATGAAGGATGTAGATATGCTGGAATGGGTGCAGAGAGGGGCAACCAGATTGGTGAAGGGAACAAAAGAGTGCTCTTACCTAGAAATGCTTCAGTTTTGCAAATACAGTGTCTCGAGACTATGCACCTATGGGAAGGTCTAATTGAGCTGTTTCACGCCTTGAATGGATTGAGTAAGCTGAATGTTAATGGTATTCCACTTGCAAAGTCAAGGAAGGAAGGTTGCAGGATAAATGTGCAGAAGCTACAAAGGTAGGCAGGGTTGTCAAGGACACTACTGACACTATGCTGCTGCAACAGGATCTGGAAAGGTTGAGCAGATGGGCTGAGAGGTGGCAAATGAAGTTTAACATTGACAAATGTAAAGTACTACACATGGGAAACAGCAACCCCAGAGCAACGTATCAACTCTGTGGTATTACACTGACAGTGGTAGAGAATGAAAGGGACCTGGGGGTGGTTGTGCAGGCAGATATGAAGTTCTCTGAGCAGTGCAGACGGGCTGCAAGAGTAGCTCATGGTGTATTGTCAATGATATATAGGAATTTTTCTAGCAGGGATAAGGAGGTGATTATTCCCTTGTATAAGGCAATGGTCAGGCCACACCTAGAGTATTGTATACAGGCCTGGAGGCCTCATTTCAAGAAGGATGTAGAGCTGCTGGAACGAGTACAGAGAAGGGCAACAAGATTAGTGAATGGAACAAAGGGGTGCTCTTACGAAGAAAGGCTTAAGATCTGCAAATTACAGTGTCTGGAGACTAGGCACCAGCGAGGTGATCTGATAGAGGTGTATAAAGCATTGAATGGTTTGAGCATGCTCAATGCTGATGGGATTCTTCCTCTCGCTCAGAATAATCACCTGAGAGGGCATAAATTCAAATTGAGGAAAGACAGATGTAGGATAGACGTGCGTAAATTTGCCTTTAGCCAGCGAGTGGTTGGTTGGTGGAACAGACTTCCATCCCTTGTCGTGGAAGTTGATAGCCTAAATAAGTTTAAGGCTCAGCTGGACAGGTATTTTGAACGAATAGAGGGGTGAAGTGGGAGTGGTTTTTTTTTTTTTTTTTTTGGCTGATGCTGCATAAGCTTGCTTTCTTGCATCAAATGCCTCTACTAATGCTAATGCTAATGCTAGCTTGCCTTCAGCCAGTGGGTTGATGATTGTTGGAACAGGCTGCCATCTCTTGTGGAAGTGGATTGTTGGAATAAATTCAAGATAGAAGTAGACAAATTATTGGAGGATATGGATAGTTGAACTGTTTTTTTTTTTTTTTTTTTTTTTTGGCTGATGCTATATAAGCTTGCTTTCCTGCCTAATTTGTCATTATCAGTAGGATAGGGAAAATTCCATTTTCCCTTCCCTACAAATGTTTTTGAAGATGCTTTATGGTAGAGTATTTAGGAGTCACAGTTATTAGAATTAGCAGAGGCATATGATGCAAGAAAACAATTTATATAGCATCAGCCAAAAAAAAAAAAACTTCCCTTTTCACCCATCCATTTGCTCCAAAAATTTGTCCACTTCTTCCTTAAATTTATTTAAGCTGTCAACTTCCATAATGACAGGTTGAACTTTGTTCCAGCAATCAACTATCCATCAGTTAAAGGCAAATTTCCACACATCTATTCTACAATGTCCCCCTCAGGTTTGTAACCTGAGCAAGAGGAAGAATCTCATCAGCATTAAGCCTGCTCAAGCCATTCAAGGCCTTATACACCACAATGAGATGCAGGTGCCTAGTCTCCAGGTGATGCAATTTCATGAACTTAATCCTTTCTTTGTAAGACACCCCCTTTGTTCCCTTGTTGCCCTTCTCTGTACTCGTTTCAGCAACTCTACATCCTTTCTAAAATGAGACCTCTGGAACTGTATGCAGTATTCAAGGTGTGGCCTTACCATTGCCTTATCCAAGTAATAATCACCTCCTTAACCCTGCTATTAGGAGTTTCCGAAAAGTATGGTAACACTTTTTTTCTTAATAATTGTGAAAGGGAATATAATGAAACGTGGTGGAGAAATAGACCCATTAATAATGTTCAAAAAGACTGGCAGTGCAGTGTTGTGGTACTGGCACCTCACAGCAGATTCCAGTTGCAAAATGGTGGCTACCGTGAGAGTGTGGTCCAAAATAGGTGTTCGTGAAGTTATCCACTTTTTGCAAGCAAAAGGGCTTCACAAAATGACATTCACCGTGAACTGGTTGCTGTATATGGCAAAAAGGTGATGACAAAGAAGCAGGTGTGTTTTTGGTGCAATGAATTTAAAGTGGGCCGTGTAGACAATGAAGATCGACATCGGGTGGGTGGACAGGCCTTCATCAAGCAAGACAGACCACATTTCACGCATTATGGGCATCATTCTTGAAAACAGGTGAGTGAAACAGTGAAATTGCACAAATAATGAATGTGAGTAAGTCAGCTGTTCACGATCTCCTTGGCTTTCGAAAGGTGTGCTGCCACTGGGTGCCCCAACAATTGTCAGAGAAGGACAAAGCAAAACACATGGGATGTGTCTGGAGAACCTGTTGCGATACAGCGACAAAGGAGAGGATTTTCTCGCTTGCATAGTCACAGCAGATGAAATGTGGGTTTCATCTGCTGCTTTACCCCCAGAGAGCAAACAAGACTCCATGACCTGGAAACATCCACAGTCTCCTGTGTGCAAAAAATTCAAAACTGATCCCAGTGTCCGAAAAGTCATGGCCACAGTGTTATGGGATTGCCAATGCGTTCTGTTGGTGGATTTCTTGCAAAAAGAAGGAACAATCAATGCACAACTTACTGTGCAATGTTGGAAAAACAATGCCAACATATTATTATTATTATTATTAAAATCAGTTTATTTCCCAAGAAACCTTGGGTCATCCCAGGATGGCTCTGTGCCAGAAGGGTGTGAATATTTACAGACTAAGGTGTGAAGAACATATGTACAATAAACAAGAGTACATGTGTGCTCGACCCGAGACATTTGCAGGATTAAATATACAAAATATACAATTGCATGAAGACAAAACAAAGTCTTTGTCAAATACAAATATACAAATAGACAATTTAAAAAAAAAAAAAAAAACAGTCAGTCATGTCCAGGAGCAGGTGAATATCATAGAATCATTATCTGGTAGCAGTTCTTGAGGAATTCCTACCTGTAGAGCTTGTCTTCACAGAACCTATCGGGGTGGATCCTAAATTTATTGAAGATCCAAAGACAATTCCAAAGAAGATCCAAAGGCTGGAAACATGTTCCTTAGGGAATCAATACTTGACAGCATAAGATGCAGAGGGAGACAGGAGTCGGGATGCTCCCCTCTTGACCTTGTGCCCGAGATTAACGTGGATACCAATGGAGCATCAATTCGCAAAGTTAGAAGTCGCGCAAGTGTGAGGACATTTTTTTGTAATGATGTCATATCTCCAGGAGTGGTGCCCAGATTTGCTTGTAGGATCAATCTGGAGATAGTTAGGGGGTGGGGGTGGCCTACCACCCTGTTCATCCATCTAAGCAACCAGTACTCTAAACTGAGATACTTGTGAAGGTAGGAGCAGATAACCAAATTTCTGATGCATAGAGAGAGATCGGCGTAATACACCTCAGGATGTGCCGAACAAGCAGTGCTGGCTGATGCACACAAACGATCTCTTGACGCACTGCCCAAAGAAACGCATACGTCTTTGGCCTCATCCTGACAAAGTGAGGCTGAAAGGTGAGCCCAGCATCCCAGGTGAGGCCAAGGTCAGTATGGGAGATCACTTTTTGCACCAGCTCCCCACTAACAAAGATTTGGATATCATTTTTGACTCTCTTCTTGGTTATCAGCAGTTGCACTGATTTGGAAGGGCTCAGATACAGCCCAATTGTGGCAAGGTAATTTTCCAAGCTCAACATCTGCCTAGAAGCTTGTTAGTTAATATCATGAATCTGATGATTATGATCTGAGCTCATGTAGAACTTCAGATTGTCGGCGTAAGAGACAAAGGATTCTCAGCTAGGAAAGGCTCCAAAATTTCTGCAAACAGGCTTAGCTGACAGCATGCTTCCTTGTGGGATGCCTCTTGAGACATCAATAGTTATCAGAGTTGCTGTGGGTCACAGACAGGAGTCTAGGAAGTAAAATTGACTTCAAAATTTGAAGTAAGGTGTCTGCCAGACTGAAGTAGTGTTTCAGAATGGCAAGAAGAGCTGGGAAGTGTATTCCATTATAAGCCAATATGATATCAATCTGTGATTTGTTGTTAACGGTCTGTTGAATTCTCAAGAAGATTGGTAGTTGTCGATCTTTTATGCAGAACAGTATGCAAGTACTCGGGCCTGTGTCCAAAGCAATGCTGGGCAATTGCTGGCTGAATTACTTTATCAAAAATTTTGAGTAAAGAACAACTGATGGAGATTGGTCACTGGCCTTTAGGGGATTTGGGTTTCTTGATCTTTGGAATGGGCTTAACATGGTAAGTTCTCCAAATTGAAGGAACTGTTCCAGATTGCAGGATTTGTCTGAAAAGGTGAAGGAGAAGGTCAACTATATATGGGCTGCAAATTTTGATAATAAATAGTGGGAAACCATCCAGATCCACAGTAGCTTTGTTGGGTAGTTTATTAATGACATCAATTAGAGCCTCTCTAGTTATTTCAATGTCAGTCAAGTGTGTCCTAGGTAACCAGTCCTCCTGTGTGTGAGAGAGGGATCTGAATCAGGAAAATCTGCCTGCAGAAAGCTGAACTGTGCCCATTCCTGGACAAGCTTTTGGTGAATGGCTAGATGATGATGATGAGGAAGGATCCTTCTACCTCTTTTCAACCTATCCAGGGCTTGCTTAAGGACTTGCCTTTTCTTTTTTCAAGAAGCATGCTCGTTCTTTCTTAAAGATGGCAAGGTCTGAGGGAAGTTGGATTTTCTGCCATTTCCAGTAGGCTTTCTGCTTCCTGACGAAAGCCATCTTAGTTTCCTTATCAAAACCCCCGGTTTGACCTGTTACCAATCCTGGTGATTCTGGCTGCACCACATAGTGCAATTAACTTCAGTTGTTTGGACAACAGCATAATGGCATCCTCAAATGGCTCAGAATAGAGACTTCCCCAGCCAGATCCAATCAAGCATTGGAGAATGATCTCTGGCTTCAGATATTTAGTAGAGAAAGCTATCCTAGGCAAGTCAGCGGAGTACTCATCAGGGAACCCAAGGGAATTGCTCTGTAAGGATAGTTTACATGCAATTAACGAGTGATTGGATTGGAATCGAAAGTTGCTAGATTAGGTCCAGCACTTGGCTCTCTCTAGTTGGTTGCATTACTAACTGTGTAAGATTAAAGGCCCGATGAGTGGCCTCAAGGCCCATAAGAGCATCCCCATGCCTGGGCAGTGACAAGTTAAAATCACCTGCTACAACAGTTGGAATGTTAGGCACTAAGTTGGTTGCTAACCACGTGTGCAGCTCAATTCTAGAGTCTTCATTGTGGTCTGGGGAAATGTAAACCAGGCAGCATTGGATTTGATGAAGGGGACTCCTCAGCGTCGTGCAGACTGCCTCAAAGTTGTTTGACTGGCTCACTCGTTTCCTTATTGGCTGGAATCGATCGTTGAATAGGATTTTACTACTTCTGCCCCACCTGCTAATCCTATGATTCCCTATGTGTTTTTAAGGGGGTGTTAAAACTGGTAAGATGTCTACTGTCGTTAACCATGTTTCTGTAAGGCAGATGACATCAAACTCATTAAGAAATAGAAGAGTCTGGAGACAATGAAACTTGTTTTTAAGGCTGCGTATATTCTGCATAAATCAAAGAATCTGCTTCATGTGAACCTGGTAGCATGTTATCCTTTTGTAGCTATGGCTGTTTATCTCGACTGGGTCCGTTGTAGGCGATCGATCTGCATCTCTCTTGGAACGGCTTTATGAAGGTGCCTACGGGCCAGCGGCTAGAATCCGTGGCGATATGCTTTGCATTTGCAGGGCAGGAGATGATAAAGGAAGAATAGATCAGATATCTAGTTTTGATAGCCTTTGCATCTAAGTTGATCCCATGCTCTTGGGCAAAGAGTGCCCTGATACTTTCCACTTTTGTTGCTGATCCCAGTCTGGAAACAAAAATTCTCTCTCGGGTCGGGACAGCTGAAATATTATATACCTCCTCAAGTCTCCTTGACAGAGGGACCGAGGTAAGTTCGGTTGGAACCGACCTATTAGGCTTCTGGGATGGAATTCTGTTCCCCTGTGTTTTCACAGTCAAAACGCTTTGGGTGCAAGCCATTTGTGAGTTATGCCTGGGAAATTGCGCATGAGAGTTAAATTTATCAGAGAGACAGAAGGCATCCGCTTGAGCGTAGAGCCGCTCCTTCCTCTTTTGACGTGGGGTTTCTCTCATCTCCAACATGTAACAGTGATGAGTCTGGCTCAGAACCTGGCCACCAGGCTTCTCGTGATGTCTTCTGCAAGGTTGGTAAAGGTTAGATTCACCAGGAATCATACACTTATCCTGGGTAAATGGACTGTCAGCTTCGAAGGTCGGACTGCACTCATGGGGGCCGGTGTGTGTGTGGGGGGGGGTGAGGACCCAAAGGGTTCAACACCACGGCCGGGGCTGTGATCTGTTGAGTTCTGTCTGCAAAAAGAGGCAAACTGTGCAAATTTTTGCGATACGTTGTTCCTTGCTGGATACGCCCAATCTGCTTCCTGAAAGTGCTCCCGAGGTTCCAGATGGTCCATCACTGACGTCTGACTAGAGGGAAAACAGCATTCACTAATAAAGATTTTGAGATCTCTGAGTTGTTCATTCAGTACAAGCAGTTGGTCAAAAATTTTGTATTTTGAGCTCTGAATTTTCTATTTTCATCATTGAGGCAGGCAAGAGAGGCGATTATTTGGGGACAGAACTTCACGGAAAATGATCTTGAATCTTTGGGGAGGGCGTTGAATATAGGCATATTGTCACTTAAAACGTTTTAAATTGACAAACTATCAAAGGGGCTATTAACCTGCAAGCCCTTCGCGGAGGCGGCAGGAGTGGTATCAAACTCCCTATCCTAAAACGCAACGTCTTTCCCAAAGCATAAGCTTGAATCTCCAGGTATTCTCGATGCAGACGACGGAAGCAATACTGCCTTCAATCGAACCGTGCACCTCAAGAAGGCCAGAGGGGTCGGATGGGGTTTCTTCTGCAAGAGTGATAGTGGATATCTCTTCCTTCGAGATGTCCGTGCTTTTCGTGTTGCTTGCGCAAAGGTGGCAGGTCCATTTTCTTCTCCGTTGTTTGTTCAACCTTTTAACTTTAGGTGGCTGGCACTCACGACAGAAGATTCTACGACACTTAACACAAAGTAACGCCGGGGCCTCCGGTTTGCATCCACATTCGGCACAGGACTTTTGCTGAACGCCCGTTCTATCTTTCATTGTATACAGCTGAATTGGAAGCTAAGGATCTGAGCTGAAAAAGGGGACGAATGGCACGTCGAGAAAGGCAGCAGTCGGGTAGGTGAAAAGCAGGGAGCAACAAAGTCTTGCTGCAATTGGACAGCTTAGCGGCTTGAAGTGTTGGCTAAATTCTGGAGATGCACAAATTGAGTAAGTCTTGAAAGAGCAGCTCGGCTATGTGAGACCTGTTGATGAGTGTGTCCAGCAAAAAGCGGTCAACTTATAGAAAACTTGATTGCCAGTAGACAAAAATAGTCAAAGTAGGTTGCTGAGATCCTTCTAATTCGCTGTCAACATACAATCTCTTAAGCTGAACAGATGCATAAGTAGGTCAGAGGTATAAAAGTCGCACGCTTACAAGCGGTCAACTAACGGAAAACTCCCAGCGCAGAGGAACTGCTTGACCTTGTGATGTAGCCTGAAGCGGACAGTCGTTAGCCAGCAGAGTAGTCCAACAGAAGTGAAGTTTGAATTCAGGCCTCGAGACAAGCAAAGATGGCAAATGTGAATATAGGTAAGAAACAGATCATGCAAAAATCATAATTACTTTTAGCATTAGCATTAGTAGAGGCATTTGATGCAAGAAAGCAAGCTTATGCAGCATCAGCCAAAAAAAAAAAAAAAAACCCACTGCAACTTCACCCCTCTGTTCGTTCCAAATACCTGTCCAGCTGAGCCTTAAACTTATTTAGGCTATCAACCTCCACCACAAGGGATGGAAGTCTGTTCCACCAACCAACCACCCGCTGGCTAAAGGCAAATTTCCTCACGTCTATCCTACATCTGTCTTTCCTCAATTTGAATTTATGCCCTCTCAGGTGATTTTTCTGAGCTAGAGGAAGAATCCCATCAGCATTGAGCATGCTTAAACCATTCAAGGCTTTATACACGTCTATCAGATCACCTCGCTGGTGCCTAGTCTCCAGACACTGTAATTTTAAAAACTTAAGCCTTTCTTCGTAAGAGCACCCCTTTGTTCCATTCACTAATCTTGTTGCCCTTCTCTGTACTCGTTCCAGCAGCTCTACATCCTTCTTGAAATGAGGCCTCCAGACCTATATACAGTACTCTAGGTGTGGCCTGACCATTGCCTTATACAATGGAATAATCACCTCCTTATCCCTGCTGGAAAAATTCCTGTATATCATTGACAATACTCCATGAGCTACTCTTGCAGCCCGTCTGCACTGCTCAGGGAACTTCATATCTGCCTGCACAACCACCCCCAAGTCCCTTTCATTCTCTACCACTGTCAGTGTAGTACCACAGAGTTGATACGTTGCTCTGGGGTTGCTGTTTCCCATGTGTAGTACTTTACATTTGTCAATTTTAAACTTCATTTGCCACCTCTCAGCCCATCTGCTCAACCTTTCCAGATCCTGTTGTAGCAGCATAGTGTCAGTAGTGTCCTTGACAACCCTGCCAACCTTTGTATCATCTGCAAACTTGGACATTAAGCTTGATATACCATCGTCAATATCATTTATAAATACAGAAAACAATAATGGACCCAACACTGAGCCCTGAGGGACTCCACTAATAACATTAGTCCACGATGAGCATTGTCCATTGATTACCACTCTCTGTCTTCTCCCCCTCACCCAACCCTTTATCCAAAGCAGCAATTTGCCTCCAATGTCACACTGCTCCAATTTGTGTAGCAGTCTTCCATATGCAACAGTATCAAAAGCCTTTCTAAGATCTAAGTATATAATATCAAAGTTATTCCCTGCATCCAGTTCTTTTGTGACTGCATCATAATATCCAATCAAGTTGGTCAGGCAAGACTTCCCCTTAACAAAACCATGCTGTGTCTGAGCTATAACTGAAGTCTTGTCTAAATGATCCTGCAGTGCTTCTTTAACCAGTGCCTCCATTAATTTTCCTGGAACAGAAGTTAAGCTCACAGGTCTATAACTACTTGTGTCAGCCTTTGATCCTCCTTTGTGAATTGGGCTCACATTTGCACATTTACAGTCTATGAGTACCTCCCCTGGGTCCAAGGAAGCTCTCATAATTATGGCTAAGGGTTTGCTTACTTCCTTTGCTGCCTCCTTTAATATAATTGGATAGATCCCATCCACCCCGGGTGCCTTTCTTGTGTTTATCTTCAACAGTTTCTCCTCCACTTTACTCCCAGTTATTTCAAGATTCTGTAGCTTACTGCTAGAGTTGAATACACCTCTGGCATTCCCCTTGCTGAATAACTCCTCATGTGTGAATGCCGATGCAAAATATTCATTTAGTTTGTTAGCTACCTGAGCAGGATCATCAACAGTTGACCCATCAATATCAAGTGGACCAATCTGATTCATCCCCTTCCTTCTAGAGTTAACATAAGTAAAGAACTCTTTGCTGTTTTTCTTTGCATCCCTTGCCACGGATTTCTCGTAATCTGCCTTTGCCTGCCTAACCTCCTTTGTAACTTGGTTGCATATCAACTTGTATCTATCATAGGCTTCTGTGTCATGTGTTAATTTGTAAGTATCCCATGCATTTTTCTTCTCTGCCATATGCCTCATTACTTCATCTGACATCCATTTTGGCCTAAACCTTGAACACTTAAAAGGTTAGGGTTGCAATCTTCCACAGGATGCACTGTATTACCACTAGGCAGGTCACTATACAAAAAAACTGGTGTAACTCGCGAAATAAATACATGAAAACACTGTAAACTTGAGGAGCACAAGGTTAGACAGTCTTCATAGCTACGCACACTTCATTTGACGCAAACGACAGAACTTCTGACAAGCAGCGTGATTTTGTTGCACGACAATTAGCATTGGCATTAGTAGAGGCATATGATGCAAGAAAGCAAGCTTATGCTGTTTTTTTTTTTTTTTTTTTTTTTTTGGTTTTTAGGAGCATATTGCTCCGGGAATATGCGGTGGTCATTCCCTGACCTTGCCGCCTACTCCGTATTTGGTGGTGACGGACTCGAACCCCGGTCTAATCAAGAAGCGTGTGCTACGCACTGTTGCTCCTTCCCACCTGGCTACGGAGGCGCCTGCAACCTTATGCAGCATCAGCCAAAATAAAAATAAAAAAAACCCTTCCACTTCACCCCTCCGTTCGTTCGAAATACCTGTCCAGCTGAGCCTTAAATTTATTTAGGCTCTCAACTTCCACAACAAGGGATGGAAGTCTGATGCACCAACCAACTACCCGCTGGCTACAGGCAAATTTCCGCACATCTATCCTACATCTGTCTTTCCTCAATTTGAATTTATGCCCTCTCAGGTGATTATTCTGAGCAAGAGGCAGTATCCCATCAGCATTGAGCATGCTCAAACCATTCAAGGCTTTGTACACCTCTATCAGATCACCTCGCCGGTGCCTAGTCTCCAGACACTGTAATTTGCAAAACTTAAGCCTTTCTTCGTAAGAGCACCCCTTTGTTCCATTCACCAATCTTGTTGCCCTTCTCTGTACTCGTTCCAGCAGCTCTACATCCTTCTTGAAATGAGGCCTCCAGACTGTATACAGTACTCAAGGTGCTGCCTGACCATTGGCTTATACAAGGGAATAATCACCTCCCTATCTGGCGCCTCCGTAGCCAGGTGGGAAGGAGCAGCAGTGCGTAGCACACGCTTCTTGATTAGACCCGAGTTCGAGCCCGTCACCACCAAATACGGAGGATGTGGAAAGGTCAGAGAATGATCACCACATATCCCGGAGCAATATGGCCTTAGTTGCTAATGCTCCTAAAATCCAAAAAAATAAAAAATAAATAAATAAACCTCCCTATCCCTGATAGAAAAATTCCTGTATATCATTGATAAGACACCGTGAGCTACTCTTGCAGCCCGTCTGCACTGCTCAGAAAACTTCATATCTGCCTGCACAATTACCCCCAGGTCCTTTTCATTCTCTACCACTGTCAGTGTAGTACCACAGAGTTGATACGTTGCTCTGGGGTTGCTGTTTCCCATATGTAGTACTTTACATTTGTCAATGGAACTCCACATACGGCCAACACAAATTGTGAGTGGTTGCGCCATAATCGTTGGGAAACTCTGTCACATTCCCCCGCCCCCTACAGTCCAGACTTAGCACCTTCAGACTTCCATTTGTTGGGCCCTCTGAAAAACACCTTTCAGGAAAGCATTTCACCTGGATGAAGAAGTTCATCAGGCGGTGCAATTTGGTTAGTGCATGTGGGCACGGGCTTCTTCAGTACTGGTACACTGCATTGATAAACTGATCCATCGTTGGGACAAGTGCATCAATAAAATTGGAGACTTTTATGGAGAAGTAGCACATGTTCACTTATTTCTTGGTGTGTATTTTCAACTTCGTATTATTAAACATCATCGAGAAAAAAATGTGTTACCTTACTTTTTGGAAACCTCTCGTAGCAAAATTCCTGTATATCATTACCACATGAGTTGCTCTGGCAGCCTGTCTGCACTGTTTAGAAAACTTCATATCTGACTGCACAATTAACCCCAGGTCTTTTTTTTGTTCTCCCACTATCATGAGTGTAGTTCCACACAGCTGGTATCTTTTTCTGGAGTTACTGCTACCCATATGCAGTACTTTGAATTTTAGCATTAGCATTATCAGAGGCATATGATGCACATAAGCAAGCTTGTACAGCATGAGCCAAAAAAAAAAAAAAAAAAAAAAACTTCCCAATTCATTCATCCATTCTCTATAAAAGTTTGTCTACTTCTTCCTTGAATTTATTTAAGCTATCAACTTCCACAACAACAGATGGAAAGTTGTTCCAGCAATCTACTAACCGCTGGCTGCAGGTAAATTTCCGCACATCTATTCTACAACTGTCTTTCCTCAATTTTAATTTTTTTTATTCCACAGGTGATTAGTTTGGGCAAGAAGAAGATTCCCATCAGCATTGAGCTTGCTCAAACCATTCAAAGCCTTATACATCTCAATCAGATCACCTCGCGGGTGCATAGTCACAGTTCAAATGACTTATTCATAGATATATCTAGTGATTGAAGTTGAGATGTGAATCCTCCAGGTATTACAGCCAATTCAGTGCTGCCATTTCTTATTTTTTTTTTTTGTTTTATGAACTATATTTTGAGCCTGAATTCTTATAATTTTTATTGTTATGGCAATGCAATTTTGTCTATAGGTTTTTACCCATTTCAATCAATCACTTTCTAATTCTGGCCAATTTGCAACTTTTCCGAGCAAAGAACGACTTTTCTTTAAAATGGGTTTTAAACACATCCTTTTGATCTATTTTTTTTTTTAATTGGAAGAGTAGAAATTGTCTTTCAGCTATTCCCTTTCAGTTTAAATCCCACAGTTATGAGTTACGTGATTTTTCCCTCCTCGTTTTTCTCCATATGTACGTAAGGGGTCGTAACAGTTCAGAGCACTCGTGTTGTTATAATATGAGCAGGACTGATGAACACCATATTTCCGAAAATCTGACCGAATGCCGAGTTGGGAAACTCCTGTGGCCGGCTACCTTTGCAATGCATCAATCTCTTGTAGAAGGTGCATCCCGATTTCGTGATAATATTTTTTAAAATAAGTGCGTCTTATACACTGAAAATTATGTAATACAAAAATTAATTTTAGCATAAAAGGGTGCGTGCTTTTGATACTTTCCACTTTTGTTTCTTTATCTTAAAATGAAATTTTTGCATCCGATTAGGTTTGGAAAAGGAATAATTTTTTTTATTTCTAATTTGCAGATAAAAGAATTCAGTGTGCTGACAATATAAGGTACTGCTGACCGTTTGTCATGCATCATCCTAAAAAATGTTGGCTAGTGATGTCCTGTGCATTGTATCTTAGCAGCCCTCAGAAACCTATGTGAACATACCGTTGTATGTCCAAGCGAACCAAAGTCTTGGTTCCTAAGTACCCAAGGTTCTAATTCACTGGTGGAGGACATATTTAATGGGACATTTTTTACCAAGGAAATGTAAACCAAATAAAATATAGTGGCTTGTTTTGCAGTTAAAGCCCCATTGTCGAGTTCATCAAGCTCCATCTTTTGCAATATCATTCTCACACAGATACCTGCTGACCAGAAATGCAGAGATAGGCAATAAATGAAATAAACGTTAATTAAAAATTTATACATGTATATGGTTGTAGGGTTTTAGCCCTACAACCATATATATGTATAGATTTTTCGCAACATCAACTTAGGCCATGTTGCGAATATCTAATATGTCTGTACATTGTGTATGTTCTGGGGTCGGTTTACTGGATGAAGACCCAGAGTTCTTCGTCCAGTAAACCAGCCTTAATCTTTGTATACTGTTTCATACATCCTCACAAACAAACAAAAAATCAATCGATCGATTTCTAAGCGTGAAAAAAATGCTTAAAAATTCGTCGATGGCCAGTACAGTAGTACTCGTTCAGCCATGCTGTGACCTGCAAGTTCAACCCAAAATGAGAATGGTCTCCCATCTTAAAAGAACATGGATACAGCTAAAGAAACAGCTTCCAACAATGTGGGCAATGAAGGAGTTTGTTTATGCATGGGTTATACACACACATCATTTCTACTACAAATTGGCTTTGATGAATTGAATTTGATTAAGTTGACTTTGATGTGATTGCACTAACTTTTTGAAAAATTAATTTTACAACCTTTAAATGTGCTATAATTGTATGAATGGAATTTTACACGGAAAGAGGTACTTAACATAGTTCCAATTCTACAATCAGCAAACAAGTTCAAATTGAACGTGCATTTCAATTATAATATATGCGGCCCCATAATGCAGACCCCACACATTCACTCTAAATTAAAACTACTTGTGATTACTTGAAAATTGAGAGATAAATTGAGTTTTTGTAGATAATATTGCCCACATTCTGAGATATTTCTTGGATAAATGCCTAAGAGTACGAAGGGTTTGTTTATGCATGGGTGATGCACACACATGTCTATTACCAAAGTAGTTTTAATGCATCATTTTAATTATATCTCATAACTGGGTTGTAACTATTGCAACAACAGGGTACCTACCCACCCACCGAAGAGAGGCCAAAAATCCTTGTTTGTAGTTTTGTGGCACAAAAGCTATTTCGGCTATAATTCGCCTCAAAAAGCCTTGAAACGGTGCCACTGGGTGGTGGTATCCGCCGAGAATAAGTAACAATAGTCTTCTCCATAGCTGAAGCGGTTCTTATTCGAGGTAATGCAATACCATGGCAACTTGTTGTGAAGGCATTCACAATATGAGATATAATTAAAAGTTTTACAGTTTTAATATGTGATCTGATCGAGGTGTTTAAGACTATGAATGGATTGAGCCAGCTCAATGCTGATGGGATATTTCCTATTGCTCAGACCACATGCATGAGGAGGCACAAATTGAAATTGAGGAAGGAAGGATGGTTGCAGAATAAATGTGCGGAAGTATGCCTTTAGCCAGGGGATGGTTGATTGCAGGAACAAATTTAAATAGTTTAATAGTTTAATGCTAATGCCAAAGTTAGCACAGTCTGTTTGTTATTATTACTTTTTTTTTGGAAGATAATTTATTATTAGAAAACGCGATGCAAGGAAGCAAGCTTGTATGATAGCTCAGTCTCATCTTTCCATCCCCTCCAATGATTTGTCTAATTCTTCCTTAAATTTATTCCAGCTACCCACTTTTGCATCACCAGATGGAAGTGGGTCGTTGGAATTTGCCTTCAGCTAGAAATCAATTATTCCTTAGATGAAAGCAAATTTTCTTATAGCTAAGCCATATTTTTTTGAATTTAACTTTATATCCCCTTATGTGTGTTTCTGAAAAAGGGTCAGGATGCCTTCAGCATTTAATTTACTCAATCGATATAAAGCTTTAATCATTTCAATAAAGTCTCTTTCCAAGTGCCTATCGCATTAGTTTTCAGAAATGAAATCTTTCGTGGTAAGAGTAACCTTTGTGTCCTTGACTAATTTTGTTACTGTTGTCTACACCCGCTTCAACAGATACACACCCTTTTTAAAATGAAGTTTCCATACCTGTTTACAGTGCTTTAGGTACGGCTTAACCTTATAAAAATGAATAATCACTTCCGTGTCGGTACTGACAAAATTTCAGTATATTATTGATAGAACTCCATGAGCTGTCCTAACAGCTCAGAGAACTTCATTGCAGACTATATAATTATCGGCAGGTCTCTTTCGTTCTCCACCACCTTGAGTATGGCACTGACTTAATGTTCTTTTGAGGTTTTGAATTAGCATTTTTCTGTAGATAAAGCTAAGTTTTATCTTCTGTATACTATATACCCCAGGGGTTCACATCTGGTGAGTATGGGCTTGGCACACGCAGGATCCTGAGATGGATATCATCATTCTTATCTTTTTTGGTGATTCTCTCTCTCTCAGGGTAACTCGGAAATTTATTTTAGCTGGTGTAGCCTAAGCCTCAGGCTTCCTTGCACTATATGGCTAGTAAGAATAAGAATAATAAGAATATCTGGCCAGAAAATGCTCAGGATCTGCTTGATAACGAACAAAGAGTTTGAGGTTTTTAATCGAAGAAGTTTCTGATTGGGAAATCGTGGGATGCATCGTTCGGAAACCTTTGTAGTATGTTGTACCTAATTCATTTGACAGAATGTTTTGCATAGCCTCCACTATTTTTGTAACCGTTACCGATTATCCACCACCATGTTATGCATTTTAATGATGTTTTTTGGAGTGATTGCTGCTGATAGAATGCCACTTTGTCTTCGATGCTGATTCTCAATTAAATTCAGCCACGAATTTTTGATAGTTCAGTATGATAGGGTATATTCTCTTAATGTATTTGTCATGTCGTCATGGATATGCTTGCTCGATGTCCCGTTTTGTAAATATATTTTATCACGACTCAATGTCCAAGTTTTTTGTATGGTGCAGGCTCGAACTTCAATGACCAAAAAAGCTATTTAAGTTAAGAACTATAACTTTATATGCGTTCACATAAAGATTCAGATTACTGAATGAAAGAACACCAAAAAATACATCTCCCTTCTATGGAGGTGAAAAACATAATAAAAAAACCTCATACTTTTCTCGACTGTCTTCGCGGTAGAAAAGTTGGTATCATCGCTCTCTTTCAAACACCAAATGGAAAAGACTTGCGTTTGAATCCCATCAACGACATGAGGAATTATGGGCCCTTTTCTAATGTGGCTGAGTTGGTCGGTGTCAAATCAACCAAAAAACTTCCTCGACTACTGGCCGTATTGGCAGGCCTGGCAGTATGGAAGTTTCGCCACTAACGCAGACATTCATACAGTGTGAAGTTAAGCTTTATGGAGAACTACTTCATTTGATTTAAGTATATTTAGGGTTATTAAGTATGATACTCTCGCCTGAGCCTGACTAACCAGCCACGATGTGTGTGCTACCCACTTGGGCAGTAATCCAGTGTAAAATAATTTCAGAAAAATTGGAATAACAATTGGAGTCAGCATTCATTCGAACAGTAGGATTTAATTTCTAATGATTCAGTCAGCAATAGATAAAAAAATTTAAATATAAATACTTTATTTTCTTCAATTTTTTTATGTACAATAAATGAAAAACACAATAAATTTAAATTATATTTTTTACAAGTCAGTTTTCCATAATAAACTCAAACGAATCAGAATATTATGAAAATAATATTTTTACATTACACTGTTGGTCTTTCAGATTTTCATTTTACTTCCATAATGGGCTGAACGAAACATTGCTATTGACATGATTAAAATAATTAATTCACTTTTCATTATATCAATTACACACATACGTCGAGCAGACAGTTAATTTATGTAACCAGAATACTTCTCTGAAAATTTTAAGGCGAGAGGAAAGTTTGCTCATTAATGAAGAAAACGCGCATATCAACGGAATTAAATTATATACAAAATTAGAGCTGTAAATAAATAAATAAATAAAAATATATCTTGAAATTAGAGCTATAGGATATGAACTATTCAGTAAGCCTGGATGTCATCTGAATTCTTTGCGAATGAGCTTGTATGTGATATGTTTAATAACTACAAACGTTTAGGACTACGTACACAATAGTTCGTTAGTATCTCATTACCTCAATGTCTTAAAATTATTTGTAAAGCAAAGTACCTGATCTTTTTGTGGTCTATGGCCCTGATGTGCTCAGCGCTTTTTGTGTAGTTTATAGAGTGTGACTGCTCCGACCACAGGTAGTATTATAGGGCTTACTGCAAGGCACACTGGAAGTAAAACAGCACCAATTATTACTTTACCAAGAAGCACAGTTCCTCTTACAGACAATCTAACGAGGGGTTCATCGGGATGGTATCTGTACTTACATCCCAGTACACTATATTTCGAATCGTGGTTTCCAAGGAACTTTACACCATTTCTAGGAAGTCCACACTCGTAGCAGAAGTTCGTGTTACACTGTATACACTTCATTTCACTGCATCCTCCATCCTGCTGAAAGTAAGCCTTACACTTGGGACATTTCCTAGCATTTCTCAGCCCACCTAGTTCCTTTCTTTTGCACCATTTTCTAAACAATGGATCCCGTTTCTGAAACTCTTTGCACTTGAGAGCATCGTGCCATGCAACTTCGCACTGAAGGCACCACACCAGATCACATAATTCGCACGTGACCGGACGTTTCCTTTTCTTGCGACTAGAGATGTGCTGGTATGGGTGGTTGCAGCGGGGGCACTTCTTTGTCGCGCCGTCCAGTATTCGTCTTCTCAGTAAGGTGATATATATTTCTTGTCGCTCCTGATCAAGACACTGTAGAATTTCTTCTCGTTGCAGTCTCACTTTGCACCCGTAACCACAGCATTCCATATAAGGATGGCCATCGTCAACTTTTTGAGAAATGTACTGCACTATGCACTCTTGACACACAACAAGAAAACAACAGGGTCTCACTTGGACGTACGTGGTGCTGAAACAGACTGTGCATTGATCTATGTGATCATAGACTTCTTCAAGGGTGTCTCCAAGGTAGAAAAGAGTATAAACTTCTTGGGTATCAACAAAATCAGAACGCTCTAGTGGAGAAACGTGTCCACGATCACGTCCCTCAGCGTTCATTTTAGTCTCAGATCGATGTGACTTCATGGCTTCTTAGATGTTACCAGTTGGTCGCAATTCTCTTCATCCACCACTTATTAGTTTAGGTGTCCACAAATCTACAAAAACTGAAGCGAAATACAAATAACTGTCATAAACTGTCTGTTACTAATTCTTCACGTCAACAGTTAACGTCATTATCCAAACATATCAGAGTTTCCCGTTCGACATATCTATTATTGCTCACAAACTTAAACGAGTTTTTATGATTCAAAAGCGGTGACATCAGGTTGTTTTTATCATTCGCCGATTGCTATCTACCATGTAATCACGGGTAGCTTCATCACCAACGGGTTTCCTACCGCAATTTCTGGTGATTCAGTGTCAGCTGACCTTGATATCAGCTGATTGTCACAGCGAAGACAAATTACGTTTTAGATTACGCTAAGCGATTGAAAAGTTTTTAGTGGTTTCCCATAGTCACAAACACACATGCTCGCCCGTGTTATCACTTCCATTTGATCGACTAATATTTTACGCAGCTACCTTATTTGGGTCCGAACTTTCAACCTGGCAGTGTGCCAATAATTCAACTATCGAGCATCAAATTGACGTCAGAGGCCACGTGAGAGCATGTAGCGTCATCTGTGTACAATATTTCCACTCAACAAGATTGAATACCTTTTCATTCGATGATTTGACAAATCGCTGTCCACTTCTTCCTATGACGTTCGGGATGACTCATTCAATTGTTTATAAACAAAGTCTGAAGGGAAAATTTTACGAAATAGTACGCTTGTCAATAAAATACGTAAATGACATTACTGTGCAGGAGTGATAAAAAAAAGTTCAGAGATTAATATTTATTAAATGATGAAGCTTCAGATGGATCCCCTTCGAAGAAGACCTTGACAGTGTATATATTATTTTATTTCAAAAAGTGTACACAACAGGAAACCCAATTACCGTGCAAAGCAGAGAAAATAACATTCAGTTAATAGTAACGTAAGAGAATATTTTCTATAGGTACTTTTGGAATTTCTAACAGCTCCCGTGTCGCGTGTCCTCCATGACAGTATAGTGGTTTCGCCAATTGTCACTCGCTTAAAGAGGTCTAGGTTCAATTCCCGTCACAGGCTGGAGGAATTTCCAAAGTCCTCTTCAATTGAGGTCGAAGTTAGTCCATCTAAGATGGACGGGGTAGGGTTCCTCTGGTTGCAAATTTTCTGCTCAGTAAAATCACTCATCTTAAAATGTGACGAAACACGAAAAAGACTTTCTGTTCAACACGTGCTATTTCAGAATGACTTTAGATAAACGTTGATTTATGCGTTACTAAGTATGGATGAGTCACCAAACATTTGGCAACCAAAGTCGTAACTCGTTATTTCAAGATCCAAAATCCCTGAGATTTTTGATCAGACTTCGTATGATCGAAAATCAGAATGGCATTCCTCATACGCTCCGGTCCATTTCGGGCTTTGTTCATAAATGTTGAATACCTGTTTCAATAAAAGTTATAAATGACACGTTTAATCTGTATTTCTATATAACAACTACAAAAAAGGAGATATTCTGACAATAAATTTTTCGTACTTAAGTAAATCTATAGTGTGTTTTAATACAGGATTTCAATTTTAATTTTTTTTTTTTTTAAATACAGGTTTCCAACTGTTTTAGAACGCGAATAAAGTTTGTTTGCACAGAACTAAGAAGTATACACTGTACTGCCACTTTATTAGGTACACCACTGCTGTGCACACAAATGGTTTCTCCCACAACATTGCAAGTCACATGACTACAGTTGTGGATATAAATGCAGCAGAACAACCTTTCCAGTATCAGTTAAGCGTGCAAACCGTAACAAGAATAGAGAAACGGGGTGATCTAACGGACTTCGAACGTAGCATGGTAGTAGGTGCAAGACGTGACCAAGTGTGCAACTCACATGACCACAGTTGTGGATATAAATGCAGCAGAACAACCTTTCCAGTATCAGTTAAGCGTGCAAACCGTAGCAAGAATAGAGAAACGGGGTGATCTAACGGACTTCGAACGTAGCATGGTAGTAGGTGTAAGACGTACTGGACAAAGCATCTCTGAAACGGCAGTTCTCCTGAACTTTTTCACTCACCACAGTTTCAAGGGTGTATCGAGAATGGTGCAACGAACAGAAAACATCCTCTGAACGGCACTCCTGTGGAAGAAAATATCTTACTATTATTATTAGCCATATGGTGTAAGGAAGCCTGAGGCTTATGCTGCACCAGCTAAAAAAAAAAAAAAAAAAAAAATTCCCCGAGTTACCCTGAGAGAGAGAGAGAGAAGTAGAAAGGAATCACCAAGAAAGAGAAGAATGATGAGAGAGATCAGAGGAGGATGGCTAGAATTGGGCAAGCAAACAGACGGGCCACAATGTCGCACATCACGTCAGAATACAACCTTGGTGCGCAGAACAAAATATCGCAACGCACCACTAGTCGCACTTTGTCGCGAGTGGACGGCCACATCGCGTACCTTTGTTGTCAATGAAGAACAAGAGAGCACCCTTCCTGTGGGCACAGCAACACTAGCACTGGACTATCGAGGATTGGAAAACAGTTGCTTGGTGACGAGTCGAAGTTCCTGGTGCATCATGTTGATGAAAGGCTCAGAATTTGGCAAAAACAACATGAATCCATGGACCCGTCAATGTCTGACGACTACTGTGCAAAAGGTGGTGAGGGCAGTGTTATGGTGTGAGGAATGTTTTCTTCGCACACGTTGCGTCCATTGATACCCATAGATTCACGTCTGAATGCCACATAATACCTAAACATCATTGCTGACGAAAATACATCCGTTCATGTTGACAGTTTATCCTCAGTCAGATGGTTATTTCCAGCAGGATAATGCGCCGGTGCACAAAGCTTGAATCACTATGGAATAGTTCCAGTTCCAAAGACTTTTCTTTGCTGCAGTGGCCCGCTCAGTTCCGGAATCTCAATCCCATTGACAATCTTTGGGATGAGCTGGAAAGGGCTGTTCGCTGGAGGCCTACACTTCCGTAGAATTTCAAGGAACTGCGTGACACACTCATGTCTGCATGGTACTCCATTCCTGCACAACGTTTTCGGCATCTTGTTCAATCCACGCCTAGACAAATTCAGGCTGTTTTGAAGGCTAAAGGAGGTCAACACGCTACTAGATAGGTGTACCTAATAAAGTGGCGGCACAGTGTATATTCTTAAGAGGTATATATATATATATATGTATATCGAAAAAACTTTCAAAATAATGAGAATTACCTCAATATATGCATGTTGGATGTTTCTTCACTAACATTCTCCTTGAATTTAAACGAATATGCGCTAGCCTAACCTTTTTCCGTTTTTTTTTTACCTGATGAAATTTGTAATATAAAAATAAAGAAATTAATTCTACCATCGGAGGAAAATTATTTCTAAACCTACGCGGAAATTGCAGACTGCACAATCATTCTATCCGATCATCTATCACGTTTCAAATAAATGATTTAGTTTATCATATCTCGTCCTATCAGGGATCGACAGCCTTACTCTGCATGCAAGATTAAAACAGATAAGGCTTCAGTAAGTGTTTCTCGCTCCGCGGCCTCAGAATTGACTCTCCATGCTATTAGTGAGGACCATACTTTTTCATTTCATGATGCAAAAATTATTTACGTCCAACATAACTATACAAAATTATTAATTGCTGAAACGCTGGTAATTAAATTAACTTGTAATTCGATTAATGTACGACGCCCCTACCCTATTTCCGATTCTTGGTAGTTTGCGCGCATGCTCCATGACAGCAAATAATCTCTCACACAGAGACTGTAGTAAGAGGATAAGACTGAGATAAGACTCACACAGACTGAGGATAAGTAGTAAGATACAGAATGGTCATTGCTCAATTACTCCCGGCGCCATTATTGTATGAAGGTGGAACTAATGCAACCATCAAAACCGACAGAGTACTAACGCGCATGTCCAATACTAATAAAGTCGTTACTGTATTTGGATTTGATTAGTGTTAATTGAGCGTAGCAAGTTCGATTTAAGTTGCTTTTTTTGTTATTATAATTATTATAACTAAATATTTGTGTAGTTGTCTACTGACATCATGGACACAGAAAGAAGTGTTTCTTTTGTAACAAATCTGGAGTGCGATTCCATCGTTTTCTGAAAGAAGGTCGTGAAGGAAGAATGAGAGGAAGACCTCTTTCTCGGTCTTCCTCTCATTCTTCTTCCTCCCGGTTCCCTTCCATTGCTTTCCTAGCTCTTGAGTCTTGAGCTCTTTATCACTTCTACTATATACGGTTCTCTCCATACAGTTCCTTCAGCTCTTCGTTTGTCCTTATTTTCCACTCTTCCCCGACTTTTATCGGGCCAAAGATTTTCCTTAATATCTTCCTTTCTCACACATTTAAAAATGTTTCATCCTTCTTATTAAGCACCCATGTTTCCCTAGCATAAGTCACGACAGGTCGTACCACTGTTTTGTATAACACTAATTTCGTTCTTCTAGAACGAAATAGCCTTAATCAAAAGTGTTTCTGCAGGGGAAAAATAGCACCAGCATCAAGAGTAGTTTGAATTTCTGGGGTGTTAGTACTGTCATTTTGAATCATAGCGCATAGTTCCCAGATATTTAAAGGATTCTGTTCTATTGAAACTCTGCTTCGTTGTTTGCCATATCTGTTGAGTACTTTATCTCTCCTTGTAATCATGAACTTCGTTTTATTTTCATTTATCTTCAACCCAACCCTTTCTGGCTTATTTCTCAAACTCTTCAAAAGCTGTTTTCAGAATATGTGGGTTTCTACCAGTCATCACTACACCATCTGCAGAAGCTAAGTCCTGGTAGAGTCCGTTGTATATGATTCCACTGAAGGTGGCCAATACTTTCCTCATAACCCTCTCCAATACCAGATTAAAAAGGACCAGCGATAAAGGCCGCCCCCTTGTCTCAGCCCTCTCCTCACTTCGAAACAGTTCCCTTGCACTTGCTTTCCTCCAGCATGATATTCGTCAGCCTTACAGGCTCTTTTTGGTATGCCCAGGCCAACGTTTTCAACAGCTCCTCTTTGGCCACACTATCATATGTCGTGCTGAAATCAATAAAGACATGGTGCAGATGTACATTATATTCATAGCACTTCTCCAAGATCTGTCTGAAGGTGGAAATATTGTCAACAGTTGACCTCCCTGCACTGAACCTACTTTGATATTCACCAACTATCCCTTCTGCTAGTCTTGATATTCTTCTAGTCAGAATGAAGGATAAAATCTTATATGTTTTACTAAGTAAGGCAACCCCTCTGTAATTTCCACAAATTAATTTATCTTCCTGCTGTGGATTGGGATGATTACCGCTGTCTTCCAGTCATTTGACAATTCTTCTCTTTCCCATTCCAATATAAGTTTATGTAATTTTTGGATCAGTTTCTCTCCGCCTGCCTTTATGAGTACTGCTCGGATGTTTTCTCTCCGGGTGCTTTGTTATTTTTAGCCCTTTGAACTGCATCCCGTATCTCTTTTACTGTTGGGCCCAAGATACCTTTAGCATTATCTTTTTCTTCTTTCTCTTCTGCAATTTCTTCCGGCGTACCTGTTCTTTATTAAGTAAAGAATTAAAATGCTCCTTCCGAACTACTGTGATCTCCGCTGCTCCTCCCCACTATTTCTCCTTTCTTATTCTTTCACAGGTTAAGACGTGACTGGAAACCTTTTTTTACGTTTCCCACTTCTTTATAGAATTTTCCGATCTCACCTCTCTTGTATTCTTCTTGCATTTTTTCCCATTATCTTTTCTTTTGTCCACATACTCACTTCGTTTCATCTCTTTTAACCCTGTAATCCTCAGTATTCTTTCTAGTTCCTCTCTAACTGTTTGGCTTGGTTTCGTTCTTCCAGGATCTTCTCACAGTCCTGATCGAACCAATCATTTCTCATTCTTTTTTGTTCCACTCCAAGTGATCTTAGTGTTGATCGGTGACGGATTCTTTTTAAAAATTTTCTATGCATGATTTTTTTCTCGAACTTCCTGAGACATCTCAAATAAGATTAAAAGAAGAATCACAGTTGATGTTCACGTCAATGATGTAAAAGATTAATCCCAATTTTGTGATTGTGTCTGCACACTGTGGTATCATTAAAAACATTAAGAATATTCATGAAATTTTTCTTAAGATTTTTATTGTTTTTAAACTTTTTAGCACTTTTTATTTTATTTTTTTTAAAACTGCATTTTTTAAAAAAAAAGCAGGTCACTTTGCCACCAGGCAGCAGACCCCACATGGGTGTCGCTACCTGGTGGCCGTCCCTGGCACATCGAGCTGGACTTGGTTCTAATATTCTGTCTGTGCTTGCACAAAAAACCACTCACCTTCGAGAGATAGTGCAATACTGGTGGGTGCCCACATTCCCACTCCCAGGCTGCCACACCTGGAAGCGCACAAAAAAAAAAAAAAAAAAAACAGCCACCAGAGATACACAAAACTGGCAGTGCTGTAATTCCACTCCCAATCTACTCTAATCAGGAGCCAGAAAAATGATAATAAAAATAATAAATAACTAAAAATAAAAAATAACAATAATAAAATTGAAAAAAATAATAATAAAATAAAAAATAAAAAATATAAAATCCCTGCTAAATTAGATAGCATCGGTAACAACTGGAAGTAATCTCCTCTTACTAAAGACCCTTCTACAATATTCTTGAAAAACAACGAAATGTTCCACAGAGGACAGCGAAACATACTCAGAGCACCTACTGTCTTCCAACTGCAGATTTTTCAGTGCCCCCGCGGGAATTCATCGTATAACGGGCAATCATATAATATATGATCCCAAGTTTCACACCTACCGCAAACACAAAAGAGATGATCCTCTAGGACAAATTGCAACAGCTTACTTCTTAGAGACCCATGCCCAATAATCAAGTACGAGGCCTCCATAGAAGAACAGAACCCTTTATTTTTATTTTTTATTTTTTTTTATGTAAACCACAAACACGATAGGTATTAGAACCTATAGTACTTAGAACCGTGCTTGGATTTAAGGTTGAGAGGAACACGAGAGTTATTAAAACCTATAGTACTTAGAACCGTGCTTGGATTTGAGGTTGAGAGGAAGAAAGAAGATATTTGTTGACATTGGTCTTGAACTTCTGTAGGCTGTAATTTTCAGGAAATACGTATGAAGGAAGGTTGTTCCAGAAAACGGCAGTTGAATAAATAAACGAGGAAGATGAAAAGTTGGTTCTCTAGAGTTTCAAGTTGGACAGTAAATGGATGTTGCCTGGTGGCGGCGCGTGTTCGGACTGTTTTGAAAGAGAGAGAGAGCGGGAATTATAGAAGCCAATTCAGAAGAACAGTGGCCATGGAAATATCTGTAGAAGAGGCATTCAGCAGAAACAGTGCGTCTGAGACAGTGAGTGGAGAGACTCTGTTAGAGATCAATCATTAAATAACCCAACTGCCCTCTTCTGAACGGAATCAAGAAGCCTGAGAGAGGTTTCGGGGGCACCACCCCTAGATGTGGGAACAATATTTCATGGCAGGGCGGATTTGCGATTTATACAGAGTGAGCAGAACAGCGAAGAACAGCAGAACATTTATACAGAAAGGCAAAACAGCGCAGAAAGAGGAACTATAGGAAATTTTGGAATTGGTGAAAGAAATAAAAGAGGTGAAAGACTTGTGGAATTTGCAGAATCTCAAGGAATGTCAGTAATGAACACTTTTTTCAAGAAAAGGGTGAACAGAAAGTGGACATGGAAGAGTCCAAATGGATTAACAACTAATGAAATCGACTTCATCCTCACTAACAGAAGATATATTGTGAATGATGTTACTGTCCTGAATAAGGTAAATGTTGGAAGTGATCACAGAATGGTAAGATGTACACTTGATATAGATGTAGGAAAGGAAAGGAAAAAACTGACTCGAGTAAATAATACAAAGGTCTTTGAAATAACAGAGGAGGAGAAAAAGCAGTATGTACTGGAACTTAAGAACAAGTTTGAGCTTCTGCAGACTGCTCAGGACCAAGATATCGACGAGGAATATTACAACTTTCTGAAAGTGATAAAGCCCAAGAAACCTATAGGGAAACAGAAATCCAAAGAAGAAAAAATTAGTCAAGAAACACTTGTCATGATGAACCGAAGACGACAAATGAAGAGCAAGAAAAACACTGACAGGGAGAAAATTGAGTATACTGAGTTATGCAAAGCCATTAGAAAGAGACTCAGAGAGGACATAAGAAGATTTAACACAAGAAAAGTAGAACAAGCATTAAGGGAAAACAAAGGATTTAAATCAGCAGCCATGAGCAGTAATACAGAAAGACAAATGATACTGAAACTGAAGAATAGCGATGGTGTACTTATAAACAGCAGAGAAGGTATAATTCAAATAGCAGAAGACTACTATAGAGAATTATACAAGGAGCGAGGGAACCAGCAGTGGGGAAGATGGTTTGCAAAGTAGCAACACATTCGACATACCCGATATTCTTCCTGATGAGGTAGAACATGCATTGAAGAAAATGAAGAATCGGAAAGCCCCGGGGGAAGATGAAGTTACTGTAGAGTTGTTAAAATTGGGAGGAAGAGACATAACACAAAAACTGGCAAGGCTCTTCACAAAGTGCATTAGAAAAGGTGTTATGCCTAAGCAGTGGAATAATGCAATCATAGTTTTGCTGCATAAGAAAGGAGATAAATCAGAAATTGGAAATTATAGACCAATTAGCTTGTTATCCCATATCTACAAGTTGTTCACAAGGGTCATTACTAACAGATTAGAAAGAATACTTGATGAGAATCAACCGAAAGAGCAAGCTGGCTTTAGGACAGGATTCTCAACTATGGATCACCTTCACGTAATATCACAGCTAATGGAGAAAGCAAATGAATATAAAACACCATTATGCCTGGCATTTGTGGATTATGAAAAGGCATTTGACTCCATACAGCATAAGGCAATGTTTCGGGCACTGGAAAGACAAGGCATAGATACTCCATATATTATGATTTTGAAGAAAATATATGAGAGTGCTACATCCTTTATTAGACTAGACAAAGACAGTAGCAAATTTAAAATCGAGAAAGGAGTTCGACAAGGAGACACAATATCTCCGAAGCTGTTTACTGCTGCCCTTGAGGAAGCTTTCAGAAGATTAGACTGGTCGCAGAAAGGAGTCAATGTGAACGGAGAGTACCTAAACCATTTACGATTTGCAGATGACATTGTGGTCATAAGCCACGATCCCAAAGAATTAGAGGAAAATCTTAATCAGTTATGCATAGTTAGTAAGGATTTTGGACTAAAGATGAATATGGCTAAAACAAAAGTAATGATGAACAAGTATGCCACGGAAAGGGAAATAATGATTGAAGGAGCAGTAATTGAAAAGGTGGAGTCATATACTTATCTGGGACAAGTTATTAGCTGTAATAATGATAAATGGCTGGAAGTCAAGAGAAGAATAAGTTTTGGATGGATAGCATTCAGGAAATATAGTTACATACTGAAGAGCAATATCCCAGTTTGTCTGAAACGTAAAATAATGAATCAATGTATACTCCCCACCATGACTTATGGAAGTGAAACTTGGGCACTCACCAAAAGAATGGAAGAGAAGCTGAGAACTACACAGCGAAGAATGGAACGAATCATATTGGGAATCAGACTGTTAGATAAGAAGAGAAACACATGGATTAGGCAGCAAACTCAAGTAAAGGACATTCTTATCAAAACTAAAGAACTAAAATGGTCTTGGGCAGGACACATAGCTCGAAGACATGATGACAGATGGACTAAGAAAATAACAGAATGGTACCCAAGAGGAGCTAGAAGAAAACCTGGAAGACAAAGGCGGAGATGGATAGATGAAATTCATGAGTTTTCGAGTAGTAAATGGATGGCCAGTGCTCAAAACAGAAGGAACTGGAAAGTTGCTGGAGAGGCCTTCATCCTGCAGTGGATTGAAAATGGCTGATGATGATGATGATGACAGAGTGAGCAGCTGTTTGGAAGAAAAGTAACGTCGAGAGCGAAAGAGAAAACCAAGTTTTTTAGATGTAGAGGAAGCAATATTTGTAATGTGCTTGTGCCAAGAAAGATTAGAAGTCAGGGTAATCTCCAAAAGAGATATATCATTTTTCCAAGAAATTGGAGTGCCACTAAAGGTAAGCATAGGAGCAGAAGAATCCTCTTTGCGAGATATAAGACAAGACTGAGTGTTAGAAGGATTCGAATCATCTAAGTTGTCTTTGCTCCACTGGAGAAATACCTGGAGATCGGAATTTAAGGAATTGGTATGGCAAAACTATGGATAGGATTTCCAGTCAATGGAAGAAGGTCATTAATATATAAGAGGAAAGAGTGGTGGAAAGATCTGAACCTTGGGGGATACCACCATTAGTGGGGAAGTTAGAAGACAGAGAGCCATCTACCATCACCCTCAGTGAGCGATCAGAGAGAAAACTGGATAACGAATTACAAAAAACAGTTGGAAAACCATACAGTTGCAAGTTTGTTTAGAAGACTTTTATGCCAAACATGATCGAAAGCCTTTGAGATGTCTATAGCAACTGCTTGTGGTCCACCGAACTTTTCCATTGAATTAGTCCATAAATGGGTAACATAAGCCAGAATAATAGCAGTGGATCGACACTGATGGAATCCATACCGGCGATCATTGATCAGACGAAAGGTTTCTAGGTAGTTTAAGAGTTGGCGGTTAATTGATTTCTCCATTACTTTAGAAAGAGTAGAAGTAATTGCAATGGGACGATAATTGGATGGGAGGGATTTGTCACCCTTTTCAAGATCCAGCCGGATATATCCCACTGGCTTCACTTCCTTGGATTTTATGTGTTTCTTAACTAATAGCATAACCCCTCCTCCCTTCCTATCCTGTCTATCCTTTCTGTAGACGTTGTACTCCCCAAATTCCAGTTCTGCATTCCTTATATCTGGGTGACACCACGTCTCTGATATCCCAACAATATCTGCCTTTGATGTTTACATGCGCCTGTTCTTTTTCTTAGCTACCCTAACACAACCTATGTGTTTACTTGTACCCCAATGATTCCCAGCAGTCTCTGAAATATCCTGCATCTTATTTTCCAGGCTGCGGCTCATTTCAATAGAAGCAGTGCAAGAATCACTTTCACCTCTGCCAGTGGCTACTGTTAATCTATTAGTCCTTGTATCCCCCCAATCTAGCAGTTTTCCGACCCACCTAACACGGCCTCGATAGCATCAGCGAACATTCTTGCACCCTTTCTATTTAAATGTATCCCATCCCTGTAGAAGAAGTCTCTCCTGTTAACAAGTACAGACCAGGCTGAAAAAAAAACTACCCCTTGAGCCTTGCACAATCTTTCCAGGGCCGAATTGATCGACAGGGCTCTCATCATATACTCCCTCCGTGTCTGGGCAGAATTGCAGACAATTCAAGAAAATATCCTACATCTGTCTTTCCTCAATTTGAATTTATGCCCTCTCAGGTGATTCTTCTGAGCAAGCGGAACAATTCCATCAGCATTGAGCATGCTCAAACCATTCAAGGCTTTATACACCTCTATCAGATCACCTCGCCGGTGCCTAGTCTCCAGACACTGTAATTTGCAAAACTTAAGCCTTTCTTCGTAAGAGCAACGCTTTGTTTCATTCATTAATCTTGTTGCCCTTCTCTGTACTCGTTCCAGCAGCTCTACATCCTTCTTGAAATGAGGCCTCCAGACCTGTATACAGTACTCAAGGTGTGGCCTGACCATTGCCTTATACAAGGGAATAATCACCTCCTTATCCCTTCTAGAAAAATTCCTGTATATCATTGCCAGGGCACCATGAGCTACTCTTGCTGCCCGTCTGCACTGCTCAGAGAACTTCATATCTGCCTGCACAATTACTCCCAGGTCCTGTTCGTTCTCTACCACTGTCAGTGTAGTACCACAGAGTTGATACGTTGTTCTGGAGTTGCTGTTTCTCATAGGTAGCATTTTACATTTGTCAATGTTAAACTTCATTTGCCACCTCTCAGCCCATCTGGCAGGTGGAAAATGAAGTTTAACTTAAGAATTATTATAATAAGAAGTATAACTTAAGAATTATTCGCTGGATGATTCCTTTCGCCTCAAAGGTGCTACTTGTGAATATGTCGTTTCCGATATTCCCTGTCAGAGACTTGGTAATTTGGAATCTTTCATCTTCTCTGGTTTAAAATTTCTTTACCTCATTGTGTCAAATTCATCTGATGTCTCTAACGTTGTCGCAACTCCACTAATCACTTCGGGCTCTTCGACTTCCCCTCTTTGTAATTTGACTTTCTCCAGTCCAACCTTCCTAACAGGTAATTTTCCTTTGTAATTTTAATGTTCACAACTCCAGCTGGCTTCCGTTTTCTAGTCACACCGACCCGGCTGCTCGGGATGCTGAGGCTTTAACAATTACTAATGACCTTGCAGAGATTGTTCATTTACCTACAAGAATACCAGCTAATCCTAACCATACAGCCAACACGCTTGATCTTTTTCACACAAACGATCCCTCTAAGTACACAGTCAAAGTGTGTGGTCCTTAAGGCACCTCAGATCACAACATGGTGATTTTCTCTTCTCCAATTGAGCCTTTATCTCATGGCTATTCCCAACCTCGTGTTGTTTGGCATTACAAGAATGCAAAATGGGATGACCTGCGAGACTTCTTTTCTTCTTTTTCTTGGTTGGATAACTGTTTCAAAACTTCTGATGTCACCATTTGCTCAGATCGTGTCAGTGAAATTATTCTTGTAGGAATGGAATCCTTTATTCTACATTCCACTTTAAAATCTCGTCCTTTATCTAAAACTTGGTGTTGCAATCAATGCGCTAAGAGTGTTCAAGAGAACGTTGCATATCGCATTTGGCTTGTATCCAATTCTTCAGTTTCATTTTCTTCCTACACCAAAGCTTGCCACAATTGTAAAGCAGTTATTAATCAGTCGAAACTAGATTTTGAACTAGATTCTTGCCCTAATGGTAGTCGAGCATTTTGGTCTCTTGCCAAAGCTGTTAGCCGCAGCTTTTGCCCATCTTTGCTCCCACCTCTGTCTAAACCAGATGGTTCTGTTGTCACTTCAGCCAAGGATAAAGCTGACCTGCTAGCATCCCATTTTTCTTCCAACTCATGTATTAATAATCTTGGTAAAACATCTCTCACCATTCCCAACACGCTGCATTCAATGTTTCCTGTGGTCTTCCGTCAAGAGAATGTCAGAAGGATTTTGATGAATCTTGATGCTAAGAAAGCTCCAGGTCCCGATGGGATTTCTCCACTTGTTCTCAAAACCTGTGCTTCTGAACTTACTCCTGTTCTTTGCAACCTTATTTTCACTTTTATTACTCAAAAGGTGTTTTCCTTCTGCTTAGAAATTTGCTCATATCCAGCCAGTTCCTAAAAAGGGAGACAAATCCCTACCATCCAATTATCGTACCATTGCAATTACTTCTACTCTTTCTAAAGTAATGGAGAAATCTTTTTTTTTTTCTCTTTTTTTTTTTTTTTTTTTTTTTTTTTTTTATGAAAACCCCAAACACGCCAGGTATTAGAACTTATAGTAATCGGTACCGTGCTTGGGTAGGAGGTTGGGAAACGAAAGAAGATATTTGTTGACATTAGACTTCACCTGCTGTAGACTGTAATTTTAGAAAAATACGTACGAACCAAGGTTGTTCCAGAAAATGGCAGTTGAATGAATAAACCAGGGAGATGAAAAGTTGGTTCTGTCAGTTTGAAGTTGGGGAGTAAATGGATGTTGACTGGTAGCGGCACGTGTTCGGACTGTTTTGAAAGAGAGAGAGCAGGAATTATAGAAGCCAATCCTGAAGAAAAGTGCCCACGGAAATATCTGTAGAAAATGCATCCAGCAGAAACAGTCCATCTATGAGACAGAGAGTGGAGGGGCTCTGTAAGAGAGGAGTCATTAATTAACCTAACTGCCCTCTTCTGAATGGAATCGAGAAGCCTAAGAGAGGTTTTGGGCGCTCCGCCCCAGATGTGGGGACAATATTCCATCGTAGGGCGGATTTGCGATTTGTACAGAGTAAACAGCTGTTTGGAAGAAAAGTAACGCCGAGAGCGAAAGCGAAAACCAAGTTTTTTAGCTGCAGAGGAAGCAATATTTGTAATGTGCTTGTGCCAAGAGAGATTAGAAGTCAGGGTAATCCCCAAAAGAGATATCTCAACATGCGTAGAAATCGCAGTGTCACCAAGAGAGATTAGAAGTCAGGGTAATCCCCAAAAGAGATATCTCAACATGCGTAGATATCGCAGTGTCACCAAAGATAAGCATAGAAGCAGAAGAATCGTTTTTGCGAGATATAAGACAAGACTGAGTTTCAAGACGGATTGAAATCAAATAAGTTGTCTTTGCCCCACTTGAGAATTACCTGAAGATCGGCATTTAAGGAATTGGTAGAGGATATTCGAGAAGTTGAAGCTGATTGAGCAGGGCAAGGTTTCTCAAAATGGAAAGTAGAATGCAATGTGCTATCGGCAAAACTACGGATAGGATTTCCAGTCAATGGAAAAAGATTATTAATATAAAACATGAAAAGAGTGGGGGAAAGAACTGAACCTTGGTGTATACCAGCATTAGTGCAGAAATTAGAAGACAAAGCCATATACCATCACCCTCCGTGAGCAAACAGAGAGAAAACAGGAAAACCAATTAGAAAAAAACAGTTGGCAAGCTATAAGATGGAAGCTTGTTTAGAAAACCTTATGCCAAACACAATCGAAAGCCCTTGAGATGTCAAGAGCAACGGCTTGTGTTTCACAGAAATTTTCTCAATCCCATTGACAATATTGCCAGTGGATCGACAGTGACGGAATCCATACTGGCGATCGTTGATGAGATGGAAGGTTTCTAGGTAGCTTAAGAGTTGGCGGTTAATTGATTTCTCCATTACTTTAGAAAGAGTAAAAGTAATTGCAATGGGTCGATGAACAGGACAGGCAAAGAACAGGGGTAAATTCAGGTGCACAGGTTTTGAGAAAAAAGTGAAGAAATACCATCAGGACCTGGAGCTTCCTTAGCACCACTCACTTCGACCGTTTACTTAGAATCGTTGTTTGTGAGAGAAAGATTAAGCATGTTGGTTGTATAGTTAGGTTGTCCGGTATTTTTGTAGGTAAATGAACAATCTGTGAAAGGACATTAGCAATTGGAAAAGCCTCAGCATCACGACCAGCTGGGTCTGTGTGACTTGAAAACGGAAGCCAGCTGGAGTTATGAACATTAAAATCACCAAGGAAAATTACCTCGCTGTTATGAAAGTCGGACTGGAGAAAGTCAAGTTGCAAAGAGAGGAAGTCAAAGAGCTCCAAGTGAACAGTGGATTTGGGAGAACGGTAGAGACAACAGATGAATTTGACACAATGAGGTAGAGAGATTTTAAGCCAGAGAAAATCGAAGAGAGGACATTCCAAATTACCTAGTCTCTGACAGGGAATATCGGAACGGACATATGCACAAGTACCACCTTTGCGGCGAAAGGAATCATACAGCGAATAATTTGGCAACTGAGATGAGCAGTAGTTGAATCAACCGATAACTGAGATTCTGTCAGAAAAAGTACATGAGGTTTTCCAGTGTGTAAGTGGAAATGGACATTATTGAGATTACAACTGGGACCACGCATGTTTGCAAAATGAACTAGGAAATGTTTGGGAGGTTTAGGTCTTGTCGCAGATTAAGTTTTCTCTATTAGTTTGGCTATTCATAGTGTATTCAATAGTGAGAAAAAGTGTGGACGGGACATGCTGTATGAAGTAATGAAATTTTTGGATATGGCGTTGACATGGTAAGAATATACCCAGGTCCTTGGCATAACGTGTCCTCGACAATTCTTTCCGCATACACACTACTCGGACTCCCTCCAGTCACTATCTGGCAGAGTAGAGGTAGCAAGATTATACAATAGCTGATCCGAAAGCTTCCTAGAGAGTTACCAATAGGTTCGGTCCTTGGTACTAACTAGCGGCCGGCCTGCGTACACCGTTTTAAAGCTGTCCCTTCAAAATGTAAGGAAGATTGGATCTCGCCATGATGTTCATCATAACCTCAAAAGTCATCAGTCATACTGCATGATGGAAGATATGGGGAAGGGTTGACTGGAACTTAGCTGTAAAGAGCAAACATGGGTTCCACCACTTCAAGCCTCCAATATGCAAAGTGGTGGTATTGCACCGGTTGATGTGAATCATCTACCACCTTGTATTGCCTGGTAACACAGAGGAGCGGCATTCGTCATGTGGTGTGGGCGCCACTCCTCTACCCCTTCTTATGTTGGTTCACACCTGGGTGGTCACCCACAGTACTTGTGCATGGAGGTTATACCCAAGATTACTAACAATCCCACCATCGTGAAGGTGCAAGTAGAGGATTTGGCTGTCACAGACCGTCCGGACTTCGCTGAAATTGGGTCCACTTGACTTGATTGTCACCCGAATATCAGTTCCATCTGCGTTTTAGACTCCCGGGTAGCGAGTATAGCTTGTCTGGCATATCTGAGCGAATGTCTGTGACAAATTCAAGGACCTAAGTCCTCGAGGTTGGCAGCAACAAGCATTGGATTAAGTTCCCTTTAAAAAACTACATATACAAACCCAATGTACTTTTTATTACAGAATCTCAGTTATCGGTTGATTCAACCACTACCCATCTCAGTTGTCTGAATTATTCACTGTATGATTGCTTTCGCTTCAAAGGTGGTACTTGTGCTTATGTCTGATATGTTCTGATATTTCCTGTAATTTGAAATCTTTACTTTTCGAATTCATCTTGCTTAAAATCTCTCTATCACATACTGTCAATTTCATTTGTTGCCTCTTTTGTTCTCCCAACTCCACTAATCACTTGGAAATGTTTGACACTTGACTTCCTCCAGTTCAACTTTCCTAACAGTGAAGTAATTTCCATTGGTGGTTTTAATGTTAACAATACCAGCTGGCTTACGTTTGCTAGTCACACGGTTCCAGCTGGTCGAGATGCTGAGGCTTTTGGATTTTCTAATGATTGTTCAAACAACACAGTTGATGTTTCTGTCAAAAACAACCCTTCTAAGTACACAGTCATGGTGAGTGGTCGTCTAGGCAACTTAGTTCACAACTTGGTGATGCTCTCTTCTCCAATGGAGCCTCTCTCTCTCTCATGGTCATTCCTAAATTCATTGTTTGGCATTACAATAATGCAAAATGGGATGATTTGTGAGATTTCCCTGGTCGGATTACTGTTTCAAAACTTCTGATGACATTTCCGTTTGCTCGGATTGTGTTAGTGAAATTATTCTTGTATGGGTGGAATCATTTATTCCACACCCCACCTTAAAATCCTTTCCTTTACTAAACCTTGAGTTTTCCCATAAATGTGCTAAGGTTGTTCAAGAGAAGAATGTTGCATATCGTCATGATTCCAAATCTCCAACTTCATTTTCTGCCTACACGAAAGCTCGAAACAATTGTAAAGCTTTATTAATCGGTCGAAACTAAATATCGAACAGATTAAGAGTAGTAAAAGAGCAAGAGCATGTCTCTTGCCAAAGCTATTGGGCACAAGTTTTGCCCATATCTGTTCCAACCTCTGTCAAAACCAGTTGGTTCTATTGCCAATTCAGCCAAGAATAAAGCTAACCTAGTAGCATCCTATTTTTCTTCCGATCGTGTATTAATCTTGGTAAATTACCTCTCACTATTCTCATTACAGTCGATTCGTAATAAAATTGCGGGTCCTGATGGTCTTTCTCCACTTGTTCTCAAAACCTGTGCTGAACTTACTCCTCTTTTGTGTCGCCTTTTTTTCACTTTCTTATTCAAAAGGTGTTTTTGCTTTTCCTCGGAAATTTGCTCATATCCGACTGGCTTCACTTCCTTGGATTTTATGTGTTTCTTAACTAATAGCATAACCCCTCCTCCCTTCCTATCCTGTCTATCCTTTCTGTAGACGTTGTACTCCCCAAATTCCAGTTCTGCATTCCTTATATCTGTGTGACACCACGTCTCTGATATCCCAACAATATCTGCCTTTGATGTTTTGAGCAATACCTCAAATTCATCAAATTTATTTACTAAACTCCTAGCATTGGTGTACACGCAAGTATACATGCACCTGGTTCTATTCTTAGCTACCCTAACACAACCCATGTGTTTATTTGTACCGCAATGACTCCCAGCAGTCTCTGAAATATCCTGCATCTTATTTTTCAGGCTGCGGCTCATTCCAATAGAAGCAGTGCAAGAATCACTTTCACCTCTGCCAGTGGCTACTGTTAATCTATTAGTCCTTGTATCCCTCCAATCTAGCAGTTTTCCGACCCACCTAACACTGCCTTGATAGCATCAGCGAACATTCTTGCACCCTTTCTATTTAAGTGTATCCCATCCCTGTAGAAGCAGTCTCTCCTGTTAACAAGTATAGACCAGGCTGAAAAAAATTTTCTACCCCTTCAGCCTTGCACAATCTTTCCAGGGCCGAATTGATCGACAGGGCTCTCATCATATACTCCCTCCTATCGTGTCTGGGCAGAATTGCAGACACTTTCAAATTCAACCCTAATTCACGGCTTGTTTTCAACAGTGACCTGTACTTGTTAAGTAATTCCACCGGTCTCCTACTCTTAATATCATTTGTGCCAACGTGTACAACTATATCACCTTTTGTGCCCTTAAAAGATGATATCCGCTCTACAACGTCATCAACCTTTGCCCCTGGCAGATATACCCTGGTCCTGTTCCACCTATCCTTTTTACAAAGTATGTTTCCCGTTTCCCTGACAATAGAGTCACCAACAACTACTAGTTCCTTTGGGACCAGCGCATTCTGCCTTGGGGGCTGCCGCTGTGTTGCGTGATGACCAAGTGCAAGCTCTGGCATTGGTGTGAGCAACTGAGAGCTTGATGGGCACCTCACTTTTAATCCTTCGAGGGCATCCACCCTGTCCTATAAGTTTAAGGCTCAGCTGGACAGTATTTCGAACGAACAGAGAGGTGAAGTGGAAGTGGTTTTTTTTTTTTTTTTGGCTGATGCTGCATAAGCTTGCTTTCTTGCATCAAATGCCTCTACTAATGCTAATGCTAATGATAGATGTGCGGAAATTTGCCTTTCGCCAGCGGGTAGTTGGTTGGTGGAACAGACTTCCATCCCTTGTTGTGGAAATTGATAAATTTAAGGCTCAGCTGAACAGGTATTTCGAACGAACGGACGGGTGAAATTGAAGTGTTTTTTTTTTTTTTTTTTTTTTTGGCTGATGCTGCATAAGCTTGCTTTCTTGCATCATATGCCTCTACTAATGCAATGCTAATACAAATGTTAATTTGGGCAACTGATATGATCAGTAGTTGAATCAACCAATAACTGAGATTCTGTCAGAAAAATTACATGGGGTATGGCAGACTGCAAGTGGAAATGGACGTCGGTGAGATTACAATTGAGACCACGTATATTTCTGAAATGAACTAGGAAGTGTTTGGGAGGTTTAGGTCTTTTTGCAGATAAGCTTAGTCTATTAGTTTGACAAATCATGGTGTATTCATTAGTAAGAAAAAAGTGGGGGGACATGCTCTTTGAAGTAATGAAATTTTTGGATATGGCGTACATATGGTAAGAATATACCCAAATTCTTGACATAACGTGACCTCGACAATGTCCCCCACATACACACTACTCGGGCTCCCTCCAGTCAATATCTCGCAGAGTAGCAAGATTATACACTAGCTGATCCGGAAGCCTATTAAAGAGTTACCAATAGGTTCAGTCCGGTGTACTAACTAGCGGCCGGCCTGCGAACACCGTGTTAGAGGTCTACCCTCGAAATGTAAGGAAGATTGGATCTCGCCTCAAAATTCATCATAGTGTTTTTTTTTTTTTTTTAGCTCTGGACACTAAACATGGGTTCCACCACTTCAACCCGCCAATAAGCAAAGTGTTGGCATTGCACCGGTTGATGAGAGTCATCTACCACTGAACCGCAAATCTTAAACGACCTAGAAACCTTCCGCCTGATCAACAATCACCAGTATGAATTCTGTCATTGTCGATTGGCTGGTGACTTATGTTACCCTTTTATGGACAAATTCAATGGAAAAGTTTGGCGAAACACAAGCAGTTGCTCTTGACATCTCAAAGGCTTTCGATCGTGTCTGGCATAAAGGTCTTCTAACAAGCTTCCACCTTAAGGTTGGCCAACTATTTTTTGTAATTGGTGATCCAGTTTTCTCTCTGATCGCTCACTGAGGGTGATGGTAGATGGCTCTGTCTTCTAACTTCTCCACTAATGCTGGTGTACCTCAAGGTTCAGTTCTTTCCCCTCCTCTTTTTATGTTTTATATTAATAATCTTTTTCCATTGACTGGAAATCCTATCGTAGTTTTGCCGATGATAGCACATTGCATTCTACTTTCCATTTTGAGAAACCTTGCCCTGCTCAATCAGCTTCAACTTCTCGAATATCCTCTACCAATTCCTTAAATGCTGATCTCCAGGTAATTCTCCAGTGGGGCAAAGGCAACCTAGTTGATTTCAATCCTTCTAAAACTCAGTCTTGTCTTATATCTTACAAAAAGGATTCTTCTGCTCCTATGCTTATCTTTGGTGACACTCCGATTTCTAGGCAAGATGATATATCTCTTTTGGGGATTACCCTGACTTCTAATCTCTCTTGGCACAAGCACATCCTTCCATCCCTTGTAGTGGAGGTTGATAGCCTAAATACGTTTAAGGCTCAGCTGGACAGGTATTTTGAACGAACAGAGGGGTGAAGTGGAAGTGGTTTTTTTTTTTTTTTTTTTTTTTGGCTGATGCTGAATAAGCTTGCTTTCTTGCATCAAATGCCTCTACTAATGCTAATGCTAATGCTAACATTACAAATATTGCTTCCTCTGCATCAAAAAATCTTGGTTTTCTCTTTCGCTCTTACTTTTCTTCCAAACAGCTGTTTATTCTGTACAAATTCCAAATCCACCCTACCATGGAATATTGTTACCTCATCTGGGGCGGTGCCCCCAAAACCACTCTCAGGCTTCTAGATTCCTTTCACAAGAGGATAATTAGGTTAATTAATGATTCCTCTCTAACAGAGACTTTCCATTTGCCCCATGGACATACTGTTTCTGCTGGATGCATTTTCTACAGATACTTCCATGGGCACTGTTCTTCTGAATTTGTTTCTATTATTTCGGCTCTCTCTCTTTCAAAACAGTCCGAACACCTGCCGCCACCAGTCAACATCCATTTACCCTCGAACCTCAAACTCACAGAACCAACTTTTCATCTCCCTGGTTTATTCATTGAACTGCCGTTTTCTGGAACAGCCTTCTTTCATAGATATTTCCTGAAAATTGCAGTCTATAGAAGTTCAAGTCTAATGTCAACAAATATCTTCTTTTGTCTTCTCAACCTCCAACCCAAGCACTGTACCAAATACTATAGGTTCTAACACCTCTCGTGTTTAGGGTTTTTTTTTTTTTTGGCTGATGCTGCATAAGCTTGCTTTCTTGCATCAAATGCCTCTACTAATGCTAATGCTAAAAATGCTAATGTTTTCATAAAAAACCGGCAAAATAAAGCCGTCTTAAGGGAGAAAAATATAATACAGAAAAACATTTATCTAACTGTATTAGCCTTAGCAAGGGCACATGATGCAAGAAAGCAAGTACTTATATATAGCATAACCCAAAAAAAAAAAAAAAAACCACACGCACACCCCTTCTCATATCACCCATCCGCCCGCTTCAAATGTTCGTCTAGTTCTGCCCTAAATTTGTTCAAGCTATCAACTTCTAAGACAGATGGACGTTTGTTCCAGCAATCAACCACCCGCTTCCTAAAGGCAAACTTCTGCACATTTATCCTACAACCGTCTTTCTTCCATTTGCATTTATGCCCTCAGTTGATTATTCTGAGCAAGAGAAATAGTCCCATCAGCATTGAGTATACTCAAACCATTCAAGACTTTATACACCTGAATCAGATCACCTGGAAGATGCCTAGTCTCCACTGCAATTTGCAAAAATTTAGCCTTTCTTCGAAAGAGCAACCCTTTGTTCCAATCACTAATGTTGTTGCCCTTTTCTGAACTCGCTCCAGCAACTTTACTTCTTAAAATGAGGCCTCCAAACCTGTACACAGTATTCAAGGGTTGGCCTGATCAATGCCTTATACAAGGGGATAATCATCTCCTTATCCCTGCTAGAAATATTCCTCTACATAATTGAAAGGACACCATGAGCTACTCTTTGTAGACCGTCTGCACTGCTCAGAGAACTTCATATGTGCCTGCAAATTACCACCAAGTCCATTTCATTCTACCCTGACTGTAGTGCCACATAATGGATACGTTATTCTGGGGTTACTGCTTCCCATATGCAGTACTTTACATTTGTCAATAGTAAATTTCAATTGCCATCTCTCAGCCCATCTGCTCACTTTTTCTAGATCCTCTTGCAATAGCGAACTGACACTAGTGTCATTAACAACCTTGCTGACTTCATTTCGTCTGGAAACTTGGACATTAAGCCTGATATACCATCATCAATATCATTAATGAATACAGAACACAACAGTGGAGCCAATCCTGAACCCTGGGAGACTCCGCTAATAACATTAGTCCACGAAAAGCAGTGTCCATTGATTGTCACTCTCTGTCCTCACCCACTCAACCGTCCCTTTATCCATAGCAGCAATTTGCCTCCAATGTCACATTGCTCCAATTTGTGCAGCTGTCTTCTATGCGCAACAGAATCAAAAGCCTTTTTAAGATCCAAATATATGATGTCAAAATTATTCTTTGCATCCAGTTCCTTTGCGATTACATCATAGTATCGAATCAAATTGGTCAGACAAGACTTCCCCTTAATAAAGCCATGCTGTGTCCGACCTATAACCGAAGTCTTGTCTTGGTGATCCTGCAATGCATCTTTAAGCAGTGCCTCCATTAACTTCCCTGAAACAAAAGGTAAACTAACAGGTCTTTAATTGCCTATCTCCCTTTGTCCTCCTTTGTGCATGGGGGTCACATGTGCACATCTTCACTCCATGGATACCTCCCCTGAGTCTAAGGAAGCTCTCATAATTATGGCTAAGAGTTTGCTTACTTCCTTTGCTGCCTCCTTTAATATAACTGGATAGATTCCATCCACCCCAGGTGCCTTTCCTATGTTTATCTTCAACAATTTCTCCTCCACTTTCCTCTCAGTTATTACAAGATTATCTAGCTTACTGCCAGAGTTGAATAAACCTCTGGCATTCCCCTCCCCTCCCTGAATAACTCATGTGTGAATGTAGATGCAGAATATTCATTTAGTTTGTTAGCCTCCTGAGCAGGATCATCAACAGTTGAACCATCGATATCAAGTGGACCCAATCTGATTCATCCCCTTCTGTCTAGAGTTTACATAAGTAACGAACTCTTTGCTGTTTTTCTTTGCATCCTTTTCCAAAGATTTCTTGTAATCTGCCTTTCCCTGCCTAACCTCCTTTGTTTATTTGGTTTTTGAGGCATTAGCAACTAAGGCCATATTGCTAAACGCGGATATGCGGTGGTCATTCCCTGACCTTTCCGCATCCTCCGTATTTGGTGGGCATGGGCTCGAACTCCAGTCTAATCAACAAGCGTGTGCTACGCACTGCTGCTCCTGGCCACCTTGCTACGGAGTCACTACCTTCTTTGGGACTTGATTACAGACCAGCTTATATTTAACATAGGCTTTTGTGTTCCCTCTTAATTTATATGCATCCCATGCATTTTCCTTCTGTGACATGTCTAATTAGGTCATCTGACATTTAGGTCTAAATCCTTTCTATTGGTATTTCTCAGTTGGTATGAAAAGCCTAGTAGCTTCCAAGGTTATTTCTTTGAATTTGCTGTTGGTAACGTTATCAGTTGGTCCCACCGTATAGAAATTTAAATACTGTCTCAAACCACAGTAGTCACCTTTACGAAAGCAAAAACCCTTCCCTTTATCCCTAATGGTAGACTATGTATAAATATAGTGCAAATGCATCAGAAAATGTATCAGAATTTGCACTATGTATAAATATAGTGCAAATGCATCAGAAAATCACTACTGATAATCAGATCAAGAGTAATACTCCCTCTATTTGCCTCCCAAACATGCTGTTGTAGAAAACAATCATCTAATAAATATACAAACGCCTTGCTAGTGTGTGAGTGACCAGTCCAAAAATTCCAGTTAATCTCTGGGGAATTAAAAATCCCATCATAAGACACTGATTTACTCGCCCTCTATTTCTCTGCACATTTGCTTTTTTTTTTTTTTTTTTTTTAAGTAAACCCCAAACACAAGAGGTATTAGAACCTATAGTACTTAGTACCCTGCTTCGGTTGGAGGTTGAGAAGACGAAACAAGATATTTGTTGACATTGGACTTGAACTTCTGTAGACTGTAATTTTCAGGAAATACGTATGAAGGTAGTTCCAGAAAACGGCAGTTGAATGAATAAACGTGGAAGATGAAAAGTTGGTTCTGTGAATTTGGAGTTGGACAGTAAATAGATGTTGGCTGGTGGTGGCACGTGTTCCGACTATTTTGAAAGAGAGAGCAGGAATTATAGAAGCCAATTCAGAAAAACAGTGCCCATGGAAGTATCTGTAGAAAAGGCATGCAGCAGAAACAGTACGTCTATGAGACAGCGAGTGGAGAAACTTTGTTAAAGATGAATCATTAATTAACCTAACTGCCCTCTTCTGAATGGAATCGAGAAACCTGAGAGAGGTTTTGGGGGCACCACCCCAGATGTGGGAACAATGTTCCATGGCAGGGCGGATTTGCGATTTAAAAAAGAGTGAGCAGCTGTTTGGAAGAAAAGTAACGACGAGAGCGAAAGAGAAAACCAAGTTTTTTTAGATGCAGAGGAAGCAATATTTGTAATGTGCTTGTGCCAAGAGAGATTAGAAGTCAGGGTATTCCCCAAAAGAGATATATCATTTTGCCTAGAAATCGGAGTGTCACTAAAGTTAAGCATAGGTGCAGAAGAATCCTTTTTGCGAGATATAAGACAAGATTGAGTTTTAGAAGGGTTGAAATCAACTAAGTTGTCTTTGCCCCACTGCAGAATTACCTGGAGATCAGAATTTAAGGAATTGGTAGCAGATTTTCAAGAAGTTGAAGCTGATTCAGCAGGAAAAGGTTTCTCAAAATGGAAAGTGGAATGCAATGTGCTATCATCGGCAAAACTGTGGATAGGATTTCCAGTCAATGGAAGAAGGTCATTAATATACAAGAGGAAAAGAGTGGGGGAAAGAACTGAACGTTGGGGGACACCGGCATTAGTGGAGAAGTTAGAAGACAGAGAGCTATCTACCATCACCCTCAGTGAGCGATCAGAGAGAAAACTGGATAACCAATTACTAAAAACAGTTGGGAAACCATAAGATGGAAGCGTGTTTAGAAGACCTTTAGGCCAAACACGATCGATAGCCTTTGAGATGTCAAGAGCAACTACTTGTGTTTCACCGAACCTTTCCATTGAATTTGTCCCTAAATGGGTAACATAAGCCAGAATATCACAAGTGGATCGACACTGACGGAATCCATATTGGCGATCGTTGATCAGACGGAAGGTTTCAAGGTAGTTTAAGAGTTGGCGGTTAATTGATTTCTCCATTACTTTAGAAAGAGTAGAAGTAATTGCAATGGGACGATAATTGGATGGGAGGGATTTGTCACCCTTTTTAGGAACTGGCTGGATATAAGCAAATTTCCAAGCAGAAGAAAAAACACCTTTGGAATAAGAAAGTGAAAAAAGGTGGCAAAGAACAGGAGTAAGTTCAGGAGCACAGGTTTTGAGAACAAGTGGAGAAATACCATCGGGACCTGGAGCTTTCTTAGCATCAAGATTCGTCAAAATCCTTCTGACATCCTTTCGACGGAAGACCACAGGGGGCATTGAATGTTGCATGTTGGGAATTGTTTTACCAAGATCATTAATACATGAGTTAAGAAAAATGGGATGCTAGCAGGTCAGCTTTATCCTTGGCTGAAGTGTCAACAGAACCATCTGGTTTGTACAGAGGTGGGAGCAGAGATGGGCAAAAGTTGCGGCCAATATCTTTGGCAAGAGACCAGAATGCTCGGCTACCATTAGGGCAAAAAGCAAGTTTCTACTCTTATCCTGTTCAAGCTCTAGTTTTGATTGATTAATAACTGCTTTACAATTGTTGCGAGCTTTGGTGTAGGCAGAAAATGAAACTGAATTAGAAACAAGCCAATTACGATATGCAACATTCTTCTCTTGAATAGCCTTAGCACATTTATTGGAAAACCAAGGTATAGATAAAAGACGAGATTTTAAAGTGGTGTGGGACAAAGGATTCCATTCCTGCAAGAATAAATTCAGACACGCTCTGAGCAAACGTTGACATCAGAAGTTTTGAAACAGTAATCTGACCAAGGGAAAGAAGAAAAGAAGTCTCAGAGGTCATCCCATTTTGCATTCTTGTAACCCCAAACAACAGGAGGTTCGGAATAGCCATGAGATAAAGGTTCCATTGGAGAAGAGACAATCACCAAGTGCCTAAAGGACCTCTTACTTCGACCGCGTACGTAGAAATGTTGTTTGTGAGAAAAAGATCAAGTGTATTGGCTGTATCATTAGGATTGTCTGGTATTCTTGTAGGTAAATGAACAATCTGTGCAAGGTCATTAGTAATTGCAAAGGCCTCAGCATCACAACCAGCTGGGTCAATGTGACTAGAAAACAGAAACCAGCTGGAGTTGTGAACATTAAAATCACCAAGGATAATTACCTCAATGTTGGGAAAGTCGGACTGGAGAAAATCAAGTTGCAAAGAGAGGAAGTCAAAGAGCTCCAAGTGAACAGTGGCTTTGGGAGAACGGTAGAGACAACAGATGAATTTGACACGAGGTAGAGAGATTTTAAGCCAGAGAAAATCGAAGAGAGGAGATTCGAAATTGCCAAGTCTCTGACAGGGAATATCAGAACGGACATATGCACAAGTACCACCTTTTGAGGCGAAAGGAAACATACAGCGAATAATTTGGGCATCTGAGATGAGCAGTAGTTGAATCAACCGATAACTGAGATTGTCAGAAAATGTATATGGGGTTGGGCAGACTGCAAGTGGAAATGGACATCGTTGAGATTAGAATTGAGACCACGTATATTTGTGAAATGAATTAGGAAGTCCTTGGGAGGTTTAGATCTTTTCGCAGATAAGCTTGCTCTATTAGTTTGACAATCCATTGTGTATTCAATAACAAGAAAAAGTGGGTGGGACATGCTGTATGAAGTAATGAAATTTTTGGATATGGCGTACACGTGGTAAGAATATACCCAGATCCTTGACATAACGTGGCCTCAACAATGCTCCCCGCATACACACTACTCGGACTCCTTCCAGTCACTATCTAGCAGAGTAGAGGTAGCAAGATTATACACTAGCTGATCCGGAAGCCTCCTAGAGTTACCAATAGGTTCGGTCCGGTGTACTAACTAGCGGCCGGCCTGCGAACACCGTTTTAGAGCTGTACCCTCGAAATGTAAAGAATATTGGATCATTATACTCATCAGGCCTAAAACACACACCTACTCTCATTTTTCCTTTTGCACTGCTGGTGTCACACTAAACGGACTGAACATTGCATTGTCGTGCGTCCACCATCAATTGGACGCACTTCCTTAGATTTTGTTTCTTCAGTAACAGCATAACCCGTCTTCCCTTCCTGTACTGTCTATCCTTTCTGTACATGTACTCCCCAACTTCCAATTCTGTACTGTTTTGTCTATGTGACACCACGTCTCTGATATCCCAACGATATCTGCTTTTGATGTCTTGACTAGCATTTCAAGCTCATCAAATTTATTAACTATACTACTAGCACTGATGTACATGCAAGTATATTGTATTGAATGTATTTAACTGTCGAAGGGTGGCACCCGGGCATACATCTCCACCAATTTATCATATAATACCATGTTCTCATAATGGCCTGTTAGTGTAAGTGTGCATACATGTGTGTGTAATGTGTTATAAGTGAAACAGGCTACTCTGCCACCAGTGATAGTCCATTGGGCAATTACCACCTGGTGCCCATCCCTGGCACGAGGAGTTAAGCCTGGGTCTACTAACTCTGGCGGTGCATATATCACCTAAATCCCGCACCCACCAGTAAGGGTGCAAGACTGGTGGGTGCCCGCAGTCCCGCTCCTGGGGTACCCACACCCAAGAGCCAGCAAAAAAAAAAAAAACCATGCACCAACTAGGAGAATACTTCTTACTAGTGAGTGCAACAATCCTCATGGTCATTCCACAAAGCCTCCAAAAAAAACATTTTCTCCCCGCCTTCAAGACAGAATGCCTATCCATTCAGAGAAGGAGAGGAAAAAAAAGAAAAAAGTACAGGTCTTTAGTCAGTATTAGTAACCACAGATATACTCCTTTTATTAAATGTCAACCTGCAAAACCGTTGAAATTCTAGAAAATTCCTTTCATTAGACAGCCAAATTAATTCAGAACCCCTAATAAAATTAGGTACCAAATTAAAAACGTCTAATCTAAATTCATCATACAAATTGAATTCATATAAGATATGATCCCATGTTTCCAACCTTCCACAAACACAGTAAGGACCTTCCACTAAACCAAACTGATGCAACTTACTTTTTAAGGAACCATGTCCCGTAATCAAATATGAGCATTCCATACTTGGATAAAACCAGCAATGCAATTTGTTATTAAAATTAAATTCGACACTAGGTATAAATAAATAAGTTACTCTACCAGTACTACTGGAATCCCAACGGTCCTGCCATAATTTAATTAATTTCACCAAAATTTCTTTCTTCTGTTTGCTGATTGCAGAAGAAACTTCATTAGTAATCCCCATAAATGTAATTTGTATTCCTTTACGTATAAAATAACAAAAAGCTCTATACACGACTGCTAAATCCAAAGGCAATACCTCCGCAATCACCTGTAGAGCATTAGTCGAAACGGTCTTACAAACACATAAAATAGTTAACAACATTATTCTTTGTATTGATAATAGTTTTTGTTTAAATTTTACATTGACAGTATGAACATACCAAATTGATGCAGCATACGACACAATCGGAATAAAAATAACTTTATAATATAGATACAAAATGCGTTTACCTAATCCCCAATCTTTTTCTGGTAACCCTAACTATAGAAGCAGTGTAATTTTTTATTTTCCTACTTAAATAATTCGGATATCATCATTCTTCCCTTTCTTGGTGATTCCTTTCTACTTCCGACTCTCTCTCTCTCACAGGGTAACTCGGGAATTTTTTTTTGGCTGGTGCGGCATAAGCCTCAGGCTTCCTTGCACCATGTGGCTAATAATAATAATAATAATAATAATAATAATAAATGTTGTGAAAATAATAACTTATCATCCAAGATAAGAACTAAATATTTTACCTGGGAAACAAGAGGAATTTGTTTACTGTTTACTAATAATCAAGGTGGTCTGTTGTAGTCTAAATTTCCTTTTAATAACATCATGACAGTTTCAGTAGATGAAATTTTTAGTTTATTTAATGTAGCCCAATCAGTCAAATCCTGAACAATAACATCCATTCTAGTTTCTAATACTGCTCTAGATCTTCCTGTCATGCACAAAAACCAAATCATCAGCATAAGCCACCTTATAACAATTAGGGATTGTTCTATTGAACCACTGATTTAAGACCAGATTCCATAAAATAGGACCCAACACAGATCCCTGTGGACAACCGCAATCAATAATTCTATTAAATGTTAGATGTTGGGATCTTATAATAATCTGCCTATCCATTAAATGACTTTTAATAATTTGGTATAACAAATCGGGACAATTTAATTCTCTTAATGAAAAAAGAAAACTTTGATACCATACAGTATTAAATGCTCCTTCGAAATCTATAAATAAAGCTAACACATATTTCTCACCAGAATTTACACTAAAATTAATTAATTGCATAGAGCATCCTCTGTTGAACTATTTCTCTTAAAACCATACTGATATTTAAAATGAAGATTTTCTTTGTTGAACAATTTCTCTAGTCTTAACAACAACAATCTTTCCGATATTTTGCCCTAATTTGCTAACAAAGAAATGGATCTATAACTCCTAGTCAACAATTTGCCAGGTTTTTGTAATAATTTTAACAGAGCAATTTTCCAAAATTCTGGAAAAACTCCTTTCAATAAACACTTATTATACATATTAACCATTATTTCTGGACACAACTCAAACTTTTTTAACTTACATGGTGTTTTATTATCCCTAACCTTAGAGCATACAAATTTCACTTCATCAATATTAAACAATTCCATCTCAGATGATCCAGTATATTGTTGATTCCCCTGTCTAATTTGTTGCTGCTGCTGTAATCTTCCCCACAATTGTCATTCAGAAATAAAGTGCTAGTAATAGTAGCAATTGTAGAGTACCAATCAGTAGACTCGGTATCATTTGAATACACAGTATTAATTATTAACATTCAACTTGTTTCTGGTTAACTTAAACAACAATCCCCATGGCTCACTATTTCCAGTAGTACAAACCAATTCTTTCCATGCATTAAATTTGTGTTGCCTTATGATGTTCTCTCCTCTTAATTTTATACATTTCTTTATAGCTTAATGCTTCATTATTACTCCTACCCCTAACCCTCTGAAAAAGCTTCCTCATTCTAAACACTTCCCTCCTTAATACTGATAGCTCCAAAGACCACCAAGGTACTTTATAACCTCTCTGTTTTCTTCTCTTAGCAGCCAAATTTAAAGCATTAAAAATAGAAGATTGAACAAAAAATGCCTATTCAGAAGCAGTTAATGAATTTAAATTGTCCCTAGTATAAATTGAAAAACTATCTAACACAGCACCTTTAAATTTATCCCACTTAATATTCTTATAATTAAATCTCAAAGTATCATCTGTTGATATATCTGTATTGCTAGTTTCTGATAAATTTATAATTATTACAATAGCTCTGTGATCACTGTTAGTCATATTTGTAACAACATCCCAAGAACTGACTCTTCTATTTAATTGATTATTTACTAAGGTGATATCAATATTGGAAACACCATGAATGTTATCAAAAGTATATGGTTTAAAAGGTTCATTCAAAACACTTAAATTATGACAAAAAATGAATTCCTCTAATTGAACACCTCTATAATCAACCATATCACTATACCACAAATGTGATTCTGCATTAGCATCCATTGCTAAAATAAGATTAATAGAAGCTACAAAATTCATTACATTTTCTAAGTATTGCACTGAAATATCAATATTAAATGAAGGTGGACAGTATAGAGATACCAAATAGAATATCACATTAGTTGAAACATGAATACAAGTAGCATTGACTAGCATTTCTAGCTCATCAAATTTATCAACTATACTCCTAGCATTGGTGTACATGCAAGTATACATGCACCTGTTTCTACTCATAGTTACCCTAACACAGCCCATGTATTTAGTTGTTTCACTTTTACTCCCAGCAGTCCTGGAAATCGCCATTGCCTTGCTTTCCAGCCTGCTGCTCCATTGCATTTCAATTGAAGCAGTGCAAGAATCACTTTGCCAGCAGCTACTGTTAATTTATTATATCTATTAACACTTAATTACTGCATGCCAAAGCTTTCCAGTATGTAGGGCGTGTTAATGCTAGAGCCAAACCGGCCATGGTCGGGCCTCACATGAAGAGGGGCCTCATTTTCAGTGTTTTTCCAAATTTTCTAAATTAAATTAGTGATAAAAATTTTTAACAATAATAAACCAAGAAAACGTGTAATATAAAATCATTTTTAAATTTAACTTGTTAAGTGTTTAAATTTTATTTTTATACGTTTTTATTGTACAATAAATAAGTTAAAATGTATATTAAAACTGTTTTATTACTTTATTTTTCAAGTAAAAAAACAAAACATTTTTGACCCCTTTTAGTTTACATTTTTATCAAGGAATTATTATTCACAATAATAATAATACACCAATGAGCCAAAAGATTACGACCAGTGAGTTGTTATGCAAATCAAAGCAACTGCAAGTGAACTATGGTGCGTGCGCAGTTCGGGATACAGTAAAAAAAAAAAATGAGCTCCGTTAATCAATGTTAGTCTTGTTCTTCAGATGGGAAAGGCAGTGGACTTAAGTGAGTTTGACAAAGGCCAAACTGTAATGGTGACGACTGGGTCAGAGCATATCCAAAACGGCACTGCTGGTGGGATGCTCACAGTCAGCCGTGGTTAGTACCTGCCGAAAGTGGTCCGAGAAGGGGGAACCCTCGAACCGCCGGTGAGATGTTGGACCACGGCTCATCGATGCTTGAGGTGAGCGAAGGCTCTCTTGGATGGCACTTGGCAACACAAGGGTGACTGTGGCACAACTAGCTGGTAATTGGAATAATGGTGACGGGAGAAATGTCATAACACAGTGCATCGAACCCTTCTGAAAATGGGGCTGCGTAGTCGCAGGCCACTCCAAGTGCCCATGCTAACCACGGTTCACTGGCGACAGCACCTACATTGGGCACGGGGGCATCAAAACTGGACCTTGAGTAATTGGAAACTCATCTGGTCCAAGAATCACGTGTCCTGTTGCATTGTGTGGACGGACGGGTACGTGTGCGTCATTTACCTGGGGAAGTGACGGCACCTGGATGCACCATAGGATGAAAACAAGCTGGTGGCAGCGGTGTCATGCTTTGGGCAATGTTCTGCTGGGATATCCTTGGTCAAGTCATCCATGTGCCGGGCACTCTGACGTCTACCACCAACCTAAACATCATTGCTGAACAGGCGCGCAGGTGCATAAGTACACGTGCCTTGAGTGACTGGGGTTCAAGCCCGTGACTGCTGAATACGGTGCTGTTTCTTGTATTCTGTCTACCTTGTGAACTCCTCTGACCGTTTGGTCGTCCCGCCGTATAAACAGAAAATTTAAATTTATTTATTTACATCCTTTCCTGGCAACAGTCATCCCCTCTGGCAGTGCCATCTTTCAGCAGAATAATGCACCATGCCACACCGCATGGTGCATCATGGATTGTTTGAGACTGGTTCACGGAACACGAGGAAGATTTCCAGGTATTGCCCGGGTCTCCAAATTTCCCAGACATCAATCCCATTGAGCATCTGTGGTTTATGTTGGAACAACTCTGATCTGCAGCGTCTCACCCACAGACCTTACAGGATTTAAAGGATCTGCTGGTTATGTGTTGGTTGTTGGTACCAGATACCACAAGACACATTTAGAAATATTGTGGCATCCGTGCCTTACTGGGTACGAGCTGTTTTGGCTGCACGCGGAGGACCAGAATCATTAAGTAGGTGGTCATAATGTTTTGGCTCATCAGTGTATATAATAATAATAATATAAAAACCTATGCAGTATTTGTATGTATATGTGTAATATACATATATATACAGGAAACCCCTGACTTACGTAATACTCAACTTGCAGAAATTCGAGTTTACATAAGTTTTTGCCGGCTGGTGCAAATTTAAAAAAAATCGTGGAAACGTATTTTGCATCCCGTCGGAATAAATGGCGCTATCGCGAAAATATCCTAATGTGAACCCAATTGTGTTTTTTTTTTTCTTGTAATTTGTTCCAAGTCTTTGGAAGTTAAATTTTGCTATATTACTAAGCTATTTATCTCTCTAAAAGGTCACATTTATAATGGAAATTGCACTACCCTTTCATCGTTACCATATGTTCCCATTTTATAAGAATCAATTTTGAACATCTTTGTGATATTTTTCTAAAGCACCTTTCTGGAGGTCACAGGCATAAAATGATAAAAACATTTGCACTTTCAGATTTATTAGGCTTTTCTGTTAGTGCATCTAATTATAAGCAGGTAGTAAACTCGATCTTAGTGTATTGCCATAATACCGATAACTCCAAATGTGTGGGTTTTTACGCTATTATGGTCAAATGTTCCCCTTCACTGAAATCTTCAATCATATAAAAAACAAATTTTCAGAAATTTCTCTTCATTCCTATTTACGTATTACAATGATGAAGGAAAAGCAACCAACAAAAAGTGCAATTGGTAGTAGTGCCAGGAAACGAAACAAAATTCATTTAGAAATGAAGTTAAAAATGATTAAGTACGAGGCAGGACAAAGTTTGTCATCTATTGCAAGGGAATTAGGTCTCGCTGCTTCAACAGTGAATACTATTTTAAAGGACAGTGCATGTATAAAAGAACATGTCAAAGGATCAGCGCACTTAAGATGAACAGTGATCACAAAACAGCATTCAGGTGCTATGTCGAAGATGGAACAGCTGTTAATAATATGGATGGAAAATCAGATTGAGAAGTGAGTGCCCCTGCGTCTAATGACCATTCAAGAAAAAGCAACAAGTGTTTATAAAGATATTAAGGATAAGTACGGTGAACCCCAACCCAAGTTCGTGGCAAGCAATGGGTGTTTTTTTTTTTTTTTTTTTTATGAAAACCCCAAACACGAAAGGTATCAAAACCTATAGTACTTAGTACCGTGCATGGGTTAAAGGAGAAGTATGGGGGGGGGGGGGATGCCGGATTAATAGGTTCAAGCATCATGCTGGTTTCCACATTAAAATATGTGACTTCGCATATTTTAATGTGGAAACCTGACTCTGTAGCTGCAGAGAAATTTTGTGATGTGTTGGAAAAAAATTATTGATGAAGGCGGCTATTGAACACAGCAAATTTTTAACAGTGCCGAGGCTACTCTGTATTGGAAAAAAATGCTGGATCGGACATACATTGCCAAAGAGGAAAAGACAATGCCAGTTTCCAAGGCTTCAAAAGATAGGGCCACGCTTTTGCTTGGGGCTAATGCAGTGGGAAATTACAGATTAAAACCACTGCTTGTGTACCATTCTGGAAATCCTTGTGCATTTAAGGGCATCAATAAAGCCACCCTAACCATGCATTTCCAATCGAACCAGAGAGCATGGATAACAATATCTCTCTTTGTGGATTGGTTGAAATGCCTTCATTCCCGAGGTTGAAAAATATTGTAAAGGATATGCGGTGGTCATTCCCTGACCTTTCCGCATCCTCCGTATTTGGTGGTGACGGGCTCGAACCCCGGTCTAATCAAGAAGCGTATGCTATGCACTGCTGCTCCTTCCCACCTGGCTACAGAGAGGCCATTCCAACCTATGGATCAGGGTGTTATTTCGAATTTAAAAGCATGCTATTTATGCACAACATTTGCTCAGGCATTTTTCTCATTGTCTGCAGTAGACAATGAGAAAAATTTTACGTTGAGACTTATTATTATTATTAATTATTATTAGCCATATGGTGCAAGGAAGCCTGAGGCTTATGCTGCACCAGCCAAAAAAATTTCTGAGTTACCTTGTGTGTGTGTGTGTGTGTGTGTGTGTGTGTGTGTGTGTGTGTGTGTGTGTGTGTGTGTGTGTGTGTGTGTGTGTGTGTGTGTGTGTGTGAGAGAGAGAGAGAGAGAGAGAGAAGTAGAAGGAAATCACCAAGAAAGAGAAGAATGATGATATCCAGCTGAGGACCCTGGGTGTGCCAAGCCCATACTCACCAGATGTGAACCCCTGAGGTTACTTGGAAATCTTACAATATTTACCATACCATCTTAAACATTAATAAGGCCTGGGCAGAAATTACTAAAAGTTATTTAAATGGCACATGGAAGAAAATATGCCCATGGCATGTAAAAGGCTTCAAAAGATTTGAAAGACGAATCATATGAAGGGGTTACATATAAGATTGTAAAGGTTGCAGAGCTACTTCAGTTGGAGGTTGTTGCCAAAGACGGGAGGAGTTAATAGAGGAAGAAGAGAAGGAATTATCTAATGAAAAACTTATTGACTTGCAGGCAGCGACAGTGAAAGAAGAAAATCACAGGATCACCAGAGAGATGGCAATGCGAGGTTTGAGAAGCTGGATCCTGACAGAAAACGATTCTTAAAAGTTAACAGAGGGATGAATGATATGCTTGCTACAAAGAAATCTACGATAAAAATAAAAAAGCCACCATCCAGTCATCCATTAATATGTTCTTTCATAAGGTTGAGCGGCTGACCCCTTCTAAATCTCCGCAGCCCTCAACCTCTGCAGTGGTGAACTCATTATTATTATTATTATTATTATTATTATTATTACTAGCCATATAGTGCAAGGAAGCCTGAGGCTTATGCTACACCAGCTAAAATAAATTTCTGAGTTACCCTGAGAGAGAGAGAGAGAGAGTCACTAAGAAAGAGAAGAATGATGATATCCAGCTCAGGTCCCTGGGGATGCTCAAGAGGTAAAACTTACTGACGTTATGCCTGTCTCCTCTCTTTTTTTGTAAATTAACAAGTTTGAAATTTTTTTTAAATTGCACGCTTTTCTAATTTTTCCTGCACGAGATAAAAACTTCAATAAATACAATAAATAATTCTATTTACATGTTCGCCGAACATTTATTTTTTGATTCAATCAATTCAGCGAGCACAGTCATGAGTGCTGCACAAGCATGGGGGAAATTCCGACTTACATAGCGTTCCGCAGAAAGCAATCCTTACGTAAGTCGGGGAGTTCCTGTATACATATTAAAGTGGCCTAAAATTTAAATATGGCTGGGGGCCTATTTCATCCTTAATCCAGCCCTGACAGTATACTCATTTTGTATGGAAACGTGAATGAGGGTGGCTTTGAGTATTTTTCAGAGTGGCAGTTGGGTTCAATGGTTTTAGAGAGGACAGATGCTCTCAGTCCATGTGGTTTCTGCTCACTTTGTGTGTTTTGATGTAGCCAAAAATAAAGGGAGGTTCTCCAAATTATGTGATTATCTTGTTTTAATCTCCAAGTTTATTTAGGAACTTAGATAAAAAACAGAACAGTAGTTCAGGATGTAGTTCTGTTATAGCATTTCCTAATGGAGCGACTATAATTACAGTTAATTTATTTTAATGGAGCTTTTCTGCAGCTCTATTAACGTAGATTAACTTAATTATAGTTACTCCATTGAATTAAGATAGCATTTAACATAATGACTTGTGACGTATACGTATGTTTAATTTCATATATACATGGATAACAGTCACATTTTTAATCCCCGTAGAGTATGTAATACTTTTAAATGAGTAATACCTGTTTTAGGCTTGAATTTGTCATAGAAATCCTATTTTAGTTCTAACTGAATATTTTATGCAAGGTGAAGTCCAACTGGAGCAAACATTAGAAAACTGTCTTAATATGTATTTCTAAAGCAATTTACTAGAATGAATTAGCTGTCTTTCAGATTTTATTTCCAATTTTGATCATATTTACAAATAAATTTACTCCAATACAGTTATCCAACAACTTACAAAAGGATTAACCATAAAATATTTACCTACGAACCATAATACAAACAATAACAATTAAGCATAGAAATAGTTTACAATTTGATACAAATTGCAAAATGAACTGGAATCAATCTTGCTCAATGCTGGACTCCTGGTTTCTACTAGGAGAAATCAGAAAAGCAAGTTTATAAGACATATAGCATTAGTAGAGGCATATGATGCAAGAAAGCAAGCTTATTCAGCATCAGCAAAAAAAAACAAAAAAAAACACACCACTCCCATTTCACCCCTCCGTTCGTTCGAAATACCTGTCTAGCTGAGCCTTAAATTTGTTTAGGCTATCAACTTCCACAACAAGTGATGGAAGTCTGTTCACATATAGTGTGAGGTTAATTATTAAAATCCTTAATTTCAATAATGTGGATAATTGAACTGTCACTCAGTACTTTCTGACAGTCTCCACAAAGACTGTCAGAAAGTAGCCCATGTCTTTTTTCACTCAGTCATTGTTTCACTGCTATTTCCATATTATCATCATCACTTTGAAACCTGTGGCCTCAATGTTGTTTATTGTATGAAGGTCAGATATATAAACATTGTGGATGTTCCAATATGAAACTTGAAACACTGGGTTGCCCCACCAAAGAACATCCAGACAGTAACAGAACATCTTTCCAGAGAAATTAAGATAATTAATTTTCAATTAATTATGACTGGGAATAAAAATGTTTGCACTATGAGTACCCGTTTTCACAAATTCAATGATTATGTTGAGAGTTTAGGGTCTGAACTCACAAATCACACACAATGCCAGATTTAGGTAGCCTGTGGCCCCTTGGGGCCACAGGCATTGGACCAATAGTAAACCTGTTGGTCTGGGGGGGACAGCCTGGAAAAAGTGTGCAATTCCATGTGGTAAATCTAGCTGTGTTCATAATACAGAAATGATCCTGTGAAGGCACGTTGCTCATAAATTCTACGTGAGCAAAATACCTCTGTGGTCCCAAAACATCATAGCTGTCATTTTGCTAGCAGACTTCACAACCTTGAACTTTTTTGAAAGTAGAGCTAGGGTGTTTCCATTTCATTCCATGCTGTCATTTTGTTTCTGGTGTATGATCAACCAATGGCAAAGCACTCACAATTCTTGACCAACTACAGAAAGTCATTTCATAAATGATGAAATAATATTCTGTAAGTTGTATAAGCTATGTGTTGTTCTTTATGGTCTTCTGTTAATACACGAGGCACCCAAATGGACGCTGTGAGCACACCCATATTTCTGAATTATGTTGATGACTGTTTTCTACATGACAGATTCAAGTCAATCTGCAGCACAACTGTGTTTATTCAGTTGTTGCTAACTGCATTTTCAACAAGTGCAATATAGTTTGCTGTTCTTGCTGCTGTGGACTTGTTACTGCTTTCATGATTCTCTTATATGGCTCTTCTCCCAGGAAGTTCTACACATTTTGAGTTACCACGTTCAACTGATTGGTACACACGATATGCAGTAGATGTCAAGAAACTTGATGTGCAGTATTACCAACAATTATTAACAAATCTTCAGATATTTACTGCCATAGATTTAGGCCCTCTGGTTTTACAATAGCAGGATTTAATTCATTAATAGTTTAATTCCTGTCAAGAATTACTTCTAATAATATTATTTAAATTTAAATATGGCTGTTAATACTCATGACTTATTTCTTTAGATATGCCATTTTAGCTACACTGACACAATAAAAATTATGTAAATTTTCTTTACGAATTAAAAGCCCTCCTCTGGAATAACCTTTCTTCTGGAAAGGTTATTCCAGAGGAGAGCTTAACCTGGAATAACCTTTCTTCTGGAAAGGTTATTCCAGATGATGATAGGTTACTCCTCTGGAACAACCTATCATCAGCAATATCATTTATAAATACAGAAAACAACAATGGACCCAACACTGAACCCTGAGGGACCCCACTAATAACATTAGTCCGCGATGAGCAGTGTCCATTGATTACCACTCTCTGTCTTCTCCCCCTCAACCACCCCTTCATCCATAGCAGCAATTTTCCTCCAATGCCACACTGTTCCAATTTGTGCAGCAGTCTTCCATGTGCAACAGTATCAAAAGCCTTTCTAAGATCCAAGTATATAATATCAAAGTTATTCCCTGCATCCAGCTCTTTTGTGACTGCATCAGAGTATCCAATCAAATTGGTCAGGCAAGACTTCCCCTTAACAAAACCATGCTGTGTCCGAGCTATAACTGAAGTCTTGTCTAGATGATCCTGCAGTGCTTCTTTAACCAGTGCCTTCATTAATTTTCCTGGAACAGAAGTTAAACTAACAGGTCTATAATTACTTGTGTCAGCCTTTGATCCTCCTTTGTGAATTGGGGTCACATTTGCACATCTCCAGGCTATGTGTACCTCCCCTGAGTCCAAGGAAGCTCTCATAATTATGGCTAAGGGTTTGCTTACTTCCTTTGCTGCCTCCTTTAATATAACTGGATAGATCCCACCCACCCCGGGTACCTTTTTTATGTTTATCTTCAAAAATTTCTCCTCCACTTTCCTCTCAGTTATTACAAAATAATCCAGCTCACTGCCGGAGCTGCATCCAGCAGCGAGCTGGATATACTCACCTCTGGCATTCCCCTCCCTGAATAACTCCTCATGTGTGAATGTCAATACAAAATACTTGTTTAGTTTGTTAGCCACCTGAGCAGGATCCTCAACTGTTGAACCATCAATATCCAGCGGACCAATCTGATTCATCCCTTTCCTTCTAAAGTTTACATAGGTAAAGAACTCTTTTTCTGTTTTTCTATGCATCCTTTGCCAAGGATTTCTCATAATCTGCCTTTGCCTGCCTAATCTCCTTTGTGACTTAGTTACAGACCAACTTATATCTATCATAGGCTTCCATGTCACCCATTAATTTATATGTATCCCATGCATTTTTTTTCTCTGCCATGTGTCTCATTAATTCATCTGACATCCATTTAGGCCTAAACCTTGAACAATATTTCTTAGTTGGTATGTAAAGCCTAGTAGCTTCCAAGATAAGTTCTTTGAATGCTTCCCATTTTAAATTTGATGTTGGTAACATCATCAGTTGGTCCCACTGTATAGAATTTAAATACTGTCTCAGACCATTGTAGTCACCTTTACTAAAGCAATAACCCTTCCCTTTACCCCTGATGCAACGAATTGAAGGTGTTTGCAGGAGGAAACTGTCCAACCACGGCACGGAACAGAAAAAGATGGAAGATTTTGGGAGAGGCCTATGCAGTGGGGCAGTAATGGCTAAGAAGAAGAAGATGACGGCGAATATTAATTCTACTTTTTAGCAAGAAAGTAGTGCACACATTGGTGTGACAACCCTTCATCATTATCACTTGGTCACTATCGCTTTCTCCGTACTCTAGGCTTGACAATATCTACAGTGTCATTATTGGTTAAAATTGACGGAGTACTCTATATGGTCATTGACTGCAATGCAATCATCAAATGTGATTTCCAACAACATGCTCATATAGGAGGATACACAGCCAAAGATAATACACACTCTATAGGGTTATTCTTATTTTCTTCTATAAAAGGCACTGGATGCTGGTGGAAGAGAAAATTCAGAATGACAAATCTTCAGATATTAACTGCCATAGATTTAGGCCCTCTGGTTTTACAATAGCAGGATTTAATTCATTAACAGTTTAATTCCTGTCAAGAATTACTTCTAATAATATTATTTAAATTTAAATATGGCTGTTAATATTCATGATTTATTTCTTTAGATATGCCATTTTAGCTACACTGACACAATAAAAATTATGTAAATTTTCTTTACGAATTAAAAGCCCTCCTCTGGAATAACCTAACCTTTCAATTAAAAAATAAATAAATTTTCTCTTAACACTCTGTGATGACCACATAGTCTCCAAGGAGTTTGAGAGAGAGAGGGAGTATACAAGAACATTACACCATACTTTAGTAGTCTTGAACTATCACAGAAACATGAATTTTTGTCTCATGCTTATGGAATGACCACACAGCCAGAGGAGTTCACAAGACAGAGAAAATACAAGAAACAGCACCATATTTAGCAGTCACATGAAATTAAAACACAGTTGTTCATATACCTATGCACCTTCAGACCTGACCACTCAGCTGCACTCAGATCTCCATGCAGCATGCAACAAATGAATTTCGGCAAGAGTAATTTTCAATATTGAAATTTCAGATTTTTGATTAGCCCTTTTAATTTAACCTAAACCTGGTCAACATGGCTGCAATATGCTTGTGGTATTAGGTGACAAAAAGATCAAAGTGACAGACTGAAGGTTTCTCCATTTTATGGATGGACAGGATTGTTATCAATAATAAAAGCAACTTTTTTAGGCTTCTCTGTAAAAAGTACATATCCATTCATTGAAAATACTTGCCGTTACCTAAATCTTTTTACTTGTGTATTCTACTAGTAATTTCTTAAACTCCCTTAAAACAGTGAGGATATAAAAACTTTCTAATCATGAAGGCAACTTTTCAGAACTATCTGCATTACAATCTATGATCACAGTAATACACTCTTTTGAGATTTTCCCTATAGAATGTGGATCACCTTTAAATGCCAAAGCTTTATCCAAAAAGGTAGCAAAAAAAAAAAAAAAACACATTTCACCTTCATTGCAAATATCCTTGCAGAGGTTTTTCACTAGTGTAGTAGCCATATAGTATAAGGAAGCCACAAGTTGCACTGAAAAAAAAAAAAACTTCCTACAATCTAAACCTAAACCTAAGGTATTCCTTTAAGCAGCATAATGTGTAGGTAAACTGTGTAGGTAAAAACTGGCAAGGCTCTTCACAAAGTGCATTAGAAAAGGTGTGATGCCTAAGCAGTGGAATAATGCAATCATAGTTTTGTTGCATAAGAAAGGAGATAAATCAGAAATTGGAAATTATAGACCAATTAGCTTGTTATCCCATATCTACAAGTTGTTCACAAGGGTCATTACTAACAGATTAGAAAGAATACTTGATGAGAATCAACCGAAAGAGCAAGCTGGCTTTAGGACAGGATTCTCAACTATGGATCACCTTCACGTAATATCACAGCTAATGGAGAAAGCAAATGAATATAAAACACCATTATGCCTGGCATTTGTGGATTATGAAAAGGCATTTGACTCCATACAGCATAAGGCAATGTTTCGGGCACTGGAAAGACAAGGCATAGATACTCCATATATTATGATTTTGAAGAAAATATATGAGAGTGCTACATCCTTTATTAGACTAGACAAAGACAGCAGGAAATTTAAAATCGAGAAAGGAGTTCGACAAGGAGACACAATATCTCCGAAGCTGTTTACTGCTGCCCTTGAGGAAGCTTTCAGAAGATTAGACTGGTCGCAGAAAGGAGTCAACGTGAACGGAGAGTACCTAAACCATTTACGATTTGCAGATGACATTGTGGTCATAAGCCACGATCCCAAAGAATTAGAGGAAAATCTTAATCAGTTATGCACAGTTAGTAAGGATTTTGGACTAAAGATGAATATGGCTAAAACAAAAGTAATGATGAACAAGTATGCCACGGAAAGGGAAATAATGATTGAAGGAGCAGTAATTGAAAAGGTGGAGTCATATACTTATCTGGGACAAGTTATTAGCTGTAATAATGATAAATGGCTGGAAGTCAAGAGAAGAATAAATTTTGGATGGATAGCATTCAGGAAATATAGTCACATACTGAAGAGCAATATCCCAGTTTGTCTGAAACGTAAAATAATGAATCAATGTATACTCCCCACCATGACTTATGGAAGTGAAACTTGGGCACTCACCAAAAGAATGGAAGAGAAGCTAAGAACTACACAGCGAAGAATGGAACGAATTATATTGGGAATCAGACTGTTAGATAAGAAGAGAAACACATGGATTAGGCAGCAAACTCAAGTAAAGGACATTCTTATCAAAACTAAAGAACTAAAATGGTCTTGGGCAGGACACATAGCTCGAAGACATGATGACAGATGGACTAAGAAAATAACAGAATGGTACCCAAGAGGAGCTAGAAGAAAACCTGGAAGACAAAGGCGGAGATGGATAGATGAAATTCATGAGTTTTTGAGTAGTAAATGGATGGCCAGTGCTCAAAACAGAAGGAACTGGAAAGTTGCTGGAGAGGCCTTCATCCTGCAGTGGATTGAAAATGGCTGATGATGATGATGATGATGAAACTGTGGTTGAAGATAATAAAGCACTCAAAACCTAGGTTGGTATTAATATGTTTATTTCCGAGCTGTAAATATGTACATAATGGGGTCAAACGTTTCATGGTATTTTCTTACCACTTCTTCGGTGACAGGTGTCTTGCAATATCAGTCACAAGAACTTGTTTTGGTACAAGTTCTTGTAAATGAAGTGCCTTTTGCGATGGTGATATTGCAAAGACAGCTGCCACTGAAGTAGTGGTAAGAAAATACCACAAAACTTTTAACCCCATTATGTATATATTTCCAATTCTGAAAAAAAAACAATAATACCACCATAGATTTGAGTGCTTAATATCTTTAAAAAACATAGTCTAAACCTCCTCCCCTATAATTTGAATTTATGGTCCCAAGTTCTGGAATTCTTTACAACAGTGAAAATTCCACCTTCATTCATTTTATCCCAGGGTATTATAACTCTCAATCAGGTAACCTCAAAGAAGCCCAGTTGCCAAACTCTAGAGCCCACATAATGAGTGTCTTTCCTCATATGGTCGCCATTTTGCCAATCTCACCATGCAACATGCTCATCTTTGGACCCTTTCAAGAAGCTCATGACCTTTTTTTTTTTTTTTTTTTTTTCCCAGATGGTCTCCATACTTGGACATACTTTAGCTTCCCAAAAAAAACGAATATAACAATGATAAAAAAATAAAAAAAACCTAATACAGGAAAACCTATAACGAAATAATCCAATAATATACTAAATAAATCAAATATTTAAAAGCAATAAACAACAGTAATCCAATCCACTAAACTGAAGAGCCCTGACGAAGCGTGTCTGCTCACCTCGAATGCCAACACTCGAAATTGATGATTTATTGAAGAGATCTCCCTATCTCTTCAATAAATCATTAAGACACCGCAAGCTTTCCTGGCCAACTGTTTTATACTGCTCAGAAAATGTTATATTTGCCTGTATTGTAACTTTTCCATTCTTGCAGGAATGGAATCCTTTATCCCACACTCCACTTTAAAATCTCGTCCTTTATCTAAACCTTGCTTTTCCAATAAATGTGCTAAGGCTGTTCAAGAGAAGAATGTTGCATATCGTAATTGGCTTGTTTCTAATTCTTCAGTTTCATTTTCTGCCTACACCAAAGCTCGCAACAATTGTAAAGCAGTTATTAATTAGTCCAAACTAGAGTTTGAACAGGCTAAGAGTAGAAAACTTGCTTCTTGCCCTAATGGTAGCCGAACATTCTGGTCTCTTGCCAAAGCTATTGGCCGCAACTTTTGCCCATCTCTGCTCCCACCTCTGTCCAAACCAGATGGTTCTGTTGTCACTTCAGCCAAGGATAAAGCTGACCTGCTAGCATCCCATTTTTCTTAACTCATGTATTAATGATCTTGGTAAAACAATTCCCAACATGCAACATTCAATGCCCCCTGTGGTCTTCCGTCGAAAGGACTTCAGAAGGATTTTGACGAATCTTGATGCTAAGAAAGCTCCAGGTCCCGATGGTATTTCTCCACTTGTTCTCAAAACCTGTGCTCCTGAACTTACTCCTATTCTTTGCCACCTTTTTTTACTTCCTTATTCCAAAGGTGTTTTTCCTTCTGCTTGGAAATTTGCTCATATCCAGCCAGTTCCTAAAAAGGGTGACAAATCCCTCCCATCCAATTATCGTCCTATTGCAATTACTTCTACTCTTTCTAAAGTAATGGAGAAATCAATTAACCACCAACTCTTAAACTACCTAGAAACCTTCCGTCTGATCAACGATCGCCAGTATGGATTCCGTCAGTGTCGATCCACTGGTGATATTCTGGCTTAGGTTACCCATTTATGGACTAATTCAATGGAAAGGTTCGGTGAAACATAAGTAGTCGCTCTTGACATCTCAAAGGCTTTTGATCGTGTTTGGCATAAAGGTCTTCTAAACAAGCTTCCATCTTATGGTTTGCCAACTGTTTTTAGTAATTGGTTATCCAGTTTTCTTTCTGATCGCTCAATGAGAGTGATGGTAGATGGCTCTCTGTCTTCTAACTTCTCCACTAATGCCGGTGTACCCCAAGGTTCAGTTCTTTCCCCCACTCTTTTCCTCTTGTATATTAATGACCTTCTTCCATTGACTGGAAATCCTATCCATAGTTTTGCCGATGATAACACATTGCATTCCACTTTCCATTTTGAGAAACCTTGTCCTGCTCAATCAGCTTAAAATTCTCGAAAATCTGCTACCAATTCCTTAAATGCCGATCTTCAGGTAATTCTCCAGTGGGGCAAAGACAACTTGGTTGATTTCAACCCTTCTAAAACTCAGTCTTGTCTTATATCTCGCAAAAAGGATTCTTCTGCTCCTATGCTTATCTTTAGTGACACTCCGATTTCTAGGCAAAATGATATATCTTTTTTGGGGATTACCCTGACTTCTAATCTCTCTTGGCACAAGCACATTACAAATATTGCTTCCTCTGCATCTAAAAAACTTGGTTTTCTCTTTCGCTCTCGGCGTTAATTTTCTTCCAAACAGCTGCTCACTCTGTATAAATCGCAAATCCGCCCAGCCATGGAATATTGTTCTCACATCTGGGGTGGTGCCCCCAAAACCTCTCTCAGGCTTCTTGATTCCATTCAGAAGAGGGCAGTTAGGTTAAGTAATGATTCATCTCTAACAGAGTCTCTCTCCAGTCAATGTCTTATAGACGTACTGTTTCTGCTGCATGCCTCTTCTACAAATACTTCTATGGGCACTGTTCTTCTGAATTGGCTTCAATAATTCCCGCTCTCTCTTTCAAAACAGTCCGAACACATGCCGCCACCAGCCAACATCAAACCCATAGAACCAACTTTTCATCTTCCTCATTTATTCATTCAACTGCCGTTTTCTGGAACACCCTTCCTTCATACGTATTTCCTGAAAATTACAATCTACAGAAGTTCAAGTCCAATGTCAACAAATATCTTCTTTCGTCTTCTCAACCTCCAACCCAAGCACGGTACGAAGTACTATAGGTTCTAATACCTCTCGTGTTTGGGGTTCATATAAAAAAAACCTCTCAGATCCCTTTCTCCTACTATTTTTAATTCGACCCCACCAAGTGTATAATTTATTCTGGGGTTGCTATTTGCCAAGTGCAAGACTTTGCCTTTTGTTGTATTAAAAACAAAGCTACCACTTTTCTGAACATTCCAAAAGTCTATCCAAATCATACTTCACTGCTTTGTGCTGACCATTAACTACTGTCCCAATCTTTACATCATCTGCAAATTTTGACATCAAGCTATGTGTCCCTTCATCGATGTCAATGAAAATCAGAAACAACAGTGGCACACGAACCTGTCCTTGGAGGACTGCACTTCTGATGTTACACGAATCTGAATAATATCCATCATTCACAACCCTCTGCCTTCTGTCCTCCAACCACCATGCAATCCATGTTAAAATTTTTCCAATGATACCAAATATGTTCCTGCTTATACAATAACTTCTCATGAGGGACTGAGTCAAATGCTTTACCAAAATCCAAATAAACTATTCAAAGTTGTTCCCTACATCCAGCTCATAAGTAACTGAGTAAAATGCAGGGACTACAATGTTATTAGTAGAGTCCCCCAGAGTTTGGTGTTTGGACCATTGTTGGTTTCTATATTTATCAATGATATTTATGAAGGTATAACAGGCTTAATGTCCAAGTTTGCAAATGATATAAAGGTTGGCAGGGTTGTTAATGACAGTATGCTACTGCAACAGGATCTGGAAAAGTTGGGCAAATGGGCTGAGAGGTGGCAACTGTTTAACATCAACAAATGCAAAGTACTGCATAGGGATAGCCATCACCCCAGAGTAACGTACCAACTGTGTGGTACTACATTCAGGGTTGTGGAGAATGAAAAAGACCAGGGGTTAATTGTGCAGTCAATGATATACAGGAACTTTTCTAGCAAGGATAAAGAGGTGTTTATAACATTGCATAAGGCAGTGTTTCTCAAATTGTGTTCCGCGAAAAATCATAATTAATAATTAAAAAAATAAATTTTGAATATTTGTAGCGTACACCACCTTTGTATCGTTATAATATTTAACATAATTTTTTTTCAGTTAATACACTGGCATAGACTAATAATCAAATAGACCACGGAACACTTTATTTTGACAGGCTTTGCATAGAGAAGTATGCATAGAGGTAATGACGCCTATGAAAAAGTAGCAATATAGTGATCTTATATGCCATTCGTATGCAATTTAGCCTGGAGTACACAGGTTGAAGGAGAGGAGGAAGCGAACCGATATCATAATTAAACTCACTTCCTTGTATAAATTATTTTTGATAATTATTAGTATTTTGAAATATTATTACTAAAATACGTGACCATAGATTTGTGGTTGAAAGAAGAACTTTAAAATGAGAAGCAAAGTACTTCTAGTAGTGCAACTGTGGTCAATGAAAACGAACACAATATTGTCACACTTCAAAGTGAGGATGAACAATCGCAACCTTTTGTTCCCCAGAAATCTGAAGTGAAAAAACAGGAACCAACTAATAAAAGACCAAAACCAACTAAAAGACCAAAGACCAGAAAGTATAATGACAGTTATTTGAATTTCGGCTTTACATATGTTGGAAATAAAGTTGCTCCTGATGCATAGTTCATCAGGATGAACTGTTCCTAATAAAATATTAGGAACAGTTCTTTGGCACTCGCTAAACTTGAGGCGCCTCCGTAGCCAGGTGGGCAGGAGCAGTAGTGCGTAGCACACGCTTCTTGATTAGACCGGGGTTCGAGCCCGTGACCACCAAATATGGAGGATGCGGAAAGGTCAGGGAATGACCACCGCATATCCCTGGAGCAATATGGCCTTAGTTGCTAATGCTCCTAAAAAACCAAATAACGACAACGATAAACTTGTATTTCATAAGTGTTCTGTGAATATGTTGTGAGATGAAAAGTGTTCCGTGACTAAAAAAGTTTGGAAAATGCTGGTATAAAGGCAACGGTCAGACCAGACCTTGAGTACTGCATACAGTATGGTGGCTTCATTTTTGGAAGGATGTACAGTTGCTGAAACATGTACAGAAAAGGGCAATGAGATTGGTGAGGGGAATAAAAGTGCTCTTACCAAGAAAGGCTTTAGTTCTCCAAATTGCAGTGTCTGGAGACTAGGCACCTGCGAGATGATCTGGCTGAGGTGTTTAAGGCCTTAAATGGTTTGAGCAAAGCTCAGTCTGATGGGATTCTTCCTCTTGCTCAGATTAAGTATTTGAGGGGGCATAAATTCAAAGTGAAGAAAGACAGCTGCAGAAGTGATGTGCGTACATTTGGCGTTAATCAATGAGATGAACAAACTTCCACCTGTTGTTGTGGAAGTTGATGGCTTAAATAGATTTAAGGAAGAACTAGACAAAGTTTTGGAGTGAATAGATAGGCAAAATGGAAAGGTTTTTTTTTTTTTTTACTACTAATGCTAAAAGTTACAGGGAGGCAATGTTTTCACTTAAAAATTCGTCACAAGAATCAAGGAAGTGACTCTTATCATTTCATTATCATTCAACATTATCATTCTGAGCATTATCATTCAACAATGTGGAAAATATGGGGTGGGGGAGTCGATACTAAATTGTTTTACCATCTCTTTAAAAAAAATTTTTTTTTTTTCAATTTGAGGAAATGCTGTCGTTGCTTCTTTATTTCCTTCTTAGTCATATTTACAATATGGGATGTGTGCGCAATATAGTGTTTCAAGAAATGAGTCTCAGACACAATTGACAAAACCATAGTTTGCATATTTCTGCACTAACCATTCACAATTTCGATATATAGTTTTTCTTTCCATGTAAATCAAATATATTTTATGTATAGATGGACTTTAAAATAATTCATTTCACTGAATTTTTATCAGAACTATTTCATTTAAATAGTGCTTTCATTTAAAAGCACTATTATTAAAGGAAGCAATTCAAGGAGCTGGAAGTATTTTCATTATAGTGAAATGTTTATAAAACAATATTTGTTGTAATGGGATTTTACTATATACTTTTGATAAGAAATCAAAAATACAATAGAAACAAATGGTAGGGGATGAGAATATCTCTGGAAACCTGAGATTATATATTTTGCAATTGCTAAACTTTGCTAATCTTCAAAGCCATACAATGTCCTTCCCCGACGCTTCAAGGCAAGCACAACATCCAAAGCAAATACTTTTGGCCTTTTATTAAAATCACTATATATTATGGCATCGTGAATAACACCTCTTAAAAATATTTTAAGAATCTCCCTCACTAGCTCATAAATCAAACCAGATATCCTCCTTACACCACCTCGACGTGCTAACTTACGTATTATTGATTTACTTATGGTTTGGTGAGTTCTATGTTTCTTTAAACCACGTCTAAAGGTGCCTCTTCTCTCAGAACCAACCACATTTTGATTTCTGTGTGAGGGTCCTGCCTACAAAGATGTAAGGATGAAATCAATAAACAAATAAACTTAAAAATAAAGTATATATACTTTTCTTTCATATTTATTTCTAATTTAGAGATTAACATTTCTAAATTGAGACATACAGGCTGTATTAATAGAGCTGACAGATTGTGTTAATAGGGTTTAGGTTGACCTGATATCTAAGCCTGCTGACATTATGGTCAGCAGGCTTAGATATCAGGTATCAACCTCAGTTCATTTGGTATGTTATTATTTATTTTTTTATTATTATTAGCCATATGGTGCAAGGAAGCTTGAGGCTTATACTGCAGCAGCCAAATAAAAAAAAAAAATTCCTGCGTCACTGAGGAGAGAACGAGAGTAGCCTTGTGCAGGCAAAGTTTTGCTCCTGGAATAGAGAAGTTTTTTCTGTTTTATTAGCTTAAATTGGCATATTAACTTATTTTCTAGAGTAGCTTTATATTCCTAGTTATGATACTTAGTTTAAAGTTTAACTTAGATAGAGATTTTGTAGGTATTACTTAGTATCGGTAGGGGTATCAAATCCACGTGTTACAAGTTGCAGCTCTGCTGAACGAGAAGTTTTTTAGCCATATTTAGCCGCTTTGTTGACCAATTGTTATATTAAATTATTTTCTATAAGTAGCTTATAGACCAAGCTGAATTGAGACAGGGAGATTTGGAAGTTAATTAATAGTTAAGTGTCCGTAGATTTACCGATCGTAACTTGCCGCCATTATTATACAATACAACGTTATATCCCGAACTAAATAGCGTAAGATTAGTATAGTATAGTACATAATATAATATTGTCAATTAATCAGTAAAATCTATTAATCTTGTTAAACTTCATTGTCAATTAAATTGTACTTTTTAACTAAATACATATACGACTTGGATTACAAACGTAACATAATTAATTAATACATAACTTTAGCATTAGCATTAGCAGAGGCATTTGATGCAAGAGAGCAAGCTTATGCAGCATCAGCCAAAAAAACAAAAAAAAAAAAAAGAAAAACTCTTCCACTTCACCCCTCCGTTCGTTCGAAATACCTGTCCAGCTGAGCCTTAAATTTATTTAGGCTATCAACTTCCACAACAAGGGATGAAAGTCTGTTCCACCAACCAAATACCCGCTGGCTAAAGGCAAGTCTCCGCACATCTATCCTACTTTTGTCTTTCCTCAATTTGAATTTATGCCCTCTCAGATGATTATTCTGAGCAAGAGGCAGTATCCCATCAGCATTGAGCATGCTCAAACCATTCAAGGCTTTGTACACCTCTATCAGATCACCTCGACGGTGCCTAGTCTCCAGACATTGTAATTTGCAAAACTTAAGCCTTTCTTCATAAGAGCAACCCTTCATTCCATTCACTAACCTTGTTGCCCTTCTCTGTACTCGTTCTAGCAGCTGTAGATCCTTTTTGAAATGAGGCCTCCAGACCTGTATACAGTACTCAAGGTGCGGCCTGACCATTGCCTTATACAAGGGAATAATCACCTCCTTATCCCCTGCTAGCAAAATTCCTGTATATCATTCATAAGACACCATGAGCTACTCTTGCAGCCCGTCTGCACTGCACAGAGAACTTCATATCTGCCTGCACAATTACCCCAAGGTCATTTTCATTCTCTACCACTATCAGTGTAGTACCACAGAGTTCATATGTTGCACTAGGGTTGCTGTTTCCCATATGTAGTACTTTACATTTGTCAAGGTTAAACTTCATTTGCCACCTCTCAGCCCATCTGCTCAACCTTTCCAGATCCTGTTGCAGCAGCATAGCGTCAGTAACGTCCTTAACAACCCTGCCAACCTTTGTATCATCTGCAAACTTGGACATTAAGCTTGATATACCATCACCAATATTATTTATAAATACAGAAAACAACAATGGACCCAACACTGAACCCTGAGGGACTCCACTAATAACATTAGTCCACGATGAGCAGTGTCCATTAATTACCACTCTCTGTCTTCCCCCCCCCAACCATCCCTTTATCCATAGCAACAATTTGCCACCAATGCCACACTGCTCCAATTTGTGCAGCAGTCTTTCATGTGCAACAGTATCAAAAGTCTTTCTAAGATCCAAATATATAATATCAAAGTTATTCCCTGCATCCAATTCTTTTGTGCCTACATCATAGTATCCAATCAAATTGATCAGGCAAGACCTTCCCGTAACAAAACCATGCTGTGTCTGAGCTATAACTGAATTCTTGTCAAGATGATCCTGCAGTGCTTCTTTAACATGTGCTTCCATTAATTTTCCTGGAACAGAAGTTAAACTCAAAGGTCTATAATTACTTGTGCCAGCCTTTGATCCTTTGTGAATTGGGGTTACATTTCAACATCTCCAGTCTGTGGGTACCTCCCCTGAGTCCAAGGAAGCTATCATAATTATGGCTAACGGATTGCTTACTTCCTTTGCTGCCTCCTTTAATATAACTGGATAGATCCCATCCACCCCAGGTCCCTTTCTTGTATTTATCTTCAACAATTTCTCCTCCACTTTACTCTCAATTATTACAAGATCATCTAGCTCACTGCCAGGGTTTACTTCATCCATGGCATTCCCCTTCCTGAATAACTCCTCATGTGTGAATGTAGATGCAAAATATTGATTTAGTTTGTTAGCTACATGAGCAGGATCATGAACAGTTGAACCATCGATATCAAGTGGACCAATGTGATTCATCCACTTCCTTCTAGAGTTTACATAAGTAAAGAACTCCTTGCTGTTTTTCTTTGCATCCCTTGCCAAAGATTTCTAGTAATCTGCCTTCGCCTGCCTAATCTCCTTTGTAACTTGGTTACAGATCAACTTATATTTATCACAGGCTTCTGTGTCACATGTTAATTTATATGCATCCCATGCATTTTTCTTCTCTGCCATATGTCTAATTAGGTCATCTGACATCCATTTAGGCCTGAACCTTGAACAATATTTCTTAGTTGGTATGTAAAGCCTAGTAGCTTCCAAGATGAGTTCTTTGAATGCTTCCCTTTTTGAGTTTGCTGTTGGTAACATCATCAGTTGGTCCCACTGTATAGAATTTAAATACTGTCTCAGTCCATCGTAGTTGCCTTTACGAAAGCAATGACCCTTCCCTTTACCCCTGATGGTAGTTACCTCCGTGAGTAAATCCCACTTCAGCACACTGTGATCACTGCCACCTAGTGGTTCCTGTATCTGCAGATTCTTAATGCATGAAGAATCACTACTGATAATCAAATCAAGAGTATTGCTCCCTCTACTTGTCTCCCGAACATGCTGATTTAGAAAACAATCATCCAATAAATACACAAAAGCCTTGCTAGTGTGTGAGTGACCAACCCACAAATTCCAGTCAATATCTGGGAAATTAAAATCCCCCATTATAAGACTCTCTGATTTACTGGCCCACTCTATTTCCCTGTACAGTTTCTTATTATACTCATCAGAGTCATTAGGCCTATAGCACACTCCTACTCTCAATTTTGATCTCCCAATGCGTATGTCACACCAAACTGACTCGACACTGCACTGTCCAGCGATATCAACTGGCTTCACTTCCTTGGATTTTATGTGTTTCTTAACTAATAGCATAACTCCTCCTCCTCCCATCCTATCCTGTCTATCCTTTCTGTAGATGTTGTACTCCCCAAATTCCAGTTCTGCATTACTTATATCTGTGTGACACCACGTCTCTGATATCCCAACAATATCCGCCTTTGATGCTTTGAGCAATACCTCAAATTCATCAAATTTATTTACCAAACTCCTAGCATTGGTGTACACGCAAGTATACATGCACCTGTTCGTTTTCTTGGCTACCCTAACACAACCCATGTGTTTACTTGTACCCCAATGGCTCCCAGCAGTCTCTGAAATATCCTGCATCTTATTTTCCACGCTGCTGCTCATTCCAATAGAAGCAGTGCAAGAATCACTTTCACCTCTGCCAGTGGCTACTGTTAATCTATTAGTCCTTGTATCTCCCCAATCTAGCAGTTTTCCGACACACCTAATACTGCCTCGATAGCATCAGCAAACATTCTTGCACCCTTTCTATTTAAGTGTATCCCATCCCTGTAGAAGCAGTCTCTCCTGTTAACAAGTACAGACCAGGCTGAAAAAAATTCTACCTCTTGAGCCTTGCACAATCTTTCCAGGGACGAACTGATCGACAGGGCTCTCATCATAAACTCCCTCCTATTGTGTCTTGAAAGTGTCTGCAATTATGCCCAGACACGATAGGAGGGAGTAAATGATGGGAGCCTTGTCGATCAATTCGGCCCTGGAAAGATTGTGCAAGGCTCAAGGGGTAGAATTTTTTTCAGCCTGGTCTGAACTTGGTAACAGGAGAGACTGCTTCTACAGGGATGGGATACACTTAAATAGAAAGGGTGCAAGAATAGTTGCTGATGCTATCGAGGCAGTGTTAGGTGTGTCGGAAAACTGCTAGATTGGGGGGATACAAGGACTAACAGATTAACAGTAGCCACTGGCAGAGGTGAAAGTGATTCTTGCACTGCTTCTATTGGAATGAGCAGCAGCGTGGAAAATAAGATGCAGGATATTTCAGAGACTGCTGGGAGCCATTGGGGTACAAGTAAACACATGGGTTGTGTTAGGGTAGCCAAGAAAACGAACAGGTGCATGTATACTTGCGTGTACACCAATGCTAGGAGTTTGGTAAATAAATTTGATGAATTTGAGGTATTGCTCAAAGCATCAAAGGCAGATATTGTTGGGATATCAGAGACGTGGTGTCACACAGATATAAGTAATGCAGAACTGGAATTTGGGGAGTACAACATCTACAGAAAGGATAGACAGGATAGGATGGGAGGAGGAGGAGTTATGCTATTAGTTAAGAAACACATAAAATCCAAGGAAGTGAAGCAGTTGACATAAGCTGTTGTTGTTACGTTATTATTTGGTTTTTAGGAGCATTAGCAACTAAGAGCCATATTGCTCCGGGATATGTGGTGGTCATTCCCTGATCTTTCCGCATCCTAAGTATTTGGTGGTGACGGGCTCGAACCCCGGTCTAATCAAAAAGTGTGTGCTACGCACTGTTGCTCCTTCCCACCTGGCTACAGAGGGGCCTGTGACATAAGCATTGGAAGATCAAAATTGAGAGTAGGAGAGTGCTATAGGCCTAATGACTCTGATGATATAATAAAAAACTGTACAGGCAAATAGAGTGGGCCAGTAAATCAGAGAGTCTTATAATGGGGGATTTTAATTTCCCAGATATTGACTGGAATTTGTAGGTAAGTCACTCACACACTAGCAAGGCTTTTGTGAATTTATTGGATGATTGTTTTCTATATCAGCATGTTCGGGAGGCAACTAGAGGGAGTAATACTCGTGATTTGATTATCAGTAGTGATTCTTCATGCATTAAGAATCTGCAGGTAAATGAACCACTAGGTGGCAGTGATCACAGTGTGCTGAAGTGGGATTTACTCAAAGAGGTAACTACCATTAGGGGTAAAGGGAAGGGTTTTTGCTTTCGTCAAGGCAACTATGATGGTCTGAGACAGTATTTAAATTCTATACAGTGGGACCAACTGTTGATGTTACCAACAGCAAATTCAAAATGGGAAGCATTCAAAGAACTTACCTTGGAAGCTACTAGGCTTTACATACCAACTAAGAAATATTGTTCAAGGTTTGGGCCTAAATGGATGTCAGATGAACTAATGAGACATATGGCAGAGAAGAAAAATGCATGGGATACATACAAATTAATGGGTGACATGGAAGCCTATGATAGATATAAGTTGGTCTGTAACCAAGTCACAAAGGAGATTAGGCAGGCAAAGGCAGATTATGAGAAATCCTTGGCAAAGGATGCAAAGAAAAACAGAAAAGAGTTCTTTACCTATGTAAACTCTAGAAGGAAAGGGATGAATCAGATTGGTCCACTGGATATTGATGGTTCAACAGTTGAGGATCCTGCTCAGGTGGCTAACAAACTAAACAAGTATTTTGCATCTACATTCACACATGAGGAGTTATTCAGGAAAGGGAATGCCAGAGGTGAAGTTAACTCTGGCAGTGATCTACATGATTTTGTAATAACTGAGAGGAAAGTGGAGAAGAAATTGTTGGGGATAAACATAAAAAAGGCACCCGGGGTGGATGGGATCTATCCAGTTATATTAAAGGAGGCAGCAAAGTAAACAAACCCAGGGGAGGTACCCATAGACTGGAGATATGCAAATGTGACCCCAATTCACAAAGGAGGATCAAAGGCTGACACAAGTAATTATAGACCTGTGAGTTTAACTTCTGTTCCAGGAAAATTAATGGAGACACTGTTTAAAGAAGCACTGCAGGATCATCTAGACAAGACTTCAGTTATAGCTCGGACATAGCATGGTTTTGTTAAGGGAAAGTCTTGCATGACCAATTTGAGTGGATACTATGATGCAGTCACAAAAGAACTGGATGCAGGGAATAACTTTGATATTATATATTTGGATCTTAGAAAGGCTTTTGATATGGTTGCAAATGGAAGACTGCTGCAGAAATTGGAGCAGTGTGGCATTGGAGGCAAATTGCTGCTATGGATTAAGGGATGGTTGAGGGGGAAAGACAGAGAGTGGTAATCAATGGACACTGCTCATCGTGGACTAATGTTATTAGTGGAGTTCCTCAGGGTTCAGTGTTGGGTCCATTGTTGTTTTCTGTATTTATAAATGATATTGATGATGATATATCAAGCTTAATGTCCAAGTTTGCAGACGATACAAAGGTTGGCAGGGTTGTTAAGGACACTACTGATGCTATGCTGCTGCAACAGTATCTGGAAAGGTTGAGCAGATGGGCTGAGAGGTGGCAAATTAAGTTTAACGTTGACAAATGTAAAGTACTACATATGGGAAACAGTAGCCCCAGAGCAACGTATCAACTCTGTGGTACTACACTGACAGTGGTAGAGAATGAAAAGGACCTGGGGGTATTTGTGCAGGCAGACATGAAGTTCTCTGAGCAGTGCAGACGGGCTGCAAGAGTAGCTCATGGTGTCCTGTCAATGATATACAGGAATTTTTCTAGCAGGGATAAGGAGATGATTATTCCCTTGTATAAGGCAATGGTCAAGAATAATCACAAGGCTCAGAATAATCATCTGAGAGGGCATAAATTCAAATTGAAGAAAGACAGATGTAGGATAGATGTGCGGAAATTTGCCTTTAGCCAGTGGTAGTTGGTTGGTGGAACTTCCATCCCTTGTTGTGGAAATTGATAACCTAAATAAATTTAAGGCTCAGCTGGACAGGTATTTCGAATGAACGGAGGGGTGAAATGGGAGTGGTTTTTTTTTGGCTGATGCTGCATAAGCTTGCTTTCTTGCATCATATGCCTCTACTAATGCTAATGTTACCCTGAGTGAGAGAGAGAGAGAGAGTGTGTCAGAAGTAGAAAGGAATCACCAAAAAAGAGAAGAATGATGATATCTATCGTTCTTCTCTTTCAAGCCCATAATCACAAGATGTGAGTGCAGCATTCACTCTAAATATTTAGTAATTGAAGAATGTAGGAATCAAACATATTTTGATTTGTTTCAAAAATCAAACAAAAAGTGTAAATATAAAAGAGATCTGAAATGCAATTACCTGGAAAAATTAAAGAGCACATTCTATGGCCAATGATTAATAATGATTCATAAAAATAGAAATTTTATTCTTTTGTTAACAGCCATCACAATTAATAAAGTTTACACATATTTTTGTCAGTATGTGTATCAGAATTGTAGTTATAAAAGTTTTCTTATTGGAATGGACTTATGCCCATTATGCCCAGTAGGAACAACTCACAATTAGTGAATACTGGCAAAATGATGCAAGGAAATAAACTTATGTAGCATCAGAAAAAAAAAAGTAACACTTCACTCAATTTTTTCACCTCTATGTTCTGTAGTTTTCTTTATCCAAATGCTATTTATATAGGTGATAAAAGCTTCATGTCCACTATGAAGTGAAAATTATCCTTAAAATAGTTTATGCTGTACAAGCATGGTAATCTGATTAATGCAAGTGGGAAGCTCAAATTACCAAAATGTTCAGATTAGTGTGTGATTATAAACAAACACATTTTAGGTACATAAATTATCAATTTTCATACAATAATATTATGCTACACTGCATTTTATTTTTCTGTTCTTTCCATTAAAGGCAACAAGACTTTAAACAAAGCAGCAAGTTAACTTCAATCCTTCTAAAACTCAGTCCTGGCTTACATCTCACAAACGGGATTCTTTCGCTCCTATGCTTATCTTCAACAACACTGATTTTTAGACATGATTACATATCTCAATTATGGATTACCCTGGCTTGTAATCTCTCTTGGCATAGGCACATCATAAATATCACAAATAAATACTGCTTCCTCTGCATCTAAAAAACTGGGTTTCCTCTTTCACTCTCAGTGTTACTTTTCAAGCTGTTCACTCTGTACAAATCACAAATCTTTCCTACCATAGAATATTGTTCCCACTTCTGGGGCAGTGTCCCCTAAAACCTCTCTCAGGCTTCTAGATTCCATTCAAAAGAGTGCAGTCAGGTTAATCAATGACCTTTTCTGCTTCGTTCCTTTTCTATAGGTTTTATTGACACTGTTCTTCTGAATTCGGTTCTATAATTCCCACTCTCTCTCTTCCAAACCAGTCCGAACATGTGCTGCAACCAGCTAACATCCATTCATTATCCAACTTCGAACTCACAGAACCAACTTTTCTTCTTCATTTATTCCTACTGTTTTCTGGACAACCTCGCTTCACATATATTTCCTGAAAATTACAATCTACAGAAATTCGAGTCTAATGTTAATAAATATCTTCTTTCGTCTTCTCAACCTTCAACCCATGCACAGTACTAAGTACTATTGGTTTTAATATCTCTTGTGCTTTAGGTTCTCATAAAAAAAAAATTTGGAACGAAATTGGTTGAAAATTTTCTGTTCAGTAAATCACTTGTTTTAAAATGTGAAACAAATAAAACACATTCTATTCAACATGCACTAATTCAGACTGACTATGGATAATGGGTGATTCGTGTGTTACTACCTATATGAATTTCTAAACATGTTGCGTCAAGTCACTATGATACAAAGTTTCAAAATAAAAGTCCGTCCCAGAATTTTTTGATCACACCTCACACTAAAAGACTGTAGGGTGAGATTTCAATGCAGTAGTCAAATTTTATTTGCTTTCTACACTTTACTACATTCATTTAACCATGGGGATCATTCTCTTCACAGTGAACATTGAAGTACCTGGCACTAAGGTTTCGCTTTTCACTAATAGAGGCCAGCTACCAGTTGATGAGAAGCCAGTTGCTTGAAAACTGCCATGTAGCAATGTTTCAAGAATGAGTCCTTTATGCATTTAAAAATCTTAGGATCACCTTACACAGTATCCATGAAAGAAACAGTGAATTGTATTTTATCTTTGGACCATTATGACAAACTTCTGCATCTTAATAGTGAAACTATTAAAGGGCAACAAAGTATGTGGTAGTTTCAAGAAACTTTTCACAATGAATAGCAAAACCTGGTGAATTTTGACAGTGAAACTATGAAGTTTGCTGTTCATTGCTATTGTGGAGAAGAATAATAGAAAGATAAAGCCCGTTACAGCTTCTAATAACAAACATTTGACATTACTCTGACATCAACATGGGCTATAAAAACAAAACGCAATTGTATTTCTCTATTTATCACACCTTTAAAGAATAAATTATTTTAGCATACAAAAGTATCCTCCATAATATTTTTACATATATAATCTATTGCATTTTAACTAAACATCAGAAGTTATGTTATAAAGTTAAGTTAGGTTACAAGTTATTAATTTTGGTAACTTTTAAGCAAATAAATAAATACATCATTAAGTACCATTTATATATTTTCATTTAATTTTATCTATATGATTTTTTAGGTAATCTGTTTTTATTTTTCAAGCACTTTTAATTTTTCCATTGCTACACCTGTCAGGTAAGCACTCCTATACTTATCTAATCTATTTGCCTATACTGTATATATATAGTATAGGCTATAGTTTATTTGGCTATAAACTATATATATATATATATACAATGTATATATAGTTTATAGCCAAACAAGTGGGAAAAAATTAGTCTATGACTTTTTTAAATCAATTACTAACTCAAATAATGGACTAAATATTTTAAGTGTGCCAAGAGTTGTAAATTTAATTCCTCAGAATTTTCCGCAGCAGTAATCAGAGATTAGAGCATTTTCAAAGCAGATTCAGCTGATTTTGAGTTCTCATTTTTGTAGTAGAGTTAGGACAGTGTAGTTAGGAAGCACTTCTCTTACAGATCATTGGATTCTATATTTTCTATCAACTATCCTTCTTCATTCATTTTTTTTTTTTTTTTTGAAAATGAATGTTTAGAGGGCCCCATGAAGAATTTTTTTCAAGAAGTTAATTACTATTTAATTAAAATGCATGCATGGTATTCCCCATGATCTCATAGATGAGGCTTTTTCCCTAAAGTTCCTGAGCATAAGATTTAAACTTAAAAATAATTAAGTCACTTTTCACGAAATAACTTACTTTTTTAAATGTGGAATCATGTATAGCTTTCTTTTGGCAGCTGTAATGAATGCCAACAGGAATGTTAGCTTAAATAGAGAAGAAAAAAATGTTTTTTTTCTTACCTCATTTCTGAAGGCAGCAATCTCATCATGATTATCAAACCGGACTCTCTGAATGGATTCTGCACTAGAATGATTATCAAACCGGACTGTTTGAAAGGATTCTCCACTACATGTTCTACAACCAGAATGGTCTGAACAAGTCTGTAAAGTGTCTTCAAGTTAATATAAACATATATATAAATAAGTGATAATTTCAATTTATTCATCAATAAAATTAAATCACTTCTGACATCTGTAAGGACAGAAGAAAAATGATCAGAAAAGATATATCGAATTTTAAAAAAAAAAAAAGAAGCAATTTTTGTGTTGAGAGAAGAATACAACATGATTATTCATAGACACCAAACATAAAGTAAGCATTAGCATTTGTAGAGGCACATGAACAAAGAAAGCAAGCCTATACAACATCAGCCAAAAAAAAAAAAAACACCTTTCCATTTTACTGATCCAATCGTTCCAAATGTTTGTCTAGTTCTGCCTTGAATTTATTTAAGCTATCAACTTCCACAATAACAGATGGAAATTTGTTCTAGCAATCAACTATCCACTGGCTAAAGGCAAATTCTGCACATCTATTCTACAACTGTCTTTCCTTAGATTGAATCTATGCCCACTCAGATTTGTAATCTGAGCAAGAGGAAGAATCCCAACAGCATTGAGTCTGCTCAATCCATTCAAGGCCTTATACACCTCAATCAGATTGCTTCGCAGGTGCCTAGTCTCCAGAAGCTGCAATCTGCAGAAAATAAGCCTTTCTTCATGGGAGCACCCCTCTGTTCCCTTCACCAGTCTTGTTGCTTTTCTCTGTACTCGTTCTAGCAACTCTACATCCTTCAGGCGCCTCCGTAGCCAGGTGGGAAGGAGCAACGGTGCGTAGCACACGCTTCTTGATTAGACCGGGGTTTGAGCCCGTCACCACCAAACACGGAGGGTGTGGTAAGTTTAGGGAATGACCACTGCATATTCCCCGAGCAATATGGCCTTAGTTGCTAATGCTCCTAAAAAACCAAATAACAACAACATCTACATCCTTCCTAAAATGAGGCTTCCAGACCTGTACGCAGTACTCAAGGTGTGGCATGACCAGTGCCTTATACAAGGGGATAATCACCTCCTTATCCCTGCTCACAAAAATCCTGTATATCATTGACAAGACCCCGTGACATACTACTCAGAAAATTTCATATCTGACTGCATCCCTAGGTCTCTTTCGCTCTCCAACTACCATGAATGTAACAACACCCAGTTGGTACATTTCTCTGGGGTTACTACTACCACCCATATGCAGTACTTTGCATTTGTCAATGTTAAAATGTTAAACAGTTGCCACTTCTCAGCCCATCTACCCAACTTTTCCAGATCTGTTGCAGCAGTATACTGTTATTAACAACCCTGCCAACTTTTGTATCATCTGAAAACTTGGATATTAAGCCTGATATACCATCGTCAATATCATTGATAAATATACAAAACAACAATGGGCCCAACACCGAACCCCAAGAGACACCACTAATAACATTAATCCACATTATCCATTGATTACTACTGTCTTTTCCCACTCAACCATTCTTTTATCCATTGTAGCAACTTGCCCTTAATGCCATTCTGCTCCAATTTGTACAGTAGTCTTCCATGTGCAACAGTATCAAAAGCTTTCCTGGAATCGAAGTATATGATATCAAAATTATTTTTTGCATCTAGTTCTTTTTTGACCACATCATAGTATCCAATCAAATTGGTCAGACAAGACTTCCCCTTGACAAACTCATGCTGTGTCTGAATTATTACTGCTGTCTTGTCTAGATGATCCTGCAATGCTTCTTTAAACAGTGACTCCTTTTTTTTTCCCCCTGGAACAGAAGTCAAACTAACAGATCTGTAATTACTCATGTCACCCTTTGATCCCCCATTGTGATTTGGAGATGCATTTGCACATCTCCAGTCCGTGGGGATTTCCCAGAGTCCAAGGATGCTCTCATAATTATGGCTAAGGGTTTGCTTACTTAATGCCATTCTGCTCCAATTTGTACAATAGTCTTCCATGTGCAACAGTATCAAAAGCTTTAATATAACTCCTTTAATATAACTGGACAGATTCCATCTACCCTTGGTGCCTTTCTTATGTTTAACTTCAACAATTTCTCCTCCACTTTGCTCTCTGTTATTACGAAATCATTTAACTCCCTGTAAGATTGTGAAAAACATCTTGCCCTCTCCTCCATGAATAACTCCTCATGCGTGAATGTAGATGCAAATTACTCATTTAGTTCAGCAGCTATCTGAGAATGATCATCTACAATCAAACCAGTAATATCAAGTGAGCCAATCTGATTCTTCTCCTTCCTTTTAGAGTTTATATAATTAAAGAAGTCTTTGTATCCTTTGCCAAAGATTTTTCATAATCTGCCTTCGCTTGCCTAACCTCCAATGTGACTTGATTACAGACTAGCTTGTATGTACCATTGGCTTCTGTATAGCCTGTCAATTTATATGTATCCCATGCATTTTTCTTCTCTGCCACGAGTCTCATTAGTTCATCTGACATCCATTTGGGCCTAGACCTAGAGCAGAATTTCTTAGTTGGTATGAAAAGCCTAGTAGCTTCCAAAATGACTTCCTTGAATGCTTCCCTTTTAGAATTTGCTGTTGGTAACATCATCAGTTGGTCATGCTGTATAGAACCTAAAAAAAAATCTCTGAGACCACTGTAGTCACCTTTATGAAAACAAACCCCCCCCTTTACCTTCGATGGTAGTTATATCTTTAAGTAAATCCCACATCAGTACACTGTGACCACTGCCGCCTAGTGGTTCCTCTATCTGCAAATTCTTAATGCATGAATAATCACTGCTGATAATCAGATATACAGTATTACTTCATCTGGCTGCCCCTCAAACATACTGCTGTAGAAAACAATCATCCAATAAATCCACAAAAGCCTTGTTAGTGTGCGAGTGACCAACCCACAAGTTCCAGTCTATAGCTGGGATGTTAAAATCCCCCATTATAAGACACTGATTTACTGGACCATTCTATTTCTCTGTATAATTGTTCATTGTACCCAGAATAATTAGACTTATAACAAACTCTTACCCTCATTTTTGGTTTCGCAGTCCTTATGTCACACCAAACTGACTCAATATTGCACTGTCCATCTATGTCAACTGAATGCACTTCCTTTGATTTTATGTGTTTCTTAACTAACAGCATAACCCCACTCCCTTGCTATCCTTGCTGTACACATTATACTTCCCAAATGCCAATTTTGCATCCCTTATTATCTGAGTGACACCATATCTCTGATATCCCAACAATATCTGCCTTGAATGTCTTAACCAGCACTTCAAATTCATCAAATTTATTTACTATACTCCTAGCATTGATGTACATGCAATTATACATGCAGCTGTTCTTACTCTTAGTTACTCTAGCACAGCCCATGTATTTACTTGTTTCGTGACTCCCAGAAGTTCCTGGGAACTTCTGGGAGTCACGAAACAAGAAGTTACTGATTTCCGGGCTGTTGCTTATTCCAATTGAAGCAGTGCAAGAATCATTTCCACCTCTGCCTGTGGCTACTGTTAATCTATTAGTCTGTGAATGACACCATAAACTTGACAAGCTAAAAGTTTTCCAATCCACCTAACATTGCCTCAATAGCATCAGCAAATATTCTTGCACCCTTTCTATTTAAGTGTATCCCATCCCTAGAAACAATCTCTCCTGTTAACAAACGCAGACCACGCTGAGAAAAATTCTACCCCACGAGCCCTGCACAATCTCTCCAGGGCCGAATTGATTAAAAAGGTCCTCATCATATAGGCCCTCCTATCGTGTCTGGGCAGGATTGCAGACACTTACAAATTTAACTCTAACTCCTGACTTTTTTTTCAACATTGAGCTGTACTACCGTATTTCCCCATGTATAAAATGCACCTTAATTTTGGGGTTAGAAATTTGAAAAAAAAGTATTATATAAAGTTATTGAACTCAAGTTTTATTCATCATAAAATTCATACAACTCCTCATCACTGTCAAAACTTCCATCCATTAGCTTGTCCTCATCTGTGTCTGATGACGAATCACTGTCTTCATATATTGCCTCGTCCTCAGTTCCATCTATGGCATTCGAAATGCCACACTTCTTAAATGACTTGACAATGATCTCGATATTATCCCAGGATCTTTTCACCTAGGTACAAACTTCTCCTATAGTTGGTTTCTTCACTCTTCCTGCTGGTGTCAAATTGTCCCCAGAAGACTTCATCCATTGGTTCCATTCATCTCTCATGGCAGCTCTGAAGGGTTTGTTAATGCTGACATCAAGTGGTTGGAGCTGGGATGCCAAGCCTCCAGGTATGACGGCAAGTTTTGTTTTTTGCTCTGCAGCAATCTTCTTTGTGTTTTTTATTATGTGTGCCCTGAACTGATCAAGCACCAATAGGGCAGGTTTGCATAAGAGCCCACCTGGTCTCCTGCTCCAAACTTTCTCAAACCAGATCTTCATCCCATCCTGATCCATCCAACCCTTGTCATGAACGTGGACAATCACTCCTCGAGGAATGTCTTCTTTTGGCATTGTTTTGCGTTTGAAAATCAGCATAGGAGGCAGCTTGGTTCCATCGGCACAACAAGCTAGAACAACTGTATAATGGCTCTTTTTGTGTCCACTTGTCTTCACAGTTACAGTTTTCACCTCCTTCTTATCAACAGTTCTGTTACTTGGGACATCAAATTGAAGGGGGACTTCGTTCATATTTGCAATCTGTCCGAACTCAAACTGATGTGTCATCCGACATTGAATGACAAAACGATGAAATTCAAGGACCTTCTGCTCATAGCTTTCAGGCATCTTTTGGGCAAGTCTGGTGTCTGTACGCATGCTTAGTCCATTCCGTTTCATGAACCTGAAGCACCAATTGTGCTCTCCTTTGAAATCAGTAACTTCTTTTTCATCAGCAATTCTTCTTGCCTCATGCTGAACCATCTTTGTGGACACAGGAATTCCAATTGCCCTTTGCTCTTCAATCCATATCTTCAATTCCCTCTCTAAATCAGGCTATTTTGCTGACTTGCCTCTCATGGCCTTCTTCTGCCGTGGTATTTCAGTAGGGTTTCTTCTTCTTCCCATAGCCAGTCTCGAATTGTTTTCTCAGTTGGAGGAGGACCAAACTTATGTTCAGCAGCACGATTTCCATTCACTTTTGCAAACTGGATCACTTTTAACTTGAATTCAGCACTGTACGAAAATCTTTTCTGAGACATTTCTGGGCAGAACATGGCAAAACGTAACCTAATATGCCAGTAACAAGTGTGAAACAATGAGCGCAAAGACAACAAGCGCAAAAAAGCGGGAAATGCAAGTAAAAAAATCTACAACCACTGTATAAGACGCACCCAGTTTTTAGACCCCAAATTTTTCGAAAAAAGGTGCGTCTTATACATGGGGAAATACGGTAGTTAAGTAAATCTGTAGATCTCTTAGTCTTAAGGTCATTAGTGTCAACGTGTACAACAATATCACCTTTTGTGCTCTTAAAATATGATATCTGCTCTACGACGTCACCAACTTTTGCCCCAGGCAGACATACCCTGGTCCTGTTCCACCTATTCTTTTTATATAATAATATTCCCCATCTCCCCGACAATAGAGACACCAACAATAACTAGTTACTGTGGAACCACTGCATTCTGCCTTGTAGATCGCCGCTGTGTTACCTGATCCACAAGAGTGAACTCTTTTATTGAGGTAGCTGAGAGCCTGATGGGCTTCCATCGAGGGCATCCGCCTGACTCTTCGCTCTCTCTCTCTCTCATAGACACCCATCAGAATGCTGAATTAGCATTAGCATTAGTAGAGGCATTTGATGCAAGAAAGCAAGCTTATGCAGCATCAGCCAAAAAAAAAAAAAAAAAACCCCACTTCCACTTCACCCCTCTGTTCGTTCCAAATACCTGTCCAGCTGAGCCTTAAACTTATTTAGGCTATCAACCTCCACCACAAGGGATGGAAGTCTGTTCCACCAACCAACCACCTGCTGGCTAAAGGCAAATTTCCACACGTCTATCCTACATCTGTCTTTCCTCAATTTGAATTTATGCCCTCTCAGGTGATTTTTCTGAGCTAGAGGAAGAATCCCATCAGCATTGAGCATGCTTAAACCATTCAAGGCTTTATACACCTCTATCAGATCACCTCGCTGGTGCCTAGTCTCCAGACACTGTAATTTGCAAAACTTAAGCCTTTCTTCGTAAGAGCACCCCTTTGTTCCATTCACTAATCTTGTTGCCCTTCTCTGTACTCGTTCCAGCAGCTCTACATCCTTCTTGAAATGAGGCCTCCAGACCTGTATACAGTACTCTAGGTGTGGCCTGACCATTGCCTTATACAATGGAATAATCACCTCCTTATCCCTGCTGGAAAAATTCCTGTATATCATTGACAATACTCCATGAGCTACTCTTGCAGCCCGTCTGCACTGCTCAGAGAACTTCATATCTGCCTGCACAACCACCCCCAAGTCCCTTTCATTCTCTACCACTGTCAGTGTAGTACCACAGAGTTGATACGTTGCTCTGGGGTTGCTGTTTCCCATGTGTAGTACTTTACATTTGTCAATGTTAAACTTCATTTGCCACCTCTCAGCCCATCTGCTCAACCTTTCCAGATCCTGTTGCAGCAGCATAGTGTCAGTAGTGTCCTTGACAACCCTGCCAACCTTTGTATCATCTGCAAACTTGGACATTAAGCTTGATATACCATCATCAATATCATTTATAAATACAGAAAACAATAATGGACCGAACACTGAGCCCTGAGGGACTCCACTAATAACATTAGTCCACGATTAAAGGAGGCAGCAAAGGAGGTAAGCAAACCCTTAGCCATAATTATGAGAGCTTCCTTGGACTCAGGGGAGGTACCCATTGACTGGAGATGTGCAAATGTGACCCCAATTCACAAAGGGGGATCAAAGGCTGACACAAGTAATTATAGACCTGTGAGTTTAACTTCTGTTCCCGGAAAATTAATGGAGGCACTGGTGAAAGAAGCACTGCAGGATCATCTAGACAAGACTTCAGTTATAGCTAGGACACAGCATGGTTTTGTTAAGGGGAAGTCTTGCCTGACCAATTTGATTGGATACTATGATGCAGTCACAAAAGAACTGGATGCAGGGAATAACTTTGATATTATATACTTGGATCTTAGAAAGGCTTTTGATACTGTTGCACATGGAAGACTGCTGCACAAATTGGAGCAGTGTGGCATTGGAGGCAAGTTGCTGCTATGGATAAAGGGGTGGTTGAGGGGGAGAAGACAGAGAGTGGTAATCAATGGACACTGCTCATCGTGGACTAATGTTATTAGTGGAGTCCCTCAGGGTTCAGTATTGGGGCCTTTATTGTTTTCTGTATTTATAAATGATATTGATGATGGTATATCAGGCTTAATGTCCAAGTTTGCAGACGATACGAAGGTTGGCAGGGTTGTCAAGGACACTACTGACACTATGCTGCTGCAACAGGATTTGGAAAGGTTGAGCAGATGGGCTTCGAGGTGGCAAATGAAGTTTAACATTGACAAATGTAAAGTACTACATATGGGAAACAGCAACCCCAGAGCAACGTATCAACTCTGTGGTACTACACTGACAGTGGTAGAGAATGAAAGGGACCTGGGGGTGGTGGTGCAGGCAGATATGAAGTTCTCTGAGCAGTGCAGACGAGCTGCAAGAGTAGCTCATGGTGTATTGTCAATGATATATAGGAATTTTTCTAGCAGGGATAAGGAGGTGATTATTCCCTTGTATAAGGCAATGGTCAGGCCACACCTAGAGTACTGTATACAGGCCTGGAGGCCTCATTTCAGGAAGGATGTAGAGCTGCTGGAACGAGTACAGAGAAGGGCAACTAGATTGGTGAATGGGACAAAGGGGTTCTCTTACGAAGAAAGGCTTAAGTTTTGCAAATTACAGTGTCTGGAAACTAGGCACCAGAGGGGTGATCTGATAGAGGTGTACAAAGCCTTGAATGGTTTGAGCATGCTCAATGCTGATGGGATTCTTCCTCTAGCTCAGAAAAATCACCTGAGAGGGCATAAATTCAAATTGAGGAAAGACAGATGTAGGATAGATGTGCGGAAATTTGCCTTTAGCCAGCGGGTGGTTGGTGGGTGGAACAGACTTCCATCCCTTGTCGTGGAAGTTGATAGCCTAAATAAGTTTAAGGCTCAGCTGGACAGGTATTTCGAACGAACAGAGGGGTGAAGTGGAAGTGGTTATTTTTATTTATTTATGTTACTTTTTTTTTTTTTTTTTTTTGGCTGATGCTGCATAAGCTTGCTTTCTTGCATCAAATGCCTCTACTAATGCTAATGCTAATGCTAATGAGCAGTGTCCATTGATTACCACTCTCTGTCTTCTCCCCCTCAACCACCCCTTTATCCATAGCAGCAATTTGCCTCCAATGTCACACTGCTCCAATTTGTGCAGCAGTCTTCCATGTGCAACAGTATCAAAAGTCTTTCTAAGATCCAAGTATATAATATCAAAGTTATTCCCTGCATCCAGTTCTTTTGTGACTGCATCATAGTATCCAATCAAGTTGGTCAGGCAAGACTTCCCCTTAACAAAACCATGCTGTGTCTGAGCTATAACTGAAGTCTTGTCTAAATGATCCTGCAGTGCTTCTTTAACCAGTGCCTCCATTAATTTTCCTGGAACAGAAGTTAAGCTCACAGGTCTATAATTACTTGTGTCAGCCTTTGATCCTCCTTTGTGAATTGGGGTCACATTTGCACATTTCCAGTGTATGGGTACCTCCCCTGAGTCCAAGGAAGCTCTCATAATTATGGCTAAGGGTTTGCTTACTTCCTTTGCTGCCTCCTTTAATATAACTGGATAGATCCCATCCACCCCAGGTTGTGGAGATTTAGAAGGGGTCAGCTGCTCAACCTTATGAAAACATATTAATGGATGACTGGACGGTGGCTTTTTTCTTTTCATTGTAGATTTCTTTGTAGCAAGCAAGCATATCATTCACCCCTCTGTTAACATTTTAGAATCATTTGCTGTCAGGATCCATCTTCTGAAACCTTGCCATTGCTGATGCAATTTCACGAAATGCCATTGCCATCTCTCTGGTGATGAAGCGTCTCGGCTCCTAATTTGGTTCATCTTGAGCTTCGTCAGCATTTTCTTCTTTCACTATCGCTGCCTGCAAGTCAATAAGTTTTTCGTTAGATAATTCCTTCTTTTCCTCCTCTATTAACTCCTCCATGTCTTTGGCATCAACCTCCAACTGAAGTAGCTCTGCAACCTTTACAGTCTTATCTGTAACCTCTTCATATGATTCGTCTTTTTCAAATATTTCGAAGCCTTTTACGTGCCGTGGACATATTTTCTTCTATGCGCCATTTAAACAACTTTTAGTAATATCTGCCCAGGCCTTATTAATGTTTGAGATGGCTTGGTAAATATTGTAAGATTTCCAAGTCTTTTAACGTAAAATTTTTCTTGTCGTCTACTGCAGACAATGCCTGAGCAAATGTGCATAAATGGTATTCTTTTAAATTCGAAATAACACCCGATCCATAGGTTGGATGAGTCACATCATGTTTACTGGTAGAAATATGATTCTCATGTTCGAATTGAAATCATCTAGATGCTTAGGATGTCCAGGAGCATTATCTAACAGAAGCAAAATCTTGAAAGGAACATCGTTGTCTTTACAATATTTTTCAATCTTGGGAATGAAGCAGCATTTAAACCAATCCTCAAAGAGGGATATTGTTATCCATGCTCTCTGGCTCGATCAGAAATGCATGGGTAGGGTGGCTTTATTGATGCCCTTAAATGCACAAGGATTTCCAGAATGGTACACAAGCAATGGTTTTAATCTGTAATATCCCACTGCATTAGCTCCAAGCAAGAGTGTTGCCCTGTCTTTTGATGCCTTGAAACTTGGCATTGTATTTTCCTCTTTGGCAATGCATTTTTTTCTAGTACAGAGCAGTCTTGTCAACTTTAAAAATTTGCTGTGTTGAATAGCCGCCTTCATCAATAATTTTTTCCAACACATTACAAAATTTCTCTGCAGCTGCAGAATTGGCACTGCCGACTTCACTGCATACTTTAACATTGTGGAAACCAGCGTGATGCTTGAACCTATTAAACCACCTGTTGCTTGCCCACAAACTTGAGTTGGGATTCACCATACTTATCCTTAATGTCCTTTATAAATACTTGTTGCTTTTGCTTGAATGGTCATTAGACTCGGGCACTTGCTTCTGAATCTGATTTTCCATCCATATTATTAATAGCTGTTCCATCTTCGATATTGCGCCTGAATGCTGTTTTGTGATCACTGTTGATCTTAAATGTGTTGATCCTTTAACATGTTCTTTTATACGTGCACTGTCCCTTAAAATAGTATTCACTGTTGAAGCAGCAAGACCTAATTCTCTTGCAAAAGATGTTAAACTTTGTCCTGCTTCGCTTAATCATTTTCATCTTCATTTCTAAATCAATTTTGTTTGTTTCCTAGCACTACCACCACTTGCACTTTTCGTTGGTCGCTTTCTCTTCATCAATGTAACATGTAAATGTAGCAGTAGCAGTAGTTGAATCAACCGATAACAGGGATTCTGTCAGAAAAAGTACATGGGGTTTGGCAGACTGCAAGTGGAAATGGACATAGTTGAGATTAGAATTGAGACCCCCCATATATTTGAGAAAAAAAACTAGAAAGTGTTTGGGAGGTTTAGATCTTTTTGTAGATAAGCTTACTCTGTTAGTTTGACAATTCATGGTGTATTCAATAGTAAGAAAAAGTGGGGGGGGGACATGCTGTATGAAGTAATGAAATTTTTTGACATGGCGTACAAATGGTAAGAATATACCCAGATCCTTGACATAACGTGGCCTCGACAATGCTCCCCGCATACACACTACTCGGATTCTCTCCAATCACTATCTGGCAGGGTAGAGGTAGCAAAATTATACACTAGCTGATCCGGAAGCCTCCTAAAGAGTTGCCAATAGGTTCGGTCTGGTGTACTAACTAGCGGCTGGCCTGTGAACACCGTTTTAGAGCTGTACCCTCGAAATGTAAGGAAGATTGGATCTCGCCATGATGTTCATCATAACCACAAAAGTCATCAGTCGTACTGCATGATGGAAGAGATGGGGAAGGGTTGACCAGAACCTACCCCTGGAGGCTAAACATGGGTTCCACCACTTCAAGGCTCCAATAAGCAAAGTGGTGGTGTTGCACCGGTTGATGAGAGTCATCTACCACCTATTATTGCCTTGTAACACAGATGGACGGCATTCCTCCATGTGGTGTGGGCGCCACACCTCGACTCCTGCTTACTTTGATTCACACCTGGGTGGTCACCCACAGTATGCTTGTGCATGGAAGTTATACCCAGCATTACTAACAGTCACACCATCGTGAAGGTGCAAGCAGAGGATTTGGCTGACACAGACCGTCCGGACTTCACCGAAATTAGGTCTACTTGACTTGAATGTCACCCCAATATCAGTTCCATCAGCGTTTTAGACTCCCAGGTAGCAAGTACAGCTTGTCTGGCATATCTGAATGTCTTGAATGTCACCCCAATATCAGTTCCATCAGCGTTTTAGACTCCCAGGTAGCAAGTACAGCTTGTCTGGCATATCTGAGAGAATGTCTGTAACAACCTCAAGGACCATATTGCCATATATTTGCGTTATTCTGACGACAATTACAATTTTAAGGGGTGATGCGCTTTCTTTGAACACCAGTGTATATGCGTGTTAAAGATACAATATGAATTAGGCACCATTAAAATGTTTTCCTTAGGCGCCACAACTCTAGCGCTATTTCTGTTGGAGAGTTCGAACCTGCAGCTTCCTGATGCACAGGCTCCTTATGGATTCTTCCTGCGTTTCGGGCATCACCTTTCAAATGGGGAGATTTTGTTGATTTGTTCATTAAGGTGATCCATCCTTGGGATCCAACCATTTAATTGATGCTTTAATTTATGAACTTTAGGCGATAGTTGGTTTCCAGATGATGACTTCTTTTGTTCTTTTCCTAACTGTAGGTTTTATTCCTTTACAAAGCAGTCTGGGCAGTATTTTAAAAGCTAACCGAGCCGAGCGTGCCCCGCAGAGGTCAAGTGGCTCATGTTAAATACAGTGGCCCAGCGAAGTTGCCCATACTTTGAAATATATGACGCAGTTTTCGAAGCCTTTTTATGTAGACTTTGTACAAAGTTTAATTATATTCATTGATAAAAATAGATCAAGTTAGAGTGAATTTTATGATTAAATGGGCACAGATTTTCTTCATAATTAGACTAATGCGTCTTTATTGAATGAATCAATCAAATTGGCAAAATTCCTTAACGTCATAAAGCCGAATTTTCCTATTCACCGAATTTTAATTCCTTCGACATCAAGGAACTGGACACTACTGTATATAGTAGTAGTAGTGGCACGTGATGCAAGAAAGAAAGTGTATGAGCTTATGCAGCATCAGCCAAAAAAAAAAAAAAAAAATCACACCATTCCCTCCAAATGCCTGTCCAGTTCCTCCTTAAATTTATTTAACCTATCAACTTCCACAACGACAGATGGAAGTTTGTTCCAGCAATTAACCACCCACTGGCTAAAGGCAAATTTCCGCACATCTATTCTACATCTGTCCTTTCTTAATTTGAACTTATGTCCCCGTAGGTTCGTAATCTGAACAAGTGGAAGGATCCCATCAGAATTCAGCGTGCTCAACCCATTCAAGGCCTTATAGACCTCAATCAGATCACCGCGCAGGTGCCTAGTCTCCAGCCACTGCAATTTGCAGAACTTAAGCCTCTCTTGGTAAGAGGATCCCTTCATTCCCCTCACCAATCGTGTTGCTCTTCTCTGTACACGTTCAAGCAAATCTACATCCTTCCTAAAATGAGGCCTCCAGACCTGTACGTAGTACTCAAGGCGTGGCCTGACCATTGCCTTATACAGAGGGACAATCACCTCCTTTTCCCTGCTAGCAAAATTCCTATATATCATTGACAAAACCCCATGACCTGCCCTAGCAGCCTGTCTGCATTGCTCAGAAAACTTCATATCTGACTGCACAATTACTCCCAGATCTTTTTTCATTTTCTACCACCTTAAGTGTAGTACCACACAGTTGGTACGTTTCTCTGGGGTTACTTCTACCCATATGCAGTACTTTGCATTTGTCAAGGTTAAACTTCAGTTGCCACTTCTTAGCCCATCTGCCCAAATTATCTAGATCCTGTTGCAGTAGCACACTGCCATTACTGTCATTAACAACTGAATACATCTCCCCCCCCCACTCCTTACCTCGGCAGTTCTTGAGAATAGTTCGGTACATTAAATACCGGTACCATCGTTTGCTTGATCATGATCCGTGCTTAGGCCTATAACTGCATTTTTGTACTTTAAAAAATTCATATCTATTCTATATAAATACTATCGAATAAATTTGGATGCTCTTGGCCTGTAGTATAAAAATGGACGAATTTGCTACGATTTATGATGCTTAGACATGAAGCTTCTTCAGGCTGTTTTATTGAGATGGGCAGGATAACACCGACAGAATTATCTGTGGACTGCATCGGAAATCATAAAAAAAAATTACATTCATTACCAGACTCTGAGTGGCCTAAAATTGTCAAAATTCATAAATAAATTTTTCGCCCTCATACAGCAGAGCTGTTGGTTTTTGTAACTATAATGCAGTGTTCATGACATACAATATATGTCTAATGTTCTGTAATTATTTTATTCATTTTTAGATGCTCGCACAGAAATATTGTAATGTCTCGATTGCAGTTCAGTATCGGCAATGTAATCGCACCCGAAATGTCATTAAATACCAAAAGTTTCTTAATTTCATCGTACAACTTGCGCAGCAGTAAACCAACGATGCATATTTTAAGCAACCCTACAACTTTCCAGCGAAACATAACCCGCATACTTGAACTAAAAATTGGTGCCTAATATCTTCATTCTCTGCACCCAGTACACACACACAGACATCCTCCATGGCTAGATCATGTTGATTTGACAAAGGATCTCATCATGTACTCCCTTCTATCATGTCTGGCAGAGTCACAGACACTTTGCAATTTAATCCTAACTCACAACTTTCTCTGTACGTGTTAAGTAAGTATGAAAGTAAGTCCTCATATCTGCTACTCGATATTATTAGTGATAGGGTTGAACTTGAAAGTGTCTGCAATTCTGTCCAGACACGATAGGAGGGAGTATATGATGAGAGCCTTGTCGATCAATTCGGCCCTGGAGGGATTGTGCAAGGCTCAAGGGGTAGAATTTTTTTCAGCCTGGACTGTACTTGTTAACAGGAGAGATTGCTTCTACAGGGATGGGATACACTTAAATAGAAAGGGTGCAAGAATTTTTGCTGATGCTGTCGAGGCAGTGTTAGGTGGGTCGGAAAACTGCTAGTTGGGGGGGATACAAGGACTAATAGATTAACAGTAGCCACTGGCAGAGGTGGAAGTGATTCTTGCACTGCTTCTATTGAAATGAGCAGAAGTCTGAAAAACAAGATGCAGGATATTTCAGAGACTGCTGGTAGTCATTGCGTTACAAGTAAACACATGGGTTGTGTTAGGGTAGCTAAGAATAGAAACAGGTGCATGTATACCTGCGTGTACACCAATGCTAGGAGTTTGGTAAATAAATTTGATGAATTTGAGGTATTGCTCAAAACATCAAAGGCAGATATTGTTGGGATATCAGAGACGTGGTGTCACACAGATATAAGTAATGCGGAACTGGAATTTGGGGAATACAATGTGTATAGAAAGGATAGACAGGACAGGAGGGGAGGAGGGGTTATGCTATTAATTAAGAAACACATAAAGTCCAAGGAAGTGAAGCCAGTCGACATCGATGGACAGGGCAGTGCCGAATCAGTTTGGTGTGACATAAGCATAGGGAAATCAAAATTGAGAGTAGGAGTGTGCTATAGGCCTAATGACTCTGATGAGTATAATAAGATATTGTACAGGGAAATAGAGTGGGCCAGTAAATCAGAGAGTCTTATAATGGGGGATTTTAATTTCCCAGATATTGACTGGAATTTGTGGGTTCGTCACTCGCACACTAGCAAGGCTTTTGTGGATTTATTGGATGATTGTTTTCTACACCAGCATGTTCTTGAGGCAACAAGAGGGAGCAATACTCTTGATCTGATTATCAGTAGTGACTCTTCATGCATTAAGAACCTGCAGATAAATGAACCACTAGGTGGCAGTGATCACAGTGTGTTGAAGTGGGATTTACTCAAGGAGGTAACTACCATCAGAGGTAAAGGGAAGGGTTTTTGTTTTCGTAAAGGCGACTATGATGGTCTGAGACAGTATTTAAATTCTATACAGTGGGACCAACTGATGATGTTACCAACAGCAAACTCAAAATGGGAAGCATTCAAGGAACTAATCTTGGAGGCTACCAGGCTTTACATACCAACTAAGAAATATTGTTCAAGGTTTAGGCCTAAATGGTTGTCAGATGAACTAATGAGACATGTGGCAGAGAAGAAAAATGCATGGGATACATATAAATTAATGGGTGACATGGAAGCCTATGATAGATATAAGTTGGTCTGTAACCAAGTCACAAAGGAGATTAGGCAGGCAAAGGCAGACTACGAAAAATCCTTGGCAAAGGATGCAAAGAAAAACAGAAAAGAGTTCTTTACATACTTGAACTCGAGAAGGAAAGGGATGAATCAGATTGGTCCACTGGATATTGATGGTTCAACAGTTGAGGATCCTGCTCAGGTGGCTAACAATCTAAACGAGTATTTTGCATCTACATTCACGCATGAGGAGTTATTCAGGAAGGAGAATGATGTAGGTAAAGTAAACATTGGCAGTGAGCTGGATGATTTTGTAATAACTGAGAGGAAAGTGGAGGAGAGATTGTTGAGGATAAACATAAAAAAGGCACCTGGGGTGGATGGGATCTATCCAGTTATATTAAAGGAGGCAGCAAAGGAAGTATGCAAACCCCTAGCCATAATTATGAGAGCTTCTTTGGACTCAGGGGAGGTACCCATAGACTGGAGATGTGCAAATGTAACCCCAATTCACAAAGGAGGATCAAAGGCTGACACAAGTAATTATAGACCTGTTAGTTTAACTTCTGTTCCAGGTAAATTAATGGAGGCACTGGTTAAAGAAGCACTGCAGGATCATCTAGACAAGAATTCAGTTATAGCTCAGACGCAGCATGGTTTTGTTAAGGGCAGGTCTTGCCTGACCAATTTGATTGGATACTATGATGTAGTCACAAAAGAACTGGATGCAGGGAATAACTTTGATATTATATATTTGGATCTTAGAAAGGCTTTTGATACTGTTGCACATGGAAGACTGCTGCACAAATTGGAGCAGTGTGGCATTGGAGGCAAATTGCTGCTATGGATAAGGGGATGGTTGAGTGGCAGAAGACAGAGAGTGGTAATCAATGGACACTGCTCAACGTGGACTAATGTTATTAGTGGAGTTCCTCAAGGTTCAGTGTTGGGTCCGTTGTTGTTTTCGGTGTTTATGAATGATATTGATGATGGGATATCAAGTTTAATGTCCAAGTTTGCAGATGATACAAAGGTTGGCAGGGTCGTCAAGGACACTACTGACGCTATGCTGCTGCAACAGGATCTGGAAAGGTTGAACAGATGGGCTGAGAGGTGGCAAATGAAGTTTAACATTGACAAATGTAAAGTACTGCATATGGGAAACAGTAACCCCAGAGCAACGTATCAACTCTGCGGTACCACACTGACAGTGGTGGAGAATGAAAAGGACCTGGGGGTAATTGTGCAGGGAGATATGAAGTTCTCTGAGCAGTGCAGACGAGCTGCAAGAGTAGCTCATGGTGTCTTGTCAATGATATACAGGAATTTTTCTAGCAGGGATAAGGAGGTGATTATTCCCTTGTATAAGGCAATGGTTAGGCCACATCTTGAGTACTGTATACAGGTCTGGAGGCCTCATTTCAAGAAGGATGTAGAGCTGCTGGAACGGGTACAGAGAAGGGCAACAAGATTAGTAAATGGAACAAAGGGTTGCTCTTACGAAGAAAGGCTTAAGTTTTGCAAATTACAGAGTCTGGAGACTAGGCACCGGCGAGGTGATCTGATAGAGGTGTATAAGGCCTTGAATGGTTTGAGCATGCTCAATGCCAATGGGATTCTTCATCTTTCTCAGAATAATCACCTCAGAGGGCATAAATTCAAATTGAGGAAGGACGGATGTCGGATAGATGTGCGGAAATTTGCCTTTGGCCAGCGGGTGGTTGGTTGGTAGAACCGACTTCCATCACTTGTTGTTGAAGTTGATAGCCTAAACAAATTTAAAGCTCAACTGGACAGGTATTTCGAACGAACGGAGGGGTGAAATGGGAGAGGGTTTTTTTTTTTTTTTTTTGGGCTGATGCTGAATAAGCTTGCTTTCTTGCATCGTATGCCTCTACTAATGCTAATGCTAATGTGTACATCAATATCATCTTTCATGCCCTTAAAAAAATGATATCTACTCTAAAACATCATCAACTTTTACCCCCCATAGCAGACATATGAGTTTCTGCTGACAAAGCTAAGAGAACTACACATTTTTTCAGAAGCTGCTAAGTCAAAATTTATTTATTGATTTGAAATTGTTTTTTTACAACTTTTGATTTGAATTTAGTAGTGTAGTAATTGTTGGTTATTTCCTGATTAATTTGGTGTATTTATTCTTTACTTGGCCCTTGTAATTTATTAAAAACCACAGTCAACTTCTGCCAGCATTGTGTTGAATCAATAGAAATGTTCGAATGCTGCTGCCATTGTTTTAGTATTGATAGAGCAGATACTAGTGGTTTCTATGTAGCTTTGTAGCAGTGCAATCAGTAGCAGAAGAGGCTCATAAACTGTAATTTATAACACTACATACATATTTTAATAACTTAACTTTATCATGCAGTCCATAACACTTGACATTAATATTCGTAGAGCTTTTAGTATTGGTGATTTGGCTGTTTTGTGATAGCTACAGTATCTCAAACAGGTCGCTCAAGAGTTTGAATCACGTAGGTTGGCATATGGTTAAATTTCTTATCTATTATAACTACTTAGAATTTACAAATGTAATGTTATAGTGTAATACATATAACTTAAACTAGATAGGAGATACAGAATTCATATAACATAAGCCTGGTAGGAGATACGAAATACATATACCATAAGCTCGATATTGAAATATATATATATATTCAATAACCTAAACTTATAGCATAACTGGTGCACAGTGTTATTACTGCATTAAGATATAAATTTAATGTACTACAGTTGAAGCTCTATATGACCCCCCGGGGAAATGAGAAAACCACTGTTACATCATAAGGGTGTTATATCGATTTTTCATAAAATAGCATTAGGTAAATGAGAAATTGGCTGGAACCAACCACATAAGATGTTATAACGTGTGGGACGTTAAAAAGAGGGTCACTAGAAAGAGCTTTGACTGTATTTTTAATTATACTGAATTTGACCCAAAATCATGCCTCAAACCAGAGCAGCAAAGCACAAGGCTCAAGGTAATGGGAGTGACGTGACTCAGGGGAGAACTGAGAGGGGTAGTTATCCTTTGAATCACAGACATGAAATGCACTGCTTGTCTGATGTTTGTGGACTAACAGGGACAGGGCTTGATATTGCCAAGGGTATATGTCTTTGTGTGTGCTCGATGTAGAGTGTGAGGACGTTAGGCACCAACAACATTATAAACCTTTGCTCCACTCAACACTATTATGGGCCTTTATGCCTTTATAAGAGCGTGAAGAACACGGTTGATGCCCTTGAAGGATTTAAACGGGGGCCCATCAAGCTGCCAGCTGCCCACATCAATGCCAGAGCTTGTACATGATGATCAGGCAACACAGAGTTAACCTCCAAAGCAGAATGCATTGGTCCCACAGGAGCTAGTTGTTGTTAGTGACCCTACTGTCAGAGAAACATATTGTGCAAAGAAGATAGGTGGAACAGGACCAGGGTATGTCTGCCAGGAGCAAAGGTTTATAATGTTGTAGAGAAGATTAGCATCAGAATTAGTTGAGGCATATGATGCAAGAAAGCAAGCTTATACAGAATCAGCCAAAAAAACCTTCCCATTTCTCCCATCCAGTCACTCCAAATGTTTGTCTAGTTCAGCCTTAAATTTATTCAAACTATCCACTTCCACAACAGAAGACTTTTTGTTAAAAATGCAGGATCCAAGCAACTTTCTCAAATGATTCAGATGAAGATAGATAGCATTAATCCGTCATTTCTGAGGACTCCATGCCATCTTTAATCTTGAGCAAGAATGCATGAAACAAACTTGATACTCACTTGCTCCATGCTGAAATCCTCAGTCAAAATGGCCTGTATTAAATCAAATGTCTGCAGCATTATTAAATCATTAATCCATTTGAATGATGTGCAGACTCTGTTGATGTTCTCACTGCTTCAGAATGTTGATGGATGACCATGCCTTTATTCATCTTCAAGAGAAAAAATTTCCTCATAAAACATTTAAAACTGCTTGATCTAGTTTTTTCATTATGAACCACAAATAATGTCATAAACTTAGGGAATCAACCACAGAAACAAATGAAATTCTCATTCCATATTTACATATTGTTCAAAGTTTATCATTTTCAGCATACAACAAATGAGAAAAACCACTGTTCACTTTAAAACAGCTTTCTGCTGGACTGGCATATAATCATTCTTCCCTTTCTTGGTGATTCCTCTCTCTCTCTCTCTCAGGGTAATAGGGAAATTTTCTTTTTTTTTTTGGCCGGTGCAGCATAAGCCTCAGGCTTCCTTGCACCATATGGCTAGTAGTAGTAATAATATCATTCTAGTGGATGCTGGTGTGCATATATTCAAAAGAAGTCCCAATCTTGCAATCTTTCAGCTACTGCTGTGTATTCAAGAATTATAAAGATAAAGCGAATGTTTCAAGAGTATGTAAAAAAAAAAAAAAAAAAAAATCAAAATATATACAAATATAAACCCTTCATTTTTAAGGTTCATATACTCATTTTGCAACATTTGTTCAAAGTGATGTTTTTCTGAATGTGCTCAAACTTACCCATATTGATACAGATTGTGTCACAACCCATTTTCTATTTGTCACTACAGTTCTATGATATCTAGAAAACTTGTTTAGTAGACTGGCTCTTCAAATGAGCTCAAAGTAAGTGGGGGGGTTCAGTTCTGTACCTGTGTTGGTTAGGGCCTCTCTGTCTTATCCACATGGATAGGCAGCAATGAGGAAGACCTCGCTTGTTGGCTAAATGGATAGTGGGAATGCCATCATACATGGATCATTCAATGTCTTGTCTAGAGAGGAACATCAAGAAGATATCTTCCAAAACCAGTAAATGACCATGGAAGATCATGTGATCCAATTAGCAGCTACTAACAACTGCAGCAGATGTTAGTACAGAATTAGTATATGTCAAATCCTGCCATTCCTCTGACATATTTAACCTCTCACTCCTTTCCTCCAAGTTGTACAACAAATATATTTTAAAAGCAGATGCACATTATAATCTTCAACAGCTTCTTGAAGATTATATTCTATCTGAAGAATATCCAACATTGAGGTGAATGAATTTAAAATATGGCTTTTCTCATATAATCTCCAGGTCAGAAATGCAATAGAAACTCAGCTAGTCAGAAATTCATAGGAATCCCCACTGCTGAGCTGATTTAAGATAAAATCATTGGGATGAACTTGAGGGTTTTTGCAATAAAAAAAAAAAAAAAAAAAAACTCTCAAGTTCATCCCAAACACTTTCCATTTTTGGTTAAAGTTGCATGTTCCCTTCTCCCAACAGCACAGCTACCAACTTCCAACTTTTCACTTATTGTAGACCCTGTGCCTATAGAATAATACAGCCTTGCTTCACCATGTGCCTAGGCCCTTACAGATCAGAGAAATTACAGAATTCAAGTCTTTCCTATAAGGGGTAGATAATGGTTACAACCCTTACTAATCTTGTTGTTCTTGAGGTATCTGCACTATTCCATAATCCAAATTCCAAATTGACCGTAATTGATGTGAAAAAAATTTTAGAAAAAATAACCAGACTAGACAGGTTATTTTTCCCAACAAAAAAAAAAAAAGAAAGAAAGAAAGAAACTTATATAGCTAGCACAGTTTAAAAATAATAAGCATTATACAATGTTTAAGCCAATCCGGGTACACTTTGTGGTGCTTACATCCAAAACAAAATAAATGGTCACTATCAGTGTATCATGCTGCATTTCGTTGATTGCGTAAGGATTTCTATCCAAGGTCTGCATGTTTTGCCTATTGGTACATGTGGAAACAATTAGCTATTTAAATGACTTACAAAACACCTGCAACTGTCTCCTTCAATTATTAATTTTTATAACTTTTCATCATATAAATAATTTAAAACTCTAAGTTGAATTGATTATTCAAAATAATTAAAATTCTTACCGACATTGAATTAAGTATGTTTCCTTTAATCCTTGCAATTTCTTTGGCCAAGGAGAATGCAAATGTCAGGATGCTAAATATGAAAATTGAAGTTAGAATTCCAAAAAATTAAAAATAATCAAGACAAGCTTAGTAATTTAGTAGTATTCTTTACTGATAGATGACAAAAAAAAAACCTAACCGATCAATTTTCTAAATTAAATGTTAGGGAAGAATTTTTGGGGCATTCAATATATAGTATTACCATTTTCTTTTTTGTAATGGAATATTTGGTGTGAGAAATAAAATCTGTATGTTCATTGTTTTATTTCATTTATACTGAAAAGTGGGCTCCATTTAGCTAGCCTCTTCAAACAAGCACAGGCACATCCAGGAATAAAAAAAAAAAAAAAAAAAAAAAACCTATAACCTATCCCCCATGATCAAAATAATGTGGATTTTTTTACATCATTAAAAATATAAAATCAATAAAAAACAATATCATATTTTGTGCCCTTAAAAGATGATATCTGCTCTTTTAATTTTATGATTTAAATCTACATGACTATTTTTATTTATGCAAATTACAGGGCAGTTCCTGTGATGATATTACTATTTCAATTTACAGAAGACTACATATAATTCAAATACCTTTCATATATAATGAGAAACTTCATAAATTAAAAGAATTTCAATTATAAAGTGTGATGTTTGTGTTTTTTTGTTGTAATGCAAACTCAAATTAATAGTTATCTAAATGAAAGAATGCAAAATTAATTTTGCAAAAGAAAATAACTAACATCGGCAATAAAGCAGTCTAAATTTAGTTGCAGATAACTGTCTTCCAAATTTTTCATTGATTCCAGATTCTTTGTATTTTTGGGTAACATACAAAAAAAAAAAAAAGAAGTGCCTCTGGTTGGCTTAAAGATGCAGTGTTCGTTTCATAGGATGCCAGGTCTAAAGTAATAAATATATAAAGGAAAGAATTAAATAAAAATTAAAACCGAAGTCAAAACAAGTTCAATTCATAAAATCGAAACCTAAAACAAGAGCTGAGATTAGTTAATAGATTTATGGAGTTAAGGTAAAATAAGTAATATTTTAAAATATAAAGGCCAAACATTGGCTAAAATATAGTCTAGTTCAGTGGTTTTCAACCTTTTTTTTTTTCATAACGGAATCCCTAAGTAATTTATTTTATTTTGTAGCACCCCTACTCAATTTTCTTCCTGTTAGATCCGATTCTGTGTATATATATATATATATTTAAAAATTATGTTATGATAATTATTACAATAATATAGCTATAAACAAAATTACAATTCATAATACAAATTATATATATATATACTGTATAATTTTATTCTTTATATAGAGGTACTAAATAAACATCAATTATAGATCACCACAAAATTAAAAAGATACCTACACCTTTTATAATTAAATAAATATATAAAGTAAAAAAAGTTTTAAGTAACTGAAACCCAAATTACGTGGCATCCCTGGAATGTTGTTGCGATATGATTAATCTCCATCTAGGCCTGTGGTTGAAAACCACAGGCCTAGATGGAGATTAATGCTTATTGCAACTGGAAAACGACTGTTATCCTAATCTCTTTCTAGGCTACATTTTAGCCAATGTGTGGCCATTATATCGAAATCTTTACTTATTTCACTATTCTTTGGTCTTTCATAGCGTTTTTTTTTTTTTTTTTTGTATTGGAATAATAATTAATTGTGAACATACCATACTAATAATCAGGACAAACCTGGACCGCTGGCTGGTTGAACAAGTGTATGTAGCATCAGCCAAAAAAAAAATTTACAAAACAAATCCCACTAAATGTTTATCCAGTTCCTGCTTAAAATTTATGTAACCTATCAACTTCCACAGCGACAGATGAAAGTTTGTTCCAGCAACTAACCACGAGCTGGAACAAACTTCCTCTCTCTCTATTGTATGGACTCCTGACCAAGAACTAATAAACGGAATTTATTATTATTATTATTATAAACAATCAAACTTATCACACGCTAAGTGATTATTTAAAATTCTGAGCTTAAAGTGGCTAATTTCCATTACTAACTTAAAGCATTCAGACTCACAGATGTGCTAAAACGCAGTTTAGCCACGTAGTATTCTTTAACCTTCAGGCCAAAATAACTGCTGTGCAAGGCGTAATCTAATTAGAGTAGTAAGATATTACTCTGTGTTACAGGTAATACAATTACATACGAATACAAAACCGTATAAATACAAACACACAGTACACACTCCACATATGCACCATAAAACGAAGGGTTGCGGTTGCCGTTCCGTTGGATTTGAATAAGAGCCTACTATTGGCTTGAATTGTTCATGACGTCATTAGAGCAGCAAATTAAATAATCACTTCGGGGAAGTGAAGAATTGTGATCTGGGAAGTTTGCTTATTTTTTCATTTTCTTTTTAATCCTTCAGAAGGTGCATGGAGGACAGTATTCAAACACACGACTCAGCATTCAAATATACTAAAGGTGGAAACATTATTACCTCACGGGAGCTCACGTCAAACGTGTGAGAGCTGTTTGCCATTTAGTTTATGGGTCGGAGTACACTGTTCTCATTGGCTGTATTCCCAGGATAGCACGTGATGCTGTACGCCGACTCACGTTTTCGGGAGTTCACATTTTTCAGGAGCTTGAACAGAAATTTCATGAGGCGTGAGCAGAGGGAAATGCAGAAAAAACTAATTGAAAAAGTGAGATTGCACGAGTTGCTGTATAATACTGAGTCACCAGATTACCGAGAGAAACATAGGCGGCAAGAAGCTTGGCGAGAAATAGGAAGAGATTTCAAAATGACAGGTAGGCCAATTTTGGTAAAACTTTAGAACAGCGTCCACCCTCCAAAATGGCGACGAGGAGAAGAGGGGAAAAGCAGTGATTGATGGGTAGTGACACCGCCCACTTACTGTTTCCCCCTCTTCTTCTCGACTGGTGTCACGTGACATAATATGTCTGTGCTGAAAAATAAGATAAAGGAACGGCAATTTTTATTTTTAAATCAAGTAACAAAATGCGTGTTATTCGGGGATTACAAAATGTCACGTGATATCACAATGTCAGCTGAAACGAAGGAAAAGAAACAGCAAAACGGCAATTTTTTTAAACACGTAAAAATTCACACCAAGTACAACTGTGATTCTTCTCGCCCGTACATTACTAGACGATTGCACCTGCGTTTTTTTTAATCCCCCCCCAAAACCCCGCTTTTGAAACCGCACTTTACTAGACGATTGCACGTGCGTTATGAAAACAATGAAAACACCCAGGATCCTGAGCTGGATATCACCATTCTTCTCTTTCTTGGTGATTTTGACACACACTCCTCACTCAGGGTAACTGAATTTTTTTTTTTTTTTTGGCTGAGGATTCCTTGCACCATATGGCTGATAATAATAATTACTTTTTGTTAACGCACAAAATGTCTACAAAAATTCTTATTTTTAAAAAAATTTTATTTTTATATTGGCTATATGCTGTATGATTATAATTAATCAACAAACATCTTGAGATTAGTATGAATGATATTTTATTATGCATATGCATATCTTATTGTACTACAACAGGAGTTTATTGTGAAGTTAGTGTCGATTTAATGAAAAAAAACCTGGGTTTTTGTTTTTAATTTTGAATTCTTCCACGACGAACTGTTCCTTGCTGCCATGGTACCGAACCAGAAGGAGATACAAAATAGCTTTACGAGTATATTGGAGCGAGTGGATAGGTGAAATGAGAAGGGTGTGTGTGTGTGTTTGTTTTTTTTTTTTTTTTTTTTTTGGCTGATGCTATATAAGCTTGCTTTCTTACATCATGTGCCCATGCTCATTAGCATTAGTAGCATTTCTTTGAAGGAAACCTGAATTCTGTAGGCTGACATTGGGTGGTAAAGGTTCTATTTCGGCAGGCATTTCACTTTCATTGCATAACATGTTGTGAAAACAGTGTGGGAGTAGTGTTTCGCACAACACGGTCAGCTCGCAAGTCACCGCCAGCTGCAACCTGTCGTGAATCGTTGTGACTGAGCAGTTCCGACTTACACCGAACCTGTAATTCTGATGGAGCATGCACGATGCTCGCTGTATTTGATTCCATAGAATTAAAAACAAAAAATAAGCTATTTCAGTAATTTTTTATATACTTTTAACTTGTTTTCAGAAAGAATTTAAAATAATTTTCTACATTTTCAGAAAGAATAATGAAATCTAAGAACTCTCGGTAATTGTTGTATACTTTTAACGTGTTTTCAGAAACAATAATCCCAGGGGCTCACATCTGGTTAGTATTGGCTTGGCAAACCCTGGTGCAGCATAAGCATCGGCTTCCTTGTACCATATGACTAATAATAATAATTAAAAATAATTTCCTACATTTTAGATTATCTAAAAAATCATAATAAAAACAAAATGTTTTAGATTTCTTTTTCGTTTCCTTGTAAGAAAACGAAAGTAAAGGAAAGCTAAGAACGCAATAAAACATAAGACACACTTACCTTTCAATCAGTCGCTTAGTCAATTTTTTGTTAGCAAGTACATTCACAAAAAAAATGAACCAATTGCCTAATGCTAACCTATCTGTCATTTTTGGTTTTAGGGGGTACAATGTACGGGCTTACGCTACCCTGGGCTTCCCAGACCAGAGGTACTCAATCCTCTGCTACTTACCTCATCTGGAGGACATCCTTCCTTTTTTATTTATTTATTCAAGTAAAGGAAAAGTTACATCCACCCCTAGACAGCAAACATTTGCTAGGAAGCTAAACATAACAATAACAGATTAACAATACATGCACTGAGTAAAATAAAAGATACAGATCAAATTAATCACAGCAGAATAAGACAGCGTTCTACAACTTGGATTGCCGACCGGGCGAGCCGAGTGGGTTAAGTACCTGCCCGGCAACCCAAAGGTCGCGGGTTCGATTCCCGCCTCGGGCTCGGATCAAAGTACTGCAAAAACCTTGGGAGGTGCAATATGGCCACAGAAGCCGATGCGCCAACAACTACCAAATCAATCAATCAATCAAACAACTTGGATCTGTAGATCTTTTGTCCACGCAAATTGCCACGGGGTTAATATTTAGGTCGTTCAGGAGTCCAATCGTGTTTGCTGGAAATATAATGTTTCCAGTGTTTTTGATGGAAAAACGACATGCTTCCATCGAACATCTAAGATCTGACCTGCCCTCAACCAAAAAAAGCTCGCTCAGTCATATCATGACTCTGCCAGCTGATTTGGTTGAGGGCAGGTCGGATCGTACAGGTTTTATGATTAGTTGCTGTTCTGTTACCTTTGGGAAGAATGATGAGCCTATAGATGATGGGAGCATCTAGTCTACCCGAAATAAGTTTGGAGAGGGTAATTATATTGCGAGTAGTAATTATTTGTTTCCAAGGGGTCTTCCATGCAGCGGATGTCAAGGGGGTTTTCATCCTGAAGTCCTATTGAGGGATCGCAGCAGCCAATACTCAAGCCCCAAAAACAGGTTGGAGGGGTGGAGGACCAGATTTACAATGCATATAGAGCCACAAGTACAACATAAGTTTGGACAAATCTAGTTATTAGCTTGCCGACCGGGCTAGCCGGGTGGGTAAAGCGCCTGCTTGGCAACCCAAAGGTGTAAGGTGTATTTAGTGTCAGACGGCACCAGGGATTTCCCCCATCTCCGTGTTGCTTTCATTGTGGGTGTACCAGTTCACTGGGAAATGCCAGAGATTTAAAAGTGTGTGGGCTTTGTATCTGTATGATGCCGTGTACCGTTGTTCATCTGGTCGTTTAGCCGCTGGACCCCTGCTGAGGCCCAACGTTGCCCCACCTTCGCCCCGTGGAGGCAGACCAGGAACCCAGTAGTTTTAGTTTCACTCTGGCAGGTCCTGCCACCTAATTTCCTGAGATTTCAGAGGCTAGGACCTAAAAAAAAAAAAAAAACGCGCGCGCTCTTTTATATGCACGTACTTACAGACAGATACATATATCCATCATCGTCGGTTTGATGATCGTTTGGTGAGGAGATAATGCTTGCATAATAAAGGCCGAAAGAATGGGCGAACAGGAATTTTGACATAATTAAGTTTTTGTGTGTGGGACATTCGCTAGCATAAAGATAGAGTGGGTGGGAGACTGAAGGCTGGGGGGGTTAAGGCAGAAATATGGGGATGATAGAGTAGGCGACCCCAAAAGTCAGTGAGGCATGCCCATGCCTTACCAGGAGAAAGTAGGGGGCGCAGGGGAGGGGCTGGAAAGGCACCAGGCAAGGGAGCCCGGTGAGCTGAAGAACAGATGTTTTTTGGTTATAATGGTAGTGGGTTGTGGACTGGGGCCATTTGGTTTCTCTTCGTCCTCCTCCTCGTGAACAGTGCCTGTGCGTAATCCGAGAAGGCTTGATACTCCTCCTTCGTGTCTAGGAGGTGATGTTCTTGTCCCTGTGATAAGTAGTGGATTCTGTTGAGTAAAACACCACGTAGGTCTTCATCGAGCGTGCAGTCATACATTAGGTGCTGCCAGCTCTCCAGCCCCCCCGCAAGTGCAAGTTGGATCAACCTGAATCCCAAGTAGAGACAGTTTGGCATTAATCGCTCCGTGTCCAGTTAAGAGGTACGTTGCTTGTAGACCTGGGGAGAACGAGTTGGGTGAGGTTGGGTAGTTTTGTTCAATATTGGGTAGAAATTTCTTTGTGATCTCTCCCTTTTGAGAGTTGCACCACCTTTCCTGCCATGCCTGCTGCAAGTGAGTTTGTATCCTCTTCTTTTCCACATTTCTGTTGCTGGTTAGGTCAATAGTGAACCCCAGAAAAGTCTGTGGGTTGCCTTTGTCTAGGTAGAATAGTAGGCCGCGTTGTATGATTTCTAAGTCCAGCGGGAGAGTGCCTGCGAGCACTTGCAGGGCGTGGGTGCTCACCGTGCGGCAAGCGCGAGTGATGGTTAGGAGGATGGATCTGTGAATTTGGTCCGTGATACGTCTGTTTACTGCTGTGGTAGTTTTTTGAAACCATGCGCCGGGATGCGTAGGTGACGATCGGAGTGAAGATAGCTTTGTAGAACAGTTTGAGGACTCGCTTTTTCAAGCCCCATTCTTTACACGTGACCCTGGCAACCATAGCTGCGTAGCGTCTTATTTTTTTACGGAGATATTTCAGATGGTCCTGAAATCAAAGGTTTTGGTCCAGTATCACGCCTAGGTATTTCAGTTGGTTGGAGAATTTGATTGTTTCCTGTCCAATTTTTATTTGCGGAGGCCGCCTAAGATCAAGGCGTCCCTTTAGTAGGATGGAGTTTGTTTTTGTGGGGGATATTTTGAGTTGATTTCGGTTTGCCCATTCTTGGAGAGTGGTCAGGGCTCGATTTGCGAGGACCTCTAACGCGGCTCTTGAGTTTGCCTGTATCGTCAGAATGATGTCGTCCGCGAATGCCTGAGATTGTACTTCATTGAGATCGATGTTAAGAAAGGTGTCCAAGACAATATTCCACAGTAGTGGGCCAAGGACCAAACCTTGAGGGCAGCCCCGATGGACATGCCTGGAGAGTGTGCCATAGAGGGCGGTGACTTTGATGGTTCTGTTGCTTAGGTAACTTTTGATGGTGTTATAGAGGTTTTCCGGCATGTTGGCTTCGCGCAGCCTCGCCAGGACGCTTGGCCACCAAAGTGAGTCGAACGCCCCAGCGAAGTCCACGGCTATCACTAGGAAGTACTTTGTATTACATCTGTTTACTTTGGTCAGGAGGTGAGTTAAGGCGTCCACGGCAGAGGTTCCCGTCTGGTTTGCTGAGGCCAGGCCTGCCTCATCATAGTAATGTTGGATCCGTGTGTAAAGTAGTCGTTCAAATAGCTTACTGATAACTGTCCAAAGTGCAATGGGCCAGTAGGAGTCCGGAAGGTGTGGTGGCTTTGTTGGATTCTTTAGGATGAGTTTAACGTTTGCCATCTTCCAGGAATTCGGGAAGGTACCTTCTCTGAGACAGAGGTTATATAGGTTTAGTAGTAAGTTCGGAGCGTACTCTACCGTTTTTTTGATAATTTCGGGTTCCAGAAGGATTCCAATTTCGGGTTCCAAATAGATGCCCTGGACCGGACCTTCTGGTCCGGTCCAGGGCATCTATTTCCCTTTATTTGGTCTGATGCATTGCTGATCTCTTCCATGGTGAAAGGGTGCTCTTTTGTTGCCGTTTGATGAGTCTCGTTGGCCTGGCAAACTCGGCTCTGTTCTGTTGTCATTGTTTGTATCTCTGGATGAAAGGCAGCGTCAAGGATATTGTTGATGGTGTGTTCCCAAGTGATAGTCAAGTATCCTTCAGGCGTTTTAGTGGCTTCAACTACTTCCCTTCTGGGAAGTTTGTTGTGACGAGCTTGTATACAAGTCCCCAAGGGTCCTTGTTTCCAGTGGTGGAGACCAGGTGCTCCCAGGATTGGTTTTTGTTTTCTCTAATTTGTGCTGTATAGGCGTTTCTCGCCTCTTTGTAGCTCTGTCATAAGGTTTCAATTTCTGCCATCGGCCAGGAGCGCCTGGCTCGCTAGAAGGCCTTTCTTCTTTCCTGCGCCTCCTTCCTGAGTCGCTGGAGGTTTTGATTCTACCAGGGCACTTTCCCTGGTGTTGGATTTTTCTTCCTGATGGCTGTGTCGCTGGCTTGTTTTATGATTTCAGTAGTTTTAATTTGGAGGATTCTTGGGTCCTCGATACGTTGGAGTTCTCTCTGTCGTTGTTGTATGCTATTCCGTAGGGTGGTCTGGAAGAGTTCCCAGTCTGCCTTTGCTATGGCATATCTATGGGCGGTTTGTCTGTTCACAGGTATTGTGGCCAGTGATTTGTTTAGACTGAACGTAATCGCGCGATGATCAGACGTTCAGGCCTCACGGACGGTCCAATTGGAAATGTTGTTGGCAGCATTCCTCGTTGCCATGGTGACGTCTATAGTGGCCTCCCATAATGTGTTGCAGAATGTAGGCAGATTGTTGGGTAAGTTTAGTACAGTTAATGTTGAGGTTGCCAGGAACTCTTCCAACTTGGTCCCGTTTCTGGTACCCTGTCTATCTGGGATATGTCTATCTTGGTCCCGTTTCTGGTACCCTGTCTATCTGGGATATGTCTATCTTGGTCCCGTTTCTGGTACCCTGTCATCGTGAGAGCATATCACTAGCCAGACTTAGGTACCTTACTCTGAAGTCGATGTCCTCACCCAGACGGCAGTAAAGGGCGATGACATAAAACGCGCCGCAAGGCTGTGGTGAGCTGGGCACATGCGGCCCAAGATGTGCATAGCTGAGTGATTTTGGTCACCGTTATATCTGGGTTTCTTACCAAGATCGCTGCCCATGGGGTATCATCCCCCGTTTGGACTACTTTGTATGTTATGGGATAGCCCCTGTTTCATATGTACATGTGGTTCTTGTAATATTACTACATCAATGTTTTCTTCTTCCGCCTTCTTGTGGATTTGGTTGGCGACCGCCTTGGCTCTATGTGCATTTATCTGCATGAATTTAACCTCTGTGATGTTATATTTTTTAGGATGTGTTCCCATAGTTGAGTCTTGATTGGAATAAACTCTTTGCTTTCAGGTATGTAGGACATTGACCATCTCTGATTGAATGTGCGCTATCTAACTTTAAACTCTTGCAGTTTGCACCCAAAGGTCGCGGGTTCGAATCCCGCCTCGGGCTTGGATCAAAGTACTGCAAAAACCTTGGGAGGTGCATTATGGCCACAGAAGTCGATGCGCCAATAACTACCAAAAAAGAAAAAAAAAGAACGTTATTAGTTTGTTATAGTCGTAACCAACCAGTTCCCGTCGAGCAGGCCAAAAGGCTGCGAAGAATTTATTTCTTGCTTCCTTGAAATGCTCCAGAAAATACAGATTCTTTTTATTCCCACCCTTCAGCTATTTATCTCACTAATGCCTTTTTTTTTTTCTCCGTCAGGAAACTCAGGCGATCCCTGACGGAGAGCAGCCAGAGTGCTGCGGACAGCCTGGCTCATCTCCCAGCGGTGGTGGCGGGCAACGTAGAGTTTCACTAGGGGCTCTGCTGCCAAGAAGCCAGATCCGAACCCAACATAAAACTACACTTTTCTTGCTTTTACAGAGGTTCTGTATTCATCACAATAGTACTGATGGCGGAGATGTGGGAGACCACAGTAGGCGCCTTACCCAAACACCATGCCACAACATACAGAACTGACTATGTCGTATTGCCTCAGCATATCAGGCTGATTGTGAAGGTTAACTTCAGTGCTGCAGAAACAAGACATTGCATACACACATTAACACATGTCCCTTTATCCTTAAATTTAATGGGTATACAGTCCCTTTCTGATTATAAGTGTTTTTTTTTCCCGCAGAAGGACCTTGTGACAGAAAGGCAAGCGTCGCCCACAAAAGGACAAGGCCCTTACGATTGAAAGGCAAGTGTGCCGTATACGTTAATCGGTAAAACTGCAATGTGCGATATATACAAATAATCACAAAATAGTCATATTATTATTATTTTAGGTATTAAAAATGTCAGTGTTATAATTAATTAAAAATTAATAATAATTGCCTATATCCATTATTGTTCTTATAATTGCCTATTTTTATAATCAGATTCTTATATAGTTAGGAAATTGTTTTTTTTTTTTTTTTTTTCTTCTTTCTGAAACACGTTGAAATAGCTATTTTCCCAGAATACAGATAAGAGGGGGGGAGGGATTACTGGGAATACGTAGTACATTGCCAGTATATAGACCGGCAGACTCAGTGAGCATCGCGCATTCTTAGTCAAGTTGGAGCTGATAGTAACTTGCGATCTGGCCGTGATGTGTTAAACACTTTAAAAGCATACAATTAGCATTAGTAGAGGCATATGATGCAAGAAAGCAAGCTTATACACAGCATCAGCCAAAAAAACCTTCCCATTTCACTCATCCATTCGCTTTAGATATCTAGTTCTGCCTTGAATTTATTTAAGCTGTCAACAACAACAACAGACGAAAGTTTGTTCCAGCAATCAACCACCCTCTGGCTAAAGGCAAATTTCCACACATATACTAATATTCCAATACTGTCTTTCCTCAGTTTGAATTTATGTCCCCTCGGGCGATTAATTCTGGACGCAGAGGAAGAATCCCATTAGCATTGAGTTTGCTCAAACCATTCAAGGCCTTATATACCTCAATCAAATCACCTCATCTCCGGACACTGTAATTTGCAGAACTTAAGCCTTTCTTCGTAAGAGCTGACTTCACAACCCCCCAGATCCTTTTCATTCTCTACCACCCTGAGTGTAGTACCCCACAGTTGATACGTTACTCTGAGGTTACTGCTAGCCACATGCAGTACTTTACATTTGTCAATGTTAAACTTCAGTTGCCACCTTTCAGCCAATCTCCTGAACTTTTCTAGATCCTGTTGCAGTAGTGTAGTGCCATTAACAACCCTGCCAACCTTCGTATCGCCTTCAAACTTAGAGATTAAGCCTGATATACCTTCATCATTATAATTAATAAATATAGGACCCAACACTGAACCCTGGAGGACTCCACTAATAACATTAGTCCAGGAAGAGCAGTGTCCATTGATTACCATTCTCTGTCTGTTATTGAAAGTTCTTAGATTTCATTATTCTTTCTGAAAATGTAGAAAATTATTTAAAATTCTTTCTGAAAACAGACTAAAAGTATATAAAAAAAATTACTGAAAGATCTTATTTTTCATTATATTTAATTCTGTGGAATCAAATTCAGCGAGCGCCGCGCATGCTCCGTCAGAATTACAGTTTCGTTGACAAGTCGGAACTGCTCAGTCAGAGCGATTCACGATAGGTTGGAGCTAGCGGTGACTTGCGAACTGACTGTGATGCGCGATACTAAACTGCAGGATTACCGTTTCTTTTCCTTTTTTTTTTTTTTTTTTTTTGATTACTTCTTTATTTACTTATTTTAATTGAAATTGGTATTATTTCTCTTTCATAATTATATTACCCCTTTGTATCTCAGTATCGCTGTATAAAGCAATTGTTGCAGTTAATTTTTGGCAACAGCTTTCCTCGATCGCTGAGGCTTACAAGCAACTTCACTGCGTAGAAAAATCAGAGTATTCCTGGAACTAAGGGATATCTATTTGCCCATATCTATAAATATATCGTATTATTATCGCTATCTGTAGTATCTCATGAGAGATAACGAAACCATTTTTTAACATTGTTATTTATTATGATATATTATACACTTATTTACATGGCTGTTACTCATACAAAGAAAATTTAAATACTTAACTTTAAACATCTCATACTTATCTGAAACAGTTTTCTTTATACTGCACGTTTCTTTCCTCCTTTTACAAATATATCTCTTTCCATTACTTAACCAGGTACAGTCAGTTCTGCTCAGTGCCGGATTAAGGCACGGACTAGCAAAACACTTGTCCGGGGCGCCATTCTTTAAGGGGCGCCAAATTTTACAAATCATGAAAAATATATATGTATACTTAAATAAAACTATAAGAAAATTTCCTGAAAAAATGAAAATATAATAAAATACCAATTAGATAGTATGAACCAGAGCTGTAATGCTCAATACCTTCTACGTTGATATCAATATTTGTAAAATAATAAGATAAGTTAGGATAAGACCGAACCCCGGTCTAATCAAGAAGCGTGTGCTACGCACTGTTGCAACTGCCCACCTGGCTACGGAGGCGCCATACTACTCATTGTGATCACATTTGTGAATTAAATATATTAAACGGCGATTCTAATAAGCAAAAATAGGAGGAATATTATCCACATGTATAAAAGTAAAGATCACAAATTTACGCTTTATTACATTACCCAATTAACAAAATCACAAGATATGTAAAAATCGGAAGAATATTTTCCACAGGTTAGCAAAATAAAAATAAATGAACGCTTACGTGCATAGCTTAATTAATACGCACTGTAATAGGTACATATAAACTAGTTGATATTTCTGTTGACTGGCATTTTTGGGGGATTGTAAAATTTAAAACAGTATAAAAACCTAACCACTCAATAACAAAGGAACACGGAAACGCAAATTGCAACTAACACGATACGCGCAAGTGAAATACGTAGTAACAACTTTACGAAGCTTAAAAAATAGGAATGAAGAGAAGAGTCCGAAAATTTGTTTTTTCTATGATTGAAGATGTCATGGAAGGAGAAACATCTTTCACAATAATAACGTAAAAACCCAAAGAATTGGAGCTCTAGGTAATATTGCAAATGTAATAAAATTGAGTTTACTACTCGTTTATAATAGATTGCACTAATAGAAGCCCAAGATGAAAGTGTAGTGAATTTTAATGATTTGAATTTTTTTTTTTTTTTTTTTTTTGAAATTTGCTTCTATAAAGCGACTGATTCTATTGACCAGCGTGTTAGTAGTAAAAACAGTGTTGGATTCACATTACGATACTTTCACGATACGAGGGTGTATCTGGAAAGGATTAATATCGTAAAGCGGAGATCCACTATAATCTCACAATCATTACACAAAGAGTTTTTTGGGGCCTCTTTCTACATTATTTGTGCTAACCCGTAAGAATTACCTTTTAAAAATTTGAATATTAATTTTATCACGTTATCAAAATAAGCTGAAAGTGTAGACAAAGACCTCAATATTATTTCCCGGTAGGAATCATATTCTTTTTTCTGTTATAGCTGAAGATGCGAAAAACAGTTGGGACAAATTACGAAGGTGCTTCTGGAATGCACTCAACAGGCGTCGTGCTAAGAGAAGTGGAGGTGGAGCTAAGAAGAAACGTCCATGGAAATTCGAATCGCAGATGTCATTTCTTTTACCATTCTTAGATATTAGTAAAACTCAAAGCAACATAACCGACAATGAGAACAATATACAAGACGCTCAGAATGACGATGAAATGGATAAGAATTCACAAGTAGATAATTCACGAGAGGAAAATTCAGAGGAACGAGAACTCAACAGAAGCGTCAGTACAAGCCTTGAAATATCTAATACACAAAACGAGAGTACGTCAGATAAAAATGAAGAAATTCCATCGGGTGTACAAATTATCAAGAGAAGAAAACGGGATGGACGTCATGACTCTATTCAAGAAATGGTAAATATACTCGAGGAAAGTGCCATGCTAAGAAAAAGAAAATGTGAAGAGAAGCGTGCAAACACAACAGAAATGGATGACACTGACATGTTTTTTTTGAGCTTGTCGAAAATGACAAAACAGTTACCATTCACTGAACAAGCGAAAGTTAAATTACAAGTAAGTAATGCTGTTTTGAGTGCACAAGTAAGAATATCCGAAAACCAACAACAACACCAAGAACTTTGCTCTTCTGCCTATTCCGAAACACCTTCCACTTCGACCAGCTGCTTAGCTTCCTCAATGCAAATATCCAGTCACATACAAGCTCAATACTCGCTAAAGGAGGAAATAGACCAACATTATTACAACTAACAATTGGATCATTTAAAAGTGGATCGTTTAAATTTGTGAAACTCGTAATAAGTTCAGTTTTTGGAGTTGATAAGTAGTTTTCTGTTATTATTAAATTTAATTTAAAAAAAAAAAACATTGTTTTGTATTTTGACAGAATAAAACCTGATTCAAATTTAACTTGCAGTGTTTAAACTTATCTTAAACACACAATTATTTTTTTCCTTAGCGCTGATTGAATTTCGAAATTGCGTATTTTGCCCTTATATGTCAATAATATTAGACAGAAAATTATATTCTTCTTTATTCATTCGTAAGTACATCCGAAAACGATTTTCATCATCTTCTAAGTCCTGCATAACTGATGGAATTCGCTTTTTTCTGTTCTCTTCAAGTTTATGTCGTGTATCCATTGTTTTCTCGGCTATAAGAAAAACAAATGCATTTCCTAAATCTTCTTCAAAATCTGAAGGAGTGGATGAACTTTAGTAATTTATTTCACTTGAGCTTCCCCAAAGAGAACAACACATATATAACGCATCTCCTACTACCGATTTCATAGTACTAATATTTAGTACCGTGCATGGGTTGGAGGTTGTGAAGATGAAAGAAGATATTGGTTTACATTAGGTTTGAACTTCTGTAGATTGTAATTTTCAGGAAATGAGTATGAAGGAAGATTGTTCCAGTAAACAGCAGTTGAAGAAGAGAAGTTGGTTTCGTGAGTTTGAAGTTGGACAGTAAAAGGATGTTGACTTGTTGTGGCATGTGTTCGGACTGCTTTCAAAGAGAGCGAGCGGGAATTATAGAAGCCAATTCAAAAGAACAGTGCTCATGGAAACATCTATAGAAAACATGCAGCATAAACAAAAAAACCAAAACCAAACTATTATTTTTAGGCCACCCGAATAATTAAATTAATCTACCGTGCTGTGTATCTTATGTCTGTAATTGCGTGTGTTCCATGGTCGATTTGTCTGTTTTTCTGGACGAAAAACCCGTTTCTATGGGAAAAACCTTGCTATCTACGCCTGAGACCGACTAACCCAGCCACTGAGTGAAAAAAGCCTATTAAAGTTCCTCGCATCATCGATGCAGCAGAAACAGGACGCCTGTTAGAGATGATTTTGAATGGAATCTAGAAGCCTAAGATAGGTTTTGGGGCACCGCCCCAGATCCCGGAACAAAATTCCATGGTAGTGCGGATTTGCGATTTGTACAGTGTGAACAGCTGTTGGGAAGAAAAGTAACGCTGAGAGCGAAAGAGAAAACCAAGTTTTTTAGATGCACGGGAAGCAATATTTGTAATGGGCTTATGCCAAGAGAGATTAGAAGTCAGGGTAATCCCCAATAGAGATAAAGGATCTTGCCTAGAAATCGGGATGTCACTGAAGATAAGCATTGGAACAGAAGAGTCCATTTTGTGAGATATAAGACATGACTGGGTTTTAGCAGGATTGAAATTAACTAAGTTTTCTTTGCCCCACTGAAGAATTACCTGGAGATCAGCATTTAAGCAATTGGTCATGGATATTCGAGAAGTTGAAACTGGTTGAGCAGGGCAAGGTTTCTCAAACTGGAAGGTGGAATGCAATATGCTATTATTAGCAAAACTATGGATAGGATTTCCAGTCATTGGAAAAAGATCATTACTATATAAGAGAAAAGAGTAGGAGAAAGAAGTGAACCTCGAGGAATACCAGCATTAATGGAGAAGTTAGACAGTGAGCAGAATGAAAATCGGATACCAAATACAAAAACACAATTGACAAACCATGAGGGACCATATCTATGTACTAAATGCACCATTTAGTGCATAGATAGATAACATAAGCCAGAATATCATCAGTGGATCGAAACCAACGGAATCCATAATGGTGATCGTTGATCAGACGGAACATTTCTAAATAATTTAAGAGTTGGCGGTTAATTGGTTTCTCCATTATTTTAGAAAGAGTAGAAGTAATTGCAATGGGACGATAATTGGATGGGGATTTGTTACACCTTTTTAGTAACTGGCTGGATATGAACAAATATCCAAGCAGAAGGAAACAACTTTGGAAAGAAAATGAAAAAAGGCGACACAGAACAGGAGTAAGTTCAAGAGCACAGGTTTGGAGAACAAGTGAAGAAATTCCATCAGGACCTGCAGCTTTTTTAGCATCCAAAATCCTGCTGATATACTTTTGACGGAAGACCACAGAAGGCATTGAATGGAGCGCTGGGAAGGGTGGGAGGTGGTTTACCAAGGTCATTAATACACGAATTAGAAGAAAAATAGAATGCTAGCTGATCAGCTTTATCTTTGGCTAAAGTGGCAACAGAACCATCTGGTTTTGACAGAAATGGGAACAGAGCTGGGCAAAAGTTGCTGCTCAGAGCTTTGGCAAGATACCAGAATGATCTACTACCATTTGGGCAAGAAGCAAGTTTTCGACACTTAGCCTGTTCGAAATCTAGTTTGAACTGATTAATAACTGCTTTACAATTGTTGCGAACTTTGGTGTAGGCAGAAAAAAATGAAACTAAAGATTTGGAAACAAGCCAATTACGATATGCAACATTCTTCTCTTTCGTCCTTTATCTGAACTTGGTTAAGATAAAGGAAATGATTTTTAGGTGGCGTGTAGAAGAAAGGATTCCATCCCTAAAAGAATAATTTCACTGACACGATGTGAGCAAATGTTGACATCAGAAGTTTTGATACAGTAATCCGACCAAGGAAAAGGAGAAAAGACATCTCGCAGATCATTCCATTTTGCATTCTTGTAATGCCAAAAAACACGAGGTTGGGAATGTCCATGAGAGAAAGGCTCCATTGGAGAAGAAACCATCACCAAGTATCTAAGGTGCCTAGAGAACTACTCACCTCGACTGTGTAGTTAGGTTTGTTTGTGAGAAAAAGATCAAGCGTATTGGCTGTGTGGTTAGGGTTGCCAGGTATTCTGATAGGTAAATGAACAATGTGTACTAGGTCATTAGAAATTGTAAAAGCCTCAGCATCTCGACCAGCTGGATCTGTGTGACTATAAAACGAAAGCCAGCCGGAGTTGTGAAGATTAAAATTACCAAAGAAAATTACCTCATTGTTTGAAAAGTTGGACTGGAGAAAGCTAAGTTTCAAACAGAGGAAGTCAACGAGTTCCAAGTGATTAGTGGAAATGGGAGAACGATAGCGGTAACGGATTTGACCGAATGTGGTAGAGAGATTTCAAGCCAGAGAAGTTCGAAAACAGGAGATTCCTAATTACTAAGTCTCTGACAGGGATTATCACAGCAGGCATACAGTATTTACAAATACCACTTTTGAAACGAATGGAAACATACAGCGAATAATTTGGACAACTGAGATGAGCTGTCAACTGTTTATGATGATGAAATGTTAAGTCGTACTTCTAGTGTATCTGAATGGTATAAGCGATTCACCCAAGAAGAGGGCGTCGTCAACCTCTCGAAATGCGGACAGAGCTGCAAAAGTTCAGGAACTTGTGGCACTGGATCATTGTTTTAAAAGGAAACGATTCGTCAAATTCTGAATGAAGATTTAGGAAAAAGAACAGTACGTACAAAATTTATGCCACACAGCCGCACGGATGAACAGAAGCCGCGAAGAGTGTCATCATGCAAATATTAATCCAGACATTTCTTCGAATGTATTGTCTCTATAGATCGGTTTTAGGTGTTTCAGTGCAACATAAAGATGAAGCGTCGGCGCGTGCAGTGGATTTCAAAATCATCACCAAGGCCCAACTAATTGAGACCGACTAATCCTACCAACTATGCTATCGCGAGGGCAATTCTTTTAGTACATTTTGTTCTTGTGACATAATGGCCAATCCATTAATTATTTCTTGGCAAATGATGCTCGTGAATATGTTTTAATCATTTTGAGTCTAGAAAAACTCTCTCCAGACTTGGCAAAGTTAATAATATCCGAAGAGAAATGGTGATGCTGGGATATAATTCAACAAAGTTTTTATTTTTTTCCTTGAATAAATGTTAATAATTCTAAGCAACCAAAATTTTTTATTTTTTTAAAACATGCTGCAAAGATTTCTTGACATAACTTTTTGGCATCGATATCGTTGCTCCTGTCTTCGTCAGTCAGAATTCCTTCAAGGTGTTGACATTTCGTTTCTATTGCACTTTCAAATAAATTCATGAAATTTTCTGATTTTAGAATAAGATGAAAAGCCGAGGATATTTCATTCATCTGATCAAATCTTTCTTGTAAGCTAACGATAGCTACGTCGATCATTATATTAAAAATTCCGTTTCAAACCTTTTAGTTGGATCAATGGAGAGTTCATCTGATGAAGTTTATAGGTAAACTCGCGCTTCTTGTAGTACTGACGGTACTTACAACTATAGCTTTATCCATGCACAAATTTAATTCCTGATATTCTTGATTCGTTTAGTTCACTAAGAGCACCTCTCAATATAATTGCAATGTTCATGTAAATTGTATTACTTTGCATGGCTTTGCTTCCTTTATTTATAATACTCAATATTTCATACCAAACAACTAGGCGATATGACGTCACATTCAGAGCAAAGTGAACAGTTTTAAATGTGAATCCGCATTATTGTGGATTTTTGTTACATTAAAACTAGGTTTAAATACACTGCCCTACCATTAAATACACTGCCCTTAATATCCGGACACCTGCCTTTAGATAAAAAAGAGCTTTTATTGTGTCATTTAATATTTTGTGCTGAAACATTTTGCTTTTATGACGGCCCTCTATCTTCGCGGCATACTCTCAACCAGCTTTTTATAAATGTCAGGTGATCTGTTCCTCCACTCAGCCTTTAACGCACACACCAGTTTGGCCTTGTTCTTTGGCCGATTTCAACGTGCACGTACTGGACGATTCAATACATCCCAAAGATGCTCGATAGGGAGAGAGTTTTTCTAGACTCAAAATGATTAAAACATATTCACGAGCATCATTTGCCAAGAAATAATTAATGGATTGGCCATTATGTCACAAGAACAAAATGTACTAAAAGAATTGCCCTCGCGATAGCATAGTTGGTAGGATTAGTCGGTCTCAATTAGTTGGGCCTTGGTGATGATTTTGAAATCCACTGCACGCGCCGACGCTTCATCTTTATGTTGCACTGAAACACCTAAAACCGATCTATAGAGACAATACATTCGAAGAAATGTCTGGATTAATATTTGCATGATGACACTCTTCGCGGCTTCTGTTCATCCGTGCGGCTGTGTGGCATAAATTTTGTACGTACTGTTCTTTTTGTAGGTATTATTCTCTACTATGGCTAATTCTTCCAGATGCGCCTCCCTGCTTTAATTGGCGGGAGTCCTAGTCCTACCTTATGGATTGGGCTATACAATTGTACCTTATATACTAGGCCCTTACATTGTACTTTATATACTAGACCTCCGTAGCCGAGTGTTCAGGAGGGGGAGTGCAGTAGCACATGCTCTTTGAGTTAGACCGGGGTTCAAGCCCCTGACTGCTAAATACGGTCGATCTGCCAACCCGCAATGGACCAGCGTGGCAGATTATGGTCCATTTCCCTCAGCATAAATTGTTGAGGAGGCTTCCATCCTGCAGTGGGTTGATAATGGCTGCAGTTTACTTACTTTACTTTATACTAGGTCCAAACTCGCCATTTGGCTGACTGCAAGAGGGTTAAGTTCATAGTTGAGCAGAGGAACAAAATAATGCACAAATCCATACTAAATTTAATTAGTTCTTTAATGAGACATTTTAAAACAGTATATATATATATATATATATATATATAGTGCCGCCCCGTGGGTAAGAGGCGCCTTTGTTCAAAATTATATTTCGGCAACCCCATAAAATAGAATTTGCAAATAAAAATGAAATTAATTTCAAGAATTTTTTTTATTTATTTAATATATAAATATAAGATATACATTTGTGTACATAAAAATAGAGCATCTCAAAAAAAATAATTTTTTTTTTTCAATTATCAAAAAAATTACAACATAATAATACATTTTGGACTTTGGTATATATGATATGTCATTTATTACATATTTATCCTCCTAGCTTTAGCCGCCACAAAATTAGATCTTTTATATCTAAAGTATCCAAAATATTATTTTCTATTGATAAATCGGTAAGACTTTCTTCGGACATTGTTGATCGTGATTTTAGCTTTGAAAAACTCCTTTCCCCGGAAGCTACGGATACAGGTAACATTAAATAAATACTATACAATGGCAGTATTTGGAAAAGTATCGATTAATTTTTTTTTTTCATATACATGTATATAGTTTAAAACATCGTGACGAGCATATCTTTTTTTATAAAACATTGCAAAATCTTCATCACTCCATTCTTTTAATTTGCTTGTGTTGTGGTTAAGTTTAAAGCCTTCATTGTGCTGTTTCAACTGTAAAAATCTTTCTGTAAATGATGATATTGTGGTGTCTAAAGCCGGGAAAAAAAACTGGATCTTAAAATCTTGTTTACCATCATTTATTGACTCATCTGATGCTTCGTATCCAAACATTCTCTTTTTTTGTTCTCTTTCAATTTTCTAGAAAAACAGGATCGATTGAGATCGTTTGCCACTTCCTTTGCACAAGTAATTCTGTTTTCAAAATTTTGATCGGTCCTGTGACTCTTCAAAATCCTTTGCAATGAGTTTCTGTAACTGTTTGTAAATTAAATGTTGGAGTCTGCATCATTTTGCTTACAAAATTTACGAGACTTAAGATGATAATCTTGCACTTCAGTGTCGCGAGTCACCGCCAGCTCTAACCTGGCGTGAATCGTATTCTGACTGGCAGTTCCGACTTGACTGAGCATGCGCGACACTGACTATATACAATGTCCGGTACTACATACGTGCAGTAATTTTTTTTTCGTTTTCAGAAAGAATAAAAAACAATTTCCTGACTACATAAGAATTTGACTATAAAAATAAAATTATAAAACCAATAATGGACAAACCTATATACTTTTTTTTTTCTCGTTTTCAGAAAGAATAAAACAATTTCTTCGCTACATAACAATTTGAATATAAAAATAAAAGTAGATAGTTATAAAAACGATAATGGAAATAGGTAATTATTATTTTCAGGTAATATGTTTTGTATTGCCTGAAAATAATAATGAGTATATTTTGCGATTATTTTTATATATTTGTAATAATTTGTGAATTATTACATTTGTGAAAAGGTGAATTAAAAATACATGCAATAGATCCAATGATTTTAACTTTCTGTGTATACACAGTATATATATATATATATATATACACACAAATTCAATAGATATAGCATAAAATGGTACCTATCACGACAAATTAAAATTCAAAAACAAAATTGGCAGTGAATATCTGCAACATACAAGGACCCTATCAGCCTCTATATAAAGCAGAGCTAACCCCGGGAGCTCACATCTAGTGAGTATGGGCTTGGCACACCCAGGGTCCTGAGCTGGATATTATTATTCTTCTCTTTCTTGGTGATTCCCTACTCTCTCTCTCTCTCACAGGGTAACTGGAGACTTTTTTTTTTTTTTTTTTCTGGCTGGTGCAGCAGAAGCCTCAGGTTTCCTTCCACCATATAGCTAATAATAATAATAATTCCATATTTACAAAATTTTACCAGTTATTATTGAATAAGGCTTACATTGAAAGGCACGTCATATATATATACACGTACATATAAAATATTTTGTATAATATTGAAGATAATAATATAGAAGGTAATTCAAGCAGACAATACCAAGCTGGATTTAAAGAAACGCAAGGGATATAAATATAAAAAAAAAAAAAAAAATTATATATATATATATATATATATATATAAGTGTCACCGATGAAAGTAAAATAAAATAAAAATAAATATAGATGGAGAAGTTATTAAACACAAAATGCCGAGCCTAGTTGAAGAAAAAAAGAATGTTAAGAATCTATATAAAATTAAGTAGAATTAAATCTGAATTAATGCCGAATTAACAGGCCAATCATATGTACAAAAGCTGAAAGAAAAAGAGGGGAGGGTAATAGAGATAAAAATTATAAAATAAAAATTAAAATTATAAAATAAAAATTAAAATAAAAATTAAAGAATTAAAAATTAAAAATTGGTACATAGATCAGGTATTTCATCAGGGGGCTACACCTGATCATGTACCAAACACTGTGTTTCTATGCAAACTCTTGCTGATGGAGAAGCTATAGAAATGAAATGGATATAAAAAAATGAAATAGATATAAAAAAATGAAATAGATATAAAAAAAATTAAATGGATATAAAAATAATTTTTTAAATCTCCAGAAACATGAGTGAGGTAGCCCCAACGCAGTGTATTTAGATTAATAAATTATGTAACGTAGTGTATTTAGAAATAAATTGAGTCGATAGTCTGTAAGAACGCAAACGCAGTGTGTTTAGTAAATTAAGTGTGTAAGAACGTAAGTTTAAATCAAAAGTATGTAAGTTAAATAATAATGAATAACAAGATAACGGTATAGAAAAAGGAAGCAATGCAAGGTAGGGGAGGGAAAAGAAGTTAAAAATATAGAGGCGAAGATAGTGAGAATAAGAAAAGTGAGAATGTCCGAATTACCCTCGTATTACACTAATAGTCCAACGGACGGAAAAACGAAGATCAGAAAGTAAAAAGATGTAAAGAGAAGGAAAAGAGTTTAAAGGATACTAGGCAAGCTGGGTGTGTAAGTACCCAACCTCATAGAGAGGGCCTTGGCTGCGAGAGTGTTAGTAGAAGTGGAAATTAATACCGCTAGCTTGTAGTGTATATTTTGAGTGATAGACATGAAATATAATAAAAAATATGAAGAAGAGAAAAATTAAATACCTATGATATTTGGCAGAAATAAGTTGAGTGAAATATAATCAAGAAATGAAGATACAAATTTGCGATCATGATTAATAAGATACAATTATGCGAATATGATTAATACGAATGGAATGTACACAGAGGGAAAACTATGACAACGATGGTGGAGTTGCTCAGAAGAGAAGAACTGTGGGAGCCCTCTGTGGTTAAAATAAAATAGAGAAAATAAGATTGGACTTAAATAAATACTGATATTAAATTTTAATATCAGTATTTATTTATGTTAAATAAATGTTAAATACGTAGGCCAAACCACAAATTCTCTTAACATCAGAATTAATGGGCACAGATCTAAAAGTAAAAATCTTTTACTTGATTCCATTTTAGATACTGAAATAGAACTTTTCCATTTTCACCACCATGGCTTCAACAACGTTAAAATTAAAATACTTGCCATTATCAATGACAACGTTCTTCGTGATTATTATGAGAATCTATTTATGTGCACTTATAAATCTTTATATCCCTACGGCCTAAACAATAGATTTTTTAACAAAACTCTTTTAAGCAATGGTTGTTTAAACACCAGCCACTGCATTTACAATTTATTCCATCTCAGTCATTTCTTCAATAACAATAAGCGTAGATACAAACGTGGAAATAAATCAAATCGTCATCATAGGCATATTCGGCACAATTTTCGTAATATTATTAACTCCTGGGACAATACCATACTCGATGTACACAACATTTCTCTTTTTCTCTTTAATATCAAAAACTCTATACTAAAAGCGTTAACTTTATTTATTAGCAATTTTGAATGTAAAAATATTCAACTTAAGCATATTATTTTAGATATCTCTCTCTTTAGACTAGGTCGCATTACTACATACAGTAATGAATACTGTACTATTAAATTTATTCACAGTTGGTTCGATAAAATTCCTTGGCATTATTTACTTAATAATCGTAATAATTTTCTCCCATTTTATAATAATTTCAAGTTCAAGATCCATCACTGCTTCAAATATGAATCTCCTATTGGACTCAAAATTTGTAATTATAAAACTCTAGCTACTAATTTAGGCAACTTACAAGCTTTAGATCTTCCATGTCATTGTGATGATCCCATATATGCTCCTTACGTTGATCAACATCATAAACATATTATTACTGGTAACCTGGACATTATTAACAACATTCCACTAAAGTCCGCTATGGAAAAAGGTTTTAAATTCAGACCAGTCCATAAGGCCAACCTCAATAATATATATAAAGATATTTATCTGAATATCTTGAACTTTTGCAACAAGTTAGCATATAAATATACAATACCCCACAAAGCTTTTTATAATTGGATAAATGTTACATTTCAGGACATTAAAAAAATTATTTCTAAAACTTACTACCTTTACAATAATTCGCATATCAAGTACTTTAACCTGAAAAAAGCCATCTCAGATTTACAACAAAAATTTATTATCACTCCGGTAGATAAGGCTTCTAATAACTTTGCTATCTTTTGCAAGCAATTTTATTACACCACCCTCAAAAAGGAAGTAGAAAGTAGCTCCACCTTTTTACGCTGTAATCTCGGCATTAATACAATCATCAAAAAAATTATAGCCTTGCATAAAAAATTGCATACCAAAATTCGCAATTCTACTTTGCCTTTCTTGTATATGATAGCCAAATTCCATAAACATCCAGTTGGCTTCAGATTCATCACTAGTGCCAAAAAAAGTGGCTGTTATCATCCAGGTAAACAATTTTTCAAATTGTTAACTACCATTCTTATTAATATCCCTTCCACTTGGATCATTAACAATAACCACAGTATCATCAAAATTTTTAATTCCAATTCCAATACATATTCCAGCATATTTAGTATTGAAACATATGACTTCACCAACTTATTTACCTCCTTACCGCATCACTTGATTGTTAATGTACTTCATCAATTGTTCCTCAAATACAAAAACGTTATACCAACAGATGAGGTTACTTGGAATAACTACATCAACCTCTGTATTCTAAACAATTTTATCTACGATGGTAAATATGCTTATAAACAATCCATAGGAGTTCCCATGGGTTCACAAATTTCTAGCATAGTAGCTAATCTATTTCTTCATTATTACGAACATCTATATATGCATAACAATCCGAACCTTAATTTTTATGCATTCCGCTATGTTGATGACATTCTTATTCTCAACATTGATTTTGAAAATATTGCTAAATCCATATATCCAACTGAACTCACTCTCAATAAAGAAAACCTTGGCAACCGACATGCAAATTTTCTAGATTTAAGTATTACTCTAAATAGTCCTCCTCTTCGTCACAATTTGGAACTATTCGACAAAAGAAGCGAATTTAATTTTAATATTATCTATTTAACAAATTGGAACTAGAACATTTCGATTAAGGTTCATAAAAATATAATCTACACACAAATTATCCGTTTGGCTAATATTAGTAGCAATCAATCACTTTTCGCTGGTGCTTTAAATGATCTTTATACCAAACTTCGCAATAATGACATTCCCATTAATTTTTTAAATTTTATTATAAAAAATCTCTCTGATTTCATTAAAGAAAAATTCGGTTTCACCTTGCTCCACTTTCATTAGGGTTAATTCGATACCTGTATAGTTGTACATTTGAATGGTGGTATTTCCACTGCTTGGAAAGTGATCACACATTATGATTTCTATTAGAACGATGTTCGTGTTCTTTCACTTCCTAAGTTTTTCTTTTCATTTTTCGTAATTTAATATCAGTATTTATTTATGTCCAATCTTATTTTCTCTATTTTATTTTAACCACAGAGAGCTCCCACAGTTCTCCCACAGTTCTTCTCTTCTGAGCAACTCCACCATCGTTGTCATAGTTTTCCCTCTGTGTACATTCCATTCGTATTAATCATATTCGCATAATTGTATCTTATTAATCATGATCGCAAATTTGTATCTTCATTTCTTGATTATATTTCACTCAACTTATTTCTGCCAAATATCATAGGTATTTAATTTTTCTCTTCTTCATATTTTTTATTATATTTCATGTCTATCACTCAAAATATACACTACAAGCTAGCGGTATTAATTTCCACTTCTACTAACACTCTCGCAGCCAAGGCCCTCTCTATGAGGTTGGGTACTTACACACCCAGCTTGCCTAGTATCCTTTAAACTCTTTTCCTTCTCTTTACATCTTTCTACTTTCTGATCTTCGTTTTTCCGTCCGTTGAACTATTAGTGTAATACGAGGGTGATTCGGACATTCTCACTTTTCTTATTCTCACTATCTTCGCCTCTATATTTTTAACTTCTTTTCCCTCCCCTACCTTGCATTGCTTCCTTTTTCTATACCGCTGTCTTGTTATCTTGTTATTCATTATTATTTAACTTACATACTTTTGATTTAAACTTACGTTCTTGCACACTTAATTTACTAAACACTGCGTTTGCGTTCTTACATACTATCGACTCAATTTATTTCTAAATACACTACGTTACATAATTTATTAATCTAAATACACTGCGTTGGGGCTACCTCACTCATGTTTCTGGAGATTTAAAAAATTTTAAAAAAATTATTTTTATATCCATTTATTTATTTTTTTTTATATCTATTTCATTTTTTTATATCCATTTCATTTCTATAGCTTCTCCATCAGCATGAGTTTGCATAGAAACACAGTGTTTGGTACATGATCAGGTGTAGCCCCCTGATGAAATACCTGATCTATGTACCAATTTTTAATTTTTAATTCTTTAATTTTTATTTTATAATTTTAATTTTTATTTTATAATTTTTATCTCTATAACCCTCCCCTCTTTTTCTTTCAGCTTTTGTACATATGATTGGCCTGTTAATTCGGCATTAATTCAGATTTAATTCTACTTAATTTTATATAGGTTCTTAACATTCTTTTTTTCTTTTTTTCTTCAACTAGGCTCGGCATTTTGTGTTTAATAACTTCTCCATCTATATTTATTTTTATTTTTATTTTATTTTACTTTCATCGGTGACAGTTATTTATATACATGTATCCTGTTTTGCTGCTTTGCGCATTCAGGTACACGTACTGTTTTTCCTGTTTTTCCTTTTTTTCCACTTCGTTTTCATATATATATGTATAAAAGAGTTAAAATAAAATAATGCCAGCAGTATGGTAAGACAAGAGCGAAAATAATGAAAATTAAACCTAAATCAAACCGGGGGGGAAGAGAAGGGTAACAAGAGTAAAGATATTGCAGTAGAAACTCTTAAAATAATTTAGAAAATCTAAATGAAAGAATAATAATTGAATTTTGAAAGCCAATTAAATAGAAATTTAGCAGTACCCCCTCTGATGGGTACCAGGTCCAAATTTATGTGAAATATCACCAACAGAGGTGTTAACCACTACAATAAAATAAAACAAAAATAGACTGACCATTATGCCTCATCTCGACAGAGGACCACAAGGCCAATAATGGTCAGGGAATCGCTGCATTTCGATCGCTGGACAAATCGCCGCAAAGGAGAATCGATCGAAAGATCAGCCCGCCATCCGATCTGAGGATCAAACCACTAATGCAGAAGATTTGAACAGCGGTGGTCCTGATGCAGCGAAAATTAAAAAATTGAACAGCTACGAGCACTCCAGTGCACAACCACACTACTGACAAAGTAATCTCAACCAGATTATATAGACGAATAATGAACTATGGATGGGAGCCCGCCATCCGACATTTTTTTTTAGCTTTCCACCGCTGCTACTCCTTCGTCACCAAAAAACATTCTTAGAGCACTATTCACAATACATAATAGACTTCTCTCGGCAACCCTTGATCAGCGTCAACCTCCCTGCACCACCCCTGCACTCCACTTCCTGCGCAAGGCTGGCTGCTCTCTCTAGAAAATCCCCCAAAATCTTTCAAATCACTAGCTCCCCCTATTAATTTACCTTTCCCCCCTCCCACATTTTCAAGGTTTCTGTGTTGGTTCTACCCGCTAGACAATTTCTAATATCGGCCTCTTCAAGGACAAAAAAAAAAAAAAAAAAACTCAAACTAAACCAGGGCACCCATTATTTCTAATATATGCCCATATATGCATTTTGTCTGTAAATTGCGTGTTCTCTGGTCGAGTTGCCTGTTTTGCTGGGCGAACCCCCCCCCAGTTTTTATGGGGGGGAAACCTTGCTATCTACGCCTGAGACCGACTAACTCAGTCACGGAGTGAAAAAAGCCCATTAAAGTTCCTCGCGTCATCGACGGGATTCAAACCCGGGCCTTTTCCACCCGGTGTGGGGAGTACGGTGACGATTCCACTGTGCTACGGCGCAGCCTTTCCAAGGACAATGACAACCCTTGACCTTCGTTAACTAAGCTGTGCTCCGCATTCCATACATTTCATAGGAAATTACCCAAGTTAGTAAGCCAAAAGCTTACAGTTCAGATCAGTACTCTGGGTTGGCCAATCCAACTTTTCCACACCCATGTCCTCAAACCACTCTGTTACGACCCGAGCAGTATGGCATGGCGCGTTGTCTTGCTGATACAGGTATGGGCCTTCCCCGAAGTATTGCCAGAAAGTTGAAAGTGCATAATTGTCCAGGCTGTCCTGGTATTGCACAGCATTCGTGGTTTTGTCCATAACGACTAATGGGCCCAAGCCAAACCATGAAATGAGCCCCATACCATGTCAATGCCTCTACCAAACTTCATTGTTGGGAGGATACAATCAGGAAGGAACTGTTTCCCTGCCATTCGCCAAACCTAGGAACGGCCATCAGACTGGTAGAGTGCGAACCTCGACTCGTCTGTCTATAGGACTGTTTTCCACTGCTCTACAGTCCAGGATTCGCGCTCCCTACACCATGTTAATCGGCATCTATCATTTGTTGAAGTGATCAATTCTGTTGACCTGTTGAGGTAATTCTGTTCAACATTTCATCTTGCATGCCCACTTTTGCAATTGTCTGTTCGAAGGCCAGTGTGCATATTTATAGCAGATTCTGTGACGAGTTGCATGCATATGACCTGTTCCCCATCCATGAAGGGGTGTCCAGATATTAATGTTAGGACAGTGTATTAAAAATATGCAAAATTTAATTTCTTTTAACGTCTGATTATAAAATAAATAAATTTACTGTAATAAAAATAAGCCATTATTGAATCCCGGGCTCGGGTGTACATCCAGTATGCCCGTACCTAGGTACGGCATTGGCTAAACTGGTACTTTGACATCTGCGCCTCGCGCAATGGCCAGGCACGTGTACTTTGCAAGCGAGAACGTGAGATTGGCGTTATTACTAACGGACGCTGTGGCGAGCTGGTTCTAAACGTAACGATCGTGACTCACGACATCGTAGCTCACCACTCATGTTCGCGAAACACGATTGCGAAGGGTGCTTCCACGAAACCCTCACGGCTGCATCAAACCGCGTTGATATTTTCAGTCGTGAAACGCGTCGCTGGGAGTGTGTATTTGAATTTTCGATCGCCATGAGTGCTCGTAACAAAAACGGTCGTAATTTAAAAATGAGCGACGACGAGACACTTCACTTTTTACGTTTGTATGAAGGGGAGGAAGTTCTGTGGAATACGCAGCTGGAAAAATATAGAAATCGCGATGCACGCGTGGAAGCTTCGGAGAGAATCGCAAGGGCGTTAAATATCGAAAGTTTTGGACCGGAACAGGTTATAACGAAATTTAAAAATTTAAGGAGTTCGTACTGCCAGGAGATAAGAAAATTCAAGCCAGTGAGAAATCAGGGACTTCCACCGAAGACATATACGTGCCCCAAGTGATATGGTTTTCCCAAATGCATTCTTTCTTGAGGCCTCACGTCATCCCCAGAAACACTCGCTCCAACATGGTAAGTAAATGTTGCCTAACTTAATTGGATATATAAGCGTACATGTAGGGGTATATATAACCACTTCCATCTCATTTGGAATCCATGATCAATCTGATTCAATGCTTCTGCTGTCTTTTCAGGTGTTACTGGAAAGTACAGTGGAGCTTGAAAATAGCAAAGCCGAGCAGACCTCGAATGAACTTGCCGAGGATCAAGAAGAAAGTTATAAGTGCACTCTGGAACCGAAATATGTAACACCATCGACACATGAAGGGTCGAAGTCAACAGTGGAAATCATGAAAAAAAGGAAAAATCCATCGCATACTCCAAATACATCAAAACGAGTGGAGAGAATCATTTCAAACGATGGTGTCAAAGTGGCAAACCCTTGGGAGGAAGTTTCCGACAGGTGTGATAGGTTAGCAAATGGAAAAAGAGATGACAGTTTCGATCATTTCGGTAAGTACGTTGCGTCTCTTTTGCGCAACCTTCCGCTTCAGAAGGCATACTTACTGCAGAAACAAATAATTAACCAAATGCTTAGTGCCCATATTGAAAACGAATCCCCAAGTTTAAATACCCACTCTAGCAACTGAGAATAATCTGATAATGGCTTGACGCTATACACTGATGACTTAGATTTAATGAAGAAGTATCGAATTTAATTCATGTGCCATTCTGTGTTCACTATTTTCGACATCAAAATAATCATTGTATATATTCAAAGGTTAATAAAAGCTTGTATTTAAAAGTGTTTTTTACTCATCTCATTAAATTCTGCAAAAGCTCAATTATGCATTAATTGAGGTGAAAAAGAAAATCGTCAAAATGCGAGTCCAACATTCTCAATCTATTTTTAAAATCTTTTTTAACTTATAAATACTGAACCACCATAACTTTGGCATTTCAGCATTCACATCGTACTCAATTTCATCGTTCCATTTCAATGTAAATGTTATCACGATTCATTGTAGGCAAACGAGTTTTGCCTATTTAGTTCCAGGACTAAGTCTATAGCAGATATGCCAAAGTACGTAGGACCATGACGCACACTCCTTAACAGCTGATCCACCTTCTTCAAGATTCTTTGCATTATTTGTACAGGCGTTGTTATTGATAAGAACAATGTGCGAACATTAAATTTCGAATTGATAAGTTAAGCTGTTCTAGATTCGTTTCGCAGTTTGGCTGATGAAAAAAAGCTATTCAGACTAGAAGCATGCGAAGAGTTGTTCGAGCTGTTGATGATTCCTCCTTTCTCGATTCGATAAAACAAGTGGCAAGTCGTGGCGTTTCGAAACCGCACCTAAAAAGAAACTTTCAGCTTCTTGATAGAGTCCAAACACGGGCAACTCACTGTGAGGTTTCCAAAAGGGCGCCCACGAGAGACTGTAATTATGGGAAAAGAGATTTGGCTGAACTGTGGAAAGTTTTCTCTTAGTCACAGTTGCTAATTGCTGGAACAAGTTGCCTCAATATCTTCCCTGTACTTGTTCCACAAGAGCTCGCACGGTTGAGGGCGCTAAAGCCTACAAGATTATATTGTGTTGTTATATAATTGTACTGCCACATATTCAGGCTCGTAAAAGCTACCAATGAGAAACAACGAGCTTCCCCTTCTCCCCAAACAAAAGTTTTTCGTGCACACTTAAAAGATCATCTGGATAGATACCATGGAGAGAAACACAGATATTTTATTTTTTTTATTTTTATTAACATTTATTTTTTTTTTCGCTGATGAAACAAAAACGTTGGGCTTTCTTGCAGCATATGGCTAATACGAATACTGAATCCGATCCACAAACAATGGCGATCAACATGCTCCACAAACACAAAAAATTTCTCTTTCAAAAATCAAAAACCATAGTGATATTAATTCCTTCAACAGCAAACGAATTTACAAGATGATGAATTAGGAGTATTTTTCACAAGTTTTGGATCCTTTCTGTAAAGGAATTCAAGTAAAGCTTCAGTCTGAACGAGAACTAGTTCCTGTTGCATAATGCTGGGCCGCACTTCCCATATTTGTTGAGTTCTCGGCAAAGTGTGGTGCTGACCCAACTCCCACCCTCCAAAGCTATTTCGCTGATTTAGCTTCCCTGTACTTGTTCCCAAACATCAAATCCACCCTGGAAACACGACGATTTGAAAGTGAAGACATTCTTCTAAAGAATTTCTTCAAATCGTTAAAAACTGCTTCCAGTAGTTCTACGAACGACTTTACAAGTATGTAACTGCTAAAAGCAGTTATTGTACGAAAGAGGAGCTAAAATAAAACCTGGAAGACAACGGTGATGGTCAGATGAAATTCACGAGTTCGTGGGTAGTAAATGGATGGCCATTGCACAAAACAGAAGTAACTGGAAAGTTGATGGATAGGCCTTCATCCTGCAGTGGATTGAAAATTGCTGATGATGACGACTCCAGCCAGCGGATGGTAACAAATATAATATCCGGTGCTTCAGCTACAATATACAGTATGTTGTATCTGAAGCAAGCTATGAAAAATATATAATAATCGGAGGTTTCATTTCAATGAAATTTGGAGTTGTTACACAACTCTTTATAGATTCAAATATAAAAATTCATGAAACCAGTCCATTGGGAGCGGTTTCATGAAATTATGGAATAGGTTATTTCGATAACTTGATATCATATAAAATAACATGGAAAAATACGAATATTTTTATACGGTTTCTATAATTTAATTTTTTATGTTGGTAGGTGAAGCAAACTAAGCAGCCTTCAGTAACCAAATTTTAACCAAGAGGGTAGAAATGCCTAAATAAATCCACGAAAGAATGTCTAGACTGTCTGTGGACGTATCATCCAGTTACGCTACTGTTGCAAGATGATCGACAAATCTTTTTCAAAGAGGACGAGAATCGATTGAGGATAGTTCAAGGTCAGGTCGGCTGAAACAATTGTCATCGTTGAAGAAAAAGCTTTAGAAAAGAGAATAATTAAAGTGTCTGAACTTGAACAAGTACTTACAATTTCCCATGGAAGATTTGGAGCAATAATACATGAGCATTGAGAATTAAACAAATTGTGCAAGATGGGTTCCCACAAACATTTCCATTCATGGAAAATATTTGGGTCATAAAAAAAAGAATTTAAAATTAATTCTTGCTGATCCAGATGGATTTTTATCTCGTCTGGTGACTGGCAATGAAACTTGACTAGTTTTTTTATGATGCTGAATCCAAACATTAAAACGCATGCAATGGAAGCACAATGGATCTCTAACTCCAAAAAAAAAAAAAAGTTTCGAAACCTCACAAAGCACAGCCAGATCTCGCCCCAAGTGACTATTTGTCCAGAAACTTCAAGTCTCATCTTTGTGGAATTCATTTTAAAGCTGGTGAACTAAAACAGGTGGCGATGCCTGGTTTGTTGCCCAACCTGAAAATTTTATTTTTCTCTTTGGATGGAACTCTTTGCAGATTAAATGAAATATGTGTACCGAGCTTCGGGGTGATATCGAAAAATAAAAACGCATAAAATTCTGCACTTCTACATTTTATACTCCGTCCTCTGAACTTTATCTGGGCCTCTGCTGCACCCTCTAGTCTGAAGCCCAGTAAATAGTGGATACTGAAGTGGGCAACCCAAAAACATCGCCTTCCCACCCAACAAACAATCATGAACATGACCACTCAGTTTCAGGTCCCACATCTTCCCCAAGTTATCCTCATACGGAGCACTTCAACACTATTAAAATGCAGGTTGGCACAATCTCCTCTACTGATTTCTCGGACGTGTGTCAATGGTACGCCTCACCACCTATCCAGTTATTTCTTTCCTGCAGCTAAAGAATAACAGGCTGTAGGGCTGCAACAAAATTCTACCCGCCCAGGCGCTTCCAATAATAAAAGCCCTACAAGTAACAGGGACAAGCATCCAGAAAATTGCGTCAACGCAATTACATGCATTAGTAGGCCGAACTGGTTCCACCGTTGTCCCTATGATATCTGTGTCCAAGTGATGTCCCCCACCTGCCATCTGAGGCTGAGAACGGAACCTCTCACGCCTCCAAATTAACTCTCTCTCAAACAAGTTGATGCCGAACTGCATGCTAAACGAAGAGCCTACTTGTATTTATAAATAATTTGTGCTAATGTACACTGGTGTTCAAAGAAAGTGCATCATCTAGGAATTTCACATTTCTAACCCTTTTTCGCGATGGTATGTTACATTACGACTAGCATCACAAATAAAACTATAAACAAAAGATATTTATAAATACGTAAGGCAAAGCTAAGTAATATGTGACAGGCGCTCTTAAAATATTCCAAAATGAGCATTTGCAACCTTTATACAAGTTTTGGTAAACACGACAATTATGGTTGAAATGTTATCAAAATTTGCTTCAGTTTATCATTTTAAATGGAAAACAAAATGAAAAGTTCAGTTTACCAGTGCAAACTAATATTTAGTTGAACCGCCTCTGGCCCTGATTAGCAGACCGTAGAGGCATTGACAAGATCAATTTCTCAAGATAAAAAACTGATAGTTCGTGGTTCCAAACACCAATTATGGCTTCATGAAGTTCACGACGGGTCTTTGGTTTCTTTCTGGTAACTGCAGATTCCACACGATGTCAACAGTTCTCTATAGGATTCAGGTCTGCGCTGTTTCCTGGTCAGCTAACAGTTGTAATGGACCGCTCTTCCAACCATTTTTTCACCTGTAACAAATGTAAACACGTTACTGTCGAACCTCTAACACAGAAATGAAGCTAAAGTGTCTACTTACACTTTTCGCCCGATGACAAGGAGCAGAGTCGTCCTGAAAGATGCAATTACTTGGCAGGTTGAAATGATCTCAAACGGTTGACAACAATTTGCACTCCAATATAGTCAGGTATCCATTGGCATTTACGAAACCTTTTATAAACTGCAGGTGACCTACTCCGTGATACGAAGTGCACCCCCATATCATTTGGCTGGTTGGGAATTTCACTGCAGACACCAGTCTAGAGGGTATTCTTCGCGTCTATGGCGAATCGTTTGTCACCATCAGAGCGATGCAGGTTGAATTTCTTCTCATCCGAAAAAATAACTGACTTCCACTGCTCGGGGATCCATTTGACATGCTCCTTACACGAATTAATCGGGCCTTTTTCATTTTTTGTGTGAGGAGGTGCTTATTCTTAAAACGGTGGGTTACAAGTCCATTTTTGAAGAGGCGTCTTCTGACTGTTACTGCACTTGCTACCACTCCAAATGTTCTTTACGTTCTCTTTTCAATCACAAGAAGAAGCTTTACGGTTTTTAATGCATAAGCGCTTCAGAACGCGATCCTGTTTTGGCGTAGAGACTCGTTTGCGTTCATTTCCCTTTTTCCTATCAGCAGAATCAGTATTCTTGAGTTTGGAAAGAAATCTATCTATAAGCAATATGACGGGAAGATCATCCTTCCTCACGTAAAAAAAAGGCCACCGTAGCCTAGTGGTCAGGCGCGCGGGTGCATAAGTACACGTGCCTTGAGTGACCGGGGTTCAAGCCCGTGACTGCTGAATACGGTGCTGTTTCTTGTATTCTGTGTATCTTGTAAACTCCTCTGACCGGTTTGGTCGTCCTGGAGTATAAACAGAAAATTTATTATTATTTATTAAAGCAACTCTTTATTCGTGGCGTCAACTGCACGTAACTCGCCATCCTGACACAAGCAATAAATGACAAACTTTTGCAGAGCGTGCTTATCAGTGGCGTAGCTAGAGGGGAGCAGACAGGGGGGTTCTCCCACGGCGGCACTTTTTACGTGAGAGAGAATTTTATTTTTCGACGATTCTTTTATTTATGTTAACTTTGTAAGTTTTTATTACTTAATTAATAATTAGTTTTTAACAACTATACTTACAACTAAAATAAATAAAATATAAAAATAACAAAACCGTTACATTTCCCTATCATACTATAATTCAAATTCTTAAAAATAAAACGCATAGCGCGGCGGCTGCGTCTCAGCTAAGGCCATCGACAGGATTTTAGGGCCCGGTAATAATATTTCTGCGGGCCCCTATTATATTAGTTTTTTGCTTAACCCTTTAGATGCGTTTATGCAGTGTATAACAATTAAAAATTTGCCGTCCCTCTCATATAGAGAGGGGCGGCAAACTCAGGGACCGCCCTGTGCTGCAAAAGCTCTAGCTACAGTACTGGTGCTTATATAGCTGAAAGTAACAGCTGATGCAATATTATGTCATCACATATGAGTGTCAAACTTATCTGACGTAATCTGTAAGAAATATTGCCATATCTTTATTCGAATGACAATTACAATTTTAATGGGCAATTTTTAATTTTAATAAATTACGATATTAATATCGTAATTAATTAAAACCGATTAAAATTAACTAATTCATTTCATTTATTTAATGATAATTATTTAATCATTTCTGTCTCCGAAATGCAAAATGATGTTTATTTTCATATCATTAAATCATTTCAATTCATTATACACCGGGTCATTTCCATAATCCCAGAGTAACTTATCAAACACACATTTGATAAGTTACTCTGGGATTATTGCTACCCATATGCAGTGCCTTGCATTTGTCAATGTTAAATAAATTTCAGCTGCCATTTCTGAGTCCATCGACCCAATTTTCCTAGATCTCGTCGCAGTAGCTCAACCCAATTACTGTAGTTAACCACCTTGCCAAACTTTGAATGATCTGCAAGCTTTGAGATTAAGCCTGATATACCTTCATCAATATCATTAATAAATATTGAAAACACTGAACTCTCCACTGAAAACATTAGACCACAGGGAGTCCACATTGCCCAGTGATAACCACTCTGTCTTCTTCCACTTAGCCATCCATTTAACCATATCAGTAACTTTCCCTTAATTTATGTGCAACAATATCAAAATCCTTCCTGAAATACAAGGATATGACATAAAAATTAATTTTTGCATCCAGTTCCTTTGTAACCACCTCATAGTATCTAATCAAATTGATCAGACAAGATTCCCCCTTAACAAACCCATGCCGCGTCTGAAATATAATTGCAGCTCAGTTTTTTTGTTTGTTTGTTTTTTGCCAATATAAAAAAAATATACTTTTAAAAATATGTATCAAAACTACTTAAAAAATAAACGATGTTTAATTATCACTTGTAATTTTTGATCAGTATGAATTAATAATAAACTAACTCGATATTTGTGATTTTTCTACTTTTTTTAAAAGTAGAAAAATCACAAATATTGTTAACAGAATTGAACTCTTTGGGGTCCTAATAGAGTACAGGACGCTGCATGAAATCAAGATGGGGCAATAGTAGGCGTTATTTGAAAGGCTCTTCTGGGCTATTAAGCTATTCCTTATAATAGCTTGTCTGGGCTATTATGGAATATTAAGATAATTCGATTTCCAATTAAAAAGGTTACTCTTTTCCAGATCTCTTAATGTTAATACCTGAAGTACTCTTTTACATGAAGGAAAAAAATTCATTTCAATATAAATTGGAATCTATGCAAATATACGAGTATAGTATATATACAAATTTACATAACGTTCAATGATATTAATATCATTGAACTAATATTTTGCTTGCGAATATTACACAAATTGGGTGTAAACTGGTTAAGACATGCATTTTTTACGATGCAGCATAGTATTTTTTATTCTATCCGTAATAGATTTTTTCCAATAACGACCTTTCCTCTGCCTCTAGAGGTTAAGTGGAGAAATTCACATTTAAGTTCTCTACTAAACTTAATTTCCAGGATTCGGCCTGTAATTAACTTCAATGCAGGCCATTTACAAGAAAACATAATTCCTTCACAAATTGCAATCGTGTAGAATTTATCACCATCATTCACTGGAGAAACCTGGAGGAAGTTAGTTCTGTTAGGATTCTTCAATCTAGAAAATAAAATAAAATCAAAATTAGAATTTTAACTTTTGTTATATACAAAAATTGTGGTGAGGCGCGTGGTTGCACAACACTCCTCACCACTCTTCCGGGGTTCAAGCCGGTGACTGATAAATACTATTAACATTTGTATTGATTTATTTATTGTAAACTCCACTGACGTGGTGGTCGTGCCGGAGTATAAAACAAGAACATTTTTTTTTTAAATGTAGGTTTATAAGGAACTGTTAAAACTGTTAAAACTCCTTACAACTGTTAAAAAAAAAAGAATTTGAGGGTTATTGATATTGAAATATTATTAAGGAAAATTAATACAGACAACCAATTTGAAATATATATGGTCAAAAAACTAATAACTGAAATTGTATAGGATAATTCAGATAAGTCAAGGTTTAATTGTGCTCGTTACGCCTATTACCTTAAGCAAGAGGAAGATTAACGTAGCAACGGGGGGGGAAGCGTTTCGAACACGCGATACAATAGGAAACACTGATGGAGCAGACCGTAGTTAATGAGCTCAGATCAGAGTTAACATTTCGCCCTAAAGAACAATGAGCTGAAACAAAAATAAATAAGATAGAGATGGAGCTCAGTAATGGAGGTATTCATGATATTTAAGTGCACACTTTAAAATTTCACGGGGGCAATTAACGACAGGTGTATCAAGGCCAATACAGGGCGTAGATGGGCAAACACAAAGACGATCTAGAAACTCCAAAATTACAGGAATTTCCATTTGCCTTTCTAAAAAATTCTAGGACAGTTGATTGGTCGGAAAACTCATGTAAGGATCATAAGATGTAATGACTCTTAGATCCGTTAGAACCCAAGGATGAGACACACGAAGAAAATAATGATATGTATATCTATATGTATGAATACTCTGTAGTGGTGAATTACAAAGATATACACAGATAAAGCCTAACTGCCTAACAAAGCTACACATATTCAAGTTCACAGTCAATCGTAGCTATTGATTGGAAATGTATATATATTGTCAATAAATATTATGTTTTGGTACTTAAGAGTCTGTCAGTCATTTTGAACTTCAGCCAATCCAGAGGAGGAAAAAAAAATATTGAGACCCCCTTAGAGTCTAGAATCTTCTGGGAGATAAACAAGTCAGGTGTAAAGTGGGAGGGGACTAAACGGGGGGCACAGTAGAGTACAGGGAATAATTAAATAAGCCCTTATAGCATTGTGGAACAGGTTGAAATAAAAAGAGGATATTTATAAAGGAAATTATTTAAATAAAGTAAAAATAAAATAAGTAATAATAAACATAAAAATAACCCCCCCCCCACAGGTTTGTCTGTATAAACACTTTCAACGAACAGATTGTCGGGCCAAACAAGACACATTTGTTATACTTTAAAATTTATTTATAACTCCAAAAATTGGTACCTGTAGTAATTTCATTGTTAGGGCGTTTAGCTTTTCGTTCTCTATAAGGAGAAAACGAAGCAATCCCCAAATTGAGCCATCGATCCAGATTGCTTCCTCAGAAAGGAAACTAGAAAGATCCCATCTTATTTTTGCAGTTTTGTCGTATAAAATAAGAACATCCCGTCCAGGATCACTTGCCTGAGCGTTTGTTAAATTATTTGTCTCATCTGCGCCAGCAATTCCAAATTTATTACTCAAAGGGAGACCCTTCTGAATTTCTTTCTCAAGAGTAGATTGTGAAACAGCATTACTGGCAACTTTTGAAGATGAACTTTTCTGAGAGGCAATAGTTGTTTCCGGTAGTCGAGTAAGTATCATTTGAGGATTCAGAAGTTTTCAGATCTCACCAGAAGATGGCAGCAGAGGAAAGTCCTCAGTTGCAGAGGGTTGTTTATCGTTCATGTTAAACCAAAATCAAAGTAAATGCTTAGTGCAAATTTAGTCTAAAAGTATTGAGACTGAGACAAAGGAAAAGTTTATCTTGAATCCTCTTCAATCTTCGAAGGAGTCCAAGAAAACAGCTCATCAGTTCAGGTTCTGGCAGCTGATCTTGGCAAAAAATGTGCGTACAGAAGATCTTTATGCGAAAGGTGAAAATTTGCGACGCGTGCGTGCTACAACAACATGCATTACTGCTACTAAGCAACGGTAAGTGTAAGAAAGAAGTGAACACCTGAACAAGGCACAATACGGCGAAATTGATAGCTCCAATGCGACATGCTTCCATGCGACACCCGTACAAGGTCACGGAATGGGGGGGGGGGAAACGGCCCCAGTCAAATTAGCGAGGATGGAACTGTGGCGGTCGGGCAAAGGAATGGCGCCTATGCGGGGTGACTATAGACAAAAGTAATGAGAAGAAAATTGTCAGATACTCAATCATCATCACCAGCCATTTTCAATCCACTGCAGGTTGAAGGCCTCTCCAGCAACTTTCCAGTAACTTCTGCTTCGAGCACTGGCCATCCATTTACTACCCAAAAACTCATGAATTTCATGAGTTTTTGTCTTTTCGCCTTTGTCTTCCAGGTTTTCTTCTAGCTCCTCTTGAGTACCATTCTGTTTTCTTAGTCCATCTGTCATCATGTCTTCGAGCTATGTGTCCTGCCCAAGACCATTTTAGTTCTTTAGTTTTGATAAGAATGTCCTTTACTTGAGTTTGCTGCCTAATCCATGTTTCTCTTCTTATCTAACAGTCTGATTCCCAATATAATTCGTTACACTCATCGCTGTGTAGTTCTCAGCTTCTCTTCCATTCTTTTGGTGAGTGCCCAAGTTTCACTTCCATAAGTCATGGTGGGGAGTATACATTGGTTCATTATTTTACGTTTCAGACAAACTGGGATATTGCTCTTCAGTATGTGACTATATTTCCTGAATGCTATCCATCCAAAATTTATTCTTCTCTTGACTTCCAGCCATTTATCATTATTACAGCTAATAACTTGTCCCAGATAAGTATATGACTCCACCTTTTCAGTTGCCGCTCCTTCAATCATTATGTCCCTTTCTGTGGCATACTTGTTATACTCAATAGAGAACCCTAATAGCATAAAACTATGCTTACCAATTGAATCCTAAAGTTCAAATTATCCATTTTTAACACGAAATAAATCCATAGTACTGACACAAAAAACCAAACTTTATATTAGGGTCACCAGGTAATTTCTTACATATACCCATTGCATGCGTTCTCTTGATATGCAGAGTATACTCTGTGCTTTTCGTAACTGACGTAGCCCAGTGGTCAGGAGCGAGAGTGCATAGCACGCGTTCCTTGAGTGGACCGAGGTTCAAGTCCGTGACTGCTAAATACGATAAATGTTTGTATTGACGATTTATTGTAAACTCTACTGACTTGGTTGTCGTGCCGGAGTATAAACAGAAAATTTATTTTATTTTAGAGTACACCTTCTGCAAATTTTACGACTGCAGCACTGGGTATGGGTCACCCAGAAGTTGACCTGCTAAAACAGTGGGGGAAAACCGAAATGTAGTTTTACCCTTCGTAGATGAGGACTACATTTCGGTTTTTCCCCGAAATGTAAAACTATAGATACTAAAAACAAATCCAGAGGAAGACGACCTTCAGCAATAAATGTGAAGGGCAAGAGTGAACACCGTGCAGCAAACTCACCGTTAGAATAAAGATGAGCGTGTCGTTCACCAGATACTTGCTGTCCTCCTGTTCCAGATTCGTAAACCGTATCAGTTTCGTCCACCCACAGCCAGAGTTCCGGGAGTCTGTCGGCCGTCTGAAGTAAGATTTCTCCTTTCCGTCCAGTCGTGGATCGATAACGGCTTCGATGCTGTCACTTCCTGTTTTTTGATCCGCCAAGAGGATCTTGACCTGCGGGGAGTGCCGAGAGTTAAAGCAGAAAAAAAAAGTTCAAGGACTCAATTGGAATGATTTAATAACAACGCGGGCAGATATACATTTTACGTCAAGGAGCACTACAGGAGAAAATAAACATCCCCCTAGAACAGATACCGAAAATGCTGCTCGAGATCCTTCCATGAGGTCCGCAGGGTTAGTTATATCGGGGCAAATTGAAGGAACGATATACCCTTCTTCAGTGACAGCGAATTTATTAAAAGCAGTGTTATTTTAATAAGATGGCAGATGTAGTTTGCGAAAGGGGAAAAAAGTTTATTCAGAGAATGACAGTCACACTCCAGAAAAGAAGACTAAGTTTCCACTTACTGATAATAATAATATTATTTTAAGGTAGTTTTAGTAAATCTACTAACCAAATTTTAAATTTAAAAGTATTCGAAAGATTTTGGAAACACAAGTACATCGATGAAACAAGTGAAAATATATACAAAGGAACATTCACCCTATGGGACTGGGCGAGTCGCAAATTCTCCTCCGAATCGAGCTTTCTAAAAGACATGCGGAACAAATTAGTTGCATAAAAACAAAGAAGGGTTTAATCTGTATGTCTATGTCAGCGATGTCCAACCTTTACCCCTACAGGGGCCATATTCAAAGTGCGATTTGTTTCGCGGGCCGCACGGAATTTTATTTTTTTTATTTTTATTTTATTAATAAAAAGATACACAACAGGTAACCATTAACAGTGTATCTGAGATCAGATCAATAAACATAATAACAATAATGTGAAATCCTACAGGACGATAAACATTGATATAGATTCAAACAATAAAAGCATATGTACAAAAGAGGATTGTATTAAGTTAAGTTACCGGTAAAACAAGTAATAATTAATCCGTTAGAGAATAGAAAAATAATATAACAAATAATAAGCTACAATAATTAGATGTGAGCTAGTCACTTTGCAGTTTAAGTGAAGAGGCAAACTTGTGGATGGAGTTCATCAGTGATTGGGAGTTGTCAAAGAAGTCAATGCGAGAGTCATTTGCTGATTTGCTGATTCTGTTCAGTGGACTGAACTTCATTAAGTCCGTGTTGGCAGAGTCAAGACGAAACGGTGTAAGGTTCCTGACTTGTCTACAGGGAGCATTGAAGTTTATTTTACTCAGGATATCAGATGCTTCATAAATTCCAGTGATTACTTTGGCTAGGAGGGCGATGTCAGCAGTAACTCTTCTGGTGCACAGAGGCCTTAGATGAAAGTAATCACACAGCGATTCATAATACACTGAGTGATAGAATAGAGGATTGCGGTACGTAAGGTAACGGATAAAGTTTTTTTGGACTGCTTCAATTTTGTTAGTTAAAGTCTTTGTGTGAGGATTCCAGATGGGTGAACTGAATTCAAGGATTGGCAGAACAATAGTTTTATAAAGGATAACCGCATATCTGTAGTTTTTGAACTTGTATGTGTTCCGTTTGATGAATCCCAGTGTTTTGAATGCTTTGCTGGTGATTTTAAGGACATGGGCATCGAATTTAGCACTGCTGGAAAAGAGAATCCCTAAGTCGTTAACTTGGTCACACCTTTCGATGATCACAGAGTTAATACTATACTCCGTATTCATTAGTTGTGGAGATCTGCAAGATGAGAAAGAGATAACTTTGCACTTCGAGGGGTTAGCAGACAAGCCATTCGGAGATAGAGATAGAGATAGAGAGATAGAGCACATTGAAGTTGTTGAGAATCGGTAGTCTCCTTCACTGCTGAGTAGATCTTAAGATCATCTGCATAGAGAGCAACTTGAACATTGGAGGTGTAGATGAAAGAAGGAAGATCATTTACGAAAACAATGAAGAGAAGAGGACCTAAGGGAGAGCCTTGTGGTACTCTGCTTATTGGTATAAAACAGTCTGAGTTCACTTGATCGATTCACTTGATCGATGATAACGCTCAAGGAACGATGCGTAATATAGCTGCGTAGCCATGAGAGCAAAGGGTCACGGATGCCATATAGCTTAAGTTTTTCCAGAAGTTGTTCGTGCGGGACTTTATCAAATGCCTTAGATATGTCTGTGTAGACTGCATCAACTTGTAGGTGGTTATCAAGAGCTTCAGAGGTGTATTGCCAGAAAGGAAGTAAATTTGTGACTACTGACTTGCCACTGCAGAAACCATGTTGATTCTGATCGATAAAAGGCTTGAAGAATTCGAAGAGATGTTTGTGCACTGCTGTGTCGAAGAGTTTAGCCAGGCTGTTTTGCAAGGTTATGGGTCTGTAATCGCATACGTCATTTTTATCATCTTTTTTGAAAATAGGAACTATATTGACCTGCTTAAAGTGCTTAGGATACTTCCCCAGCCTGAGAGACAGGTTGAAGATCCGCAGTATGAGGGGTTTCAATGTAGTGACAGTCCTTTTCCAAAATAGGCCTGGAATGTCATCTGGGCCTCTAGTATAGTCATTTTTCATGCTTTTTAATGCCGAGTTTAAATCTTCATCAGTGATAAAGAGATTAATGAGGATATCATCTTTAACAGGTGTGAAGTCAGGAAATGAGGCAGGTCTCAATGTATCATTTGTTTGAATTCTAGAAAAGTGTTTGGCAAACTCTTGAGCAATACTGAATTCGTCAGATAAGAGAATTCCATCTGCGTTTCGGAGTTGTAACTTTCTACTGGTTATGTTCTTATGCTTCATGAAATTCCAGAATGGTTTGATATCTCTGTGAGTAAGCAGACTATCCTGAACTGACTCTGTATACATGTTGTAGGAGTTTAATATGAGAGTTTTCACTTCTTTGCGGAGTTGGCTGAATATTTCATAGTATTGACTGTCACCTGTTTGCTTATATTTGTTTCTGTAGAATTCTTTGGATTTAATTTTACGTATTAGTTCACTATTATACCAGTGCGGGTAGGTAGAGCGTGCGGTAAGATGGGATTGAGGAACAATGTCAGATATAACTGAATGGACACAGTTAATCAGGTTGTTGGTGAGCACATCGATGTCATCCATAGCGTCAGCGAGCTGCTTGTCTACGTTTCTTAGAGCTAGGTTGAGCAGAGGCCAGTCAGCCTTTCTGAAATTGAATCGAGGAGTACGGGAGCTGCATTTGAAGTTATGAGAAGTCACTGTGATGTCAAAAGTAATTGGTGAATGATCCGAGTGAAATATGGGGTTGTCGGTGTGAACATCTATAGGAGTAGAGGAAAATATTAGGTCGAGGTAGGCATTTTCTCTGGTTGGAAAGTTGCAAATTTGTTCCAGACCATAGCTGTGAAGCATATTAAAGAGAGCCCTAGTCTGCAGTGATGGAGAAGAAGATTCTAAATTGGCCATTTGACAGTTAAAGTCACCCAAAACCATTGCTATGTCGGCAGATTGAATTAGTGGGAAGATTGATTCCAGCGAGCTTTCTAAGTACTGGAGGTCTATATTAGTTAAGGGAGGTGGAAAATAAAGCAACCTTTAACTTGCCAAGATGATGAAGGCAGTATACTGATTCAATATTTGTGAAATTTGATGCAGTTTCACAGAGTATATGGTTAGAATGTATAATAGCTACTCCGCCTCCACGAGATCCTCTGTCCTTTCTATGGATTGTATATTGTCCATCTATAATCTCCTGATCATCAATATCAATGGAGAGCCAGGTTTCAGTGAGCAGGTAAATGTCGTAAATATGTGAGCCTTGGATTGCTCTGAAGTGGTTTAGGTTGCTAATTATACTCCTGCAATTCTGAAGGTAAACACTGAACAGTTGGGATCTGGGGATTCTATGACGAGAGGAGAGCGTAGTATGTGTAGATAGCAGGGTATCTGATTGCTATGCCGGTGGAGAGGAGATTTTGGACTCCCTTGATGGTCTGTCCGTGAAGCGTTTTACTAGAGCCCCTGATAAAAGGGATCTTAGATTCAACACTTTTTCTGTTTGTGATGGAAGGCATGTTATTATAAAAGATGAGTAGGCGGGACATCGTGTCTTCAGAGAACGGACATCTACTCCGAAACCATATTCTTCTTTAATTAGGTTGATAAGATCTTCAGATTTAGTGGAGGGTCCAAGTCTAGAAAGAAAAATTCGGTCTTTTGTGGGAATAATTGTGATATTATACTTGTGTTTGAGTAACTGAGATTTTTCTGCAGTAGTTACATTCTGTGTTTGATGAGTTATGGCTGGAAGCTTGGAGAAAGTACCTTGAGATATAGATGCTTTAATATTTTCTGACGGTTTGTTCTGTTTTGATCTTTGGTGCGATATTTGAGACTGGCAATCAGAAACAGGTTTACTCACTGTGGCGGCAGATCTACAGACAGGTTTGCAGACCTCATTAGATGTGGCAGCAGTTATTTTTGCATATGTTGCCTTAACTGATGTTGAAGAGGATTCCGCTTGGTGACTCTGAGCTTGTAAAATAGAAGTACAGACAGAACTGTTCCGCAGAGGAGAGTAGGTGGGAGGAGTGGTTCTATTTACATCAGAAGAATCATCTAACAGAGTCTGTTTGGCAATAAATTGCTCAGTTGAATGACTTGAATCATGAATGTTAGCAGGCTTGGGCAAATTAATATTTGCAGCAGTAGAACTATTGAGGCCGGTGGAAGGTGAAGATCTGGTCTCAGTACTGAGGGTATCGTCAGTTAATGAAGAATTCGTATTCACTTTGAGCCCATTGGTGTCGAGAGTAGGTTCAGAATTCTTCCTAGCTTCCCTTAAGTGGCAAGACATAACTGATGTGAGATTTTTAATTTGGGCGTTAATGTCAGAAATTTCAGCCTGTTGATTAGCTAATATTGTTTTTATACCACAAATCTCCGTGTATAGCTCGCTGTTTCCTTCATTGAGTGTATTAGAATCCAGGAGAATTTCAGAGTTTGCAGTATGAGGTGCGCTGATTAGATGAGTTTGAATGAGGATTTTCTGCATAGTGTTAAAGAGTAGTTCCTGGAATTCAGTTGATTGCAGAATACCAAAGGTTGGATTCAGAGTTTCCGTAGGGAAGGAGTTAGCGCTGAGATCTTCTGACAGCACAGATATATGTGTTTGAGTTGATGCATCTGAGATTTGATGCGACAACAAAGAAGGATCAGAGGCTTCATCCATGTACGATTCAGAGTCGGTATTTCTAGTTATTGGCATGATATTTGTCTCAAATGTACTAGAGTACGGCATTTCAACTTTGTTAGCCGAAGAGGAGGAAAGTGACTCAGGTTCCGTGCTGTTTGGCGTTGCAACAGTTATAGGGCTTTTCTGAGAATTTCTGAGTCGACATCTATCACAACAGAATGATTTCCGCCGACTTTTATTTAATTTTTTCAGGTCAGAATGTGTACAGTCATTGCATATTAATTGTTTGCACTCAATACATTGGACAATGGGGTCAGAGCTGGTCCCACAGATGGTGCAGACGTTCGAATTTTGACAGGAGGTAGTATTTGTCATATTGAATTCAGTTACTGTAGTTTTACTAGATAATTTAATATCACCACAGTTGTGGTTTAGCAAGCAATAGGCACTGTGACCAGCCGGTCGCCTTAGTTGCCCTGCAGTGAAATCCACAGGGAGCAGGGGACTAAGTAGGGAGGGAAGAACAGAGCGGCTAGGCAAAACTCTAATGCCTGGTCAAGGTCAAGTGTCTGTTGGACACATGTATAAGTTGAACTACAAGATAATGGCTGAAAGCGCTTGTATGGAGTAGCGGAATGAACATGCAGAAATTCATTTAATACTTATCTGTTGTCCGTTCAAATAATACAGTACTTGCACCTGGCAGTCCAAGGGCCTATCCTTATGTGGTGGCACTAATAGGAACTTAATACTTTAAATAAAAAACACACAAAACAAGAAAAGTTTACGGAGCATATCATACAGACAGCCGGACACAATCACCCCCCTAGCGGCCATGATTCGAGAAAATTAGTATTACCTTTTCCATATCTTCTTACATGTCAAAGGAAGTTTCTATTTTCATGTTACCGTTTTCTATTTTCAGGCTATATTAAAAAAATGCAAATTCCCATTACTTTTATGTGCAACAAATCTCTGTCAGTGATCTATTTTTTGGATTTTATTAAAATTATAAAAATATGACTTTTGCTTTTTAATGCTCGAACATATTCGAAAATTAAGTACAATACTTAACATTTGATTGACGCTGGATATTTTTAAAGAAATTGTTCAAAACTTAGTTGAAAATTTGTGAACAATTCTCAATCCGGAATGAAGATGCTCATCTAACATGTAGGTTAGTGCAAATGCATCATTTTAACATAGCTATCTACCAAAGTAGTTAAATTAATTAATTAATTTAATTAATCTTCTCCACTGGTAAAGTTATTTATTCGATGTAGTATACCATGGCAACTCGTGAAGGCAGTCACAATATGAGATATAACCAAAACGATGCCAATTTAATTAATTAATTTAACTACTTTGGTAGATAGCTATATTAAAATGATGCATTTGCACTAACCTACATATTAGTCATTCTATCTCGTAGCATGATGTCTTTGCCCTTAAATACTTTATAGACGCTCATCTGTTATTCTGTTTCTCTTTTTTTAAATATTTATTTGATTTTATGCGTAAAAAAATTTGCTCGCAAACATACACTGCTCAGAACAAATTAGCCATTTCCATGGCCTTTTCTTTTATCAGCGGATTATCTCCAGATGGGAAAGCCTTGTAGAATTCAAGTAGTTTATTTTCGCAGTCCATATACGGTACTTATTTTTGAACCATGTGTTGGCTTGAAGATCAGCAATTCAAGTTGCAAGCCGGGATTGTAGTTTCCAGCCATAGAAGTAAATGCATTCTCAAACAAGCTTGTCTTTTTCAGGGGATCTTATACCAGAAAATCGACTTTCAAACCCATCAAAAAGTAATTGTAATAACGAGAAGCAATGATTCTTTGGAAATATGTTTCTCTTTTCGCACCATACAACGTTCAAAAGGAACTATATTGTCTCGCTCAATTTGGTATTGAAATAACTTATTCTGAAATGATTTGATGTCACCATACTAATCGGAGACAGATTTTCCTTTCCCTTGTAGTTTTAAATTACGAACGTTTGAATTACAAGAAATGTCTGTAAGAATTGCAAGATCAAACATCTACTCCATATTTGATAGTTGTTTTAATGGTTTTCCTTTTTCTGTCATAAAAATATTAATTTCATTCAGAACGGGGTTTAAGGAAACGACATAACTTTGCCATTACTGAGTGAGCCATCGCACTGCACTAGGTAAAATTACACCTTCGTATTCAGCTTCAATTTCTAAAAGGAACTGTTGAAACAGTTCCTTTTAGAAATTAATTCCATGTGATATTATAAAATTTACAGTTGAAACAACCACAGAGAGTTTCTTGATGCAAATTGCAGTGAGTTCCAATCTGAAGTTCAGCTCCGATACCATTTTCTTGGTTATTCTTCCCAATGTTATCACCAATCATTTTTGCACCGTCAGTGTTGACTCCTACCAGATTTTTAATATTTAATCCTAATTTTTCAATAGATTGGCAAAAGTTTTCAAAAAGATTTTCACTTGCAGTTGTTTCGTGCCTACTCTGTAGATCAGCTAAATCAACTGGTACAAAATTATCATTAATTCCACGTATGAAGATGAGGAGTTTGGCCGTGTCATTTACATCAGTATTGTTATTCAGTGCCACGCTAAAATATTTCATTTGTTTTATGTTTTTCAAAAGTTCTTCGAACAAATTCCTTCCGATATCTTCTATTTTTTTGCATAATTGTTTGTAGAGACAAAATGTCTTGTATCATTGTTCTTTTCTCCGGACAAATTTCTTCCACAACTTTCAACGAACAACGCTCAACAGATTCACCATCACCGAATGGTTTACTCTCGAAAGAGATCAAATGTGCAACTTGATAACTGGCACTTACAGCGGATAAATTTCTTGACTTATACGTTTTCAGTGTGTTTTGTCATTTTCTTAATTCGTTTTGTAACTTCGAACACTTTTCTTTTCACAACACTCCTTTAAATCCTAAGATTTTTGCTTGGAATCTGTGTCGTTTTAAATTTTATTCTTTAAAAAGCGACACAGTATCCTTACAAACCAAACACTGCTTTTTCGTGGGCAATCAATGAAGAAATAGTGTTCAGTCCACCTTTGATCAAAAACAACACTCCAAATCGATTCTCTCTCTAAAATGCTGTTTTATTTCACTTTCCGCGCGGACTGTTAAAAATTATTCGCGGGTCGAATACGGCCCACAGGCTATAGGTTGGACAGCATTGGTCTATGCGAAGGTCGCTTACCATTATTTGGTGGACTCTCTACTCTATGGTCCACCTGTACTTTATTCCCGAAATCTGACTCTCTTCACTATATTTCCTGTACTCTTTTCTAATAAAAACTTTTTTTTTTTCAATTTTTTTTGCTCAGGCGACCATGGCAGATGCTAGCCAGAGAATAATCCCTACTGACTTCGCCGCCTCGCCTTTGACTGTGGACAGTAACGTGATATGGCAATAACATATAGATATGATATTCATATGGTTAGGATATGAGAATAACAACAGCAGGGACCCTTTTGGTTATGGCAAGGATGGTAGCTTTCACATTTTAATTAAGGTGTGCGAGTTAGCCTACAAAGAAAACCCCTACAATTGGCGAAAGTTGCCAGCCAGGATATTTTACATAATTGGCACATATGACAGGAACGGACAGAGCTACGAGATAAATAGTTACACTAAAAGTAGAGTTCCTATGCTCCAGTCTTGGATCTCTAGTATTCATGCTAATGATCTGCTAAATTATCCTATAACTACAAAAAAGTGTGTTATAAAATATTTATATGACTTTTAAACGACCTGCTGCCCCGTCTGTAACACCAATTGCACTTGCAACACACATTCATTTTTCCCCAGCAGGGAACTCGAGATAACGTCTACTAGAATAAAAAGCACGGTATACTCTCCGCTTTTATGTGCTATAGAGGTATGGGAATCCTTTAGGCCTAACACAATTAGGCCACTTTTTTCTGCTGATTTTGGCTTTTAAAATAGGCCATAAACGAACTTCCTCCACAGCTAAGGACTACTGAAATGGCCAGTTCCCAACGCTGATTAGGGTGAAACGCCTTACACCGCACAAGTCCCGGAATGATGGTGCCAGAATATCTGCACCATCATTCTGGAACTCGTGCTCTTGAAGACTCCCCCAGCCTTCCCTTAGAGCGACTCCAACTCTGTGCCCACATCTCAGCCGCCTTCATCTATCCGATAGGTTTTCGCTATTTCATGTGCCCAGTCTTTGGATGCCGACCTTAATAAGGTTGCTTGTGACAGGGAATACGGTTGCCGCATCCTTGAATTGTACTTCCCTGTTTCTGATCCTTCTCCTCAAAGCTTGGCTAATGCGCAAGCTAACAATATGAAGATAGCTTATTAACTTTTCATATACTTTTGAGTTTTGAGCTGTATTTCCTTTTATACATCCACATATCTATTTCCATACATTCAATTTATCAATGTTGTCTGTTTATTATTATTCATCCATTTCTCTTGCATATTTTATTATCATTATTAACCCCTGGCCTGGTGGCCATGAAGGGAAATATTGCAATGTATCGATTTGTATTATTATTGCAATAAATATTTCTATAAATTAAAAATTACGACTGGATAGTTCCAAGAATAAGTTCACAATTAAGTTAAAATTGAACTTAATTATTTGCTCTTACCCCTTCACCTGAAGAATTTACACATTCCACAATGATTTCTTCAGAAGTTGCCTCACTAATACCACAGTGCGAGCCGGAACGTTGTCAATGTATTCTTCAATCCACCCTACTCCCTCAATTGCAGATGACCATTTCCAGCTATTAAAACTTCACGGAAAGGGACGCAGTTTTGGTGTTTGCAGACAGTTCAGTAACTTATGTCGATTTAATGATAATTCGAAATTATCGCAACTTCTTCAAAGATCATTTCAACTGTTTGATAAATAATTTAAAAAATTATTTTGAAAAATTGTTTGTCAAATAATTTGAAAAAAATTATATTTAATATCAGCACTCTGGGACCAGCAATTCAGCGCTAATATCAGGACATTTATACGGCAGTCATGCCAACCACACATAAACAAGACTCCCAATTATAAAATTTGAAGACTTGTTTATGCGTGGATGGTATTTAACCAAAGTGGTTAAAGCAGTGAAAAATAAATGACCCAAGTTCTCATTTTAATTTAGTTGAGATATTAAATTTTAACAATTCTTCTGTTTCTCCATTTATCATTACTTATTTTAAAAAAATTAAACTATGGAGGCTGACATAATTATGCAAAGGTTATCAGAAAAAGCAATACGAACCTTCAGCTTGAAAGGCCAGTCCAGCATCTCGTCCGAAACGCCAGCCCAGATGACCATGCCAGCAGCGAGGTAAGAATCGATGTCATGACCGAAACCGTTCAGATACACTCCCATGCCGATTCTGTAACCATCGGCGTACACAGGGGCAGCAAGGCGATATGAGTTACTCTTCCTGTCTAGTTTCTTCTTGCTTGTGTAGTTCCGGATTTCCCAAATGAAACGCTGATCTTCGGCAAGTTTTATTCTTTCCACTTCGCGTACCTCCAGGAATAGAAACAAATGAAGTAGCCCATCGAAGATTTAAATATTTCCACTCTTAAACACAGAGATAAGACAATCATAACCGCTTACAAAATAAACAAAATTAAATTTAAAACAATAAAGTATGACAAAGCAAAATGCATACTTTAAATTCTATCGAATCTTTCATGGAAGATGTAGTATAAGATTTATGAATTAACAGAAGAATGTGCCACACCCGACACCCAATCAGTTCTCACAAAGAGCTGATGCTTACAAGACTAGTGATAAGGCTTTATGGCAATAAATCGCACTCCTCATCAACAGCAAATCTTGGACCATGAAAAGGAGAGGTAGGACCTCTTGGAGAAAGTAGCTTCGCTCAAATTCGTCTGCCTAAAGCACCCCAGACACGCTCAGCCGGATTTAAACTGGAAATTGGGTTGATCATCTCGAAAATATTCTCACTTCGCAGAAATTCGTTGACCAGCTGAGTTTGTCTTGATTCATTTAGCTATGTACAGCTCTCCAGTCGTGAGCTAATAATATTGGTATTAATGGCCCCACGAGTGTGCTTATTTTTGTAACACAGAACGTGTTTTTTATTTATTTATTTTTCGTATTGTCCCTTGCAACATAAATTAGCTCCCATTCTGCACAGAAAATAAAGTAGATTTACACTGAACTCCTGCTTTCGCTTTTCTCAATTCTGTGCAGCGATGTCGCTTTATGTACTTCTTATGGCCCACTTATGATGACGTCAAACAAGCAGTGATCAGGCTTTATCTAACGGTGGCGTCGGCTGAGGGAGTCAATCAGCACTAAAACGCCATGTTTCTAGCCGAAGATCTACACTGCGGCGTAGGATCTAGCGGTGTGGCAGCTTCGCCGGTTTGTAATGCCATATTTTGTGCAGGGTATTCAAAGTATTTTTGTTTTTCAGGTGGTTTCCCTATACACCGCAGTTTCAATTATAAGGCGTATGCTAAAGTCGGGGGATGTCAAAGTGTGTGTGTGTCTGTTGAATGCCGACACCTGGTGGCTTCGTCTCCCGCCCCTGAACCCCATCCTTAGCCACATGGAGGCGCGCCAGGGACTGTGCACCAGACTCTTATTGGAGCTTGCAGGATTACCTGAAAATCCTGATGGTACTTTTGAGAACTGAAATAGGAATAAGTGGGAAAAGTAGGGGAGAGAGGGAGGGGAAGGTAAAAAGAGAATAGAAAGTTGAGGAGAAGGAAGAGACTTACCTCAAAAATGAAAATTAGATGCTTAGGAAAGGTAACAGAAAAGAAGACGACCAGCAAATTAATTCAGCAAATTAACATTCCCAAGTTAAACAAACCTTATATTATCTTAGTATTCATAACAAAACTTATGTTATGGATAAGGAAGAGTATGTTAAACCATGAATAACATACAATAGAAAATTATTTTTTTATGTCAAAGCATTTAGAATACACTGAAATGACAGAATTCACGAGATACCTGGTTTCTGGGCAACGCGACGATGTCACCCCTCTCGCTGGTGGACGAACCCACCACTTGGCAGTTATATAGGTATACTGCATCCACGTAGACAGTAATTCGATGTCAGTATTAACGTCGTGAGTTAACCAACTTTGAAAGAGGGATGATAGTGGGTGCTCGACACATGAGTCACCCTATCGCAGAGATGGTACAGAAATTGCACTATCCCCATGGGAGAGTATCAAGAGTGTATCGATACGCCATTTCCGGAATAAAATCTCATCGTGGACAGCGCTGTGGGCGGAGACAGGTAGTGGATGAACGTGGCCGTCGTTCATCCCTACCTTTCTGTCTCCCGTTGTTTCAGCCAACTGGAGAGCGACAGTGGCGGAAATCACCGCCCACTTCAACGAGGGCAGTGCCAGAAACATCTCCACCAAGCGATCATTAGCCGCAATAGGTTATGGGAGCCGCCGACTTCAACAAGGGAGGTATTAACGGTGGGACCCACCAGAGTCCCATTGTTAACACCACAACACAGGACTCTACGCCTCAACTGGGCGAAAGAACATAGGATGATTAGAGACTGGTCTTCTGGTCTGATGAGTCCAGTTTTCAATTATTTCGAGCGGACAGGAGGGTGTGCATCTGACGGAAGCCGCACGAAGCTATGCACCCGTCACATCAACAAGGAACTGTTCAGGCAGGTGGACAGTCGGTAATGGTCTGTGGAATGTTCAACTGGCACAAGTTGGGACTTCTGGTACGTCTAGACGCATCTCTGAACGGTCTAGGTTACGTGTCAATCCTTGCAGACCATCTGCATCCCTTCATGGTCATTCTGCACCCACTGGGCAATGGACTCTTCCAACAGGACAATGCTCCTCCCCAGAGCAGTGGTGACTAGAACATGGTTCGAAGAGCATCCCGCAGATTTTACCACCATGGAATGGCCTACCCGTTCACCAGACATGAATCTTGTGGAACCTCTTTGGGATGCTGTGGAAAGGCCCATTCGAACTTTGGATCTTCCACCCAGGAATGCGACGGAATTATGGACAGCGGCGCAGCAAGCATGGATGGAAATACCGGTGGTACACTTTCGTGAACTTAATGCCTCGCCGTGTGACTGCCCTTAACCGGGCATCCCCTTTGCTAGGTAGGTATCCCCTGATTTCTGTCCACTCAGTGTAGTAACTAAGCAATTACGAATATTATGGAAAAGCACCATGATTACTACTGTGAAATTATATTCAATTTAATTAATAATGGGAAGAGATGATTGGATTGCGAAAAATGTTAGATATAAATAAATACCGTACATACAACTAATATCCTCACTAGCAGTTCGTTATATTTTTAATTGCTAAAATAGTATAACTTTCAACAGAAAATGGTAATTTTGTTAGAAATCTTAAATTCAAAAATAATAAGATGTTCGCTAAGTAGCGGATAATTACCTGCAGTTCTAGCTTGGGTGGGGGAACTTTTGGAGGGCATCTTTCAACTTCCACACTCTAAAACACAAGAAAAAGAAAAAGCTCATTATGTGTATGTCTATATTTAATGTGTTGATCTAACCCAGCTTACTGCTGGGTAAGACTTATTATTAGCCATATGGTGCAAGGAAGCCTGAGGCTTTTGCTGCATCAGCCAAAAAAAAAAAAAAAAAAATTTTCTGAGTTAGAGAGAGAAAAGAATGATGATATCTAGCTCAGGACCCTGGGTGTACCAAGCCAATAATCACCAAATGTGGGCCCCTGAGTAGGCTGGAACTCAACAGAATTTTTGGGGATGAACTGGACCACACAGAATTTTTTTTTTAAATTATAGGACAGTCAAGTGATAATAAAACAGCGCGGAAGCTATACTGACATTGAGTTAGTGGAAGTCTTCACAGCGACGACTGAATGACAAAGGCTATCATGGTAGTTCTTTGATTTAAGCTGCATGAATCACTGCAGAGTGGTAAAAGCTTTGCACCAAGCTTTTACCACAACTGTTGCCGTTGAGATCATCCTTAAGAGATTCTTTATCTGCCCGGTCTACTCCTCCATTCTCTATGGTATATGAATATGGGCTTCAGATGTACCTACCAACTTAACATAAGATCCCCTGCCTTAGCTATAATATACAGTACTTGGATAGCTTAATGTGAAACGTAACACATTCCCAACCCCACGTCAAGGCGTGGAGGGCAGAAGATGGCAGTAAATGACCTTGAGCCTCCCAGTTTGTTTATACTGTAATAATAATATTTATAAACGTAACAAGAATGTTGTTAGAGTTACGCATAAAATATTAAACGACGACCAACAACAAAAATGCATAATTATTGATAAGAAACTGTTCTTGAGAATGACAACTTTCAACGTTTGATGTGTTCCGGCCCGAAAATAAGTTTGGACGCCTCTGCTGTTACTAAAGGAGTAGTCCATTTCATGAAAGGGTAGGTGACCTAATAACGTGGCCAAGTGTATGGCCACTTTAGGTTTGTAACTTGAATAACAAAATGGATTGTTAGAAGTTTTAATTGAAAAGTGGGGCAAAATATAATTAAATAATTTATAAATACCTGCGTGGTCGACTTGGGTACAGTATCTGCATCTTCTGTTCGTCCAGCTTCTAACAAAGGTCTTCCAAATTCCACGTCCTGAAGCACAAAAAAAGTTCATTAGTTGCGTACATTTATGTTTAAATTGTACTAATTTAAGATAGTATTAAATTAGACCAATAATCGCATATTCCATCCGCTTTTATTATTTTGAAAAAGTCATTGCCATGCGTCTGATTTTGACCCGGACTATCCAGTATTTGAGGTTATTGTCTCGTAAAAAAAAATTGAGCAAACACCGGACATATAAATGTCCGATGTATTCTAACTGAATAAGTTTTATCATTTTATACGTTTGTTAGTTTAATTTTGGGTTACATTCAGTTATCATAATTCCAGTTGTGTTCTAGAGTTTTAATATATTTTGCGACTTGGTTGTTGGTGGACCTGTAATCTTTATTAATCTAACATAACCAGAATAATAAAGTTTCAACTGTCTCAGTGAAATTTCAGTTTCTATGGACAGATGAACACACCAGTTCCTGCACTGAATCTGTGGCAACTGTCTCTCCGTGTGTTTTTTTAAATTATAAATCAACAGGGATTACCTTTGTTTTAGATATAGGAAGCTTCTTTTCCAACTCTCCTAGTTCAACTCGCTAATAATTCTTGAGGATGGCGATATCTATTTTGTAAACCACGTGGGACATCTTCCCCACTGTCAGAACCGTAGTGTTCAGACCGTGCGGTCTCAACAATGAGCGCTCATGGCTGCTGTCTACAAACACCATACTTCTGGCAGCATGGAAACCATTACTTGGATTGGCATAAAATTGGATTTTGTGGTCTAAACTGTTTAATAAATATATAGACCGATTATTTCTTTCGGTCCTATAACTGGACTTTAGAGTTTGATTTAGGGTTCTAATAAAATTGGATATGGGGGAGGGGAGGGGATTATTCTCTACTGAGGTTTTTTTAAATATACTTCATTTGCTTGAATATGAAAGATTTTCATATACAAACATTGATAAACTTTTCAATTTTTTTAGTTCCATTATATATTAATTGGTATTGCTTACTACAATCTACCTTCTCCCAGTGAGAATTTATTATTTTATTTATGCGCATGTCCCGTATTTTTATTGAAACCATCCACAGCAAACCTATTTCTTTTGAAGTAAGTGACAGGAAGTTGCTGATAAAAGAAATCGGAAGCTGCCGATAAAACCAAAGCGTGAAACTAATAGCTTCTAGTTTTTCTGAGGAGGTTCCTTGGAAACCTTACCTTTTACCCATTATGGCCTATGAACTGTTTGTTGTGTGGACTTTTCCATCCACTGTGACATCTGAGGAAAAGTTTCTCTAATTAGACTTATAAAAAATGATGTGCAGTCAAAGATGCCTGCCTCAAGAACTGGTTATAACAACATTATTATTAGCCATATGGTGCAAGGAAGCCTAAGGCTTATGCTGCACCAGCCAAAACAAAAAAAAAAAAAAAAAAATTCCCGGGTTACCCTAAGAGAGAGAGAAAGAAAGGAATCACCAAGAAAGAAAAGAATGATGATATCCAGCTCAGGACCCTGGGTGTGCCAAGCCCATACTCACCAGATGTGAGCCCCTTGACTATTTTATCGATTGAAAATGATACTGGCAACGAATTGGATGGCTAATTTAAGTAAAGCTCGAAAACGTTATGGGTACACCTCCTGACGTCTTTTGCTTGAATCCATCCCGAATTTTGCCATCCCCGCCAGTGAAAAGGTTTACCCATAATCCGGAGTTCAGTCCAGATTTGTTTAAAATCAGAATTCAACTCTGCCGAATATTATACTCTCCAGTTTTAAGAAGTTATTAAAATTTCTCCTGTAAATAGATTTTTGGAATTAGTAATTTATTATTCTGTCGTGGCCCTTGGCTACTCCAAAAATTTCCATGTTTCTGTTTATTTCATACCATATTTTTGGCAAAAAAAAAAAATTGTCTTCCACTGCAAGCGATAATTAATAAGGGGACAGGTGTAAATTGAACCGTACAGGCCCTCCCCCAAACGTGGTTCGCTTTCATCGTGCTGCCTTGGGCTAAATCTAATCTAATGCACTGGGAGGGGAATTAGTTGTGTAATTCCAAATGTGTTGGAATTAATTAATTCCAACACATTTGGAATTACAAATGTGTTGACACGCTAGCTCTGTTAACAGAAACCGTTATCATTTTATCATTGTTTCTGGCTATCCAAAGATTTTAAAAATTAAAAAAAGGAAGAATCCTTACCTCGTACATCTTCTTGAACGGAGTTCCTGAAAATATATGAGCACTTTATATACACAGCACCTAATATTTACATCTTTGCTTTATCGAAGAATCCAAATAACAAAAATACCCGTAGACTAAAAATTTAATGGAAACTTTACTTTAAATTCTAAAAAAATTAACAAAATTAAATTAACCTACCCTCTCCCTGTGTAGTTAAAACATAATACACTGTTATAAGAAATGGGGGGAGGGAATATTTTCCTACGCAAATCACAATAGCCACGTAAACGCTCTTAATTAAATGTGGTACAAGTACAACTTGCTGATAATAAATTCAGTAAGTATTATAATCGCAGTAACTGAATTATTTCTATTGAATTACAGAAATTCATTTTAATTATCTTGACTAATTAAACTATCGCCACAGAACTATCATACATAGAGCGATATTAGCAGAGTCATCAACAAGCACATACAACTATAAGGTCTAAATAACTTGTAAAGGCAGAGAAGCATTTAATATTAAACACTTAAAAGTAATTAATTTTTGTAGACATTATCATAAGTAACCTTTCTTCGACGCTACTTTAAGGACGTAATTTTAGGCTTAACAAGCTAACAGGGCCCTCTCAACGAAATGTCAAAAATATTTCGATTTTCGCCATTAAAAAAAGTAATAAAAACACACGAGAATAAACTATTACTGTCCCTCATTCTATCTTTATGTTATATAGGTATTTATGAAGCGTTTAATTAAAAATCACAAATCCTATTTATGGACAACATACAACGGTTCCTTCTGCACTATACATCCAATAAAGCACCAAATGAAGGCGGTTATTCAGTGTTCGATCGCCAGTAAAAGATAAGGTTGTAATATGACGCACCAGTTGAAATCTAGGAGGCGTTTCCTGTTTCTGTTTTATTTTTTCAGTTACCGCTTGCACTTGAATCATTTCTTACTGTTAGAACGAAAGATTCATATGGATGAACTCATAGTACCAGCTTAAAAAATAGAGGCTACATGATTTCGGGAATCCATGCTGTCCCTTCAGTATGCTTTGCTATCATGTTGTCTGGCTATCCTGAGAACAATTACGTCCAGCAGATATCTATTGCATAGAACTTCTATTTAATAAATGGTTAATAAACGTAGTCGGTTGTTTTCATTCTTTATGTACGGACATTCAAAGGAATGTCTGTACATAAAGAATATTTTTTGTGAAAAAGCTGAGCATTATAGAGTGCTGAACAAAATTAACAGAACACGAGGAAAACATGGTGTAACTCGTGAAGTTTGGAATGAAGCGGGACAAAATTTGATATGGTGGTGTACCATAGATTAACGATGAAATGAAGAGACAGTGAAAAACTTCAGACAGATATACTGTGCTGCCGCTGTATTAGGTAAACCTATCTAGCAGCGTGTTGAGCCTCCTTTAGCCTTCAAAACAGCCTGAATTCGTCTAGGCATGGATTGAACAAGATGCTCAAAATGTTGTACAGGAATGGAGTACCATCAGACATGAGTGTGTCATGCAGTTCCTTGAGATTCCATGGAGGTGTAGGCCTGCAGCGAACAGCCCTTTCCAGCTCATCCCAAAGATGTTCAATATGATTGAGATACAAGGAACTGAGCGGGCCACTGCAGAAAAGAAAAGTCATTGTCATGTTCCTGGAACCATTCCATAGTGATTCGGGCTTTGTGCACCTGCACATTATCCTGCTGGAAGTACCATCTGACTGAGGATAAATTTTCAACATGAACGTATGCACTCGGTCAGCAACGATGTTTAGGTACGATGTGGCATTCAAACGTCAATCTATAGGTATCAATGGACCCAACGTGTGCCAAGAAAACATTCCCCACACCATAACACTGCCCCCACCACCTTGCACAGTAGTCGTCAGACATGACGGGTCCATGGATTCATGTTGTTTTTGCCAAATTCTGAGCCTTCAATCAATATGATGCACCAGGAACTTCGACCCCTCAGACCAAGCAACTGTTTTCCAATCGTCGATAGTCCAGTGCTGGAGTTGCTGTGCCCACAGGAGGCGTGCTCTCTTGTTCTTCCTCGATAACAAAAGTACGCGGTTGTTGTAGCCCATTCGCCACAAAGTGCGACTAGTGGTCCGTTGCGATATTTTATTCTGCGCACCATGGTTGTATTCTGACGTGATGTGCGACATTGTGGCCCATCTGTTTGCTTGCACAATTCTAGTCATCGTCTTCTGACCTCTCTCATCAACAAGCGGAGATGGGAGAAATCCCAGGAGCCGCTAGACCCTCAATATACCTCTCATCAACAACAATTTTCTTCAACAGGAGTGCCGTTGAGAGGATGTTTTCTGTTCGTTGCACCATTCCCGATACACCCTTGAAACTGTGGTGCGTGAAAATTTCAGGAGAACTGCCGTTTCAGAGATGCTTTGTCCAGGCATGATATCTACTGTCTTGATATCTACTGCCATGCCACGTTCGAAGTCCGTTAGATCACTCCTTTTCCCCATCCTTGCTACTGTTTGTACGCTTAACTGATACTAGAAAGGTTGTTCTGCTGCATTTATATCCACAACTGTGGTTATGTGACTTGCAACGTTGTGTGAAAAATCATTTGTATGCTTAAAGCATCTCCCTGAAAGATTCCTCTTCTAATGGGGATTGGCCTGGTTGTGATGTTCTCGACCTTAATGGTGGTACTCCTTCGCCATTGTGCGCACATCGCTAAGCTACCTAAAAAGCATAACACCTTTGAGGGTAGAAAAACCCGCCCATCCCAAAATTTCATCCATGCTCTCGCCGTGGATGGCCGAGGAAGTAAGCCAGTTTACAGAGAAAGTATTAACACGTCTTCCTGTAACACACCTGAAACGAACAAACGGTTTTCTGAAATCTACAACATTACTTCCGTTGCAACCAGAGAGCAAATTTTTGTATCAAGGCTGGGGCCTACAACACAGCCCAGAAACATTAAAGCCATGTGTGAGGGTGAACATGGGATAACTGTGGAAGTAAAACAAGTGAAAACACGACACCCCAGCTTACTCCTCCTTTATAATCTCTTGTTCACCAGATAAAGCAAATCGCCTACAAGACGTAAGTCTTGTAGGCGATTTGCACCTGGCCAGAAGGTACCCTAGTCAAGCCTTACAGAGAGAGATGGGCCAGACCACTGGTTAAAAATGATGCAAGGAATCGAACTTAATAGCAATCAAAAAAACTCTCCCCAGCTGGGAATGCAGAATATCACATCCACTTGTTTGCACAAAACGTGAGGATCATATCAAATAAGCTCCACACCTTAAAAACTATGATGATGCACGAAGACCTGGATTTAATTTGCTTAATCGAAACCTGGTTGGGAAATGGAAAACAGTTAGATCAGTTAACTGTTTTCCGGCAGCAAACTACAAACGTGTGTGAACCGGAAGAACAGATAGACGAGAAGGGGGAGTTATAATTTGCTATCAAAATAAATACCAGCCTATAAGAGAATGAACAACGAATTCAAAGAATTTTGAAGGGGTTTGTGTTACCTTTTCAAAAGAGCACGTGAAAATACAGTTATGCATCATATACTCCCCACCTGAGCACACAAAGGTGACAAGAAATGAACTCTATGCATGACTTGCTGTAAATCTAAATCCATCAGTTGACACACAATAATAACGGGAGATATTAATATGCCTTTTCCGAAAGACAGGGAGGTCAAGAAAGAGCTGGAAGCTACACTAGGCGCATTGTACTAAACGCAGCACCCGACACCAGTGACAAGGGGAATGCAGCAACTTGACCTGTTGTACCATAGTTCCTTAGACATAAGGCTAACACAAAACTGCATAAAATTTAAATCGGACCACAACCCCATTGAAGTAGAAGTAGCACTGAAGATCCATAAATACATGCAGGCTAAGCACACGAACTGGGCAAAGCAAAGTAAGTATCTTTTCTCAGTGAAGTATATTAATGCAGAAGCCATTCGCAATCATCTGCCTAGTTACAACTGGAATGACTTGCAAGAAAAGCCAGTAGACGAAGCTTTAAAAATTATCACTAAAAAGCTATACCAAACAGCATTGGAAGGAGCAGCAAAAGAAATCAAAACATCTGAAAGAACATGTGTGTGTGTGTGTGTGTATAGGTAGGGTGGCTCCTAGAACGTCCGTTCAAATCCACCTCGTTTCTTTGTACGTTGAACATCTGAAAGAACAAAAGAATGGTTCAACCCACAACTGAAAGCAAGTTTCCTTAGGAAGCAAAAACTGTATAGAAAATGGCAAAGAACGGGTCATCCCGCCGATTACATTCGTTATAAGAAGGAGAGAGTGCATTTCATGAAATCAAAAAGACAGGCACACTGCAATGTTGTTCATAACAAATTAAAACGAGCAAAAAGAATTACTAGCAATGGAAATAGCACAGAGAATATGACCGGATGCATTTTCAAGGAATGGGCTAATAACACTTTTGGTAACTTTCCTAGACTGAATCAGATTGAGACCACTGATAATAGTAACAAAATTTTGGACCTCCGGAAAGATTTAAACAAGCGAAACTTTCGATAAGAGAGGAGCCAACAAGACCTCCTTTGAGTGAAATACAAATCACCAAAGAGAGCGTAATGAAAGCAATCAACGATCTGCCCAATAAGGCCATTGTTGGACCAGATAAATTTCCAATGTTCTTCCTTAAAATAAGTAGCCCATTTATAATAGATCTATTACTACATGTCTATTAGGAAATCGTCAAATCAGGAGCGTTCCCACAAGCTTGGCAAAATTACAATGTAACCCCAATAGCAAAGATTAAACACCCAAAATTGGCCAAGGATTACAGACCAATTTCTGTTAGTTGCACCCTACAGAAGGTATTTGAAAAAGCACTGCTTCCCACCATCAATCAACACTGCTTCAGCCATAGACCACCACATTTGCACTCAGTCATTTCGGGAGATCAACAATAACAAACTTACTGGAAACCCTTTTTCGAGTGCAGAAAGCACTAAATGAGAAAAAACAAATTGATATTATTTTTTTGGATATCTCCATAGCCTACGACAACGTCTCAATTCCAACGCTCATTGCAATTTTAAGGAATTATTTTAATGTAAGAGGAAATTTGTTAACTATAATAAGCAGCCTGCTAGAACACAGAAAACGTACTATTAAGCACCAAAAGCTACAGTCTTGCTTTACCATCTCGCGAGGAGTGCCACAGGGGGGGGGGGGGGAATTCTTTCGGCTACCCTCTTCTCGGCCGCCCTGAAGCCGTTTCTTGCACGGTGCTACAATTTTTTAACATATGCTGACGATGTAAAATTCTTCATCACTTCCAAAGACCACGAATCAGCAGAAGGTATTTGCCAGATGGCGAATAGCACAATCCGAGAATTTGAGAACTATCTTGATTGCATCGGGCTCGGTATTAATGCACAGAAGTCTGCCCAAATGACCATAACTTACAAACAGAATAAAAATGACATCTCGATCTCTGTGAACGGGTCTAGTGTGGAAAAAGTGCACTCTCACCTGGACCTAGGTCTTAAGTGGGATGACAGACTCACCTTTGCTCAACATTTCGCCCATATGAAGACAAAAATATTCGGTGCTCTATGGGCTACTAGACAAGAACTGGTAGGAATTAGAGATCGCCAGCTAGCGACCAAGTACATTTTAAAGTGTGTCCTGCCAATTGCAATGTACGCCTCTCAAAACTGGTCCTCAGCTCCCGATTCACATTATAAATCCGTCCTTGGGATCGAGTACTGGTTCTTGAGATGGCTTAACAGAGTTGCTGGCCACCCTTTTACTATCTCAAGGGCCATTCTCAACTCAGACCTTAACATCACACCCTGGATGCAGCGGACAATTAACAGGAACATACACACTCTCGCACAAATGCTCACAGGCAGAGTGGATGTTCCAGCCCTGGATAATATTCTAGTCAAACCACGTGCCACTGCTAGACGTTGCGGAGGAGTAAATAATCCACTGCGTCCAGTCCTGAACAATCTTAGTAGCCTGCAAAGATTCTTTCCATCAAATGCAGCAAAAATATTTAACTCTCTGCACATAGATGCCGAAAAACTGTGTGAGGATGCAACACACTCGAAAGAGATCTTCCAGAATTCTTGCAGACTTACCGAAATATGAATCGGCTGCAAAGTACCAAAGAATTGCGAGTAAAAGTGAAACTTTCTGCTTTAAGAACAATAAAAATTTGCTAAGCTATTGACTGGTAAAATCCCTAACAGTTGTTTAAATATATAAGTTATATATATATGGAATTATTAGGGAATTGTAAATATATGATTTGTATAATGTATATACACAATCGTTAATGTGTAAATACTGTATTAAATATAAAATGTGTATATAATATTTCAGGAGGAGACTACGTGTTTAGTATATGTAGCCCTCTGCAGGTAGTACCTCGTACCCTGATATGTATTTAGCACCCTCCTGGGATTTTGCCTTCCCGGGGTGGTTTCCTTATGGAAATAAACAGATAATAAATAATAATAATAATAATAATAATAATGACAAACGTACTGCGCTGTTTGGAACCCTCCAATCATGTACATGTTGTATCGTACTGCCATCTTTTGACAACCTTCTAAACTAACATCTTAACATTTTCAAAACAATCATAATCAATAATACACTTTTTTTAAATTCAATCCAGAAATAAACCACAGAACAGTCACAAACAAACCAATATAAAACTGGATTAATAATTTCCTATTTAAAAACAGTTACAGAGAGGAATTAAACTTCACGCGAATCGGGTTAATGTTGAGCATAGACCCAGAAACATTATGTCAATAAACTTAATCCTGTTTTCTAACAAAACTAATTTAGGTTTTTGTGTGGTGTTTTTAGGTGGGTATGCCAGGCTATTACTTCTCCAAACTCTGCCCCCAGGAACGGGAACACAATTTGCAGAAGGATATTATAGAGTTTGCACTAATTATTTTGGAGAGTTATGGAAATTTAAGATTTATGGAGTTTTGGATATGGGGTAACTAAATCCTGATTTTATGTTTGCTTATTTCAGCATTAGATATTGAATCAGTTTAAAATTCACCAGATTGGATCGGTTTAAAAGTAAATGTGTTTCTCATGTCTATTTTGTGATTTCTTTTTCCAGAAGAACAACATATTTTAAACTTTTCTATTGAAGTTTGGAGAGTTTTCCTCGATGTATTTGTAGTTCCTGCTCGAAGTCTTATTCTTGTCTTAGCGCGTTCTTGTGAAAAGTAGCTTTGTGAAATTCGTAGAGACAGAAAACAGTGTTTCTATTCACAAACACATATTTAAAATGTGCTTTTTCTCTTGCCACAGTTCTCGCAAGCTGTGAAAAACTAAACTGAACTAAACTATAGGGTCACCAGGAAAGTTAATTCATATACCCATGTGTATTGCCTGTAAATTTCGTGTGTTCTCTGGTCGATTTGCCTGCTTTGCTGGACGAAAAACTCCAGTTTTTCCGGGTGGAAACCTTGCTATCTGCCTGAGACCGACTAACTCGGCCAAAGAGTGAAAAAAGCCCATAAAAGCTGCTGGAACGAATACAGAGAAGGGCAACGAAATTGGTGAATGGAACAAAGGTTTGCTGTTACCAAGAAAGGCTTAAAGTTTGCAAATTTCTGCGTCTGGAGACTAGACACTGCAAGGTGATATGATTGAGGTGTATAAGGCCGTCAATGGTTTGAGCAAGCTCAATGCTGATAGGATTCTTCTATCTCGTACAGAATACCCAAAGCGAGTTAACGATCATTCAAAAAAAAAAAAAAAAAAAAATATATATATATACACACTGTGTTGCCACTTTATTAGTTACTAATTAGGTATTAGCGTGTTGAGCCTCCTTTAGCCTTCAAAACAGCCTGAATTTGTCTAGGCATGGATTGAACAAGATGCTGAAAACATTGGGCAGGAATGAAGTACCATGCAGACATGAGTATGTCACGCAGTTCCTTGAGATTCGACGGAGGTGTAGGCCTGCAGCGAACAGCCCTTTCGAGCTCATCCCAAAGATGTTCAATAGTATTAAGATCCGCGGATTGAGCGGGCCACTGCAGAAAAGAAAAGTCATTGTCATGTTCCTGGAACCATTCCATAGTGATTCGGGCTTTGTGCACCGGCACATTATCCTGCTGAAAGTAACCACCTGACTGAGGATAAACTGTCAACATGAACGGATGCACTTGGTCAGCAACGATGTTTAGGTACGATGTGGCATTCAGACGTGAAACTATGGGTATCAGTGGACCCAACGTGTGCCAAGAAAACGTTCCCCACACCATAACACGGCTCCCACAACCACCTTGCACAGTAGTAGTCAGACATGACAGGTCCATGGATTCATGTTGTTTTCGCCAAATTCTGAGCCTTCCATGAACATGATGCACCAGGAACTTCGCTCGTCAGACCAAGCAACTGTTTTCCAATCCTCGATAGTCCAGTGCTGGTGTTGCTGTGCCCACAGGAGGCGTGCTCTCTTGTTCTTCATTGATTACAAAGGTACGCGATGTGGCCGTCGGCTGTTGTAGCCCATTCGCGACAAAGTGGGACTAGTGGTCCGTTGCGATATTTTGTTCTGCGTACCAAGGTTGTATTCTGAAGTGATGTGCGACATTGTGGCCCGTCTGTTTGCTTGCACAATTCTAGCCATCCTCCTCTGACTGCTCTCATCAACAAGCCTTCCCTATTGACCCCATATTTCTGTCTTTTTCCGCCAGCCTTCCGTCTCTCCCCCCTACTCTACCTATATTGCCAGCGAAAAGCGAATGCCCCACCCCACACAACGAAAAATTTAAAATGCCAAACTCGACACACTTGCAACCTCTTTCGGCCTAACTAGATTCAAGCGTTTACCCCCCCCCCCTTTTATATAGTTCCTAGCCACTGAAATATCAGGAAATTAGGTGGCAAGACCTGCCAGAGTACTTATCTAAAAATACTGGTGTACCTGGTCTGCCTCCACAGGGCCAAGTGTGGGGAACGTTGGGCCTTAGTATGGGTCCAGCGGCTAAACGGCCAGATGAACAACAGAATACAATACTACACAAGTACAATATCCATACACTTTTAAATCTCTGGCCTTCCCAGCGAACTGGTACACCCACAATGAAAGCAACGTGGAGATGGGGGAAACCCCTGGTGCCGTTAGACACTAAATACACTTTATATATATATATATATATATTTTTTTTTTTTTTTTTTTTTTTCTGTTTATACTCCGGGATGACCAAATGGTCAGAGGAGTTTACAAGAAACAGCACCGTATTCAGCAGTCACGGGCTTGAACCCCGGTCACTCAAAGCACTTGAACTTATGCACCCGCGCGCCTGCCCACTAGGCTACACTTTTTTTCTCATCAACAAGCGATTTTCTTCCACAAGAGTGCCGTTGAGAGGATGTTTTCTGTTCGTTGCACCATTCTCGATACCCCCTTGAAACTGTGGTGCATGAAAAGTTCAGGAGAACTGCCGTTTCAGAGTTGCTTTGTCCAGCACGTCTTGTACCTACTACCACGTTCGAAGTCCGTTAGATCACTCCTTTTCCCCATTCTTTTACAGTTTATACGCTTAACTGATACTATAAAGGTTGTTCTGCTGCATTTATATCCAAACTGTGGTCATGTGACTTGCAAATGGTTTGTGGGACAAACCATTCGTGTGCACAGCAGGGATGTACCTAATAAAGTGGCAGCACAGTGTATATCACACAATATTTGTTCCAATTTGTTCAAGCTCTGGGGAGGGGGATACGCTCGTTTTTATCCCCTACCTCCTGGTTCCACCACTAGAGTATGTCTCCCGCGGTCTTCAGTGGAGCAGAAATATCTCCATGATTGAAATTGAACTCAATAAAGCGAACAGATTTTATTTGATTTGAATGTGATGCAGTAAATTAGATCTCAGTTGGAGGGTGTGAAGCTTTCACAGTGAATTATCTGGGTCCTTGAGCCCACAAAACATGCAAATTTGCCCATGAACACTTTTACATTCCAATACGTATTAAATAAACATTACAGAAATGGGCACGCATAGCAACAGGGGCATTATGAGCAAAGTAGTCAAAGAGCCAGATTTCTTATCACTAGGAAAAGAAGATGTATGCTAAGGGTTCTTCAATTCAGATGAGACCCTCGAACTGTAAATTAGAAACATACTTTTATACCATGTCATATACTTATGTTCTCACTTTAACTTATTGATAATATGTAGCATGGCGGCTAAAAATGTTTTCTCCCACACGGTGTAGGAAAGGCCGATATTTTATATCCTAGGGACAAGAGACTTTTTTGAATATTTTAACACCATGGTTTAGTCTAGTTACGCTCAGTCAAAAGTTGTATTATATTTCTTCAACATGTATTTTTCATCCCAAATAAGTGGTATGATATACTTTGGCCTCGTAGCCTTACTTAACTCGATGCCAATTCTAAACAACCCGACCTAAATGCAGTTATTTACAGTACAATCGGTTTGATTTTATATTACAAACACGCTTTAATCTTCTATATGGATTCACATAACTAAGATTACTCCTGAATTGATGTGAATTACTTCGGTCGGGGTTCGAATCCCGTCAGTGGAATTTTCATTAGCTTCATTCACAACACGGCCTGAGTTAATCAGTCGCAGGAGGTAGTTGCATGGTTTTTCTCTTGGATACTCGAGTTTTATTTTCCAGCAAACACACAAATCACTAAATATAAACTGCTCAGAACATGAGCAGTTTATATTTAGAGGATTAATACAGTCCAAGTACCCAAAACCCTACAGCGACAACTTCAGTTGTGCCCGTGATAGATCGGCTGTTTGTAAACCAACCTGTCAGTGCTCATTAAATCACAAAGCTAAAACATTCGAAACATAAAGGTAAAACATCGATACAAAAATACCCCTCAAGTTCTCAACCCAGAACTGGGGAAAAAATAATAAATAAAATAATGTTTATAGCTGTGTTTATTGGGTATTTTACAGGGCCCACAGATGATTTTCCTGTTAGGTTCATCGAAAGGAAATTTGCTCTGTACCTTCGCCTGAGATCAAATCAAGTACTGCTCTAAAAAGGATCTGATGACACTCTCAGAAATTCTTAAACAGAAATCTTTTTTAACAAACTTAAACTTTTGTTCTTAAGAAAAAGTAATAATAAATACTTCAGCCTTCAGTTTCTGCTTTTAAAAACGAAAGCATTTCTCTCATTACTCGCATTGTAGCCGATTCCACTCGGTGAGTGGGCACACTTTCTTTTTTAATTAAAACATTGCATATCTTAGCTTAATTAATATTCTAGCATTTCTAATGTACTCCTGTATCAAATTAAAAGAAACAACATCATTACTAGAAACGAGGAGTGAGGGTATTTTATTTTGATCCACTCGCTTGCATTATTGACCACCTTCAAATCTACTCCATACTGGAATTGGTAAGCATTTTAAATATTTCCTGCTGTCACATTAATGCTCTATAACACTTTTCCGTTCCCTTTTCTAGTAAATTTCGTTTTAGGGAAATGACATCTTGATCTCTTCCCCCACTATATTGGTTGCACAAACCCTATAGATAAAAGTATAAACAAGTAAATATTTAAATTCTCAGTAATACAGACATATTTTTCAGGACGATTAGTACGATGCTGTTGGTTTGGAGTGGGTTGGCTGCATGGGGAAAATATCCGCCGACCTGGTCAAGTTACTCAAGAGACTGAATTCGGTTTGATGCGGTTGGATTCGGTCGCTAATGCCGGTAAATTGCGTATTTCTGTAGTAGGTTTTTCTAGTTTTTCGGAATTAAAACGTGTCTAACCAGGATTATTCAGACCTTGGGTTAGGAGAAATTACCCGATCCCGCTAATCCATAATCTCTTTAATCAACAAATCTTGGTCTTCACCAGAGATCTTAACTTTAGTCACCTTACCTTTGGGCTCTGCGTGCAATCGTTTTTTACCGCAAATAATCAACGGTGACGATGGTCAGAGGGACTTCTAGAAAATCAAAGATTGCTACGATGAAAATTTTTCAATGAGGTATGACACATCAATTAGTGCGATCAGACACCAAACATCGTTTGTTTTATGCAGTCACTAAAGGAGAGTATCGTTCCCTAGATAAAGAAAGCTGGTGGGTCCTTCTTGTGAGTTGTTTGGTCCATTGTCTTAAAAGTTAAAGCTTCTCCTCCCTCCACACAAAACGAACGCAAACCTGATGGTAAGATAGTTTTGGCACCGTGACCAAGAAATTCCATAAATGCTGCTCTTCAGATAATTATCCAATGGAGCAAAGATAACTTAGTTAATTTCAACAGTAAGCTCAGGGGCGACCAACCATTTTTCGTTAGGGGCGAAACAGTTAAAATGATGGAGGTCGCATATGTTCTCGGGGAAAGCTGTTGCGAGGTGCAAAACACAGTACCTTAACTACTTTTCTTTTTTTTTTTCAAATTATTTTTATTAGAGTCACCCAGAATTCCTTCTATATACCCATTTATGTAATGTATCTGTAAAATACGTGTGTTCTCTGGTCGATTTGCCTGTTTTGCTGGACGGAAAAACCCCAATTTATGGTGGGGGGAACCTTACTATCTACGCCTGAGACCGGCTAACTCAGCCACGGAGTGAAAAAAGTCCATTAAACTTCCTCGCGTCATCGACAGGATTCGAACATGACTCGGTGTGGGGAGGACGGTGACGATACCACTGTGCTACCCCTGCAGACCTTACTACTAATTATGCATTTTTCGAAACAGAATTTCATTTTGTTATCAACATTGGTATTTTTTGTTCTACATTTAATAATTAAATGTGCGAAAATCCGCAAATTATTACATAATACCAATAACATTGCTTTTTATGGTTTTAATAGTATTAGTATTAGTAATGGCCATATGGTGCAAGGAAGCCTGAGGCTAATGCTGCACCAGCCCAAAAAAAAAAAAAATATATATAATAATAATAACAAAAATAACAATAAATAAATAATAATAAAATTAAATAAAATAAATAATTAATAAATAATGATAAGAGAAAAGGAAATAGACAGCTTATGCATTTCCCTTCTCCTGTAGGACCTTTAAATTTCCCCCAAACTGTCACCCTCTGGAATAAGTTACCCATGTAGTTAACTTATTCCAGTAATTTATAACTCGCTGGCTAAAATAAAACTTCGTGCAATCCAGTCTAAACAATTCCCGTAACTTGAAATTATGGCCCCTTTTTCTCGAATCATTTATAACCGTGAAAATTTCGTCCTTATTCATTTTGCTTATGCTTCTCGGAGTCAACTCAAGTCAAGTCAATCAAGTCTCCTCTAAGGTGCCTAGTTTCCAAGCTGTGCAACCCACATATTCGAAGTCTTTCCTCATAAGGAAGTCTTTTGTCGATCTCACCAGGTGAGTTACCCATCTCTGTACCCTTTCAAGGAGCTCGATGTCTTTCTTTAGGTGCGGTCTCCATACTTGAACACAGTATTCCAAGCGTGGTCTAAAAATAGCCTTATATAGTGGGATTATGATGTCATTATCTCTACTAGCAAACATTCGAAAAAATCATCGATAGGACACCATGAGTCTTCCTTGCAACCTGTCTACAATGCGCGGAGATCTTCATGCCTGACCGTATCGTAACTCCCAAGTCCCTTTCTTCCACTACTGACTTTAGTTCAACTCTACCAAGTGTATAAGTTATTTTGGGGTTACTGTTCCTCAGGCGTAATATCTTACACCGCCTGACGTAGTCGAGCGGTCAGGAGCGCGAGTGCAGTAGCACACGCATTTTGAGTGGATCAGGGTTCAAACCCGTGACTACTAAATACGATTAACGTTTGTATTGGTTGATTTATTGTAAACTTTACTGACCTGGCCGTGGTGCCGGAGTATAAACAAGAACTTTGCTGGATTAAAGCATAGCTGCCACTTTTCTGACTATCCCTGAAATCTATCTTTATAACCTGTTCCAGCTTATAAAGTAACCGCTCATACGGGACTGGGTGAAATGCTTTACTGAAATCCAAATGAACAATGTCGAAATTATTTTCTAGATCCAGCTCATGAGTGACCCTGTAAAAATAGCTAGCCAGATTTGTTAAACATGATTTTCCCTTTACGAAACCATGGTGCGTATCCTTCAGAATTCAATTTTATCCAAATATGATCCTGAATTCCACCCTTGATCATTGCCTCCATGATTTTCCCTACTACTGAAGTTAGACTAACAGGGTCGGTAATTTCCCAATTTATATTGCCAAATTTATCAATTCATATTGATAAATTGTGAGGAAGATGCACAAACGTGAGAAAGCAATGTAGAAAAATTGAATATTGTTTGGTGATACTAGTTTTAAACTAGGAAGATGGATAACAAGATGTAATCAAGGGGTTTAAGGAATCTATCAATAGTAATCGGATTGTCACTAACAATGGACATCTAAAGGAAATCAGTATTAGCAGAGACAACTTAAAAAGTGCAATCAACAGCCTCCCAAATAAAGCAACAATTGGGCCAGATAATTTCCCACTATTTATGATCAAAATCTGTAGCTGTTACATCATCGATGTTCTACTACACATATTTCAGAGAATTTTGATGGAGGAGAGCTTCCCGACGCTGTGGAAAAGCTACTTTGTAAAACCTATCCCCAAAATAAAAAACCCAAAATCTGTAAAAGACTTCAGACCAATCGCTATCGGATGCTCATTGCAAAAAATCTTTGAAAAAACAATCCTGCACACCATCATCGAGCATTGCTTTAAGCACAGGCCAGAATACCTGCACTCAGTACTTCCGCAGAGATCGACCATCACCAACCTCATGGGCACACTGCTAAGGATCCAGCAAGCACTAAACAGTAAGCAGCAGGTGGACGTAGTCTATTTAGATGTGGCATCCGCGTATGATAACATATCCATCCCAGCTCTCATAGTCATTCTGCGGGACTACTTCCACATTACAGGAAATGCCCTCCATTTATTAAAGAGCACTCTTTGGCACAGACAAATTGCGGTGACAAACGAAAACACGTGCGCAACGTATGAGGTTGATAAAGGTGTCCCGCAAGGAGGAGTATTGTCCGCCACACTTTTTGCCATAGCCCTCGAACCCTTCTTAGCCCAGAACAAGAAGCACTTCATCACATACGCCGATGATATAAAATTTTTTATTACCTCAGGAGATCAGAAATCAGCTGACTACCACAACCAAGTGGCTAATACTAAAATAAAAGAACTTCAAGAGTATCTAGATTGTATCGGACTGCAGTTGAACGAAAAAAAGACGGCACAAATGACTTTCACAAATAAAATAAAGCCAAACAAAATGGCAATATTTGTGAACGGCATCCTCGTCCAAAAGGCACAGTCACACATTGATCTTGGTCTCAAGTGGGACGAAGGCCTGACCTTCCGCCCGCACTTCGCATACATCCGTAACAAAACATACGCGGCGCTTTGGGCAACCAGGCAGGAGCTCACCGGTATTAGAGACCCCGGTCTGATGAAGCAATACATCAACAGATGTGTTACTCCTATTCCCCTATACGCGGCACAAATCTGGTCTTCAGCTCCCGAATGCAGTATCAAAGCCTTTCTAGGACTCGAATACTGGCTCTTGAGATGGCTGAACAGAATTTCAGCTAAGCCTTTTACCATCTCAAGAGCTATACTATACTCCAATTTAGAGGTCACACCCTGGAGACAAACAATAACGTCAAGGAACATAATGACCCTCGCTCAGCTTTTAACAGGACGACTGGACGCACCGAAAGCCCGAGAGTGGATAAAAATACCCGGCGAAAAACCAAGAAGAGTTGCAGAAAAGAAACCACAACTGAAATCGGCATTTACGCAGTTAGATAGCCTCGGAAGATTCTTTCCAGCAAACACCATCCAGCTATTCAACAATCTCAATATCAATCCTGAAAAGCTCTGCAATTGCAAATCCTACAGAAAGGAAGTTCTCAGAAACTCTTACTTGCAAATACAGATGTAAGGATACAGTTCCAGCACCATGTTCGGCCAGACACAAGCCACTGGGCTTTAGGAAACCCGACTTCATCAAGAAATAGATGTCAGGATTGTCCTACCTACACAACTCTAATCCCACAGAAGAAGACGACTGCTGGAAATTTGAACTTTCAAATTTTTTTTATTATTTTTTATTTTTTTTATTTTTTTTTTTTTATTTTACTGTATCGCAGTCATTCCTGTGGTTACAAATGCTGTACGTTGTTTGGCTGTAAATATTTGTGTTTATGTAAATACGGTGAAACTCTCACTTGTGTCTGTTTAAGCAAAAGGTATGCTTCAATTGTCATGGTATTAAGTTCTTACCAGTTTACGGTAGTAAGTAATTAATAACTGAAATATTCTATATTCCAGATAATTATAAATCAGATATTATGTATTTCATGTATTTTATAACTGTAACATAGATGTATGTTTTGTAACATAGTTGTATATGTATGTTCACCCTCTAGCCTGTGGCTGTAACGGGTGTTCTCCTAAGAGAAATAAACTGATGATAATAATAATAATAATAACACTTGAAGGCTGCCTACATGGCAGCGGGCAGCATAACGAAGGTGTGTGTGCAGCGGTGGAGCACCCCTAAAGTCGCCACTAGTTCTTGAAAAATCCTTGAGAGGTCAGCTACACCATACGTGTTAATTCTATCGCAGTTGACATAAAATTGTGCTATACAAGTGAAATTAACTTAAAATGTATGAAAAAAACTTAAAATGTATGAATAAAATACATCATTATTGTACAATTAAAATATATCTCATCTAAATATATCTGATTATGTGCATTAATTCCATACACGCACGATTACAATTTATTAATATAACTGAAAATACATTCAGGTCCGATTGTCAAGTTGATGGTACATAGCTTGTTTTGTTTTTGAGCCAGAAACACAGAAACAAGAAAAATGGCCGGTAATGAGCACAAGTCTAACCTTGCTACCTTCTCAAATAATTGAGAAGATTTAGCAAATTTAAGCTTACTGTCTACTGAAAATAAAGATTCTTCTTAAATTTTTTTTCAAACTCGATTGTGTTTCTATATCTTTATATATATATATTTCTTTTCCAGGATCGGAAGCATACAAGTAGGCACAGCCATGGAAACAGTTAATCTTTCTAATGAATATCAGGTGCCATTTCTTAAAAAGAATAGTGAAGATTTACTATTTAAGTGCCCAATCGACAAAAGTCATGTTTGCAAAGTTTATGAATCCGCTAAAAGTTTGGATCTAGATCACGTGATCCACACATGTCTGGACATTATTGACAAGCATACAGAGAATGTCATCAAGTCACCCGACTTTTTAGACTGTCCCAAAGGCATTGCGGAGATTATAGTGAGCAGGGACTCACTAAACGTCCAATCAGAATACTGCTTGTTTGATGCTATTCATAAATGGGGTTTAAACTACGTCGAAAAGGAGGGAATGAAACTGGCTTTCGAGGAGTTAAGAAATCTTTTGGATGATCTTTTCCGTCACATCAGGTTTCGATTGATGTCGGCAAAAGAACTTATTCTTGTTTTAGAAACAAAGTTGTTTACATTTGGAGAAATTGGCCCGCTATTATGTCGGAAAGTAGATCCTGAAACTTCGTTTTGGCGGATTCCATCCATTGGAAGCCGGTTGAAATGTCCCAGAAGATATCGAAAATACTCTATCTATACAGTTTACATTATTGACAGCGAAAAAAGCGAATTAGTGGAGGCAGTTAATGATTTTAAATCTGAAAAGAGCGGTGGTGGTTCCTCCAATTCTGAAGTTTCTTTCGTAGTAGAAATGTTGGAAGGCTCACTGGTGCTCAGTCATCTTTATGTAACTACAACGCAAAATGAAGAGATTTGTTGTACAAACGAAGTTAACATAAAATCTCTTCATGCCGCTGAAAAAAAAGTGAGATACGTTTGGGAGCAAGGGCCCAATTTTATCCCGTTTGTTATTAAAAAGGGTGAGAAGGTCCTCATAACTGCAGCATTCGACCGCTGTTTTGAAATCTGTTCAGAAAAGTCTTTCATTTACAAAAAAGCATGCGATAAAGGACTCTTCAAGTTCAGTGTGGAACTGGAATGTAATTGGAAGGTCAGTGCATTTAATGTTGTTTTATTCCACAAAAGTTGATTATCAGGAAGTTTAAGTGAAAAGAAAAGAGCTTTTGAAATAGAAGATGACTAAATCTCGATAAATTTGTGAAGTTAATTTTATCTGACCTTGACGTCCACCGTGCTCTTACGATTCGTGATGCATTTTCTTCTACAACTCCTTCCTTACCTCTCGATGCAGTCTCCCTATACACAGTGGCAACTCCTGACTTTGATGTATGGGGGTGCTGCTTCTTTAAAGTTACATTAAATTGCCTCATGTAAAAATGCGTATTGGTAATCCACATTAACTTAACCACTAGGAGCAAAATGTGGAACTGTCTAGCGCACAGTTCCGCCTACAGTTAAACTTAAAAGTTGAAAAACTATTTCGTCTTTTTATTCGTTTATTATTGAAATGATTATTGGAAATATACAGTAAAAATCGCGTTAATACAAGCTCGTTTTATACAAAGTACTCGTTTATATGAAGCACATACCATTCCCCCGCAAAAGGATAGGCTTTTCTATGTAAATATATTCGTTTATTACAAAATTCGGTTAATATGTATTACAAAGTTCTTTTTCACCCCGTGAGAAATAAATATTGTAATTTTGTACGTTTAATATAAATCTTGACAGAGCTGTCCGATTATCGCCCCTATTATTGCCTCTGGCTAACCGGCACCTATTTCACGAAGGATGGCACTGACTTGTTAGAAATTAGTTTCGCGTAAACAAATCAGTTTATGGTAGCTACAACGTCAAGTGCACTCTGAAGGATGAAGGACGAAGGATGAGTTGAACAAAGGAATAAAAAGTTTTTCTAAGTTGTTTACATGCACTCCCTCGCTCTCCAAGGGAATAAGGTCAGTTGCAATCGTTACCCAGTTCAAAGTCTTTTGCTACCGTATACAGCAATTTAATTTTTGTGTCATTTTATCTGAGCTGATGGTGTTTTTTGGAACTTGTCTTTAAATTAATTTAAAATATGTTTAAATTAAATCTTATCTAGCAGTGTTAGTGACAAAATGTAAACTGACGGAATTAAACCTGTAAACGACTGATAGGATGGAAAGAAGCAAAACGGACATTGCAAAGGAATACAACATCCCTTTACCAACTTTATTAACAATACTGAAAAACCGAAAAAGACTTGAAGAAGTGCGTGACACTGGAGCAGCGATGAAAAACAGGAAATGAATTTGTGGTGCAAAACACGAGGAGCTTGAAACAAAACTTTTCGAGTGGTACCAACAAATGCTTGCGTCTAATTTGCCAATATATCAGATCCGATTTTGCAAGAAAAGACAAATTATCTAGCTCAGCAACAAGGAATTAGCGACTTCAAATGCAGCAGTGGCTGGCTCCAAAGATTTAAACACAGGAATAACTTGGTTTCACGAAATGCTTGTGGTGAGGCTGGATTAGTCGACAAAGAAAAGGCTGCAGACTGCTTGTGTTCTGTACGGTCCATTCTTGAAAAATATGAGGCAAAGGATGTTTTTAATCTTGACGAGACAGGTTTATTTTATAATTTGCTGTTCGAGGACAGCCTTGTCATGGTGCAAAATTTAGTAAACAAAGACTCACTGTTCTGTTATGCTACAATTCAGATGGCAGTACAAAACTACACCCACTTGTGATTGCTAAGTTTTTCAAGCCAAGATGTTTTAAAGCAGTTAACCAACTTCCCTGTAATAATGAGGCCAATAGAAGTGCTTGGCTTACACTCAAAATTTTTCAGTCTTGGTTATCAAATATGGACAGAAGAATGGCTTCAGAAAAAAAGGAACATTTTCATGATTCTAGTTCGTTGTACAGCACATTCTGCCAAGATACTTAAGTTGACAAAACATAAGGCTGTTGTTTTTACCCCCCCCCCCCCCTCATACCACCAGTTTAATGCAACCACTGGATCAAGGCATTATTTATAACCTCAAGAGAGCATATAGAGTCTGCCTGATAAGGTATTTGATCTGCAACGTAGAAGGAGGGAACAATTTGCAGCCAAATTGGCATGTCTTGGATGCTGTCCGTAATCTTGTTATTTGCTTGGGACAGTATAGCATCAAGTGTAATAATCAACTACTTCAGAAAGAGTGGCTTTGGAGAGAATATCATTGAAAAACATGGTCCAGCAGATGAATGTGATAGCATTGAGAAATGGAGGAATTTGAAGGAGCATATGGATTTTGTTGGCGAATTTGAAGAGTTTGTGAAGGTGGATGATGAAGTTGCTACTACTGCAATGTCAACACCAGAAGAGATGCTGAGCACCAAACGAATGACAGCGAAAGTGAAGAAGCACACACACTATCATCTAAAAAAGTTGCCCAAAATGCATTGAATATAATAGAGAATGTGTCGGCCTGCAGTAACAGTGATAAAGGAACAACTATTGCATTTCATGTCTGTGCTGCAGTTAAAAATGCATATAGGACAAAAAACTGTGCAAATAACATTGGATTCTTTCTTTAAATTAGATTAATTTATAAAATAGTTAATGGTTTGTATGTCTCATTTTATATTAAGATTGTAATTCTTTTTACTGTTATACTAAAATATTGTATATATCAAAATTTTTACTGTACAATATTTTCATTTCCGTTAATTGTTTTTTTTTTAAATTTTATCTTACAAATAAAATAAAATCTTTACAAAATGTTATTCCTATTAATATATTGTTAGACAGGCTTTTATTTTTATTTTATTATTATTATTATTATTATTATTATTATTATTATTATTATTATTATTAGTCTTAGATATACAATATGTACCAAAACAAAAAAAAAACGGTACAATTTTGAATACCTCGTTACTACAAACCTCGTTATTACAAAACGTGGAAATTTAGGTCTCTTGAACTTTGTATTAACGAGATTCGACTGTAGTTGTTTTCCCATGAACAAACGGCCTTAGACTATGGTTGGGCCTGGATGGCCGGGCTCTGTTTAATGCTTGTATTAAATAAAGCAATTTTTTTACTTGTTTATTTATATATATTTTTTGATTATTGGAAATACACGATCACTATACTATATGCGGGATTTGTTAATAAAAATATTCATTGCGTTGCATTATTCTTCACAAAATTTCATACAACTCCGTTCAGTGTATATTTAGATTTAAAAAACTGGGGATGCTGCAGTTCTGCTGTGCCTACCAACGAGCCACCCATGACTACGCAAGACCTTACAAGAACTAAGGTAAGAGTACTAGACTCGTCTCATTTGTTCTCTGTCTTGTAGACATATATCCCAAGAGTTAATGAAGAAAGACATGTTTTATGACAAATAGGCCTGGTGTACTGGGGTCCATGGTTAAAAAGAATACAATGATATAAACCAGTAAAACGTATTTAATATAGATAATACAATAGAAGCTTTCGAGACAGTCGCGTCTCTTTATCAACTAATTTGACTAAATTTTTGAATACAACGGATATAGCCGTGCGTGCAGTGAGGCGCGTTATTCATTCAAGCTGGTTTTCTGTTGTTGTCGCACGGACATGCGCTGTTTTACTCCACCGCTTGTCGAGTTGTAAAATGGTTGGCTCTAGGATGGGGTGCAATCTCATGCCTTTGCAGCGGTTTATGGCCTTCGGATTGTTCAATATGGCAAGTGACTCTAGCCATAAGCGGCTGCGAAAGTGTCGTGAGTGGTCTACTATTTCGCAGTCATGTTTGGGATTGAGATCGTGGTGGGTGGCCCAAAAATGCTCCGCGACTGCGGACTGGTCCGTCTCAGCAAGGCAGATTGCTCTCTCATGCTCCTTAAGGCGATCTTGAAGACGTCTTGATGTCTCACCGATGTAGCCGCTGTCACAGTCTCTGCAGGTGATGCGGTATATTACATTGCTGCGTAACAGAGGTATGACAAGGGTCTTCACACTGGAGATAAAGAACGTAGGTTTCTGCAGGGTAATTGTATGCATTTGATGCGGTAATCTCTGAGGATTCTTGAGATCCGTCCTGACACACCTGGACAGTGTGGAATGTAGGCAGTTGGTGTATTGTCCTGGTTCGGTGGTCTTGGGTGGGCTGCGAGTTCCTGTGCTTGTAATAGGCACCTGTCTAGCATATGGGTTGGATAGCCACATTTGGTTAGGTCTGCCTTCACACGAGAGATCTCGCTGCATCTAATTACATCAGTGCTGGAATGGCTCCAAGCCCTGGAGAATAGAGTACGGGCAGTGCTGTTGAGATGACTGGGTGCATGGTTGGATCTGTAGTTTGTAAATTGTCCGCACCACATAGGTTTACGGTATACCGAAGTCTCTAGACGTGGGCCTACGCGCTGCACTAAGACATCCAGGAACGGGAGTGACTCGTTGACTTCTAACTCTAGGGTAAACTGGATGAAATTAGATAGGGAATTGAGGTGTTCTAGGAATGCTGTTTCAGAGCGACGTGGGATTACAGTGAAAATATCGTCCTGGATGTCTTAGTGCAGCGCGTAGGCCCAAGTCTAGAGACTTCGGTATACCGTAAACCTATGTGGTGCGGACAATTTACAAACTACAGATCCGGCCATGCACCCAGTCATCTCAACAGCACTGCCAGCACTCTATTCTCCAGGGATTGGAGCCATTCCAGCACTGATGCAATTAGATGCAGCGAGATCTCTCGTGTGAAGGCAGACCTAACCAAATGTGGCTATCCAACCCACATGCTAGACAGGTGCCTATTACAAGCACAGGAACTCGCAGCCCACCCAAGACCACCGAACCAGGACAATACACCAACTGCCTACATTCCACACTGTCCAGGTGTGTCAGGACGGATTTCAAGAATCCTCAGAGTTTACTGTCAAATGCGTACAATTACCCTGCAGAAACCTACGTTCTCTTATCTCCAGTGTGAAGACCCCTGTCACCTCTCTCTTACGCAGCAATGCAATATACCACATCACCTGCAGAGACTGTGACAGCTGCTACATTGGTGAGACATCAAGACGTCTTCAAGATCGCCTTACGGAGCATGAGAGAGCAATCCGCCTTGCTGAGACGGAACAGTCCGCAGTCGCCGAGCATTTTTGGGCCACCCATTACGATCTGAATCCCAAACGTGACTGCGAAATAGTAGACCACTCACGACACTTTCGCCACCGCCTATGGCTAGAGTCACTTGCCATATTAAACAATCCGAAGGCCATAAACCGCTGCAAAGGCATGAGATTGCACCCCATCCTAGAGACAACCATTTTACAACTCGACAAGCGGTGGAGTAAAACAGCGCATGTCCGTGTGACAACAATAGCACCCTTCTAGCCGGTTGGCTGGGTAAAAGGGGTGAAAGTAACCACTTTCTATTAATAAACATATTTAATAATAATAATAATAATAGGAAACCAGTTTGAATAAATAACGCGCCTCACTGCACGTACGGCTATATCTGCTGTATTCAAAATTTAGTCAAATTAGTTGATAAAGAGACGCGACTGTCTCGAAAGTTTCTATTGTATTTTATTGTATTATCTATATTAAATACGTTTTACTGGTTTATATCATTGTATTCTTTTTAAAGACATGTTTCTTTCGACGTTTCAGTCTGTCACTTCAACTTCTTGTTACAGAATTCCATCATCCAAGATAGAAGACTAATAACGTGAACATATTTATGCAACATCATCCTTTTAAAAAACATACAGTCCAACTTCTCAGTCATTTCTCGATCTCAGGTAGCCTACGAGTTTTTTCAACTCTGTTTTCATTTAAGAGAATTTCATTTAAATTAATTTATAATTTTACTTACATTTTATTGCATCTCTCTTCGTGATATGTTATCCAACTTGTTTATGAATAAATAAATAAATAAACCAAACTATTTACTTACCAGAAGTTTTAAACTTTATTTGTACAGACATCACCTTTACTGAAACTACTTGTATGTTGATGAGTTGCAGTTGTGTAAACTGGAATCGAACTAAGCATCCAGCTGGTTATTCAAACTTCGTGGCTGTCCCAAGCATGACCTCTGACCAAACATTTACAATATTCATAAACTGAACTTTAAGCATGATGAATTCTTTAAAGATATAAACAGAAAAACGAAGTCGCATTTCTTGTATCACTGATACAAGGATATCTTGGATAACTGATAAGATAAAAGATAAATTTTTATGCGGACTTGGAAAAAATTTAAATACAATCTAGTCTTTACATAAACAACCAAAATTTTCATCAAACTTTCCTTTATTTTTACAAACTCGAATAATTTTTTTTGCCTTTTTTTTTCTTTTTGGGGATATGCATGCAGGATAGTCCTATTACAATGACCCACTAGGTGGCCATTGAAGTATGTGCCATATAGTAGCAGAATTATTAAAGCTTATCCTGTCGGAAGAACTCTTAGGTACTTTCACTGGATGTTCAGGTTACACCCAACTGGTATCGGATACACTCAGTAGGCCAATGGAAAGTGATAGTGGGGAAAGTTCTGCTTTATTGTGAAAATATATTAACTGATAGAAAAAATCATCAGACATGCAGTTATGTCAAAGGGTTCCTATGAAAATCTTGGTTCAGTGGACGTTTTCGTTACTTCTGAAGTCCGTTAAATTGAGGTCCATTAAAGAGAGGGTTTACTGTATTAAAATAAATTTGTTTGGGTTTTTTTCTATGCTCACCCTTTTACAGCCAACTGGATAGAAGGGCGCACAATAACTGACAAGTGTGCTTTGTATTACAAAAATTCTATTTATGCCATTTAACTATAATATAGTTAAATGTTCCTTTTTTCCATATAAAATTCCCATGCAGACTATCAAAAAATATCCAGAAGAAAGCAATACAATACGTTTCTTTTAAGAGTGGGTTACAATTTAATGAGAAATCATATGAAGACATGTGAATTCTTTGGGCTTGAAACGCTGGAAGAAAGATGAAGCCGATTTACTCTTATTTAATAAGCCATTAAATAAATAAATTCCGTTTATTAGCTCTCGGTCACGAGTTTCTATAAGGCAGATGACATGCCAGTGGTTGCAGGTTCGTCCAAGAGTCATTCTGGACAAAGTGACGGACCAGCGTGGCCGTGTAGAGATGTACCATCTATAGCAGGGGTGGCCAACAAGTCGATCGCTGCTTTAATTTCGGTCGATCACGACGAATTTTAAATATAAATAAAAAATGATTAGTCAGAATCTAAATGTTGTTGTTTGATTTGCAATACTTCCTGGCTATACCCAAAATAGGAAATTTAGAAAGGCACTTCAACTCACTCCATGGTAAATACCAATCGGATTTTCCGCCTAATAGTGACCTTAGAAAAAATGCAATTAAAAGTGCTCTTCAAGATCTGCAATTATCTCGAAATACTGTGATGCAACGCAACCACAAAAATGAGTAAAAATATGAGCAAAAAATTGCGTGCTCATATTGCTAATTGTGAGTCCTTTTCTATTCAACTGGATCAATCTACAGATGTCAGTGATACAGCTGAAATGCTCGTTTTTGTTCGTATGGTTTTCGATGATTCTGCCACTAGAGAAGAACTGCTGGGTATGTTTCGTTAAAAGAAAGAACTAGAGGTCTTGATATATTTAACGCATTCAAAAATTTTATTTAAAACATTAAATTACCACTAAGCTCGTATCAATAACAACAGATGGAGCTAAAGCAGTGGTGGGCATCTTAACGGATTCATCGCATTGTGCCAAAAGGATGATGAATTCCCAGATTTTTTGAGTTGCTACTGTATCATCCACCAACAAGTGTTAGCCAGCAAAAAATTAAATACTAAAAGTGTTACAGACAGCTTTCAAAATCGTGAATTCCATCAGAGGACAATCTCTTCAAAGGAGACTTTTCAAAATGCAACTCGATGAAAATGAACCAGATGTGATATTACACACAGATGTGAGGTGGTTGAGTCGGGGTAAGTCTCTACAGAGATTTCGAAATTTGCTGAATGAAATTAAAAAATTTGGTGATAAAAGGGGCCATGATTATCAGCAGCTACAAGATACAGAGTCGTTGTGTGATCTGGCTTTTTTGGGAGATTTTACCAGTAAATTAAGAGATCTGAATTTCGAATTACAAGGAAAAAATAAAAAATGTAGTGATATGATTGGTAGTATTTCTGCATATAAATATCAATATTTGTCAATGGCAAAGGATCTCAAAGAAAAAAATTCGATCGTTTTGCAAATATGCAAGATTATCAGTAGCTACTTAATATTAATAACTGCTCAATATATTTCTTATCTATTTAATGTCAACTTTAGATACGAAACAAATTTCAGAAAAAATCGCTGAGATTTTTTACATGGAGAAAATACTGTATTACAAAAGACAAAAGACTTTTGGAAATATCTTTGCACCCAAATGTAAAAAAAATTGCAATGAACTTTTAAATTTCCGTTTTGGTTACACATATCTGTGCGAATCGGCCTTTTCTTATGTGAAACAAACAAAGATGAAGAATTAGTCTACTCTTAGGGACTTGCATTCAAAAGATTCTTTACTGTTGGCCTTATCACAGTATATCCCTGATTTTGAAAGCTTGGCAGATGACATGAAGACACAAACTTCACATAAATTAAAAATTTAAATACGTATGCATTTAAAATAAGAATTCTGAATTGTATTTAATTTTAAAATTTATAAACATTTTTCAATAGGTGTTGATTAACTTTTTTAACCATTGTGCAATGAAATTCTTGAGATATTAGATCGTGGCACATTTCAAAGAAAAAAAATAGATATCAGTAGTTAAGATGGTGATACGAACGAGCGTAATGGCAGACGTTTTTGAGGTCTCTTATTGCCTGTTGTGCTGCCCCTACACCTGTCTGTGATTGGCTGTTGAGTTGAGGGAAAAAATATTTTAGCTCTTATTTCACTCGCTGGATGTCGCAGCGCATTTTTTAAAATTTTATTTTGTCTCAAACCCATGTCATCCATGCTGGCTGGCTGGTGCTTATCCACTGGGCTACCTTTAAGTTGTATCAATGTGTGTAAACATGCCTGTTATAGTTATAAGTGTGCATGTGATGTCTAGAGACCTGTATTCTGCAATGAATTGTGGGCCATTCTTCGCAGAGAAGTTTTGAATTTTGCATTGGCCATGCCAGCCCAGACAGGGGAAGCATAGAGAATTTTTGGCTTGATGATTTTGGACAATTGTATTATAATATGGGCAACATGTATATGTTTGAAGGTTTTGTTTTGCCAGCCAAATGGCCCTTGTGAGTTTTTGGATAGGTAGTTTAGATGAGTAGTGAAGTTGAATTTTGAGTCATAGAAAATTCACAGATGGTCAGTTTCGATAGGAATTGTTTGCACATTCAGCGAGGTGGTTATCGGAAAGATGTTCTTTTTTAAGAGAAATTTGGAGGTGACTGGATTTTGAGGGGTTGAGTGTGAGATTGAAAGATTTGAGGTACAAAGCGAACTCTTGGAGGGTGCTACAGATCAGCTCTTCCGTGCAGGGAGCTGATTGACTTGAGTCTAAGGTGGCAATGTTTTTAACATCGTCGGCATTAGACATTACATGTTTAAGGGTTAGTAAGAACAGTTGTAGGATTGCAGAGAACATTATTGCCGATAGTGTCCAGCCCTGGGGATTGCAGATGAGCAAATGGTATGATAGGAGTAGTTATAATATCCATAATTTGTCCTTGCACAAGACAGTTTCTTATAGCTGTGGCGATGCATTGAAGTGTATTTTTTTAGACTAAGTTGGGGCTCTTAATAATAGTACTATTATTAAGTAATAATATTACTATTACTAATGGGGCTCTTAATAATAGTACTATTATTAAGAGCCCCATTAGTAATAGTAATATTATTACTTAATAATAGTACTATTATTAAGAGCACCAACTTAGTCTAAAAAAATACACTTCAATGCACCGCCACAGCTATAAGAAACTATCCTATGCAAGGACAAATGTATATTACTACTATAAAAAAAAAAACAGGTAAACTGCAGCCATTATCAACCCACTGCAGGATGGAAGCCTCCACAATTCATGCTGAGGGAAATGGACCATAATCTGCCACGCTGGTCCAGTGCAGTTGGCAGATTGACTGTATTTAGCAGTCAGGGGTTTGAACCCCCGTCTACTCAAACAGCATGTTCTACTGTTCTACTGCACTCCCGCTCCTGACCACCCGGCTATGGAGGCTAACTACTACAACGGGACAGCAATTAATGAACAAAGCAAATTTGGAGATATTTCATGTGTCTGGATACAGTGACAGTGGGGCTGTCTTCCTCGGGTAGACTCTTCCCTTGTGGTAGCCATCCATATGGATGGCTACCACAAGGGAAGGGAAAGACCATCCAGCCTAACAAACTTGTAATGCTTCCTGCACAACTGCACTAGTGGCCACCCAGAAAGAAACAGCCAATGCATGAAATAGAGCATTGAAATGAATGCATTCATCATGCAAGCGTACTACAAAGTAATGAAGAGAGAGATAGATAAGACAATGTACAGGGGGAACTGCACAAGTGGTTATGGTTCACAACTGTTCAGGAATAGCAGAGCAGACGGACATCATCACGAACAACCTGATAAGCTGTTAAACAAATAAAGCTCCTGCAATCTTGGAAAAAATCAAGCAGGATGTGAGCGGCTAACTACAAAGAATACAATCGAGCCAGAATAAGAACTACAACCTGGACCATCTGAAGTGGAAACAAAAAAAAATTGTGACAAGCACGCATAGCGGAAGTGAAATTTCTTTAGAATCTTTTGAAACGTTTATTATTTCAATGTTACTGTGGTTTAATATTTTACAATTGTTTTACAAGTTACAAAGTTTCTACAGATCACTCCTTTTTACTTAGTGGTTTCGGTGGTCGCATTGCACGTATACTTGGTCTATACGCCTTACAACGCTCACTGTCTTCAACATGTTGAATTATAAATTTTCTATCGAAATTTTTTGAAATACTGTAGAGAATGATGAAAGAAATAGTCTCTTTAATAAACTTCCATATAGCGAAAACGTTTCTGTATAACGAAGAAAATTTTCATATAACGAACTGATTTCGAGAGATCCAGGTACGCACTGTTCGCATTTCTGCCCATCAGGCAATAAAGCTGATGCCGTAGAAAGCACGAATTAAGAGCTAAAAGGATTAAGAATTAATCCCTTTAGCTTTTAATAACTAAAGGCTTTAATTCCACAAATTAAGAGCTAAAACATTTTACAATTTAATGGTGCCTGGGTTCATCCCCCAATGTACCACTCTGTGGTACATTGGGGGATGAACCCATGATAAAGAAGTTTCTCTTTAGCAAGGTCCAATATCTGAAAAAGAACTAGAATGAAGGACCTGGCAGAATTCGAACATGGATGGCTCCCACAGACCCATACCATACCAAAGAAATCCAACAGAATCCTGTGCCAAATCAGACCATCTGCACCGCCATTTACTCTGCCACTGTAGCAGCCACCAGGATGAACGAAAAAAAAAAAAAAAAATGAAAACAAAACGCATTACCAGCCTGAAAAAGGCTACATCACAAGTTAGAAGATAGGACAACTGACCCAGTACCAATGGGGTAACAGATGTAAGAAGCTAATCAGAAAAGTGAAGACTGTCCTCAAGAAACAACATTCGCAGCAAAGACCTATAATCGGAGGAGTAAAGATTACTTGAACACATAAAGCATGAAAACTTGTTTACTACAGGTACACTTCACAACAGGGAAGGGCAATGGACCAGAAGACACTAGTTCTGGATTAACCTCTGGAACAGCAAAGTTAGCAGGAATGGCTGTGTTCCTTGGATAGACCTAGAACAGAAAACCAACGACGTACAAGGGATGACGGAATGGGAGATTGGAGGGGAAGAAGTAGAAGTCAATCAGGAAATCCCCCAACTGGTGAACTCTAGGAATAGATAATATCCACAATTATTGGTAAAAGAAGTTCAGCTTCACACGCAGTTCTCACAAATTATAAAGTAACCTGACACAATCGTGCAGTCTCTGGACTCAAGGAATCACCCACTTGGAAGCTGACAAACACACCACAAACCTGGCAAAGTACAGACTGATACCATAAGACCAGTTATATTCTCATAATCACAAACCATTGAAGTTGTAAAGTTAGTTTTGATAGTTATATGATTTAACAAAGTTCACAATTCACCAAACAATCCAAAGACATCCCTGGGAGTCTTCAATAAGTAGCTGTAGATATCAAGGTTTTATTCCCAGTCAAACTGGGTTTTTTCCATTCAAAGATGAACCATAGACATAAATATAACTAATTTTGATACCATTATGCTTAAATAAATTAACCTGCAACCCAACGCTACATAGAAATCCCTGAGTGTCCTCCGAAAAAAAATGTTACAGGGTCACTGGAATATTAGTTCAACTACCAAAGTGTATTATATTTGTGAATTGCGAGTGTTCTCTGGTCAATTTGCCTGTTTTTCTGTACAAAAATTCCGAGTTTCCAGAGAAAAATACTTGCTCTCTGCGCCTGAAACCGACTAAACTCAGCCAGGAGTGAAAAAAGTCCATAAAAGTTCCTTGCATCAGTGACAAGGTTCGAATACCGGCCTTTTCTATCCAGCGGTGTGGGAAGGACGATGATGATCCCACTGTGCCACCTGTGCAATGTCCTTTGAAAGTGCATGTTTTGCCAACCAAGATAATTGAGAGGCAAACTGATGTCCCACTCACACAGTGCATACGGTGGACTGTTTGGTTCACCACTATGGTGTTGATTCTTTCTGCAAGCAAAGACCTCTAAGGCAAAGTTCTGAAGAGCTGAAAGATGGTTTTTATTCTGTAGTAGCAACTCCTCTTTCTCTGGGGAAAGGGGAGGGGAATGTCATTTCAGTTGTAGGTTGTTCTAAGTTCGTTGTAGATTGCACAGTTAAAAAGGGGGTGACTCCAACCTTCAGTGTTCGAAAAGTGGCAGAAATCAGTGCGATGCAAGCCAAGCTGATTTGAGTTTTTGATTGTGGGAGCCATGTTACCAGAAAGGAAGATTACATAGTTAATGAGTGCCAGGTTTTAACTGATTTAGAAAGTAAGGTCACATCAAGCCAGGATTTTCTTGTGGCAGCTCCAAGTGGGGTGTGTCCCATCTGGTCTGCCAGATACTACTTAGTTTGTCGAAACATCTGGATTTCTCTTTTTTTTAAGGTCTTCATTTAAATTTAACTGGATACCAGGTAATTCTGAAGGTATTATTTTTTGTCAAAAGCAGAGATCACAATAGATGACAAATAGATCCAAAGTGAGAGACCCCGCAATAACTTGCACTGCAGCAATAAAAACTGTTCTACATTCTCTGGGAATAGAGAAGCATGCTCCATTGGATGGAATTCAGTTTTAACCTAATTTTGGAACTGGTGGCTAGTGAAACAAAGCTCCTGCCAAAATATAGGCTTTCAAAAGTGCTGTCTTTTGTCTGAAATAGTTTAAACAATTACTCTTAAAAATGCTTGAGAATTTACCACATGAAGAAAGCCTTACCGGATATTGTTGCAGCCCTTTGAAAAAGGTCCAAACTATCAAGCTCAGATTACTTCCTCTCAAAATGATGGGATTTTATGGGCCTTATTAGACTATGCCTAGTTAGATGCATGTTTTCTCATGAAAATATGTTTTTATTACCACATATCAGGAAACTGAACGTACACACAACTTACAAAGGAAATATACTGACACCTCATGGCCTTAGATGCTTTGGAATCTAGATTTCCATGACCATTCTTATACCTTATGAATATTAAAATACTTTACCGATTAAATCACTATACATTAAGGCAGTGGTTTTCAACCTTTTTTTAATAACGGCACCCCTACTCAATTTTCTGCCTGTTAGATCCAAATCTCTCTCTGTATATACAGGGTGGGCCAAAAGTAGGTATACAGTACTGATCGGGTGTGTGTTACTGTGACACACAGTAACACACAAATCCTGGTCAGCCAGGTGTGTGTTAGTGTCGGGGACAGGTTCCAGGAATGTTGCAACATTGATGAGCACCTAAGAGACTAAACATGACTGATCAGTACTGTATACCTACTTTTGGCCCATCCTGTATATACATCTAACATTAAAAAAATAGGTTATATGATAGTTATTACAATAATATAGTTATAAACAAAATTACAATTCATAATACAAATTATACATATATAATAATTTTGTTCTTTACATAGAGGTGCTAAATAAACATCAATTATAGATCACCATGAAATTAAAAAGATACCGTACACCTTTTTATAATGAAATAAATATATCAATTAAAAAAAAAAATAAGTTTAAGTAATTTAAACCCAAATTATGTGGCACTCCGGTTGAATACCGGAGTGCCACATAATTTGGGTTTAAATTGGGTTTAAATATTGGAGGTCGAGGATTTCCTGTGCGAACGTGCCTTTCTGCCGCTCTTGGAATAGAGAAGTTTTTTCTGATTTATTTTCTGCTTTATTAGTTTAAATTGACATATTAACTTATTTCTAGAGTAGCTTTATATTCCTATTTACGGTACTTAAAGTTAAAATAACTTAGATAGAGATTTTGTAGGTATTACTTAGTATCGGAAAGGGTATCAAATCCACGTGTTTACCGTTCATAAACGGCCGCCATTGCTACGTGAAAATTAATCAGTAAAATCTATTAATCTTGTCGAACTTCATTGGCAATTAAATTGTAATTTTAACTATACATATAACCACTTAGGTTACGGAACATAAATAATTAGTAAAAATAAATAATTAATACATAACTTGATACAGAAGTTATATAAAGGGATTTCGTAGATAACACTCGTTACTGAAGCGCGATACAGCATATCCGGAATTCGATAGCATTAGCTTTGTATAGTATAGTGCATAATATAATATTGTCAATTAATCAGTACATCTATTAATCTTGTTAAACTTCATTGTCAATTAAATTGTACTTTTAACTATATATATATAACGACTTAGAGTACAAACGTAGCAAATAATTAATACATACTTGATACGGAAGTTATATAAAGGGAACTCGTAGATAACACTCGATACCGAAAAATAAATATAGCGTTATAACTGTGTTAAGATACAAGTTTAAGGTTTTAATTTTGTTCTGAAATTGTAATTTTATTGACATTTAAATCGAAATCATGACTCTGACCAGAGCAGCAAAGCAAAAGGCTCAAGCTAATGGGAGTGCTGTGACTCAGGGGAGAACTGAGGGGGGCGGTTGCCCCCTGAATCACGGCCTTTTAAGATGCACTGTTTGCTTGATGTTTGCGGAGCAATCGGGTACGGGACATGATACTGCCATGGGGGATGTCTTTGTGTGTGCACGATGCAAGGAGTGCAAGGAAATTAGGCGACAACTCGGCGTTGTTATGGGCCTATATGAGACCTTGAAGGACAGGGTGGATGCCCTCGAAGGAAATAAATTGAGGGGCCCATCAAGCTCTCAGCTGCCCACATCAACACCAGAGCTTGGACTTGGTCATCTTGCAACACAGAGGCAGCCCCCAAGGCAGAATGCGCTGGTCCAACAGGAACTAGTAGTTGTTGGTGACTCAATTGTCAGGGAAACGGGGAACATGCTTTGTAAAAAGGATAGGTGGAACAGGACCAGGGTATGTCTGCCAGGGGCAAAGGTTGATGACGTTGTAGAGCAGATATCATCTTTTAAGGGCAGAAAAGGTGATATAGTTGTACACGTTGGCACTAATGATATTAAGAGTAGGAGACCAGCGGAATTACTTAACAAGTACAGGTCACTGTTGAAAAAAAGCCGTGAAGTAGGGTTGAATTTGAAAGTGTCTGCAATTCTGCCCAGACACGATAGGAGGGAGTATATGATGAGAGCCTTGTCGATCAATTCGGCCCTGGAAAGATTGTGCAAGGCTGAAGGGGTAGAATTTTTTTCAGCCTGGACTGTACTTGTTAACAGGAGAGATTGCTTCTACAGGGATGGTATACACTTAAATAGAAAGGGTGCAAGAATATTTGCTGATGCTATCGAGGCAGTGTTAGGTGGGTCGGAAAACTGCTAGCTTGGGGGGAGACAAAGACTAATGGATTAACAGTAGCCACGGGCAGAGGTGAAAGAGATTCTTGCACTGCTTCTATTGGAATGAGCAGAAGCCTGAAAAACAAGATGCAGGATATTTCAGAGACTGCTGGAAGTCATTGTGGTACAAGTAAACACATGGGTTGTGTTAGGGTAGCTAAGAATAGAAACAGGTGCATGTATACTTGCGTGTACACTAATGCTAGGAGTTTAGTAAATAAATTTGATGAATTTGAGGTATTACTCAAAACATCAAAGGCAGATATTGTTGGGATATCAGAGACGTGGTGTCACACAGATATAAGGAATGCAGAACTGGAATTTGGGGAGTACAACGTCTACAGAAAGGATAGACAGGATAGGAAGGGAGGAGGGGTTATGCTATTAGTTAAAAAACACATAAAATCCAAGGAAGTGAAGCCAGTTGACATCGCTGGACAGTGCAGTGTTGAGTCAGTTTGGTGTGACATAAGCATAGGTAAATCAAAATTGAGAGTAGGAGTGTGCTATAGGCCTAATGACTCTGATGAGTATAATAAGATACTGTACAGGGAAATAGAGTGGGCCAGTAAATCAGAGAGTCTTATAATGGGGGATTTTAATTTCCCAGATATTGACTGGAATTTGTGGGTTGGTCACTCACACACTAGCAAGGCTTTTGTGGATTTATTGGATGATTGTTTTCTACACCAGCATGTTCGGGAGGCAACTAGAGGGAGTAATACTCTTGATCTGATTATCAGTAGTGATTCTTCATGCATTAGGAATCTGCAGATAAATGAACCACTGGGTGGCAGTGATCACAGTGTGCTGAAGTGGGATTTACTCAAGGAGGTAACTACCATCAGAGGTAAAGGGAAGGGTTTTTGCTTTCGTAAAGGAGACTATGCTGGTCTGAGACAGTATTTAAATTCTATACAGTGGGACCAACTGATGATGTTACCAACAGCAAATTCAAAATGGGAAGCATTCAAGGAACTAATCTTGGAAGCTACCAGGCTTTACATACCAACCAAGAAATATTGTTCAAGGTTCAGGCCTAAATGGTTGTCAGATGAACTAATGAGACATATGGCAGAGAAGAAAAATGCATGGGATACATACAAATTAATGGGTGACGTGGAAGCCTATGATAGATATAAGTTGGTCTGTAACCAAGTCACAAAGGAGATTAGGCAGGCAAAGGCAGATTATGAGAAATCCTTGGCAAAGGATGCAAAGAAAAACAGAAAAGAGTTCTTTACCTATTTAAACTCAAGAAGGAAAGGGATGAATCAGATTGGTCCACTGGATGTTGATGGTTCAACAGTTGAGGATCCAGCTCAGGTGGCTAACAATCTAAATGAGTATTTTGCATCTACATTCACACATGAGGAGTTATTCAGGAAGGGGAATGTCGTAGGTGAAGTAAACATTGGCAGTGAGCTAGATGATTTTCTAATAACTGAGAGGAAAGTGGAGGAGAAATTGTTGAGGATAAACATAAAAAAGGCACCCGGGGTGGATGGGATCTATCCAGTTATATTAAAGGAGGCAGCAAAGGAAGTAAGCAAACCCCTAGCCATAATTATGAGAGCTTCTTTGGACTCAGGGGAGGTACCCATGGACTGGAGATGTGCAAATGTAACCCCAATTCACAAAGGAGGATCAAAGGCTGACACAAGTAATTATAGACCTGTTAGTTTAACTTCGGTTCCAGGAAAATTAATGGAGGCACTGGTTAAAGAAGCACTGCAGGATCATCTGGACAAGAATTCAGTTATAGCTCAGACACAGCATGGGTTTGTTAAGGGCAGGTCTTGTCTGACCAATTTGATTGGATACTATGATGTAGTCACAAAAGAACTGGATGCAGGGAATAACTTTGATATTATATATTTGGATCTTAGAAAGGCTTTTGATACTGTTGCGCATGGAAGACTGCTGCACAAATTGGAGAAGTGTGGCATTCGAGGCAAATTGCTGCTATGGATAAAGGGATGGTTGAGTGGCAGAAGACAGAGAGTGGTAATCAATGGACACTGCTCAACGTGGACCAATGTTATTAGTGGAGTTCCTCAGGGTTCAGTGTTGGGTCCATTGTTGTTTTCTGTATTTATAAATGATATTGATGATGGTGTATCAGGCTTAATGTCCAAGTTTGCAGACGATACAAAGGTTGGCAGGGTTGTTAAGGACACTACTGATACTATGCTGCTGCAACAGGATCTGGAAAGGTTGAGCAGATGGGCTGAGAGGTGGCAAATGAAGTTTAACATTGACAAATGTAATGTACTACATATGGGAAACAGTAACCCCAGATCAACGTATCAACTCTGTGGTACTACGCTGACAGTGGTAGAGAATGAAAAGGACCTGGGGTAATTGTGCAGGCAGATATGAAGTTCTCTGAGCAGTGCAGACGAGCTGCAAGAGTAGCTCATGGTGTCTTGTCAATGATATACAGGAATTTTTCTAGCAGGGACAGGGATGTGATTATTCCCTTGTATAAGGCATTGGTCAGGCCACACCTTGAGTACTGTATACAGGTCTGGAGGCCTCATTTCAAGAAGGATGTAGAGCTGCTGGAACGAGTACAGAGAAGGGCAACAAGATTAGTGAATGGAACAAAGGGTTGCTCTTACGAAGAAAGGCTTAAGGTTTGCAAATTACAGAGCCTGGAGACTAGGCATCGCCGAGGTGATCTGATAGAGGTGTACAAGGCTTTGAATGGCTTGAGCATGCTCAATGCCGATGGAATTCTTCCTCTTGCTCAGAATAATCACCTGAGAGGGCATAAATTCAAATTGAGGAAGGACGGATGTCGGATAGATGTGCGGAAATTCGCCTTTAGCCAGCTGGCAGTTGGTTTGTGGAATAGACTTCCATCGCTTGTTGTTGAAGTTGATAGCCTAAACAAATTTAAGGCTCAGCTGGACAGGTATTTCGAACGAATTGAGGGGTGAAATGGGAGTAGTGGTTGTTTTTTTTTTTTTTTTTTTTTTTTGGCTGATGCTGAATAAGCTTGCTTTTTTGCATCATATGCCTCTACTAATGCTAATGCTAATACCACTGCATTAAGGTCTCAGATGTAAAAAACATCATTTCTATTAGGAACATTTTTTTTAAATAATGTAGTGTTATTTAAAACTAGGGCATAGTTTCATTCTGCATGTAGTGATGAGCAAACTAAACTTAATATGAATTAAACTTCAAAAACTTTTTATTCAACTTTGCTACTTAATGTATCAATCCCATCTTGAGGAGCACTTTGCCATGAGTCGTCCCAGCACTGCATTATTTAAAGTTACCTGTATTACAGTTTTCTAATATCATAAACCATAATATGAGATCAATGTACTAAGCACAAACTCAGTTTGATCACTGTCATGTACAGAATGAAACTATGCCCTAAATTTACTTGATAAAATAGAAGCTAATGATGATAAAGTATCATAATAGTACTTCAGATATTCAAAATTTAAATGCTTCTACATTACTGAACACCTAATGACTACAAGGGCATATGATCACATTCCAAAAATTAAAGAAGTTTAATGAATTAACTTCAAATGAACTATCAAATTCCATTCAAAAGAGGGCTGGGGCTGTTAGATTAATTAATGACCCATATCTAACAGTCTCTCCACTCTCTGTCCCATAGATGTTCTGTTTCTGCTGCATGCCTTTTCTGTAGATACTTCCATGGGCACTGTTCTTCTGAACTGGCTTCTATAATTCCTGCTCTGTCTTTTAAACTAGTCCAAACACATGCCACAACAAGTCAGCAAACTTTTACTGTCCAACTGATCTTCTTCTTCTTCTTCCTTCAACTTTTGCATTCTGGAACAACCTCCCTTCATACATATTTCTGGAAAATTACAATCTACAGATTCAAGTCTAACGTTAACAAGTATCTTCTTTCATCTTCTCAACCCATGCTCTATACTAAGAAGTATAGGCTCAAACACCTCTCATGCTTTGGGTTTTCAAAAAATATAAATAAATAATAATAATGCAAAATAAAATCAGCTACATAAGGTAATGGTAATAAAATTCTTTAAACATAGATTTCAGAATATGCCAGAAAGCCTTTAGGTCCCAGAAGGGTGGACTGTATACATCTAGTTATAGTAAAGGAGGCATATGAGTATAACAAACAATTAGTTATGTTAATGACATTAAAATTAGATTCCAAGATGATCCTCTTGAACTGAAGTAGCACCCTCTTTTCAATACGGAAGACCTTAACAGTGAGGGAAAACAATAGTTTAGTGGGTTTGACTTGGGGGTGGAAAAATGACAATATAATCTGCCTCCAAGAGGTTAAATGTGGAGCACACTGAAGATTCTTAAGTGGCTCAGGATCTGACTGATTCACCCAATGTAACTTTCTTAGAAACAGAAGAGTTTCTAATTACACTTTTAACTTTTATTGCAGCATATTTCAATAACAGTTAATAGTGACTGTACATTTTTTGCTGAACCATTTTAATCCCTTATTCCCCACTTCAGGCAGTCCAGACCCTGGATGCAGATCACCATTGATTTATTCACAATAAGAAGTATAGTAAACAACTCATCACCAGAATACACCACTGTATAGCTGAATAATATAGTATAATATAGTAGTAAAGCTGAATAATAGTTGAACCATTTTATTCCCTTATTTCCCACCAGCACACTTCAGGCAGTCCAGACCCTGGATGCAGACCACCAATGATTTATTCACAATAAGAAGTATAACAAACAACTCATCACAAGAATACACCATAGTATAGCTGAATATTTGCATCAACATGTGGTGATTTGTTTGTTTGTTTGTTATTTGGTTTTTAGGAGCATTAGCAACTAAGGCCATATTGCTCCGGGAATATGCGGTGGTCATTCCCTGATCTTTCTGCATTCTCCGTATTTAGTGATGACGGGCTCGAACCCCGGTCTAATCAAGAAGAGTGTGCTACGCACTGCTGCTCCTTCCCACCTGGCTACGGAGGCACCAACATGTGGTGATCACTGTATGTTCACTTGAAGAGTTCTAGTTTCCTTACTTTTATTTAATTTTTAATATCACTGTATAATTTCTATTTCATTTAAACAAATTAATAATTTAAATCAGAAATCTAGAGGCTTGAGAATTTGATGTGAGTCCTGTATCCATAATAGCTTTTCAATGATGTTAACTGTATGAAGGTAGTGTGTTCAAGGCGACTCACGGACACACATACATATAAGTTCATCCTACAATAAGTACAAAGACAGTGAGTATGTAGAATGACAAGATAATCCTCAGCTTTACCAAAGTTAATGTATTTTTGTTACTAAGCTTCATGAAAGCTATAAAATAAAAGAAGTAATTTCAACAAAATTTACTACAAAATAAATAAAAACTCAGTATGAAACTATTTATTATGGAATGCGATGATCTCTGCTAAATTCAAATGGAACTGGGAAGTATTACATGTGCATGTGATTTAATACAACACGGTGACAAGTTAAGCAGCAAGAGGTATTAGTTATGTCTCCATGGCTTCTTGATCGACACCTGAAATATTAAAATCATTATTAATAGCTGTTTTTTATGTCCATATTACATTTTTATCTAAAACGTTAAATAACTATTGAATTGTGAATAAATCCTTTGTTTCAAAAGATTAACTGATATTCAATAATCCTCAAAAGACAATAATTTATCTTTAAAAGAAAAAAAACAATCATTCCATTATAACTTTCTAGATAGTGAAATCAAAGAAAATATTTTATTTTATTATGCTATCTGTGGCCTTCTATCATGCAACGATGAAATACTCCTTTCAACACATACACACACACCCACCACGGGACTACAATAAATTAATATTAAGCTGTTAGTCACAATTTGGAAACTATCAGTCTAACAGAGTAAGGGTGATATGCTATCATAATGGTTAGACATTATTATAACAACAGCTGATAGCAGTCCTGTGTTTGATTTTGAGTGCATATTGTGCAATAATCAAACGAATGTGTGCTGCACACAACTGTTATACAATATTACCAATTCATAGTAGATGAATCCACTGTGTGAGTATAAAAGAAGTGGTGCCGTGGTAAAACAAGAAACAATCATGTGAGTCCAAAATGATCATAACTGCTAATATTTAGTGTAAATTCCTGCATTACTAAGAAAAATAAACAAGTATAAATAATAATATATGCCCATTAAAGCAAACAGTTGTATAATTAATACAGGTACTAACACTTAACTGCAAGGATTACTATACTGACATTAAAACTGCATTCACGACAAAAATGTCAAGCAAAAACGGTGTTGAAAAGCTACAGAGAAAAACTTAATATACTTTGACAGAAGCATCTAGGCTTTGTGGCAATCACCCTCTCTGCAAAAAAAAAAAAAAACTATCTTGACAGTAGAGGAAAAGAGAATCCTTTCTTAGTTGCAAAATGAATATGTATTTACACATTTAATTTACAACTAACATTTTAATGAAGAGATTACAGACCTATTTATTTTAAACTGATTGCTGCTATCTAAAAGAATCCAGTTTTTCTTTTATTGTCAATCTTTTTTTGTAATATATTACAAACAATGTAAATATATTACTGGCATATGTAACTTGGACTGGGATCTCAATAAAATAAGATACAGTAGACTCGGTTTTCCTGGATAGATGGTAAAATAAAAATCCTGGATAATCGATTTCCCGGACTTCTTATTCCAGGACTTCTTATGTAAGTCGAGTTTTACGTAACTAGAGAATGACTAAATGTTTGTTTATTTGGTTTTTAGGAGCATTAGCAACTAAGGCCATATTGCTCCAGGATATGCGGTGGTCATTCCCTGACCTTTCCACATCCTCCGTATTTGGTGGTGACGGGCTTGGACCCTGGTCTAATCAAGAAGCATGTGCTACGCACTGCTGCTCCTTCCCACCTGGCTATGGAGGCACCAGAATGACTAATAAAATATTGCTCCTATATCCGGGATATGCCAAAATTACAAAAACCCCATAATATCCTCAGAAGAATGAAGAAAAATAGTTATATATTTTTAATTAGTTCAATTAAAAACTTTATCTGGGGACAGCTGTGAAGTTGCTGGAGTGGCACATAAGAAAAGAAAACATTAAAGGAAGAAATTGTACAGTAAAAACTGATATGTATTTCGTAGCCTTGGTTATCATAGTTGACTGGTGCCAATCCCTTCACCGCTTCTCGTATTCTGTCTTTTTCCTTTATTATTGTGTTCACTGTTGACACTGATAAATCTAAATTCTACTTGATACTTGTTCATGTTTGACCATTTTCAAACATCCTTATTTTAATTTTCTGATCTGAATCGATTGCTTTCCTTTTTTTTTTTTTTTTTTTTTTCCGATAGATTTACTAGTACCATTGTCACTTATTCTCTTAGTCAGCACCATGATAATGGTCAAAATGAAAATTTTATGTAGAGAATTTCACAGGGTTAAGGCGTAAACTCACTATTATCACCCCACATGAGCTCACATTTTACTAAAACACCTTTCTGGAGGTCACTACCATAAAACAATTTGCATATTCCGGATTACTGGGCTTTTCTGTTACTGCAATTCATTATAAAAGGATAGTAAACTCAATTGTATTGCATTTGCAACAATACCGATGGCTGGAATTTTGTGGGATTTTACGTTATTATGGTGAAATTGTGTCCCCTTCACTGAAATCTTCAGCCATATAAAAAAAAAACCTAAATAAATTTTAAAAATCTTTTCTCCATTCCTATTTTTAAGCTTGTGACTCCAAATCTCGCATGCCATGATCGTCTTTATTTATTGCTTATTATTATTATTCTGTTTTAAATTTTACAATCCTAAAAAAGAAAAAACAAATTAACGTACGTTCGAAGTTACGTAAGTCGGCGGCTTACTACAGTACAGTGTATCCAAAAAGTTCAGGAACCTACGTAAAAAATATGGCGATAGATAAAAAACTTACCACGCACTACTCGCGTGTCCAATACAATGCTTCCCTTTATTTTTTACAATGTCGCATATGATTTGGTCACCAACATTATACTGGTTCTTTAGAGATTTAATGGATGCACTGTTTTCAAACTTTTGAATAATTTCAAGTTTTTGTTTAATTGAAAGAGCAACTCGTTTGCGTTTACCCATCATTTTTGCAATTTCTAAACAAAAAAAAAAAAAATTTTTGTTTCATTATCCCTGACATAAATAACAAAACAAAATTTTTCTCTTTGTGGTACGATGAAACAGAACAATCGAAGCGATGCACTAAAACAAATTAAACTTTTTTTTTTTTTTAGCATGGAGATCGCAAGATAATAATATCCCAATGACAACTTTATAACGCCCTGCTTGTCGCTTATTTATGACTTGGGAAAACATCTGTTTATACCTATTCTGGTTGGTTTTTTTTTTTTTTTTTTGAGTCTTGAAGTGTCCCGGTAAATCGAGTCTGCTGTATACCCTGCAGCCAAATGTATATTTGGCGTTATTTAATCTGTGATGCTATTGTATTTTTGTAAAAATATAAAACAACAATTTCATGCTTCCCTAGGTTAAAAGTCACCAAGCTATTATTTTGTCTTAATATTAAGAAGAAACACTTTTGATTATTTCTCAAACCTGTCAGTGGGCACATTCCATTTTTTAACATGAGTGGGAATACGATGCTATGTCAACCCTTAGATATTTACATGTTCATTTATGAATTTCCTCAATAAAATCATGTAATATCAAAAATAAAACATTGACAATAATTAACAATGCCAGTTTCTTTAAAAAAAGGAAAAAATTCTTAATCCAAGTGACCTCACATGATGTTTTCTGCAACTCAAGCTTCAAAACATCATATATAAATGGATACTAATGAAAGGTACCAATAATAATAATACTAAAAAATAAATTTCAGCCTATTCTTGATATGGCCAAAGCCAGATATCATAAAATAAGCATTGAGAAATATTATTCAATTAATTTTTCCAGACTTTCTTAAATTTATTAAAACTACCCACTTCATAACATTAAGTGGAAGTTTCAACAACTGTTGACTCACTGGCTGAATGCAATTTCCCCACATCTATTCTGCAACCATTCTTTTCCAATTTAAATTTACGCCTTCTTGTGTTTCATCTGATAAAGAGCAAAAGTGGTATAAGCATTTAGTTCACTTTAAAGATTTAAAAATTCAATTATGGCACAATGCAGATACCTAGTTTCTGGAGACTGAAATTTACAGAACTCCCAGTCTTTCTTGGTAAGAATATCTTTTTTTGTGCCCCCAACTAACCTTACTGTTCTTCTCTATAACCTCTCCAATTGGTCTATACCCATTCTAAAATAATGTTTCACACCTGTATGTAGTATTCCACATGTGGCTTAACCATTACCCTAATCAACAGTATGATAACCTCTTCGTCCCTACTGGCAACTTTTGCCCATCTTTGCCCCCCCACCTCTGTCAAAACCAGATGGTTTTATTGTCACTTCAGCCAAGGATAAAGCTGACCTGCTAGCATCCCATTTTTCCCTCCAACTCATATATTGATCTTGGTAAAACACCTCCCACCATTCCCAACATGCTCCGTTCAATGCCTCCTGCGGTCCAATCAAAAGGATGTAAGAAGGATTTTGATGAATCTTGATGCTAAGAAATACCAGGTGCTGATGGTATTTCTCCACTTGTTCTCAAAACCTGTGCTCCTGAACTTCTGTTCTTAGCCACCTTTTTTCACTTTCTTATTCTTATTCCAAAGGTGTTTTTCCTTCTGCTTGGAAATTTGCTCATATCCAGCCAGTTCCTAAAAAGTGTGACAAATCACTCCCATCCAATTACTGTTCCATTGCAATTACTTCTACTCTTTCTAAAGTAATGGAGAAATCAATTAACTGCCAACCTTTAACTATCTAGAAACTTTCCGTCTGATCAACGATCAAAAGTATGGATTCCGTCAGTGTTAATCCACTGGTGATATTCTGGCTTATGTTATGGACAAATTCAATGGAAAAGTTCAGTGAAACACAAGCAGTTGCTCTTGACATCTCAAAGGCTTTTGATTGTGTTTGGCATAAAGGTCTTCTAAAGAAGCTTCCATCTCATGGTTTGCCAACTGTTTTTTGTAATTGGTTATCCAGTTTTCTCTCTGACTGCTCACTGAGGGTGATAGTAGATGGCTCTCTGTTTTCTAACTTCTCCACTAATGCTGGTGTCCCCCAAGGTTCAGTTCTTTCCCCCACTCTTTTCCTCTTGTATATATAATGACCTTCTTCCATTAACTGCAAATCCTATCCATAGTTTTGCTGATGATAGCACTTTGCAATCCACTTTCCAGTTTGAGAAACCTTGCCCTGCTTAATCAGTTTCAACTTCCCGAATATCTGTTACCAATTCCTTAAATGACGATCTCAAGGTAATTTTCCAGTGCGGCAAAAACAACTTAGTTGATTTCAATCCTTCTAAAACCCAGTCCTATCTTATAGCTTGCAAAAAGGATTCTTCTGCTCCTATGTTTATCTTTGGTGACACTCCGAGTTCTAGGTAAGATGATACATCTCTTTTGGGAATTGCCGACTTCTAATCTCTCTTGGCACAAGCATATTACAAATATTGCTTCCTCTGCATCTAAAAAACTTCTCTTTCACTCTCAGCATTACTTTTCTACCAAACAACTGTTCACTCTGCACAAATCGCAAATCCACCCTACCATGGATTATTGTTCTCGTATATGGGGTGGTGCCCCCAAAACCTCTCTCAGGCTTCTAGATTCCATTCAGAAGAGGGCAGTTAGGTTAATTAATGACTCAGTGTAATGTAAACAAATATCTTTCATCTTCTCAACCTCCAACCCATGCACGGTACTAAATACTATAGGTTCTAATACCTCTCGTGTTTGGGGTTTTCATAAAAAATAAATAAATAAATTCAAGAAAGAACCAGACAAACTATTGGGGAAAAAAGTTGGAATAACTGAAATAGGAAGTGTTGTGGTTTTTTTTTTTGGCACATGCTGTATAAGCTTGCTTTTTGCATCATTTGCCACTGCTAATGCTAATGCAATGCTAAAGCATCCCTTAGTTGGTATAAGGATGTTGGCATTCAAGGTGAGCGGACACGTTTCGGCAGGGCTCCTCAGTTAAGTTGATTGGATTACTGTTGATTATTGTTTTTAAATATTTGATTTATTTAGTATATTGTTGGATTCTTCTGTTATAGGTTTTCCTGTAACAGTTTGATTTTTTAATATTATAGATACCATTTTTTAAAGTTAATTTTCATTGATATTTACCTAATTTTATAATGGTAATTACGAGATCTGCCTTAAACACATCACAGGGTATCGTGACTCACACGGAAATAGCCGATGGCAATTTACGGGTGAGTGATGATTTAATCCGTTGCGGAACCTGTGGAATGTTTTCCAAGGTCGACCTGGTGACTAATCATAGCTCACCTGGGGATTCTTTTCTTTGTGATCGATGTAGGAGTGCACCAATCTTAAATTACAACTTGCTGCACTGATGGAACAATTTGAGTCACTGAAAACACGGGTGCTTGCCCTCGAGAATAATGCATCTGGGAGCTCGTCAGGGACTCAAGACTCTAGCACTCTACCAAGTGATGCACTCCCGATTCGGGCCTCAAAACAGAAAAACCAAGTGCAAACTACTCTGGTTCAAAAGGACTTTGTTTTATTAGGAGACTCTATTGTCAGGGAAATGGAGAATACTTTTTGTAATAAGGATAGGTGGAGTAGAATCAGGGTATGTCTGCCGGGAGCAACTATTAATGATGTCACCAACAGACTGTCAGATTTTAAAGGGGGTAAATAGAATATTATTATTCATGTGGGGACTAATGACATTAAACGTACACGATCTGACAATTTGTTGTAAAAATACAGGACTATGATGAGGAAATGCCACGAGCTAGACCACAATGTCTTATGTGTCTGCAATTCTGCCCAGATACGATAGGAGGGATTATATGTTAAAAGTCTTGTGGTTTAACTCAAGACTTGAAGGACTCTGCAAGGCTTTTGGGGGGAAATTTCTATCAGCTTGGCCCACACTTGTAGGTAGAAGGAATTTGTTTTGTAGAGACGGGATACACTTAAACAAAGGTGTAAACGTTTTTGCCAGTATTATTGAGGATACCTTAAAGGTTCAGGAAAACTGTTAGTTAGGGGAGGGGGATGTGGGTAATACTGACACACGTTTATCTGATAATATTGGTCAAAGTAACTCTTGCACATAAATCAAGAGTTCTTATCTGTTACCCCAACTGGACATATTATATAGATGATATGTCCAGTTGTTTCAAGAAACGTTGGGCAGAAACGTTTCAAGTGAGCGGATAGCTAATGCCAGGGAAGAGAGCCTAAAAAACTTCAAGGGTTGTTAAATATACAAGAACAGTAAGTCTTAATTGTTTATATAGTAATGTTAGAAGTGTCGTCAATAAAATGAGCGAATTCAAACTGCTGGTTAAAACAAGTAATGCGAACATAATAGGGCTTACGGAAACGTGGTGCCACCCTGAAATAGGGAATGATGAGTTTCAGTACAGCTTGTATAATGTATTTAGGAAGGATAGGGTAGATAGAAGGGGTGGTGGGATATTGCTTCTTATCAGAAGCAGCCTGAGTGCGACAATAGCTTTCACAGATTCAGACATTTCACGTGCTAGAATAGAATCTGTATGGTGTGAGATAGTTGGAAACAAAGGTATAATGCGAGTAGGAGTAATCTATAGACCAGGTGATTGTGAAGATTATGACAAAAGCCTCTACATGCAAATGGAATGGGGAAGTAAGCGTCAATGTCTTATTATGGGTAATTTCAATTTGCCTCTAATTGATTGGAGTAAATGGGAAGAAAACTCGACATGGGGAACAAAATTTTTAAATCAACTAGATGACTGTTATTTGTATCAACATGTCAGGGAAAGTACTAGAGAAAAGAATATCCTAGACCTCATCATCACACATGAATCAGATGACATAACAGGGCTGACAGTAGAGGAATCAGTACCAGGAAGTGATCACGGAGTTCTACGGTGGACGATGAAGAGAGAGAGAGGTAGCAGTAGCTAGAGACAAAGGAATGGGTATAATTTCAGAAAAGAAATTACAATGTCTTAATGTGCTACATGGCCTCTATTAACTGGGTAGATATCGCACAGAGAACGAATTCAATTGAACTGTGGTATGCTTTTAATATGCCTTGAATGCATATTTACCATTAAAAATATACTCCACGAGGAGGGTTCCAAGTTGGATGAATAGTGAAGTTGCCACATTACTTGAGCAGAAAAAGGTAGCATGGAAAAGTTACAGAGCAATAAAAAGTACTGAAGCCTATAACAGCTACAAGATGATCTGTAATAGAGCCACAGAAAAGGTTCGACAGGCAAAGGCAGTTTATGAGAAATCGCTAGAAAACAGGGGGGGGGATAAGGAATTCTTCACATAAATGCTAAGAAGAGCAGGACAAACAAGATCAGACCTTTACATAAGGGAAAGGGAATAGTATTAAATACACCAGCTGCCATTTCAGGTGAACTGAACAGTTATTTTGCATCGATATTTACAGATGAAAAACCTTTTGTGGCAATGGGAAACTGTGGGAGCGAAGTTGAAAAATATGTAATTAATGATATTGAAATTTCGCAAGATTATTTAATGAAAAAACTTTCGAGCCTACAGGCCAGTAAGGCTCCTGGAGTTGATGGAATATACCCTATAATCTTAAGGGAGGCAGCAAGTGAGTGCATTGAACCATTGAGGCTAATTATGCGAGCATCACCAGACTCTGGGGAGATTCCGTTGGATTGAAAAAGTGCCAATGTATCTCCCATACATAAGGGAGGTTCTAAGAGTGAAGTGGGAAATTATCGACCTATCAGTCTGTTATTGTTGTTATTTGGTTTTTTTTTAGGAGCATTAGCAACTAAGGCCATATTGCTCCGGTGCGGTGGTCATTCCCTGACCTTTCCGCATCTTCCGTATTTGGTGGTGACGGGCTCGAACCCCGGTCTAATCAAGAAGCGTGTGCTACGCACTGCTGCTCCTTCCCACCTGGCTACGGAGGCGCCTCTATCAGTCTGACTTCAGTGGTAGGGAAAATCATGGATGCAATGATCAAGGGTGGAATTCAGGATCATTTCGATAGAATTGAAATTCTCAAGGATACTCAGCATGGTTTTGTAAAGGGAAAATCATGTTTAACAAATCTGGTTCACTATTTTGAAAGGGTCACTCATGAGCTAGAATTAGGGAATAATTTCGACATTGTTTATTTAGATTTCAGCAAAGCTTTTGACTCAGTCCCACATGAGCGGTTGCTTTATAAGATGGAACAGATTGGAATCACTGGGAAAATGCTTAGATGGATATCGGGATGACTTCAGGGCAGGAGGCAGAGGGTTGTGATAAATGGCTATTCCTCAGATTGGGTTGATATAAGAAGTGGGGGTCCCCAAGGATCAGTATTAGGACCACTGTTGTTTTTAATTTTCATAAACGACATTGATGAAGGGAAAGAGGGCGTGATGCCTAAATTTGCAGATGATGTTAAAATTGGTAGAGTAGTTAATGATCACTGTCAAATTGAGCTGCTTCAGAGAGACCTATATAGACTTCAGGAATGGTCAGAAAAATGGCAGCTATGCTAAGTGTAAGGTATTACACCTGGGAAACAGTAATCCCAGTACTGGAGGAAAGAGACTTTGGTGTTACAATACGGTCAGACATGAAATTCTCTGAGCATTGTAAACAGGTTGCAAGGAAGACCCATGGTCTCCTATCGATGATCTATTGAACTTTTGCAAGTAGAGATAGGGACATGATAATCCCATTATATAAGGCTTTTGTTTGACCACACTTGGAATACTGTGTTCAAGTATGAGACCGCATCTAAAGAAAGACATTGAGCTTCTTGAAAGGGCGCAAAGACGGGTAACTCGCCTGGTGAGATCAGCAAAAGGGCGTCCTTATGAAGAAAGACTTCGAATAAATGGGTTGCAGAGTTTGGAAATTAGACACCTTAGAGGAGATTTGACTGAGGTGTTTAAGGCTCTGAGAGGCATCAGTAAAATGAATGAGGACGAAATTTTCAAGATTATAAATGATGCTAGAACTAGGGGACATAAATTCAAGTTATGGGAGGAGATGTTTAGATTGGACTGCAGGAAGTTTTATTTCAGCCAGCGAGTTATAAATTACTGGAATAAGTTGCCTACATGGGTGGTAGAAGCTGACAGTTTGGGGAAATTCAAAGGTCATCTGGATAGTACCTTTGGGTGAGGGAAACGCATAGGATGATAGGTTTAATTTCCTTTTCTTTTATTAATTTTTTCTTTTTTTTTTTTTATCTTTGTTTTAGTCGTTATTTTATTATTTTTTTTGGCTGGTGCAGCATAAGCCATAGGCTTTCTTGCACCATGCGGCCATTACTAATACTAATACTAATACTAATAAAACAGCATCATCTATGATTACCGCTCTGGGCATTCCCCATATGGCATTTACATTTTTTAAAAACATCATCTGGCCCTATCTAAAAAGAGTTTAAAATTTGCAAAAACAAAATCCCTTCTCATTTTCCCTTGACAGCAGTTTATTTCTTTGAATAAATCCCACATGAATGTTTTAATCACACTCACCTAAAGGTTCCTTTACTTCAACATGTTTAACAAGTTTTCTAAAACAAAACTTAATTTTTGAAGAATAATGCTGCTTCAATAATGAAACTATCTGGCTAGCTCTTTTAAGTTCAGTTTTGGAATCAGTGTTATTCATCAAAGGGTGATGATAAGGACTAATTATCATGGAGATTTTAAAAAGTGATGAAGCAGTAGTAGTAGTAGTAGTGGCATGTGATGCAAGAAAGCAAGTGTATAAGCTTATGCAGCATCAACCAAAAAAAAAATCACACCATTCCCTCCAAATGCCTGTCCAGTTCATCCTTAAATTTATTTAACCTATCAACTTCCACAACGACAGATAGAAGTTTATTCCAGCAATTAACCACCCGCTGGCTAAAGGCAAATTTCCACACATCTATTCTACATCTGTCTTTTCTTAATTTGAATTTATGCCCCCCTTAGGTTCGTAATCTGAACAAGTGGAAGGATCCCATCAGAATTCAGCGTGCTCAACCCATTCAAGGCTTTATACACCTCAATCAGATCACCGTGCAGGTGCCTAGTCTCCAGCCACTGCAATTTGCAGAACTTAAGCCTCTCCTGGTAAGAGGATCCCTTCATTCCCCTCACCAATCTTGTTGCCCTTCTCTGTACACGCTCAAGCAAATCTACATCCTTCCTAAAATGAGGCCTCCAAACCTATACACAGTACTCAAGGTGCTGCCTGACCATTGCCTTATACAGAGGGACAATCACCTCCTTCTCCCTGCTAGCAAAATTCCTATATAACATTGACAAAACCCCATGACCTGCCCTGGCAGCCTGTCTGCATTGCTCAGAAAACTTCATATCTGACTGCACAATTACTCCCAGGTCCTTTTCATTTTCTATCACCTTAAGTGTAGTACCACACAGTTGGTACGTTTCTCTGGGGTTACTTCTTCCCATATGCAGTACTTTGCATTTGTCAAGGTTAAACTTCAGTTGCCACTTCTTAGCCCATTTGCCCAAATTATCTAGATCCTGTTGCAGTAGCACACTGCCATTACTGTCGTTAAGAACCCTGCCAACCTTTGTATCATCTGGAAACTTTGACACTAAGCCTGATATACCTTCATCAATATCATTGATAAATATACAAAACAACAGTGAACTCAAAACCGAACCCTTTGGGACTCCACCAATAACATTAGTCCATGAAGAGCAGCACCCATTAATTACCACCCTCTGTCTTCTCCCACTCAACCATCCTTTTATCCATTGTAGCAACTTACCCTTAATACCACTCTGCTCCAATTTGTACAATAGTCTTCCATGCGCAACAGTGTTAAAAAGCTTTCCTGAAATCCAAATATATGATATCAAAATTATTTTTTGCATCCAGTTCCTTTGTAACCACATCATAATACCCAATCAAATGTCAGACAAGACTTTCCCTTAACAAACGCATGCTGTGTCTGAATTATTGCTGCAGTCTTGTCTAGATGATCCTGCAATGCATCTTTAACCAGTGACTCCATTATTTTACCTGGAACAGAAGTTAAACTAATTGGTCTGTAATTACTCGTGTCACTCTTCGATCCCCCTTTGTGAATTGGGGATACATTTGCACATCTCCAGTCTGTGGGGACCTCCCCCGTGTCCAAGGATGCTCTCATAATTATGGCTAAGGGTTTGCTTAGTTGCTTTGCCGCCTCCTTTAATATAACTTTAAGTTTTTTATAGACACTACTAACAGAAAAAAAAAAAAAAAAAGTCTAATGCTTTTTGCTTGAAAGTAAATTATCTTACTACAAATAAAGTGTATCATTTTAAACATTATGGTACATACAATAGACATAAATTTCTCTGAAGATATAATCAAAAAAATAAAAAAAAACATTCTAATTTAATATTCATCACAACTTCATTGTAACTTTTATTACATAAAGCTGTAATAAAAGTTAGAATTAAGTTGGAAATGCTGCTGGCCATAGTGAATGTATTAGATGTATGTGTGTGTGTGGATTTACATTCTTTACACCAATTGTAAAGGCAATCTATTCTTTTAAATTGCTTAACTAAATGACAAATAGTTATCTTAAGTTGGTGTATTCAGAGATTCCAGAGAAGGAAAACAAAAAGGTGGGCAGAGGACAGAAAAATCCCAAAATATGGAACTGGGATAATATGGGTATGGGATAAGCTACACTAGTCAGATTGCACACACACACAAATATATTTGTGCATTCTAGATACAAAGTCAATATGCCACGTATAGTTAGCACATTTGAGAAGTAACTTATAAGGTTCCACATTGAGTTCTAAATAGGATTTCTATCTAGTAATAGTAATGGCAAATGATGGAAGAAAGCAAATTTATATAGCAACCAACCAAAATAATAATAAAGGAAAAAAAAAACATTCACCCATCTGTACCCTCCAAGAATTTATCTAGTTCTCCCTTGAATTTATTCAATCCATCCACTTCCACAACAGATGGAAGCCTGTTCCAACTACCAACTACCTTTGGCTGAAGGCAAATTTCTGCACAACTATCTTGCAACCATCCTTCCTCAACTTGAATTTATGCACCCTCATGTGCATAGTCTTAGGCAAGTGAAAGAATACCATTAACATTCAGTTTACCCAAACCATTCAAGGTTTTAAACACCTCAATCAGATCACCCTGCACAGTACCACACAGTTGATAAGTTACCCATGTGCAGTAACTTGCATTTGTCAATGTTTAACTTCAACTGCCATTTCCCAGCCCATCAACCCAATTTTCCTAGATCTTGTTGCAATGCAACACAAACCCTTCCACTTCTCTTAAACACTTGTTCTTTGGAAAATTTGGTGCACTAATTACCCAGGCCATTTTCTTATGGTACTCCAGTACACCTCATGGCGAGGGTCTCTACTCCGTCCTGCTGTGATTAGGAATAATAAATTCTTCTAAAGAGTTCTTCCAGTCTGACAGGATTAAAACTGAACTTCTATAAATGAGTGACCAGTGGCAAAATCACTATAGCATGGAGGACCCCAGCAAACACAGCTTGGTTCATAGTATGAGACCAAATATTCCCATGAATCATTCAACATGTCCTGCATGACTTGCCAAAAATTTGCCTTCAGGGCATAGTTCATAGGTTATTCAGCATATACATAATGCTCTGCATGTCCCCCCCCCAAAACACAAAGAAATCAGACAGTGCTATGACTAGTGATTTAGAGGCCAAGCAATAGGTCTAATACAATGAAGCTAACATTCATTAATGTTTCAAACAGGCAATTACAAACTTTTAATATACAGCCATTTGCCTACTTATGTAAGGGTTGCGCTCCGCTGTACTCAACTTTACGTTGAATTTTACGTAAGTCAGAATTTCCCTAAATGTTTATGCAGCACTCGCAACTATGCACGCTGAATTTGATTGAATCAAAAAAGAAATGTTTGACGAACATGTAAATAGAATTATTTATTCAATTTTTTAATCTCATGTGCAGGAAAAATTACAGAAGTGTACAAAATTACAAAAATGAGAGAGGAGACAGGCATAATGTCAGCAAGTTTTACCTTTTGAGCATCATTGCCAGAATTAACTCTCCAGCTGATAAGAACACCGCCGTGGAAGTTGAGGGCTGCGGAGATTTAGAAGAGGTTTTCCCAACAATCACAAAATTTCTCTGCAGCTGCAGAATCAGCACTTTAATGTTTCCAAAACTTACTTTAATGTTTTGGAAACAATTGCGATGCTTGAACCTATTAAATCACCCGTTGCTTTCCATGAACTTGGCTTGGGGTTCGCTGTACTTATCCTTAATATCTTCATAAATACTTGTTGCTTTTGCTTGAATAGCCATTGGACTCAGGAGCACTTGCTTCTTAATCTGATTTTCCATCCTCGATATAGCACCTGAATGCTGTTTGTGATCACTGTTGAAATTAAATGCATTTATTCTTTAACATGTTCTTTTATACGTGCACTGTCCCTTAAAATAGTATTCCCTGTTGAAGCAGTGAGACCTAATTCCGTGCAATAGATGACAAACTTTGTTCTGCTTTGTACTTCTTAATTAATCATATTAATTTCTAAATCAATTTTGTTTCATTTCCTAGCACTACTAGCACTTGCACTTTCTGTTGGTCCCTTTCCCTTTACCATTGTAATAAGTAGGAATGAAGAAAAGATTTTGAAAATGCATTTATGTTTTTTTTATGATTGAAGATTTCAGTGGAGGGGAACTCATTTCACCATAATACCGTAACATAAAAACCCACAGAATTCCAATTATTGGTATCACCGCAAATGCAATAAGATCGAGTTCTACCCGTTTATAATAGATTGCACTAACAGAAAAGCCCAATAAACCAGAAAGTACAAATTGTTTTATGGCAGTGACCTTCAGAAGTGTGTTTTAGAAAAATATCACAAAGGCATTCAAGATCAATTCTGATAACGGAACATACGATAACGATGAAAGTGTAGTGCAATTTCCATTATAAAAATGACCTTTTAGAGAGATAAATAGTTTAGTTATATAGCAAAAATTCCGACTTCTGAGGTCTTGAAACGAATTACCAAAAAAAAAAATGTTATTGGGTTCACATTACAATATTTTCACAATACTTCCATTTATTCCTACAGGATGCAAAATACGTTTCCATGATTTGTTTAAATTTTCACTGGCTGGAAAAAACTTGTGCAAAGTCGAATTTCCGTAAGTCGAGTATTACATAAGCCATGGAGTGCCTGTAGTTGTGTTCCACCTGTGCTAGAAAATGGCCACATTCATGTTTCCCATGTTTGACATGGCATGAGAAACTGTTAGTATTAGTAGTGGCAAATGATGCAAAAAAAACCCTTCCCATTTCACCTATCCACCTCATCCAACAGTTTCTCTACTTCTTTCTTGAATTTATTCAGGCTATCCACTTCCACAACATCAGACGAAAGTTTGTTCCAGCAATCAATCTAATCTGCAACCACCCTTCCTCAATTTGAATTTATGTTTCATCATGCGCATAGTCCGAGCAAAAGGCAGAATACTTCAGCATTTAGCTTGCTAAATCCATTCGAAACTTTAAACACTTTAATAAGATCACCTCGCAGGCGCTTAGTCTCCAGATGCTGCAATTTGCAGAACTGAGCCTTTCTTGGTGTTGAAGCATGTCCAGGAACAGTGCCTATTACACTATTTCCTTGGTTTAAAAAAGGACACAGGACAAGGTATAACATGTCACACCAGATATGCTATATCTTGAGTTGCCCTTTCAAGTTCGTAGATAACATGGAAGTTTCCGGTGCGTATATGATGTTGGATATTCACCCTTTCATTGATGTGAAATATTGCCTAATCTGTGAACTGCCACCTGTTTTAAAAGTTTATATCCAATTTCATTTGCTGAGATAAATAGCAAGCACCACATGTAATGCATACAAATATGAAACACTGATAATTTCAACTGTATAAGGCTTGAATATGCTAAATGCAATATGGCAACTTTTCAAGCACTGCAAACAATGAGATACCACATTATATATATATGTCACACAAACTGCTACAGACTGTCATTAAGCCGCAGGCAGAGGTGGAAATGATTCTTGCACTGCTTCTATTTGAATGAGCAGCAGCCTGGAAAGCAAATTGCTGGGAATTTCCAAGACTGCTGGGAGTCATAGTGGAACAAGTAAATACATGGGCTATGTTAGGGTAACTAAGAGTAAAAACAGGTGCATGTATACTTGCATGTACACCAGTGCTAGAAGTATAGTAAACAAATTTGATGAATTTGAAGTGCTGATCAAAACATCAAAGGCAGCTACTGTTGGGATATCAGAGACATGGTGTCACACAGATATAAGCAGTGCAGAATTGGAATTTGGGGAGTACAATGTGTACAGAAAGGATAGACAGGGTAGGAAGGGAGGAGGGGGTTATGCTGTTAGTTAAGAAACACATAAAATCTAAGGAAGTGCATCCAGTTGACATGGGTGGACAGTGCAATGTTGAGTCTGTTGGTGTGATATAAACACTGGGAAAGGGAAAATGAGAGTAGGAGTGTGTTATAAGCCTAATGACTCTGATGAGAACAACAAACTGTTGTGCAGAGAAATAGAGTGGACCAGTAAATCAGAATGTCTTGTAATGGGGAATTTTAACTTTCCAGATATTGACTGGAACATGATTTGGTCACTCGCACACTAGCAAGACTTTTGTGGATTTATTAGAGGGAGTAATACTCTTAATCTGATTATCAGCAGTGATTATTTAGGCATTAAGAATTTGCAGTTAAAGGAACCACTAGGTGACAGTGATCACAGTGTACTGATGTGGGATTTACTTAAAGATGTAACTACCATCAAGGGTAAAGGGCTTTTGTTTTCGTAAAGGTGACTACAGTGGTCTCAGACAGCTTTTAAATTCTATACAGTAGGATCAACTGATGATGTTACCAAATAGTCCAAATTGGAGGCCTTCAGTGACTTAATCTTGGAGGCTACTATGCTTTTCATACCAACTAAGAAATACTGTTCAAGGTTTAGGCCTAAGTGGATGTCAGATGAATTAATGAGGCTCGTGGCAGAGAAGAAAAATGCATGGGATGCATATAAATTATCAGGCGACACAGAAGCCTACGGCAGATATAATCAAGTCACAAATCTTTGCCAAAGTCAAAGATTTGTGACTTGAGAAATTTTTGCAAAGGATGCAAAGAAAAACAGCAAAGAATTCTTTACATATGTAAACTCTAGAAGGAAGGGGATGAATCGAATTGGTCCACTTAACATAGATGGTTTAACTATTGATGATCCTGCTGAAGTAGCTGATAAACCGAATGAATATTTTGCATCTACTTATACAGCATCAGCTAAAAAAAAAAAAAAAAAAACTTCCTATTTCACCAATCCATTTGCTCCAAAAGTTTGTCCAATTCTTCCTTGAATTTATTTAAGCTATCAACTTCCACAATGACATATGGAAGTTTGTTTACAGCAATCAACTATGGTGTTACACTTAGGAAAATTTTAGACTTCAGAGACATGCTGAACTAGTGCTGCCCTCCCATTACATTCACAAAATTCATATAACCACTGGATACACAGTACTCACTATCATGCACTACATAACCAGACATACACACACGGAACAGATTAATGTGTCTGCTCACCTACTGGTTTGTTTTCAAAATGTTTTACTTTTATTTATAGTCAACGGAATCCCACTATATATTATCTACAATCATTTCTGGAATATCTAAATCATCAAAAAGATTTTGCTGAATTCTATATTCTGGACTGTAGGTGTTAAGATGTGAAATTTCTAAGAACAGTAATAATTGTGAGATAGAGTTTAATTTTTTTTAAGCAATTCGGCAACAACAGATAAATTGTAATTACAGGTAGGAATGCAGCAACCATCCTGTTAGACATCACTTTCTTTAATAACCTATTAAAATTTGACATAGCTACACAGTCCAAATGTAAGAGTATCTTTTATTACTATTTCTCATATGCTTCTATATAAAAAAGGATTGATAATTTACTAACCACTTTACCCCTTTTTCCTTATAGGTAAAAGTTACTTCACTTGAGATGCAGTGAAAGCCAAAGAAACAGGTGTAACAAGGAAGATTATATAATATCATGTGGATAGGAGGAATGCTACTTAATAAAATGCTATGATTTACAATATTCATACAATGTTAACTGTTTCCACTCAATAAACAGTTATACGAAGAGAGGTTTGGAGTGTTTATTCACCGAATTATGCTCATAAACTTCATATCATAAATCTTCTCATTATATGAATATATTTTTGATACTGGCAATTATATTACGTATGTCAAACTTAACTGATTTTGAGGCCCTTTTCTGAATGCATCAGGCAACATGGATGGCAACTATTTGCAGAGCTAGGTAAAGAACAATTGGGATCCTGTCTCTGATATAAATCCAGGAGTTCCAGAGCTCTAATAGGAAGCGACTATAGGTTGAAATTGTCCTGGGCCGATTGAAGGCTTTCTGCAGCCTTGTTTATCTGTAGTCTATTTATCTATAAATGGTAAACTTTAGTCTAGTCATCTATAAACAAAATATACAGATAGAGTACTAGTAATTGAAGAACTTCCTATTAATAAAGGCAGGAAGAAGCCAAAAAAAGTTTACAGTGCTCAATGCAAACAACTGCCCGATTATTCTATTTTTAAATTTACACATTTTTGTTTTATATTTATTTAAGTGTACCAAAATTATTTCCTACTGTGATGAGGGTTTCCTACTTTTATGGGGTATTGAATAAAAGAATAAATTGGTTTATCTATAAAAGAAAAAAGTTATGAAATTTTTGAAAGTATTTAATTTATTTTTAGCCTTCACAGACTGATTCTTGAATAAACATATACTATTTTACATCCCTACAAAATCAAGGTTTTACTTGGCTCAATTATATGGATCATTTTTTACTCCTCCACTTAATTTGAAACCCCGAACCTAATGCAGAACATAAACAATAACTTTCACTATTTTGTAAACAGCATAACCAGAATGGCAAACATGTACAAATTAGATATTTGAAGCAGGGGACCATCTAAAGGGATGATTTTAAAAAAAATTCTGAATTGATTTTCAAATTATTTTATGCTGTAATAATAATATAAATCGTATTAAAACAAATAAGTTTTTCTCATGACCTGCAGATGTCATTTAAAATGAATAAATGTTTTAAAAACTAAATAAAATACAGAGGACATAAAGGAAAAAAACCTTATGGAACCACCAGCAATATATTGCAGTTCCAATGTGCATACACCAAATAAAAGTAAACTGCAGCCATTATCAACCCACTGCAGGATGGAAGCCTCCCCAACAATTTGAGGGAAATGGACCATAATCTGCCATGCTGGTCCACTGCAGGTTGGCAGATCGACCGTATTTAGCAGTGAGGGGTTTGAACCCCGGCCTACTCAAGGAGCGTGTGCTACTGCATTCCCGCTCCTGACCACTCAGCTGCGGAGGCCTTCCACATACACACTTCAAAAAATAAAATTTTTAAAATTTAAAATTGTAAAATAGCTAATGCCATTACGGTGTTTTCAAAATTACAAAAAGGAGGAAAACTTTCTCATTTCTCTCTCTCTCTCTCTCTCTCTCTCTCTCTCTCTCTCTCTCTCTCTCTCTCTCTCTCTCTCAACCCCCCCCCCCTTCTGTGCCTGGAAGGATCCTGTAAATCACAAAGTACAAGAGATGATGAGAAAGCCCTGCTACTTTTAACTTGAAGAAGTAAATTCAGAAAAGAACAATTATTAGTATAAGCTTTAGGTTTTTTATATAGAAAAAAAATTTTGTATAAAAAATAAAGTTTAATTTTTTTCAAACTTATCTTCAAAACTATATGGACAATTCACAAAGTGTGGAAGAATTAAAATTAATCAAAAACTTAACATTTGAATCCCCTGAAAAAAAGGTACACCCTTTTCAATTAGTTCTTAATTATGTGAACTAAAAACATGAGACTATGAAGACACAAATAAAGGAACCAACATTCCTAACTTTTGGTTTTCAATAAACATCATCAGTTGGTTCCACTAAGATGATGAAAAGAAAGGGTTTAAGGGTTTTTATAGTTACTACAATGCATATCCAAGGTACAAGTTGGAAATTTTACATTTAAACTGCCATACTGACAATAGATTAGCAAGTAACTTCATATTAAGAATATTAATCTGCTGAAACTAAGTTGACAACTGTGGCTTTCCACACAAATAACTTACAGTTGCAATTTAATTTCAATAACATCTTAGTGGATTTAATAAGATGGCTGTAGGAAGACGAGTTCACATGTTGCCTAAGTTCTATGCTAGAATGGAGGCTAAACTGATAATAATAGGGGCTAGTATTTCCAGTTTTTGTAGTTCCAAATTTAACAGTTGTGCTACCTACATAGCAAGCATTGCAGTTGTTTTTGGTATATTCGATTAAATATATTACATTGTTATCATCCTAAATAATATACTTGAAAAAAAGCTTCAAAGTATTCAGGATGACAAAGCATTTTTAAAAATGCAAACTGTGGACAAGTCTACAGAGGTTCATAAGGAGGTGTCTGCTCATTCTCTCTACTTTCACTCTGTAACTGAAAAAAAAAAACAAGGGGTACAGGCTTACCCATCATATTAATTCTGATAGGTAAGCTGTCAGAGATGCAATTTTTTCCTCTAGTATTTCTGGAAGCTGAAATAAGCAATTGTGTATCCAGAAGACACAGTATACAGACATACAGGTGGATAAATATTTAATTTTTTAGATCTGCTTATTTGGAATGTGAAAGAGCAAATTTTAAAGGTGAGTTAGAAATAATTTTGTCATACACAATGTTTTATTATTCAGAACAAAAAAATAAATAAATATATATATATATATATTTATTTTTTACCCAGACACGATAGGTATATTGGGAGTCTCCTGATATGACTAAGAACCAAAAGGGGCATCAGGCCAAAAAGGTTTGTATGGCCCTTATCTAAAGAGTACATGCACTACTGCATTTCTTTGCCAATACAGCTACAGTTACATTCAACTTATTTAAAACAGTAATTTTTGTTTCTGTTTGGTAGCCAATTACTTTTGTAGATTACTACTTAATATAGGTAAAACCGTTGTTTCGTTCGAATCTTGCAGATACTGTTTTTCTATATAGGGTGGTAGGGAATTCAAATTTTTAATTGTGGTAACTAGGTAGCTCTAACGTAAAAATATATAGCGTAATACACATAACTGCATTTAGGATTCTATTAGATAGTGTAGTATTGACAATTAATTAATTAAATTTATTGATCTTATTAATTTAAAATATGATGCCCCAGACTAGAGCAGCAAAGCAACGGGCACAAAGTCGCAGGAGTGCTGTGACCCAGAGGAGAACTGGAAGGGGGGGGGCAATTCTCCAATGCATCACAGCTTAAAAAAATGTGCAACTTGTGAAATGTTTGCCGAACTCTCTGGAACAGAACATGATCTAGCCAAGGAGGATGTCTTTGTGTGTGCCAGGTGCAGAGAGTGTCTAGAAATTAGACGTAAACTCAGCGTTCTAATGGGCGTCTATGACAACTTGAGGTGTAGGGTAGATGCCCTCGAAGAAATTAATATGAGGGACCCATCAAGCTCTCAGCTGCCCAACTCAACTCCTGAGCTCACTCCTGGGCATCAGGCAACACAGCGGCAATCTCCAAGGCAGAATGCTATATTTGTATATTTTGTTGTTTGGAGCATTAGCAACTAAGGCCATATTGCTCCGGAATATGCGGTGGTCATTCCTTGACCTTTCCGCATCCTCCATATTTGGTGGTGACGGGCTCGAACCCCGGTCTAATCAAGAAGCGTGTGCTACGCACTGCTGCTCCTTCCCACCTGGCTACGGAGGCGCCTAAGGCAGAATGCGCTGGTCCCACAGGAGTTAGTTATTGTTGGTGAATCTATTGTCAGGGAGACAGGGAATATATTGTGTAAAAATGATAGATGGAACAGAACCAGAGTATGTCTGTCAGGGGCAAAAGCTGATGACGTTGTGAAGCATATATCATCTTTTAAGGGCACAAAGGGTGATATTGTTGTACGTTGGCACCAATGACTTTAAGAGTAGGAGATCTGCAGATTTACTTAACAAGTACAGGTCAACATTGCAAAAAAGTTGTGAGTTAGGGTTAAAATTGAAAGTGTCTGCAATTCTGCCCAGACACGATAGGAGGGAGTACATGACAAGAGCCTTGTCAATCAATTTGGCCCTGGAGGAAAGGTTCAAGGTTCAAAGGGTAGAATTTTTTTCAGAGTGGTCTGTGCTTGTTAACAGGAGAGACTGCTTCTACAGGGATGGGATACACTTAAATAGAAAGGGTGCAAGACTATTTGCAGATGCCATCGAGGCAGTGTTAGGTGAGTCGGAAAACTGCTAGCTTGAGGGGATTCACAGACTAAAAGGTTAAGAGTAGCCACAGGCAGAGGTGAAGGTGATTCTTGCACTACTTCTATTAGAATAAGCAGCGGCCTGGAGTGAGGGGTGCTGAGGGTTTCAGGGACTGATGGCAGTCATCATGAAACAGGTGTGTATATGGGAGGTGTTAGGGTAACTAAGAATAAGAATAGGTGCAGGTATACTTGAATGTATACCACTGTAAGAAATATAGTAAATAAATGTGATGAATTTGAAGTGCTGGTCAAGACATCAAAGGCAGATATTGTTGGGATATCAGAGATGTGGTGTCACACAGATATTAGGAATGCAGAATTGGAATTTGGGGCGTACAATGTGTACAGAAAGGACAGACAGGAAAGAAAGGGAGGAGGTGTTATGCTGTTAATTATGAAAAACATAAAATCAAAAGAAGTGCATCCAGTTGATATAGATGAACAGTGCACTGTTGAGTCAGTTTGGTGTGACATAAGCACTGCGAAAGCAAAAATAAGAGTAGGAATGTGTTATAGGCCTAATGACTCGAATGAGTACAATGAAAAATTGTACAGAGAAATAGAGTGGGCGAGTATTTTAACTTCCCAGATATTGACTGGAACCTGTGGGTTGGTCACTCATACATTAGTAAGACTTTTGTGGATTTATTGGATTGTTTTCTGCAGCAGCATGTTCCAGAGGCAACCAGAGAGGGTAATACTCTTGATCTGGTATCAGCAGTGATCATTCGTGTATTAAGAATTTGCAGATAAAGGAACCACTAGGTGGCAGTGATCACAGTGTACTGATGTGTGATTTACTTAAAGATATAATTACCATCAGGGGTAAAGGAAACGGTTTTTGCTTCCGTAAAGGTGACTACAGTGGATTGAAACAGTATTTAAATTCTATACAGTGGGATCAACTGATGATGTTACCAACAGCAAATTCAAAATGGGAAGCATTCAAAGAACTTATCTTGGAAGCTACTAAAAGTTTCATGCATATTAAGAAATATTGTTCAAGGTTTAGGCCTAAATGCTTGCCAAATGAACTAATGAGACTTATGGCAGAGAAGAAAAATGCATGGGATACATATAAATTATTAGGCGACACAGAAGCCTATGGCAGATATAAGCTAGTCTGTAATCAAGTCACAAAGGAATTTAGGCAGGCGAAGGTAGATTATGAGAAATCTTTGGCAAAGGATGCTAAGAAAAGCAGCAATGATTTCTTTACTTATATAAACTCTAAAAGGAAGGGGATGAATCTGATTGGTCCACTTGATATTGACGGTTCGGCTGTTGATGATCTTGCTCAGATAGCAAACAAACTGAATGAGTATTTTGCATCTACATTCACACATGAGGAGTTAAGGTTTGAAAATGCCAGAAGTTTATAAAATTGTAGCAGGGTGCTTAATGACTTTGTAATAACTGAGAGCAAAGTGGAGGAGAAATTGTTGAAGTTAAAGACAAGAAAGGTACCTGGGGCGGATGGGTTCTATCTAGTTATATTAAAGGAGGCAGCAAAGGAAGTAAGCAAACTCTTAGCCGTAATTATGAGAGCATCCTTGGACTCAGGGGAGGTCCCCCACAGACTGGAGATGTGCAAATGTATCCTCAATTCACAAAGGGGGATCGAAGGATGACACGAGTAATTACAGACCAGTTAGTTTAACTTCTGTTCCGGGTAAAATAATGAAGTCACTGGTTAAAGATGCATTGCAGGATCATCTAGACAAGACTGCAACAATAATTCAGACAGCATGGGTTTGTTAAGGGAAAGTCTTGTCTGACAAATTTGATTGGATATTATGATGTGGTTACAAGGGAAGTGGATGAAAAAAATAATTTTGATATCATATACTTAGATTTCAGGAAAGCTTTTTACACTGTTACACATGGAAGACTACTGCACAAATTGAGGCAGAATGGTATTAAGGGTAAGTTGCTACGATGGATAAAGGTTGGTTGAGTGGGAGAAGACAGAGGGCGGTAATCAATGGGTGCTGCTCTTCGTGCACTAATGTTATTAGTGGAGTCCAACAGGGTTCAGTGTTGGGTCCACTGTTGTTTTGTATATTTATCAATGATATTGATGAAGGTATAACAGGCTTAGTGTCAAAGTTTGCAGATGATACAAAGGTTGATAGTGTTGTTAATGACAGTAATAGCAGTGTGCTACTGCAACAGGATCTAGAAAATTTGGGCAGATGGCCTGAGAGTGGCAACTAAAGTTCAATATTGACAAATGCAAAGTACTGCATATGGGTAGAAGCAACCCCAGAGAAACGTACCCATTGTCTGGTACTACATTTAAGGTGGTAGAAAATGAAAAAGACCTGGGAGTAATTGTGCAGTCGGATATGAAATTTTCTGAGCAATGCAGACAGGCTGTTAGGGCAGGTCATGGGGTTTTGTCAATGATATACAGGAATTTTGCTAGCGGGGAAAAGGAGGTGATTGTCCCTCTGTATAAGGCAATTGTCACGCCACACCTTGAGTACTGCGTACAGGTCTGGAGGCCTCATTTTAGGAAGGATGTTGATTTGCTTGAGAATGTACAGAGAAGGGCAAAAAGATTAGTGAGGGGAATGAAGGGATTCTCTTACCGAGAGAGGCTTAAGTTCTGCAAATTGCAGTGGCTGGAGACTAGGCACCTGTGAGGTGATTTGACTGAGGTGTATTAAGGCCTTGAATGGGTTGAGCATGCTGAATTCTGATGGGATTCTTCCACTTGTTCAGATTACGAACCTAAGGGGGCATAAATCCAAATTGAGGAAAGACAGAATAGATGTGTGGAAATTTGCCTTTAGCCAGCGGGTGGTTAATTGCTGCAATAAACTTCCATCTGTCGTTGTGGAAGTTGATAGATTAAATAAATTTAAGGAGGACCTGGACAAACATTTAGAGGGAATTGTTTTGTAAATTTATTATTATTTTTTTTTGGCTGATGCTGCATAAGCTCATAAACTTTCTTTCTTGCATCACATGCCACTACTACTACTACTACAACAATACAATGTCAATACAATTTACAATTGTAAATTGTATTGACATATAAATAAACAAAATAAATAAACAGTTGGCTGTAGAATTTATGATTCAGTAATTATTTTATAGAATTTACTTATTAGTATGTCATAATTGAGAATTAATGCATATGTCTTACTTTTGAGCTTGCAACAAATAATCATAAAATTTTCATGATGGTTGCAACTTATGTTTTCAGATCATGCTCGGATTCAATTTTTTTCATACTGTTACATATTGTTACTGAGTTATTCACCAAAAATTGTGTAAATAAATAAATAACCAATAAACAACAAAATGAGTGATGAAGTACTCAAATTGTAAACAGTTATTTTCATATACATATTAAATATGCTCACATGAAAAAAGTATATATTTATGTGAAAAAACAAAAATTCCTGTCAAATTTGGATTTGGATTATAAATTTCTCAAGGCAAGGGCAGCAACAATTGCAGATGAAAGTGTACAAAGTCACATTGCACAGTGGGATGCAATGTGAAAGTCTGCACATCTTGTGATCTATGCAATAAAAATATGGCTGCCAATTATCTCAAAGGATGATATTTTTTTCTATGCAAACTGGAATAACTTACCTAATTCATTAAACATAAATTCTTTCTGATATTCTTTCAAAAACTGTGTTGATCTCGATTCATCCAGGAAAAGAGAATAAACCCTCTTCACATCACTGATGTTAACTTCAGATCCCTAATGAAAGAAGTAATGCACTTAAAAGAAGTTATTAAACATTCTCATATAATTAAGTCCAACAGTCCTTGTATTTAACTTGTGAAGCATCAATAACTCTAAATATTACTGTAATTTTCTTTGTTGTATTTATGGCAGGTTACATTTCAGTATATCCTGAACTCCCTTAACAAAACACTTTACAAAAGGTTTCTTTTAACCTATAGTACACTAGTGCTATGTATGGAATCTGCTACTTCCATGCTTACCTTGGAAGCATGGAAGCAGCAGATTCCTTTTTTGCAAGAAATAAAACAAAGATAAATTTCAGGACTGAAGTTAACTAAGTTTTCTTCGCACCCTTGAAGAATTACTAGAGATCAGCAATTAAGCTAGTGTGGATATCTGAGTGGCTGCAGCTGTCTGTGCAGAGCAGTTTCACAGACTGAAAGGTGAATTGTAGTGCACTATCAGCAGAAAAACCATGTAGAGGATTTCTAGACAGCAGAAGAAAGAAAGGAAGGTGGAAAGCAGAACCTTGGGGAACAACAGCATCAGCTGACAAGTTAGAAGCCAGACAGTCATCTATCATCACTCACAGTGAGCAGTCAGAGGGAAAAACTGGCCACCAATTACAAAAAGCAGAAGGCAGACCATCAGATAGATGGAAGCTTATTTTAAAAACCTTTATGCCAAATGCTATAAAAAGCCTAATAAATGTTTGATTTCTCTGAAATTTTTGCCGAATTTGTCAAAAGAGTAACACAAGCCAAGATATCACTAGTGATATCATCAGATGTTACGTTTTGAGATGTGTAAGGGTTGGCAGTTGAATTTCTTCATACCTTTGCAACGAACTGAGAAAAAGTACAACGGGACGACAATTGAAAGAGTTAGATTTGTTACCCTTTTATGGAACCACCTGGATATGTGCAAATTTCAATGCAGGAGAAAAACACCAGTGAAATGCGAGAGTGTAAAAGAGGTGATGCAAAATAGGAATTAGCTCTAGAAGTATAGATTTATGAACATTCAAAGAAACCCGTTAAGTTCCTGGATACTTCTTGGCATTGAGACTGTACAGATTCTTCTAATGTCCATCTGCTGTAAGAGGTCACAAGCAGCACTGAATGGGATGTGTTCTGGTAGAGCAGAAGGTTTACCATGATCATTGTTCAACAGTTATGTTCATGGTCAAGTTCAACAGTTAGAGGAAAAGTAAGATAAGTCACCTTTAGCTTTATCTCAAGTTTATATCAATCCTTCATCGGTACTAATCAACACAAAAGAAAGAAAAAAAAAAAATTAACCATTGCAAGAATGTACTACATTAAACAACAACAGAAATTTCTTTAGTATAACATATTTCTGAAAACTAGTGTCCATGAAGGATGAGGCCATGCGATTTGAATTTATGCCAAGGGAACCAATATATAAAGTACCAATATATCATCTGCAAATTTCATTTATTCTGTGGTCAGTTGGTTATTGTGGAATGAGAAACTTGAATTTACAAGAGGAAAAACTATGCAACTTTCATCTGAGCATGACTAAACTACCACAGCGTCAAACACTGTCCCTTCCACACAGTGTGGAAAGGCGGAAATCATAATTGTTATTTTAACTGTAAGAGCTCTGATGAAGGCCTGTTCTAAACTGCCAAAAAATGTATGTTTGTAATAAGAAATTCTATATAGAGGTCTGCCCAGTGATCTTATGGAGAAAGACACACTCATTTTATAACTCTTCATTTCATTTTTTTAAGAAAGAAATTACAATAATTGTAAAACCAGACTTTATGTCGCAACCTTGACTAAAAGAGAAAAAAACAGTGAACATGGGTCAAGATATATACTGAGTTAGCTTTTCATAGCAACACCAACCTAATATCTCATGTAGCCACTTTTGCTTGTAATACAGACCATGGACTCCATAAGGTGTTCCAGGGTGTCCTGTGTTATTGCCACACATGCATTGCAACAATGTGTCCAGTAATGCCTGCACATTGCCAGGTGGATGGTTATAGCATCAAATGTCCTTTTCCAGTAGGTCCCAAACATGTTGAATTGGGCAGTCGTGGGAGGATGGAGAATTTATTGTCATGTTCTGAACCCAGTTAGTGACCACCAGGCCTTACAGCATGGCACACTGTTTTGGTCATAGCTGGCGTGGCCTCACGTTGCTTTCTCTAAATGCAGGTATTCCTATCAGCAGTTGGAAATGAGATTCATGAAACCAAGCAACAATTTTCCGTACATTGGTAGTCCAGTGGTGCTGACATGTCTACATAAGCCACATTTTCTTGTGCCACAATAATGCTCAACACGAGGAGCCATCACACGTAGCTGTCCCATGTGTTATATTTGGCTGGTTGTTTAACCACTGTTAACCCAGCCACGGTAGACTTGTAACACCACAGAACGGGAGCACTTAACCATGTTGACTGATGTCGAGATACTGGCACCAGCATGTATTGCCATCACAATCATTCCATGTTTGAAGCTGGAAAGATCTCAACACCAACCCATTCTTCTTCATAGACACTCAAAAATTGATTGCCATTTGTGCAAACTATAATTTTATTATCAGCCATTTCTGACTTTGAGCCTTCACCCATATCACACTAGTCCATTCCTACAAAAGAGATGCTACTAATTCAAAGTCAATTCAGTATAAGTACATGTACATAATATATGCTTCACAATTACATGGATACTATAAATGAAAACAACTGCAATTTCCATGACTGATCCTACATTGCTATACTTTATACATAAAACCTCACTTTAATGGGCTATGTGGAGGTAAGACCTCTCCACTAAATCCAATTATCTCTCTTAAACTTAAAAGAAATGCATGTAACCTGACAGCCGTGTGGAATAGAAAGAGTTAACTGATGAGAATATGCTCAATTTGAAATTAAGAATCAAAACTTTTGGAATGTTATATTTAGTCTATATTGCTATAGAGAAGAGAAACCTGGACAGTTATCAAAGAATGACAAAACAATTGGAGGCAGTTGAAATGCAGCAAATATAGCAAATCAAATGGACAAGCAGAGTAAATAATAAAAGATTTCTACAAATAACAAGGAAAGATAGACGCTTAATAAAGATGATACTGAAGGAAAAAAGTGGCATACAAGCACATCCTGAGAGGAGAGAAATACAAAATGAAATACCACAAACTGCACTGGAGTGCAATGGACTGAACTGAATGCCAAGAAAATAATTCATGATAATAGGAACTATTTTTTATTTTATTTTTTTCAAAATTAATTTTTGTGGATGTGGGGTCATCCACAAAATGCCTAACTATGGCAACTCTGCAGTATAGTATGTGAAGACATTATTCTGATAAAGGTCAATCAGTCAATCAATGTCCTACAGTATAATGTTGTGGTGTGTTATTCATGTTTTTGACTGGCCACTTACCCCAGTCAAAATATGCAACCACCTGGTCACCATCCCTGACACAAGGAGCCAGGCCAGGGTCTGCTGTTCTAGCATACTAATCTACCCTTACTGATGAAACTCTCTCTCTCTCTCTCTCTCTCTCTCTCTCTCTCTCTCTCTCTCTCTCTCTCTCAGAGAGAGAGAGAGAGAGAGAGAGTTTCAGAAAGTGCTGAAAGAGTGACATGCACCCAGTACCTCTACTTTGGGAAAGGCTTGAAAGTATTTCAACCCACCCTATGGGAGAAGGGAAAAAATTGTCTGTATGTCCAAGAACATAGCAACTAGTCATCATAACAACACAGAACTGCTGCTGCCATCAATGGCTTCAGAAGACATACCATAATTACTAAAATACATCCAAGAATACAGCAACACAAAGATAGACACAGCTGCTTCTCTCATTGCCTTCAAGCAGCAGCAAAAGAATCCATTCCATTGGCAGTTTAAAAATTTTTGGTAGTACTACATAGCTTGGCAGCCTAAGAGCTCATTGCTGTCTTTCCTGAAGCCATCCACAAGATGCTATTTCAGAAGACATCCTAGATTCACTTAGCAACAAAATGATTTGCAGCGAAGGATCCCATTTTTGGAACCACACTTTAAGGACACAGAAGCTGTGTCCTCAAAGTGTGGTTCTGTTATAGTATGTTCTCTGGTCAGTAGCAAAAGCTGCATCATGACAGAAATAGTTCAGTCATCAGAAGCATTGCAGTACAAGGAACTATAGAGATTTCTATAATTAAGTCATCAAACAGCACCAGGAACTGCAGTAGTAAATCTGCAATCAGAGAAATGTTGCCAGGCAAAATTTATCTGAGCACATTAAACAATTTTTATATTGGCACAGATATGGTTCTGACATTACATTAATATTTTTGTAATTCTTTTTTAAGATTCATATGATAGAGAATGATGTGTATTCTGTCCTGTAATACTCTTTGAGTAAGAATGGTATTCAGAAGAATGACAATTTGCTGTACACAAATTATCACTATTCATTATAGTATTACACTGTTTTAGATACTTTGGATACAAAATGATGTGAAGGCAAGAATACATAATTTCAGTAAATATTAAGAAATTGTTTGCTCTAACCTTCACATCATTTTGAAATAAGAGATCATTTACACACAGTAAATAAATGATTTATTGAAAATATCTTACCTTGCGTTTTCGACACACTAAATTGGAAGCAGTGATTAACTGAATGGCATATCGCAGTGTTGTTTCCATGCCAATCCTTGTCAAAACAGTAAGGGCATCATCACTCATTTCGACATCTTCTTCCTCACATCTAATGTCACAAATTTCAAATTAATCAAAGGAATCAAATGCTGGGTGTAAAAAGGTTATATTATTTATCAAATCTGGTTTTTATAAAAGTTGAATATTAAAAATAAAAATCAGACTTTATTGTTAATATAAGGGTGACACAAAATTTGTGCAACTCACATATCAGTAGTTAAGATTTATTAATTCCTTTATTATCAGATTATGCAATCAAGTATAATAACTATAATGATAACAAGGATATTTGGTATTGTTAAATTCAAATATTTTCTCAAAATTTGGCTCTGATGTTCACATATGAATTTGAACAAAAGTGTAGTTTAACTGTAAACACACGTTTAGACAAGCAATAAGTCATGATAATCTCATTACAAACAATTGGTATGGATAAGTTTGTGTAAGTATAGCCTAAGAAAATCATATCCCTGTACAGATTGCTGACACACTAAATAAATACAGTCCATTCCGGTTATTTGGGACACATTGGGACTAGTGCATTTTGGCCTGATTAAACGGCTGCCCCAATTATCCAGTTTCACATAAATAGTTAAAAATACAATGTACCCCCCCTCTTTACAATTGGTTCACTGTACAATCAAATCACGTTACGATGGAGTCACCATCGTAACGTGATTTGATAGGTAGCATAGTAAAGTACTATGCTACCTATATACATAGTATATATACAATATACATAGTAAAGTACTGTTCACTATACGATGTGCAGTAAGCGCTGGTCATCGTAATCACATTTGTGAATTGAATTTTAATTCTATTAAACAGTGATTCTAATTAGCAAAAAACAGGAGGAATATTATCCACAGGCTATAAAAGCAAAGATATATTAAGCACAAATTTACTCTTTATTACCTTACCAATTAAAAAATTAAATGATACGTGAAAATCGGAAGAATATACGTGATAATCGGAATAATTAATATGTACTGTAATAAGTACATACGAACTAGTTGACATTTCTGTTCACTGACATTTGTGGGTGGGGGTTAAAATTTAAAACAGTAAAAAGATAAGCAATCAATAACAAAGAATTCGGCACACACAAATTGCAAGTAACACAATACGCACAAGTGAGAGCGGAGTAACAAGTTACAAAGCTTTAAAAATAGGAATGAAGAGAAGATTCTGAAAATTAATTTTTTTATACGATTATAGCTGTCGGTATTATCGCAAATTCAGTAAGATCGAGTTTACTGTCCGTTTATGATAGATTTCACTAACAGAAAAGCCCAATAAACAGGTGACTGCTAATTGTTTTTATTGTTTTATGGCTGTGACCACCAGAATTTCGACCGAACCACATGGTACCGTCGGAGACAATCGTAAGGTAATCTCCAGTGCTGCAGTCTCCTGTCCCGATTAAACATCATGTTGTCCCAATTAAGCGAAGTAAACCCTGGCTATTTTCTCGATTGGTTTCTGTTTTTTAAGCTTTTCGCCAAATAAACGGCTGCCCCGATTAACCGGTGGCCCAAATAACTGGAATCCACTGTATTATGCATCTACATTCACGCATGAAGAAGTTTTTAGGGAGCAGTTAAGCTTTTTATTTAGCACTGCTGTTTGAGACTGCTTAGGTTGAGAACCCTCAGTGATATAGAGGGTATTAATCTTCTATTCAAGAAACCTAGCTCCAAACTATTTCTTTTAATTCTTCTGTACATATCTAAAAAAATCAACCAAAAGTGGGCCTTCTCCATTCCAAAACATTTTGGCCATAATTTCTTGTGATATATGGCAATTTGATGTTTTTTCTTCACTGGAGATGACAGATGTGTTCATTCCATAGACTGACATTCAGAATAAAGGTCGTAATGGAAGATTCAGATTTATCGTCTGTTATCAGGCCTTTGAACAAAAACTCATCAAAGTTATTGCACTCTTGAAACAGGTCATTGCAGATCACCTGCCTGGAGAATTTCTACGATATCCATTTGCAGAATATTTTCCTATAATCCAATGTTTCTAAAATACACTTCTCTTTGGAGACCCTAGTGCTTGCTGCATTGCATATGTGATTAATGTTCTGTCTTTTTGCAAGTAGACTTTGGCCTTCCATTCCTTGGCTGGTCATAAATGTCAGTGATTCCTCTGAAACAAGCAAGGCACCTATGAACATTGCTTACATAGATCTTGTTGATATGTTTTACCCAATTTTTCATGAATCTGGACAGCCGAGTTTCCTCCTGACTTGAAAAGGAACTCTATCACTGATTGTTGGTAGAAATGGACATCAGTTACTGTTCATAACTTCAGATCTATAATATACTAAATATATGTCTTAATATCTATAATAGCAGTATATGAGGTGTGGCAATAAAGTTCCCAGACTGGTGCTGTTATTAGCATTAGCATTAGTAGAGGCATTTGATGCAAGAAAGCAAGCTTATGCAGCATCAGCCAAAAAAAAAAAAAATAAATAAAAAAAAAAAAATAAATAAATAAATAAAAAATAACCACTTCCACTTCACCCCTCTGTTCATTCGAAATACCTGTCCAGCTGAGCCTTAAACTTATTTAGGCTATCAACTTCCACGACAAGGGATGGAAGTCTATTCCACCAACCAACCACCGGCTGCCTAAAGGCAAATTTCCTCACGTCTATCCTACATCTGTCCTTTCTCAATTTGAATTTATGCCCTCTCAGGTGATTATTCTGAGCAAGAGGAAGAATCCCATCAGCATTGAGCATGCTCAAACCATTCAAGGCTTTATACACCTCTATCAGATTACCTCGCCAGTGCCTAGTCTCCAAACACTGTAATTTGCAAAACTTAAGCCTTTCTTCGTAAGAGCACCCCTTTGTTACATTCACTAATCTTGTTGCCCTTCTCTGTACTCGTTCCAGCATCGCTACATCCTTCTTGAAATGAGGCCTCCAGACCTGTATACAGTACTCTAGGTGTGGTCTGACCATTGCCTTATACAAGGGGATAATCACGTCCTTATCCCTGCTAGAAAAATTCCTATATATCATCGACAATTCACCATGAGCTACTCTTGCAGCCTGTCTGCACTGCTCAGAGAACTTCATATCTGCCTGCACAACCACCCCCAAGTCCCTTTCATTCTCTACCACTGTCGGTGTAGTACCACAGAGTTGATACGTTGCTCTGGGGTTGCTGTTTCCCATGTGTAGTACTTGACATTTGTCAATGTTAAACTTCATTTGCCACCTCTCAGCCCATCTGCTCACCTTTCCAGATCCTGTTGCAGTAGCATAGTGTCAGCAGTGTCCTTGACAACCCTGCCAACCTTCGTATCGTCTGCAAACTTGGACATTAAGCTTGATATACCATCATCAATATCATTTATAAATACAGAAAACAATAATGGACCCAATACTGAACCCTGAGGGACTCCACTAATAACATTAGTCCACGATGAGCAGTGTCCATTGATTACCACTCTCTGTCTTCTCCCCCTCAATCACCCCTTTATCCATAGCAGCAATTTGCCTCCAATGCCACACTGCTCCAATTTGTGCAGCAGTCTTCCATGTGCAACAGTATCAAAAGCCTTTCTAAGATCCAAGTATATAATATCAAAGTTATTCCCTGCATCCAGTTCTTTTGTGACTGCATCATAGTATCCAATCAAATTGGTCAGGCAAGACTTCCCCTTAACAAAACCATACTGTGTCTGAGCTATAACTGAAGTCTAGATGATCCTGCAGTGCTTCTTTAACCAGTGCCTCCATTAATTTTCCGGGAACAGAAGTTAAACTAACAGGTCTATAATTACTTGTGTCGCCCTTTGATCCTCCTTTGTGAATTGGGGTCACATTTGCACATCTCCAGTCCATGGGTACTTCCCCTGAGTCAAAGAGGCTCTCATAATTATGGCTAAGGGTTTGCTTACTTCCTTTGCTGCCTCCTTTAATATAACTGGATAGATCCCATCCACCCCAGGTGCCTTTCTTGTATTTATCTTCAACAATTTCTCCTCCACTTTACTCTCAGTTATTACAAGATTCTCTAGCTTACTGCCAGAGTTGAATACACCTCTGGCATTCCCCTCGCTGAATAACTCCTCATGTGTGAATGTCGATGCAAAATATTCATTTAGTTTGTTAGCTACCTGAGCAGGGTCATCAACAGTTGACCCATCGATATCAAGCGGACCGACCAATCTGATTCATCCCCTTCCTTCTAGAGTTTACATAAGTAAAGAACTCTTTGCTGTTTTTCTTTGCATCCCTTGCCAAAGATTTCTCGTAATCTGCCTTCGCCAGCCTAACCTCCTTTGTAACTTGGTTACTGATCAACTTGTATCTATCATAGGCTTCTGTGTCACGTGTTAATTTGTATGTATCCCATGCATTTGTCTTCTCTGCCATATGTCTCATTAGTTCATCTGACATCCACTTAGGCCTAAACCTTGAACAATATTTCTTAGTTGGTATGTAAAGCCTAGTAGCTTCCAAGATAAGTTCTTTGAATGCTTCCCATTTTGAATTTGCTGTTGGTAACATCATCAGTTGGTCCCACTGTATAGAATTTAAATACTGTCTCAGTCCATCGTAGTCGCCTTTACGAAAGCAATAACCCTTCCCTTTACCCCTAATGGTAGTTACCTCTTTGAGTAAATCCCACTTCAGCACACTGTGATCACTGCCACCTAGTGGTTCATTTACCTGCAGTTTCTTAATGACGAAGAATCACTACTGATAATCAAATCAAGAGTATTACTCCCTCTAGTTGCCTCCCGAACATGCTGATGTAGAAAACAATCATCCAATAAATCCACAAAAGCCTTGCTAGTATGTGAGTGACCCGCCCCTAAATTCCAGTCAATATCTGGGAAATTAAAATCCCCCATTATAAGACTCTCTGATTTACTGGCCCACTCTATTTCCCCGTACAGTTTCTTATTATACTCATCAGAGTCATTAGGCCTATAGCACACTCCTACTCTCAATTTTGATCTCCCAATGCTTATGTCACACCAAACTGACTCGACACTGCACTGTCCAGCAATGTCGACTGGCTTCACTTTCTTGGATTTTATGTATTTCTTAACTAATAGCATAACCCCCCTCCCTTCCTACCCTGTCTATCCTTTCTGTAGACATTGTACTCCCCAAATTCCAGTTCTGCATTCCTTATATCTGTGTGACACCATGTCTCTGAAATCCCAACAATATCTGCCTTTGATGTTTTGAGCAATACCTCAAATTCATCAAATTTATTTACTAAACTCCTAGCATTGGTGTACACGCAAGTATACATGCACCTGTTCTTTTTCTTAGCTACTCTAACACAACCTATGTGTTTATTTGTACCCCAATGATTCCCAGCAGTCTCTGAAATATCCTGCATCTTATTTTCCAGGCTGTGGCTCATTCCAATAGAAGCAGTGCAAGAATCACTTTCTCCTTGCCAGTGGCTACTGTTAATCTATTAGTCCTTGTATCCCCCCAATCTAGCAGTTTTCCGACCCACCTAACACTGCCTCGATAGCATCAGCAAACATTCTTGCACCCTTTCTATTTAAGTGTATCCCATCCCTGTAGAAGCAGTCTCTCCTGTTAACAAGTACAGACCAGGCTGAAAAAAATTCTACCCCTTGAGCCTTGCACAATCCTTCCAGGGCCGAATTGATCGACAAGTCTCTCATCATATACTCCCTCCTATCGTGCTTGGGCAGAATTGCAGACACTTTCAAATTCAACCCTAATTCACGGCTTTTTTTCAACAGTGACCTGTACTTGCTAAGTAATTCCACCGGTCTCCTACTCTTAATATCATTAGTGCCAACGTGTACAACTATATCACCTTTTGTGCCCTTAAAAGATGATATCCGCTCTACAACGTCATCAACCTTTGCCCCTGGCCGACATACCCTGGTCCTGTTCCACCTATCCTTTTTACAAAGCATGTTTCCTGTTTCCCTGACAATAGAGTCACCAACAACTACTAGTTCCTTTGGGACCAGCGCATTCTGCCTTGGGGGCTGCCGCTGGTCATGTCAATGAGTTTGAAAATAAATGGAAGTTTATTTTCAAATTTTATGTTAGAGTTCAAATTTCTTCCAAGATGGTAGTACATAGATTGTCCAGTAGGCTGACAGGTTGAAAGTAACAACCAGGTTCATTAATAGTGTTAACATTCTGTGTCACGATTTTGCAATAGAGCAACAAATGAATATGAAATTTTGCTTTAAATTGGGAAAATTTTCAACAGAAACATATGAAATGCTATAAACTATTTATGGTGATGAGACATTAAGTTGTAGCAGTGTGTTTGAATGGTGTAAGTGATTCAAAAACAGAAGTGAGGTCAGAGATGAAGCGCCAAAGCATGCAGTAGACTTCAAAATCATCACCAAGACCTAAAAAAGGTTTGCTTACAGAAGCCCAGAATCAAGACAACTGATCATGTTTTTCAACAAACAGGGAGTGATTCACAAGGAAGCTGTACCGGAAGGGAAGACAGTCAATGCTATATTCTAATATACAGGTCCTTCAAAGACTATTAAAGCATACAGTCAGTCCTCGTATAACACGTGTTTACATTACACAAATTCGATCATACACGATTTATAAATATAGGAAAGACATCTTATATAACACGAACCGAATTCGCTTATGCATGATTTGCCTTTGTGTTTACAAGAAATGGCAGTCGAACGCAGAATCACCTCAACCAAACGCAACACGATAGGAATGAAGAGAAGATTCTGAAAATGTATTTATGTGTTTTATATCAGTGAAGGGGAAACACATTTCACCATAATAAGGTAAAAACCCACACACCAGCTATCGGTATTATCGCAAATGCAATTAGATCGAGTTTACTACCAGTTTATAACAGATTCCACTAGCAGAAACGCACCTGGAAATTGTTTTTATTGTTTTATGGCAGTTACCCCTAGAAATGTGCTTTAGTAAAATGTTAGGTGTTAATAGTGTATCACTGCCTTTACGGTGTTGTTTATTCAGTTGCTACATGCACGCAGCTTTGTTTATGTGTATCAAGCGGGCCTCCTCGGTTTGTAATTGTGCTTTATTCCCTAAAAATGAGTATAATACTTAAAAGGTGTGAAAAGGAAGCATCCTGGTGAAGACACTGCAGATTCAGAGAGAAAAAGAAAAGCAATATCGATAAACAGAGGCGGACTGAGTCAAAAATTCTTACCCGGGAAAATTTATAGTGGCCTCATACTATGGTTTATGGCCAAAATCACACTGGCCTCCGGCCCACCGGGGTTTCCCCGGTAAGGCTTATGGCCAGTCCGCCTCTGTCAATAGAGAAAAAATATGAAATTGTGAAACGCTTTGAGCGAAATGAAAGACCATGTAATATTGTACGTGCTACAGACCTAAATGAGGCAACGCCGAGAATTACAAAGAATGCAGAGAAAATAAAAACAACTTTGATAGCAGGAACAACTCAAAGTGTAATTAAAATCCATTAGATTAAGACACAAAGAATTGGAAGAGATGGAACGGCTGTCATCTGTTTGGATAGAAAATCAAACAAAAAACAAGTTTGCTTACGATAGAAGCAAAAGCATTAGCAATATTTTATTATGTAATAGTCGTTATAAAATACGTAAGTATTTTTTTATGATTATTTATTGTCTTTGGTAATGTTTTGGTTACAAATGTGTGTTCAATCTTGGGTGGTCGGCACCTAACCCTATTTTTCCCATAGGGCCTGTTGTTTATATTGCAAGATTTTGCATTGCACAAGGGTTTCTAGGAACACAACTATCATGCTACACGAGGACTGACTGTATTTCCCACATGGTGCCACAATTTCGAGAGAAACACAGCTGGTTCTTGTGCACAACAATGGCCCCACGCATTCTGCACTTGTTGCAAAGACATTTCTGATGAAACATTTTGCAAGATTATTTAATGAAAAAACTTTTGAGCCTACAGGCCAGTAAGACTCCTGGAGTTAATGGAATACACCCTATTTTTTACCCTATAATCTTAAGGGAGGCGGTAAGTGAGTGCACTTAACCAATGAGGCTAATTATGCGAGCATCACCAGATTCTGGGGAGATTCCGTTGGATTGGAAAAGTGCCAATGTATCTCCCATACATAAGGGAGGTTCTAAGAGTGAAGTGGGAAATTATCGACCTGTCAGTCTGACTTCAGTGGTAGGAAAAATCGTGGAGGCAATGATCAAGGGTGGAATTCAGGATCATTTCGATAGAATTGAAATTCTCAAGGATACTCAGCATGGTTTTGTAAAGGGAAAATCATGTTTAACAAATCTGGTTCGCTATTTTGAAAGGGTCACTCATGAGCTAGATTTAGGGAATAATTTCGACATTGTTTATTTAGATTTCAGCAAAGCTTTTGACTCAGTCCCACATGAACGGTTGCTTTATAAGCTGGAACAGATTGGAATCACCGGGAAAATGCTTAGATGGATATCGGGATGGCTTCAGGGCAGGAGGCAGAGGGTTGTGATAAATGGCTATTCCTCAGATTGGGTTGATGTAAGAAGTGGGGTTCCCCAAGGATCAGTATTAGGACCACTGTTGTTTTTAATTTTCATAAACGACATTGATGAAGGTAAAGAGGGCGTGATGCCTAAATTTGCAGATGATGTTAAAATTGGTAGAGTAGTTAATGTCACTGTGACCTAGATTCAGGAATGGTCAGAAAAGTGGCAGCTATGCTTTAATCAACAAAGTGTAAGGTATTACACCTGGGAAACAGTAATCCCAAAATAACTTATTCACTTGGGTGTTACGATACAGTCAGGCATGAAATTCTCTGAGCATTGTAAACAGGTTGCAAGGAAGGCACATAGTGTCCTATCGATGATCTATTGAACTTTTGCAAGTAGAGATAGGGACGTGATATTCCCATTATATAAGGCTTTTGTTAGACCACACTTGGAATATTGTGTTCAAGTATGGAGACCGCATCTACAGAAAGATATCGAGCTTTTTGAAAGGGCGCAAAGACGGGTAACTTGCCTGGTGAGATCGGCAAAAGGGCGTCCTTATGAAGAAAGACTTCGAATATGAGGGTTGCAGAGTTTGGAAACTAGACACCTTAGAGGAGATTTGATTGAGGTGTTTAAGGCTCTGGAGAGACATCAGTGAAATGAATGAAGACGAAATTTTCAAGATTATAAATGATGCTAGAACTAGGGGACATAAATTCAAGTTACGGGGGGGGGAGATGTTTATATTGGACTGCAGGAAGTTTTATTTTAGTCAGAGTTATAAATTACTGGAATAAGTTGCCTACATGGGTGGTAGAGGCTGACAGTTTGAAGAAATTCAAAGGTCATCTGGATAGTACCTTTAGGTGAGGGAAACGCATAGGATGATAGGTTTAATTTCCTTTTCTTTTATTAATTATTAGTATAGGCTTTCTTGCACCATGCAGCCATTACTAATACTAATATGGCTTTGTACAGATCAACCATCCACCCTACTCTCCCGTTCTAGCACCAGCAGAATTCTTCCTTTTTCCCAAGGTGAAAACTGCCCTGAAAGGAAAGAGATTTCAGGAAGTTAAAGGAATAAAGAAAAAACATAACCACTGAACTCAACATCATCCCTTTCAATGCCTTTGCTGACTATTTTCAGAAATTTTTAGAATGGTGCAATAAGTGCATTCAATCAGGTGGTAATTATTTTGAATAAAACTAAAGCCATTTTTGAGCTGTGTCACTTTGTGTTCTTTTTATTGCACCAATCCAAGAACTTTATTGCTACACCTTGCATAAAATTTTGGGAAGCTAATTCAATTACAAAAATCTTATCACTTAACAGGCAACACTTAAGGACCGACCTTGTATATGTAACACATATAAATTTAGAACATTTTATTGTACTGGTGGCATAAATAAATAATTACAATTTATAAATTTATTGCTACCTTATTTTCAGTATTTGCTTGATCTCTTTTTCTTCGTATGGAGATGTAGAAATGATTACAAGTCTGTCTAGAAGATCAATTGGTATTCCATGAGGACTTTGATAATTAGTGCCCCTAATACGTGTTATGCCTCGATTAGTAGCCATAATGAGAACTGGAGCGAGATCACTTTCCATTGCACGATTTAAAAAAGAAAAGCATTCTATATCTAACATGTGGACTTCATCAATAAAGAGAACACCTGGTACAATTTCTGCTTTTCCTTCTTCTCGCCACTCTGCTACTTTTGAATTTATCTGTTCTCTAACCTCTCCTTTAATTTCTCCTGTATCACCTGTATAAAACATACAATTACAATTAAAATAAGAAATATTAGCCACTTTAAGAAAGAAATATAGAGAAAAAATGTGCATACATTTGAATGGATCTTTGAACATGTATTTATATTAAAATAAATCAGTCACCGAAGAAGTGATAAGAAAATACCACAAAATGTTTGACTTCTTTATGTACATATTTCCAATTCAGAAATAAACATAATTATACCAACATAGGTTTGAGTGCTTTATTATCTGCAAACAAAGCAGGCTGACATACACTTACTGTTGGCACCGGGAACACATTTCCTCTTGTCATCATACTTGATGACAAGAGGAAATAGCATTTCCAAAATGTATGGTTTAAGACTCCAGTTTTTCTCAAAACTTTTGAGAAAATGTTGTTTACTACAAAAGCTGTTTTGATGTATGTGTATCTCCGACCTGATTTCCTTACAAGTACATAGAGAAAATAATGAAATATATCAGCTCTATTCCCACAGTTTTCATGGTACAACTCAATTTTACTCTAATTTTAGCATCATCCTGGCTGAGTAAACTTTTTATACAAGAGAAGACCTACACAAACTGTAAGTGGGGAAAATGCAATGGTAACGAGGAAAAAAATTAGAAAAGCAATCTGCACTGTCTTCAGATATTCATTTATTATTTTTCAATAACTCAGTTAAAAATACAATCATCAATAAATGTTTTTTGAGAATAAAAGTATTATTATAAATTATTACAAATATTCTCATCATCAAAAAAGATGCAACATGTTAACCACCATTTGGAATAATTTTAATTATTTTCATCTGATGAAAAATAATGCAACTCATCTTCTTTAGAGCATTGGTAGATTCTTGATTTTCAAACACATAGCTGCTCACTCCAACACATTGTTCAGTCCCACTTGGTGGCACTTGACATACTTAATTTGTTTTTCTTTTCTTCTTCTTTCTTTTTTTTGTATCATTCCTTTTCATATAGCCTTCATCATTATCTATTTTAAATTTCAGTACTCTATGTAACTAAGTAGGTGTTTTTTCTGTCTACAGTTTTTCAAAGTATGCAATTTAATTATAACTACCTACAAGCACAGCCTCATTCTGTACATGGTAGTGGTAGTGAATAATGTAATATAATATGAATGGCATTCTTCCTCTTGCTGAGACTACACACACACACACACACACACACACACACATGAGGGGACGTAAATCTAAGTTGAGGAAGGATGGTTGCAGGATAAAGGTGTGGAAGTTTGTCTTCAGCCATCGGTTGTTGATCGTTGGAATAGGCTTCCATCTGTTGTGGAAGTGGATGATTTGAATAAATTCAAGGAACAAGTAGACAAATTCTTGGAGGGTATGGATAGAGAAGTGTGTAGTGCAGTTTTTTTTTTTTTTTTTTTTGGATGATGTTATACAAGCTTGCTTTCTTGCATCAAAATGAGGTTATGCCCTACTTGTACATTTACATTTTGAGCAAGCTTGCAAACCTAGCTGCCCCTGGGGTTCCACCCAGTTAGTGACTATCATCTTTTTGAAATTCAACAATCAACTCAAAATATAAACATAAGCATGTAAAATAAAAGAACATACTGAGCAGTGACCAATGGTCTCATACTTGTACAATGACATTTTATAACTCTCATAGCATGGGGCTTTCTCATAACTGTAATTAGCTAATCACTCCTTACCTACCCTTGAGTTATTCTGGGTTTTTGAGCCAACACAACATGCAAATCAAACCATGAATACACACACGTATACAGTATACACTGATCAATGGCCTTTACCCTAAAATTGCTTGAGGTTATAACCACATTATATAATAACAGACAAATATATATCATACAGTAATTAGAATTCAGTTATGTAAGTTTTATACATAAAAAAAGGGAGGGGATGTGTTAATCAAGAGTTTACTATAATAAACTATAAAATGTCTGCAACTTCTATCAACAAAGGGTAAAACTAAGCTGAATTTATACATTTCTCCAAAACATTGCATTAATCATTAATAGTCATGAAAAATTATTACATGACTTACCAGAAAACAAGGCAAGAAAACCTTGTGTACGGCTGTTAATAACATCTATCTCATGCAAAGTAACTGTATGTACCACTTCCTTTCGTTTCTGTAATTCCCCTTCAGGGCACTGTACAAATTTTGTCTGAGGACCCATTGCATCATAATCTCTGGCACGAGTAAATGAACGACCAAGTCTAGTAATTTTTCCTGTTGCTTTGTCAATTGTAATGATATCCCTATGAGTAAAAAAAATAACAAGCAGACTACTCATAAGACATTTACTGTTAAAACATCAATAATTTTTTATAAGATCAAAAAGAGACCTTCAAATAAAAAAAAAAAAAGCATTCACATATACAATCATTCATTTTTAAGCTTTTTTGCAGTATTGGAATCTGCTGATAACATCCAATATGATGTTATCAGCAGATTCCAATTATTATACATCTATGTAAAAGTAGATTTTACATAGATGTATAATAAAATGGAAATTATAATTACTTTGGAGTTTTAATTAAGTGGCCCCTAAAGCCGTATTAATAATGTGTAAGACCCAATATAATCATAATATATTTTGTAATAACAGATTATATTACACTGCATAACTGAAGGGGGTTGCTCAGATGAGCAACCAATCTAATGAGAGGCCTTGTGTATCCTTAGCTACACTTGTGGAAACTGACTGGGTCCTTCCCTTCCCTTCCCATGATGTAACTTGTTAACTGGCAACCACTTATATGACTATTGAATAAATGAGGATGGGCTGGCACTATGGGATTAAGCTAAACAGATTACATGAATTATAGGCTGAAACCTTTTCACTATGGCTAGATAAAGCAATGCATAAAATATAGTGACCACCTATGTCAACAAGGCTATGTTTTTCAGAAAACCATATTAGAAGCTTATACAGCAAAGAAGTAGAATTAGTAGAGGAACTATGATAAATGCAGGTAGAGCTACAACTGAACAATAATTACAAACTAATTTATTTTGGAAGTAAGCTACAGCACAAGGCACAGCAATTAGCAATAAAGTTCAACTGGCAAGGAAGCATCCTGTTGAATTTTTATGGGTAAAATTTAAGATGGGAAGTTCAGCGATGAAATTTGCCTATGCATCAATGAAGACTACAAAAAAAAAAAAAAAAAAAAAAAACAAATAAAATAGATTTATTTAATATGGAAGAAAAAGCAGCAGAAATTATTAATGAAAAAAGGATAGTAATAGTCCGACATTTTAAGAGCACAATAGATTACATCTACAGAGATATTTTAAGAAAATTTGGAGAGAAAGAAGTAAACTTATTAAAATAGGAAGGGGAAAATCCCAGATGTGGGAAAGATATACCATAGCAGTTGTTCCCACATTCCAGGCTGTTCAAAAATGAACTATTCTTCTGAGTAGATATTAATTCTGCACAAATCTCAATCAGATATGAGGTTTCTGTAGCAGTTACTCAGAAGACAAAATGGCAGGAATGAAGAGTAGTTTCATTCTTGCCATTATGTCTTCTGAGTAACTGCTGCAGAGAAAGCAATATTTCTGAGAAACTTATGTCAAATAAGGTTGGTGAGGTTAACCAATTAGAGAAATGTGTTCTTGCCTGGATCTCTGGATGTTGTTGAAGATGAGTAAAAGTGCAGGTTTTTCAGACTGGAAAGTGCAACATAATGTACTACTGTTAGTAAAACTATGGATAGGTTTTACAGTGAGAGAAAAATTCAGTGTTGCAGGAGAAAACAAATTATGAAATGTGCATTGTGCTAAATTTCAGGGTGCATTTGATTATCAAATAACATGCCTAAAATCTTCTATAACTGTACTCAAAAAGTGTTTACCAAAATATCACTGCACGATATTTAAGGAACTATGTGTTGGGTAGCCATGAAATGAGATTTGTGCAGTAGTTCTGTTTTTGGTTAGTTAGTTGTTCTGATGTCTTCTGCAACACTACGAACTATGTTGAAAATATAGTTCAAGGTGTGCCATATCTTTTGGTATATTATGTTCCCTGTATAGAAATTTAGTAAAAAAATATGAAGATTAAATATTTGCTCTATTGTTAGTGCATTATCATACCATTACTGTTATTTACAATATGTGACAGATTTATTGGCTTCCTACTCTTTTCCCTAGCTTAAGGAACTTTGTTGACTAGTGTGCTTTTCTCTGCTATATCATACATTTCAAAATTTCATATCATTTGTTGCTTCTGACAAATTCTAACATCATTTTGTCAATTTATAATTTAGTAATTAAATGACAGCATTTACTATGTGAAGTTTGAAAAAAAGAACTATTATATACTTTATCCTCACTAGAAGCACTGTTTATAATTGTGTCCATGTGTTTTCCTTTAATTTTTCATGCTTACAGGCGGTTTTTTAGGTATTTATTTTATACATAGCATTGCTAAATTCTGACCTGACTAATAGTCTTGAAAAACCAGCCAAGACACAAAGTCTTGACTGACTTTTAAATTCTTGTTTCTATATATGGTCAATGTCTGCAAGAATTTTCACACTTAAGTGGTAGATGCTGATTATCTTCAGGAACACAAGGATATCCGATTTATGTTGTTGTCACCTTGGGATGTCTTTTGAGGGTCATTTTTTGCTTTTCCCTATTCAGAGATGTGAAAATTGTTCATTGTTCATATGTTAATTGTTTGGAACCTTGGAGTTCTTTGTGTGTTCATATGTAATGTGCATATGTCCTATCCATATGCCATCAAATATATGAACCACGTATATCTTATCATGGAGTGTTTGTGTGTTTTTTTGCCAGTTGTTGTTGTTGTTGCTGTTGTGCTAAATGGCTGTTTTAGTCGATTTTTATGTTCTATCAGCTTCTTCATTTCCTTTCATTCATTAAGCCTGTCACTATCCATTTAATGTGCTGAACAACTGGATGAATTGCCCTGTTTGTAATTTGTTGGGCTTGAATTACACTTAAGAAATCTAATTATTAGAAGCTCTTCAATAACGTGTGATTCTGATGTGCTACAGAACTATCTGAACTGCTGTTAATTCTGCATTGTATTTACTATATTCTTTTGGAAGGTATGATTGGGTAATTTCTGGAAAGCTACTAATGCTCCCAAACAGCTCTGTTTTTGATCCATCTGTATGTACTTGTATACAATCAAAGTACTGAGCTCGACACACTACACATAGTTTCTGAAAATTGATGTTTCGTATGGTCCTAAACAAGATAAAACAAGGCTGCTCTGGAAAAAGATGCACAACAGATAAAATTTAATCAAAAATAAAGAGAACAGCCTATGATTTCAAGTTAAAATCTACACTCATTTACCACTATGAGAATGAGAATGCAAGAGCTTTGAAAAACTTTAGCTTCTTGTAGTTTGAAAGCCAAACAAGAAAGCCTAGGTTACCAGGATGTTGTTCCAAGAATAGTTCTGCCATCATCTCTGCCCTGAAATGATGGCAGAACTATGAATTGTGAATCATCCACAATGCTTCAGATTACCCAGACAACCTGGATACGATGAATTAGTGATTGGATGGTGGAATGATAAAGTCTGCCTTCATTCTCTGATACAAAATTGATCGTACAGTCCAGAAACCAGAATGTGATTGCTAAATCCAAGTGATTCTACCAAATAATCATATTTGCTAAATGCTGAAAGCTACTGACAAAGAAAAGAGTCCACTTTAAGAGAAATTTGTAAACCTTTGTGTCAAGGATGCAACAGACAATGTCACAATTGCCTGTGATGAAGTCAGCTGCTAATATGAATGAATGCTACATGAAGAACGTTATGGCCTGAATGTTTCATTGATTTCCCTGATTACTCAGAACCTGATTACCTGATTACCCTGAACCAGTTACTCAGAAAGCAATTTCTGAGTAACTGGTTTAAGTTTGGAATTAAAGCCGTGTGATGTTGAAGAACAGTTGGTGGCACACACTGAAAAACTCAGCACTCGAGGCTGGTTCAACTGCAAATTCAAAGCCTCGGAGAAGTTACCTTGTGTGCTTCAAAGCCTCAGAGAAGTTACCTTGTGTGCTATTTGATTATGCATTTCTTCAAGCATTGGGGAACATTGGAGAATGATGCTTGCAAGAATCCACAGCTCCCAAGTTCTGGATTTTAAATTCTATCTACACAGACTGAACATAATTCATTCCTTCAAAGGGTAAATTGATATGGACTTTTTATTAATATTTCAAACAATTGTACAAAGTCTTCTATTGTATGGAGCTGAAACCTGGACATTCAATAGGTGAGTGGAAAACAAACTGCTCTCCACAGAAATGGATTTTTGGAGATACTGAGCAAGAACTTTTAGAAGAGACAGCAAATGGAATGAAGACATAAGAGAGAAAATGGAAGCAAAAAAGAATATTATTGACACTATCAAGAAAAGCATTTAACATGGTATGGACATGTAAAATGGATGCAAGAAACCAGATATCCAAAGGCTATCCTGGAATGGATACCTCCTGAAAGAAGGAGAAGAGGAAGAAGTCCTAGGAGGACATGGATGGATGGAGTGCGGGAGTGCACGACAGCCCGAGGCTTAACTGACTAAGGCACGTTGAACCACACTTTATGGCGGAAAAAAATTCCTACTAAAAAATAACTTGTAGGCCGAGGAAACCCATTGTAAATGGAAACACTCCCCTTGAAGAAGAAGTTTATTAATCTGAAAAATGAGTTCAGCAGTCAAATTTATGACTTCCCTGTCACCAATTATCATAACATGTGAATCTATTGCTCCATAACCATTGCTTCCTTCTCTGTTGGACTTTATTATTAATTATTACTGAGACCTTATTTTTCAATTTCAATATAATCAGACATAATGAAGCAAACTAAAGTCTAAATTACACATACCCTGCTTGAACTTTTTCTTTAGTAAGGCATTCAATCATCTTTTGGCCTAGATCATATACTGTTTCCATTTCTGTAGTTTTTAATGTCAGCTTTCCAACCTTGGCACCCTAAAAGTGTAAGCAATGCATTAAAAAGTGGAAACAGAGAAATTATTCATCATTAAGACTATTTTTAATGATTGTTACAATCAAGTTGCTTTGTTCATAACTGTTTTGCATGGCATCACATTATCAACAAAGAATATAAAAGGAAAGTCTATGCAGCAATTATTTTAAACCATATCCCATATAATTCTAGAAAAATGAATAAATTTCTTTTTTAAAATTAATTAATTTACCAAAATTCTACATGTTATGAACATGTAGAACAAAAAAAATAAAGGATAACAAAAACAAAACACTAAAATATTGAATTGCACAGCATTTGACAGTATAACTACAAATCAATGGATACCCACAAAGCAACAGAATAGTTAGTTGGTTGTTTTCACGCACTAATATTACTACTTCTTTATGTATTCATCACAGTGTACAAGGCAGAGTTGAAGCAAGATTCAGGTGCCACCCTACGTAAAATACCATACATGTCTACAAGCTAACTTGAACCTGATATATAAATAAAAACACAGAATACCTCACAGAGGAAAAGTGTATTCAATCTGTTTGAGATCAGCCAATTACAGCCCCCAGATGAAAAGACCTTTAACTGGCTGTGGTGACGGTAACCAAAATGCAGCAAAAATGGTAGCAGGTCACTTGACAAATGCCAAATTTTTTCTTTACTTTTTCTTCCCTTTTATGAAAATGTTTTGGGTTTTCTGAATTCTCTTTAAAATTTGCCAATATTTCATCTTCCTTAATGGATCGCAATACTTAACGTACACACTTTTTTGAAAATGTTTTGGTTTTTTTAAAATTTTGTTTAAACAGTGCTAATATTTCATCTTTTCTTCTGGATTGCAGTACTTATTGTATGTACTTTTAAGTTTAATAACAAATTATAAAATTTAAAACAAGCTATATATTTTACATCTTTTATTTTCAAAAAATGTATTAATTCTGCTGAAACTTGTAAAAAAATATTTTGGACATAAAAAAAGGAACATCCATCTCTTATTCCCTTCCATTTTCCTGTTTAAAAACTCAAGTGCACAAAAATTGCTTTTATGACGGCTTTCAATCTTCCCGGCATATTCTCAACCAGCTTTTTATAAATGTCAGGGGATAAGTTCCTCCACTCAGTCTTTAAAACATCCCAATACATCCCAAAGATGCTCGATAGGGTTCAGATCAGTATTCTGGGCTGGCCAATCCAACTTTAAACCACTCTGTTACAACCCAAGCAGTATGGCATGGCACGTTGTCATGTTGATACAGGTATGGACTTCCCTGAAGTATTGCCATAATGTTGGAAGTGCATAATTGTCCAGGTTGTCCTCGTATTGCACAGCATTCATGGTTTTTTCAATAACGACTAATGAGCCCAAGCCAAACCATGAAAGGAGCCCCATACCTGCCTCTACCAAACTTCACTGTTACGAAGGAACTGTTCCACTGGCATTCGCCACACCCAGGAATGACCATCAGATTGGTAGAGTGCGACGGACAGTCCAGGATTCGCATTCGCATTTAGCATTTGTTGAGGTAATCGATTCTGTTGAAGAAATTCTGTTAAACGTGTCATCTTGCATGCCCACTTCTGCAATTGTCTGTTCGAAGCCCAGTGTGCATATTTACAGCAGGTTCTGTGACGTGTTGCATGAATAGGACCTGTTTCCCCATCCACAGAGGGGTGTCCAGATATCAATGGTAGGGCAGTGTATATATATATATATTATATTAAAAAAAAAAAAAAAAAAAAAAAAACATATTACATATATTTGATACTACACTGGTGTGCAAAACTTAAGGACTAGTCAGGTTTTCACCTGTAGCTTCTCATAGGAGTGTCTTGGATAGGGGAAAAGCATACAAAAGGAACCTTGTGAGGTACAGAAATGTTGAAGGAAACAACACCGACACAACAACGGAACCATATGCTATAGAGGGACTTTATTCAAAAATGGCAACATAGCACTGGCTTTCATGATACAGATGCATCACTGCAAAAGATAGAACAAAGGGAAGAGATGGGCCTCAGTGGGAGATATGGCCACGCCTAATGTTGATGCAGGCTTTGCACCACCTGTCCATACATAGAACAATGTTGTTGATAAGTTCTCGTGGTAACATCGTTCATTCCTCTGTCAGCACATCTTCAGTTAGTGAACATTTTCTGGTGGGTGTGGACGTGCTGCTGGGCATCTCCCTAGAGCATCCCATATGTGTTCGATGGGATTTAGATCGGCAGAACGGGCAGGCCAATCCATATGAACAATGTTCTCACTTTCCGAAAGTATATTACAGCTGCATATCACAGATGGGATGTGGTGCTATCCCATCATGTTGAAGGATTACCTCAGTACAGTACCACCTCCCCAGACGAGAACATCTTGACAGCCATATCGATCCCTTTCAGTGATGTTTGCGGGGTGACACCATGTGCCAACCTCTCGCCAGATTAGCTGGCGAGAGGTTGGGTAATAAAAGCTTTATTAGCTGAGTAATAAAACTGCACTATATTGTTAAGGATTGGTCGGCATAAGAATTTTTACCTGAGAAAAGTATGTCAAATATGTGACAGTGAATCCTCAGTCTGTACTTTCTCAATTGCATATAAAGCTGCACTTTAAAAAAAAAATGAGATTTTGGGGAAAAAAAATGTGATGGTTTTTAAGTAGTCCTAATATTAAGTGAAGCTTAACTCAAAGAAGAAATCTCCACTGAACTGCAAATTAGAAAAATATTACATGACAGCAGCATGATAGAACATATTTTAAATTCTTAGATAAAAAAGATAACTATAAACAAATGATTGAAGAACTTAAAATGCACTTTTTATATTCATCTGAATTTTTTCCTGAAATAAAGTGGGTGCTGTTAGTGATTTATAAAAGTTCCTTAATGTACACATTACATTTCATAATGTTTTATTTTTTCCTAAGTTAATTGAATTTTTATCCTTTTTTCTGTGATTAATTAAAGTTAAAAATAAATATAGTTATGTTCTTATCAATTAATTACTAAGATTATAATGCTATAGAATACTTAATAAAACTATAGTTTATGTTCTCTAAACTTAGATTTAGTTTAGTGACAACTGCATAATATTTATTATTCTTCTCCCATATCACTTTTTTAAGTCTCTTTTCTCTCTCTCTCTCTCTCTATATATATATATGTTATCTCTTCACAAACAATACGACATTTACAAGTCTTACAAAACAATAAGCACAAAGCATGCATAGACTGTATAAAGCTAATGATATTGCACTAAAACTACATTTAGTCTATGAATTTTTTTCCATAAAAATTATAAGGGAAAAAAAATAATAAAATAATTGCCAGATTTCTATTTGTCCAATTTTAATGAAATCTGAAATGGCCCGACAAATTTTTCTAAAAGAACTAAATATAACAGTTCATGGAAATCCAATAGGAGTACAGGACCAAGGTATGTCTGCCAGGGGCAAAAGTTGATGACGTTGTAGAGCAGATATCTTTAAAGGACACAAAAGGTGATGTTGATGTACATGTTAGAACCAATGACATTAAGGGTAAGAGATCTGCAGATTTACTCAACAAGTACAGGTCAATGTTGAAGAAAAATTGTGAGTTAGGGTTGAATGTGAAAGTAGGGCTTGCATAAAACCGAGTTTAACTGAAGTTTACTCTTAAAACCGGTTTTAAAACCGATTTTCTCAGACTTAGGGAAAATAATTAAAAGCTTATAACACAGGTATTTATTTTATCTTGGGTAGATTGTACAAATCATAATCAAATCTTTTAAACAAAATCTATCACATCTTATAGTAAAAAAAATAAAAAAATTAAAATGCTCCAAAAAAGTAACCAGCTTGAGACTATACAAAATTACAAATTGTATTCAAATCCTTTGAATAAAAACTATCTTCTTGTATAGTAAACAAAAAATAATAAGCCCTATAATAATAATAATAATAATAATAATAAATAAATAAAAACAATGTGAAAAAAAAACAACTTGGGGAAATTACTTTACTATTTATTGCTCAGCTTTTTTCTGAAAATGATCCTTTAAAAAACACAGTATATTAAGCATTTTTCCTGATAGACTTGACCTTATTTTTGTGTTAAAGAGACCAACAATCGAAAACACTCTCTCAGATTGGACACTTGTTGGTTTAATGGTCAGCAGTGCTCTATAAACTTTCTCCAGCTTTTCACTTCTACTGCTAGTTGCCTCCAAAATTTTAAATTCTTTGCTGATTTCCAATTCATTCGGATATTTTGAAGGCTCTTCAGTTAATCTCTTTATTACACTATCATACTCTCGCATGAGTGTATCTTCAACATCGGAACTAGACGAGTCTCTGTTTTCTTCTAAAAGAACAGTTCATTTATTTTCAGTTTCTTCATTCAACGCTAAGACTCCTTCGGAATGTTTTGCAAATAATCTCTGATAAATCTCTTCAGCATGCTTTTTCAAAACTTGCTTACTTGAAAAATCAAAAGTTCTTGAACCTGAATCTTCTTTCCTAAACTTTTTGGGGTTGTGTAGATAGCTCAGCAAAGCCACAGTTTGGCAATTTCGTCTTGCATTGTAACGCTGCAAAAGGCTTTGGTGAAACTTTAAAGCAAATGGGTTTTCTGCTGTATCAAGCTTAGCAAGCAGAAATTCTATTGAAGACTCTGCTTTAAGTAAGTCTGTATCTTCTGAGGTTATAGCCTTCAGAATCATTTCAACTGGTTACAAAGTTTCACATAGCAATTCAAGTGTTTTCCAGTCATCGTCAGACACAGCTTCAGTTGACAGTACTGCACATAGAGCATTTGGAATGCAATTTTTCAATTTCAAAAATCTCTCAATCATATAGAATGTGCTATCCCATCTAGTCTTGCAATCTAATATAAGTTTATATTCTTTCCCATTAAATTTTGCTCTAACAAAATTTTGTAATATGTCATTTTTGGTAGGCGATTTTCGAAAAAGCTTGCAAATTTTTCTGACTTTGTTAATAGTTTGTGCAATATTGGCCATTGGATTGAAGAAATAAATGAGCTCATCGGTAAAGTCGGTTTGATAAAGCATGCCTTGCTGTCTTTCTTCAACTTCTTCATCATCACTACTTTCTTCATTGTCTTTGGGAGACCATAATTGATTGCTTTTTCATAAAGTACATCTATAATGACAAATGTATATAATGGGCTATACATTGTTGATGATTAGGCGTAATTTGCTTGCCAAACTTAATCATCATTGCTGCTCTATCGGTGGTGCAGGCAACAATATCCTTATCCAAGTTCAAACCAAATTCCTTCACAATTTGCTCAGTTCTTCTGCTATCAAGTGAACCATTAATCTCAATAAGACCTAACGACCAATGATTGTCTTTTGAATGCACATTTATATTCATATACCTTTTATTTTGTATATTTGTCTAGAGTCAATGAATACCGTGCAACCAAAACTAATGAATTTTTGAAATGCTGAATGAGTTCTTCTTTCTTAGTTTTATAATAATTCAGAACCATATTTTTAATTCCATTCACTGAGGCTGGTGGTAATTAATTTATCGTATTTATTTCTCTGAAGGTGAAGGCTTGATTGTATAAACTCACTCTTGGCAATTGAATTAAAAGAAAATCCATCTGAAGCAGCTAATTTTTAAATCTCTTCTTCCATAGATTTTTTAACGATAAAGTTTTCTAATGTTCTTACCATTTTTATGGGAGGTTCACTGTTATCTTGTTTAATGTCAATCTGAAGCATTTTCTTTAAATGCAACATCAAAGATGATGTAGATCCTCAGACGACTTCATTATCTTCTGACATTTCGAACATTGTGCTTCATCTTTGCTTTTTCAAGCAAAATAATTCGATACATTTGATTTCATCTTAGACATATTAAGAGTAATAAATATTAATTAGTAGGAATTTATATCACCGACAATTTTAAATAAAAATATTGAAGATGACAAAGGCACAATACTATGAGTCACTCCCGCAAGCACTGAATGAAGAGTCTAAACGAGGCAAGATTCAAAATTTTCACGAAAGAAATTTTTTATTTATTTACTTGCAATTTTTCCCCCCCAATTAAATGTATTGTATTTTCAAAATTACATAAAAGTTAAATTTGGTGAAGCTGCTTTTTTGGAGATCATTTGATCGCAAATTTAATAGGAATAAAGAAGCAAAAAACTTTCTACGATTGAAATTTGAAGCAATATTCAGCGAATCTGTTTCTAGTGAGTAACCATCAATAAGGCGCGTTCCATAACTTGCCTGGTGAACAAGATAGATAGAACGGAGAAATGTTGAGCATTTTCTTTTACGCTATCGCACCGACTCACTCAGGCGTAAATGAGTACACCTGCATTGTGCCATGATACAGGTGGGAAGACAAAAGGTACCCCTCCTAGATTTGGGCCACTTGCCTATGAGATTCGTACATAAACATAAAATAAAATAAAAAATATGTTTAAAACATAAAGCAGTTGAACGATCCAGACAAACAAACAAACAAAAGAAAATGTGCGTAACAAAAAAGTATATATTCAAGGGCTAACTAAGAAAATATTCGAATCCGGTTTTAGAAGCTCGGTTTCGGTTTTAACAACTCAATATGAAAACCGATTTAACCAGTTTTATGAAATCAGTTTGCAAGCCCTATGTGAAAGTGTCTGCAATTCTGCCCAGACATGATAGGAGGGAGTATATGATGAGAGCCTTGTCAATCAACTTGGCCCTGGAGAGATTGTGCAAGGCTCAAGGGGTAGATTTTTTTCAGCCTGGTCTGTGCTTGCTGACAGGAGAGACTGCTTCTACAGGGATAGGGTACACTTAAATAAAAACTGTGCAAGAATATTTGCTGATGCTATCGAGGCAGTGTTCAGTGGGTCGGAAAACTGCTAGCTTGGGGGGGGATACACAGACTAAAAGGTTAACAGTGGCCGCAGGCAGAGGCAAAAGTGATTCTTACACTGATTCTATTAGAATGAGCAGCAGCCTTGAAAGCAAGGTAATGGAGATTTCCAGGACTACTGGGAGTCATAGTGGAACAAGTAAATACATGGGCTGTGTTAGGGTAACTAAGAGTAGTAACAGGTGCATGTATACTTGCATGTACACCAATGCTAGGAGTATAGTTAATAAATTTGATGAGGTTGAAGTGCTAGTCAAGACATCAAAGGCAGATATTGTTGGGATATCAGAAATGTGGTATCACACAGATATAAGAAGGGCAGAATTGCAATTTGGGGAGTGCAATGTATACAGAAAGGACAGGAAGGGAGGGAGGAGGGGTTATGCTGTTTGTTAAGAAACACATAAAATCTAAGGAGGTGCATCCAATTGATGTTTGTGGAGAATACAGTGTTGAGTCCGTTTGGTGTGAAATAAGCACTGGCAAATGAAAAATGAGAGTAGGAGTATGTTATAAGCCTAATGAATCTGATGAGTATAATGAGAAATTGTGCAGAGAAATAGAGAGGGCCAGTAAATCAGAATGTCTTATAATGGGGGATTTTAACTTTCCAGATATAGACTGGAACTTGAGGTTTGGTCACTCGCACACTAGCAAGACTTTTGTGGATTTATTGGATGACTGTTTTCTACAGCAACATGTTTGAGAGGCAACCAGACAGAGAAATACCCTTGATCTGATTATCAGCAGTGATAATTCATGCATTAAGAATTTGCAGATAAAGGAATCACTGGATGACAGTGATCACAATGTACTGATGTGGGAATTACTTAAAGATGTAACTACCATCAAGGCTAAATGGGAAGCCTTCAGAGACTTAATTTTGAACACTACTAGGCTTTTCATTCCAACTAAGAAATATTGTTCACAGTTTAGACCTAAATGGATGCCAGACAAATTAATGATGCTCGTGGCAGAGAATAAGAATGTTGTTGTTGTTGTTATTTGGTTTTTAGGAGCATTAGCAACTAAGGCCATATTGCTCCGGGGATGTGCGGTGGTCATTCCCTGACCTTTCCGCATCCTCCATATTTGGTGGTGACGGGCTCGAACCCCGGTCTAATCAAGAAGCGTGTGTTACACACTGGTGCTCCTTCCCACCTGGCTACGGAGGCGCCAGAATAAGAATGTATGGGATGCATATAAAGTATCAGGTGACACAGAAACCTATGGCAGGTATAAACTAGTCTGTAATCAAGTCACAAAGGAGGTTAGGCAGGCAAAGGCAGATTACAAGAAATCTTTGGCAAAGGATGCAAAGAAAAACAACAAAGAGTTCTTTACTTATGTAAACTCTAGAAGGAAAGGAATGAATCAGATTGGACCACTTAACCTAGATGGGTTGACTATTGATGATCATGCTCAGGTAGCTGACAAACTGAATGAGTATTTTGCATCTACATTCACACATGAGGAGTCATTCGATGAGGGGAATGCCAGAAGTTTATCAAATGCTAACAGGGAGCCAAATTACTTTTTAATAACAAAGAGCAAAGTGGAGGAGAAATTGTTGAAGTTTAACATAAAGAAGGCATCTGGGGTGGACGGGATCTCTCCAGTTATATTAAAGGAAGCAACAAACGAAATAAGCAAACCTTTAGCCATAATTATGAGAGCTTCCTTGGACTCAGGGAAGGGGAGGTCCCAATGGACGGGAGGTGTGCAAATGTGTCACCAATTCACAAAGGGGGTTCAAAAGGTGACACAAGTAACACCTGTTAGTTTAACTTGTGTTCTGGGGAAAATAATGGGATCACTTGTTAAAGAAGCATTGCAGGATCATTTAGACAAGACTGCAGTAATAGTTAAGACAAGCATGGGTTTATTAGAGGGAGGTCTTGTCTGACCATTTTGATTGGATACTATGATGTGGTCACAAAGAAACTGAATGCCAAAAACAATTTTGATATCGTATACTTGGATTTCAGGAAAGCTTTTAATACTGTTGCACATGGAAGACTGCTGTACAAATTGGAGAGGTATGGCATTAAGGGTAAGTTGCTACAATGGATAAAGGCATGGTTGAGTGGGATACGACAGAGAGTGGTAATCATTGGACACTGCTCTTCGGGGACAAATGTTGTTAGTGAAGTTCCCCAGGGTTCGGTGTTGGGCCCACTGTTGTTTTGTACATTTATCAATGATATTGATGAAGGTATATCAGGTTTAATGTCCAAGTTTGCAGATGATACAAAGGTTGGCAGGGTTGTTAACGACAGTAAAGACAGTATGCTACTCCAACTGGATCTAGATAAGTTAGGAAAATAGGCTGAGAAGTGACAACTGAAGTTGAACATTGACAATTGCAAAGTACTGCATATGGGTAGCGATAACCGAAGAGAAATGTACCAACTCTGTGGTACTACACTCAGGGAAGTGGAAAGTGAAAAAGACCTAAGGGTAATTGTGTAGTCAAATATGAAGTTCGATGAGCAGTGCAGACAGGCTGCCAGGGCATGTCACGGAGTCTTGTCAATGATATATAGGAATTTTGCTCGCAGGGAGGTGATTATCCCGTTATACACGGCAATCGTCAGGCCACACCTAGAATACTGTGTACATGTCTGGAGGCCTCATTTTAGGAAGGATGTAGAGTTGCTAGAATGAGTATAAAGAAGGGCAACAAGATTGGTGAGAGGAACAAAGAGGTGCGCTCCTACTGAGAAAGGCAACACCTGCAAGGTGATCTGATTGAGATGTATAAGGCCTTGAATGGGTTGAGCAAGCTGAATGCTGATGGGATTCTTCCTCTAGCTCAGACTAAGAACCTGAGGGGGCACAGTTTCGAGTCGAGGAAAGATAGTTGTAGAACAGATGTGTGGAAATTTGCCTTTAGGCAGCAAGTAGTTAATTGCTGGAACAAGCTCCCATCTTTTGTTGTGGAAGCTAATAACCTAAATAAATTTAAGGCTGAGCTGGACAGGCATTTGGAATGAATGAAGGGGTGAAATGAGAGCATTTTTTTTTTTAGTCTGATGCTGCATAAGCTTGCTTTCTTGCATCGTATATCTTTATTAATGCTAATGCTAATTTGAAAAGACTGGAAACTGGAGTCTTAGAGTCACCAAATATGAATCAAATCAGAATAATGTGACTGTGACAAACACAGAAAACAAATGCTTTTCACAATGTATTTCTGAAAGATTCATTTACAGTACACAGCAATAACACTAAACACAATATTGTCCACAAAGCATTAAGCATGAAAAAAATTTCAGAAAAATGAGTTCCAAAAGATTTGATTGTAAACCAAAGGCCGTGTAGGCTCTGTGAATGATCAACTAGCTTGTGATTGGTAAAGATGTCTCAAAATTTTTTGCAAATTATCAAAGAATGGACAGATCTGCATCCTTTAGGAAGGATGTAGATCTGCTGGAATGGGTGCAGAGAAGGGCAACCAGATTAGTGAAGGGAACAAAAGTGTGCTCTTACTTAGAAAGCTTCAGTTCTGCAGATTGCAGTGTGTGGACACTAGGCACTTGTGGTGGTGATTCGACTGAGGTGTTTCAGGCCTTGAATGGATTGAGTAAGCTGAATGTGAATGGCAATCTTCCTCTTGCTGAGACTACACACAAGGTGGCATAAATTTAAGTTGAGGAAGTGGATAGTTTGAATAAATTCAAGGAAGAACTAGACAAATTCTTGAAGGGTAAGGATGGGCGAAGTGTGTGTGTGTGTGTGTGGTTTTTTTTTTTTTTTTTTTGCTGATGCTATATAAGCTTGCTTTCTTGCATCATTTGCCACTACTACCAGAGCAAGGTAAAAGTGTAGGTCAATTTAAAAAAGGCTTATATACATTTCATCTATATCTGCCAAGTCTTTTTGCCAGTTTTAAATTTTGCAACAGACAAACCAATAAAAAATAACATTTAGAAATTTACTTACAGTACCAGTGGCAGGCCTATCAATCTGAATTTCGACAACTTCACCCTCAATGATTTCTGTTTCTTCCCTGCAAAATATAAATACATTTTTAGCTCTATAAAAAAAGATAAAAAATAAATGACAAGTTTTCCAGTACAAATTTTACCAGAATAATCGTATATTTGCACCTTAATATATTGTAGTTATAATACCTCTATATTATGAACAGGACAAAAACTTTCAACAGTAAAATCCCAACTAATCTGCAATAAGGTGTTATACTTTAACTGATACTGCTCTGGGATATTAAAAATGGCTGCTTTACATCAGCTGCTTTACATTTGGGTGTCTGTTGTCAGAATTTGAAATATTTCTAAAACTGTGGTTGTAAATATTCTTTTACACATTGGAAAATTTACTGTTCACAATTTTCTGCTTCCAGTATCCTTATCTTTCCATTTCTGAGAATAATCAGAAATTAGAAGAGAAAATATGGCAATAGTTCAAAACACAAAAACTTTTCAGCTAGAAAGCAGCTTTCTTTCAAAAATTTTTTTCACAAATGGCAAGCACTTTTAAGTATTCTACATTAGGTATGTATTAAATATGGTGTCTGCTTTTCCTCATTCTATAAGAAGTCTTCATGGTAGATTCAGAATTTTCTGCCTATCCAACTACACACAAAAATTCACATCCCCAAAGTGTTGCTCTGAGACAGATGGTATTCATATCATCTGGAAAAGCAGCAAGATGAATCTGGATAGTTTCCTATATTGAAAGGGGGGGGGGGAGGCACACTATCATCACTTCCTTCCTATCCCCAAACAGAACCTTCTTGGAAATGTAAATGAAGCAACCTCTGGACAACAGATTTATAACATATATGTTAAAGAAAAAGATGCAAATACTAGACCAGTCCTCCATTTTAAATTAAATCACTCAAATAGCCTTAAACTAAGTAAACATAGAAATGGGCCTCATAAACAGAAATGATGGTGGGGATTCAGCCCAGGCTCCAGCTACAATAGAAAACTCAAAGATTCAGTAATACATTCAGGCAAAAATTAATAATATATATATATATAAAAAAAACTTATATAGAGGGGAATTCAATAAATTATCTACCTAAGGTACTTCCCATAGTTATATATCAATGATTCATGATTTATCATGTTCCTACATATCTCAAGTTGAATCATACTAATTTTGATCCCACTATGTTTTTAGGTTGTGCTGCTGTAACAGAAAGAAGGAAGATACCTGTATCAAATTATGAATTTGCTGAAATTGGAGCATCATTCAGTCATTAAGTTTCTCATCAAAGAAGGAAATGGGCCAAAGGCCATTCATGAAAGGATGGTGGCTGTGTACCTTCAACAGTGCACCTTCAGAATACCAGGTGAAATTCTGGTCAAAACAATTCAAGTGGGATTGAGGGTCCATTAAAGATGATCCACGTCCAGGAAGGCCTGTGATAGTGACCACTCCAGAAATGTGCCAAGCTGTGGAAATCCTTGTGCTGAATGACAGACGTTTAAAGGTGTCCCAAATCTCTAGAGCAGCATTTCCCAAACTTTTTCAGTCACGGAACACTTTTCATCTCACAACATATTCATAGAACACTTTTCATTTCACGGAACACTTAGCAAGAGCCAAAGAACTGTTGCTAATATTTTATTACATATGGCGCACTGTGCATCAGGAGCATCTTTATTTTCAACACATGTATAGCCGAAATTCAAATAACTGTCATTATACTTTCGTTTTGGTCTTTTATTAGTTGGTTCCTGTTTTTCCACTTCGGATTTCTGGGGAACAAAAGGCTGCAATTGTTCATCATCACTGTGAAGTGTGACAATATTGTGTTCGTTTTCATTGAGCAAGTTGCACTACTAGAAGTATTTTGCTTCTCGTTTTAAAGTTTCTTTTTTCAAAAAGGAACTTTATATTACAGTGTAAATACACCATAATTTACCCATAAATTACACTACTTATGTAGTTAAATTTATGGGTAAACTATTGTGTGTATTTACACAGATAATATATAGTTAATTTCACCTATAACATATTATGACTTGTGCATTTAGTCTTCAAAATATTATCATTATCATCACCATTTGGCATTATTCATATTGTGGAATTAACTTTGCAACCGTGATGGCACGTCTGCATTATCAGGGTACCTGCCCGCCCACTGAGAATAAATAACAGTAGTCTCCTCTACTAGAGAAGCATTATTTATTCAAAGTAGTGCAATGCCTGGTATCTCGTTTGAAGGTAGCCACAATATGAGATAAAATCAAATGATGCCATTACACTACTTATGTAGGGTACAATTTAGTGCTGTTTGTTATTTGTTATTTGGTTTTTAGGAGCATTAGCAACTAAGGCCATATTGCTCCGGGATATGCGGTGGTCATTCCTTGACCTTTCCGCATACTCCGTATTTGGTGGTGACGGGCTCGAACCCCGGTCTAATCAAGAAGCATGTGCTACGCACTGCTGCTCCTTCCCACCTGGCTACGGAGGCGCCCACAATTTAGTGCAATTGCATCAATTTAGTACACAGCCAACTACTTAAGTAGTTATAAATCGGCATCATCAAGTATATCTCATATTGTGAATGTAAATATCTTCACAACGAGTTGCCATGATGTTGCACTACTTCGAATAAGTAACACTTCACCATAGTAGAAGACTACTGTTACTTATTCTCATCATTATCAGCCATTTTCAATCCACTGCAGGATGACGCCCTCTCCAGCAACTTTCCAGTTCCTTCTGTTTTGAGCACTGGCCATCCATTTACTACCCACAAACTCAAATTTCATCTATGCATCTCCGCCTTTGTCTTCCAGGTTTTCTTCTAGCTCCTTTTGGGTACCATTCTGTTATTTTCTTAGTCCATCTATCATCATGTCTTCGAGCTATGTGTCCTGCCCAAGACCATTTTAGTTCTTTAGTTTTGATAAGAATGTCCTTTACAGCTAGGCCTCGCATAATGCGAGTTCGATTAACGCGATATTCAGTTAACGCTATTTGAAAAATGATACCACTTTTCACTTTACACGATGCAAATTTCCAGTTAACGCAATCTTTTTTTTTTATGCGATAGTTGAAAAAGATTTGAATCACGCGTTAAGCTTACCGCGAGTCGTACGGTCAATAAACAAACGTTTGCCTGCTGCCCGCCTTGGTGTGTTCCATCAACCACTGGAAGAAGACGTGTTTGTCTCCTGCTAATAAAGTCAATGCAGACTTGCATTTAAAAATTCAAATTTTTAAATGAGCCGGATGAAAATGTTATTGCGAAATGTTACTAACCCTTATAGTATATCTACATGTTATACTATAGATTTTCCCTGCTAGTCTGGAATTGTACATATTATAAATAAATAAACATTCAGAATAACTGCAATTTCATTATAGTCAAATACAGCAGCTCCAAACTATCAGAAAAACTCCCTTGTACAACAGAACTACCAGAACTCAAACTTTTGCTGTTGTTTGTCCCTGTAGGCTTAATACAGCAAGCTCCTCTCACTATTCGTGCAAGAATAAATAATAGTTGTATATTTTTCTCTTATTTGTTAGTATTTGTATGTATTGTTTTGGCACCTCCGTAGCCAGGTGGGAAGGAGCAGCAGTGCGTAGCACACGCTTCTTGATTAGATCGAGGTTCCAGCCCGTCACCACCAAATACGGAGGATGCAGAAAGGTCAGGGAATGACCACCGCATATCCCGAAGCAATATGGCCTTAGTTGCTAATGCTCCTAAAAACCAAACAACAACAACAACATGAATAGTTTTTGCTTTAAAAAAATGTTTGTAAAATATGTAAAAAAAGTTTCAACTAGTTAAAATTGTAAGTTAACTGTTTAACCTCTCCAGAAGGTAGGAAAGTAGTAGTAGTAGTAGTGGCATGTGATGCAAGAAAGCAAGAGTATGAGCTTATGCAGCATCAGCCAAAAAAAAAAAAAAAAAAAAAAATCACACCATTGCCTCCAAATGCCTGTCCAGTTCCTCCTTAAATTTATTCAACCTATCAACTTCCACAACGACAGATGGAAGTTTGTTCCAGCAATTAACCACCCGCTGGCTAAAGGCAAATTTCCGCACATCTATTCTACATCTGTCTTTTCTTAATTTGAATTTATGCTCGCTTAGGATCGTAATCTGAACAAGTGGAAGGATCCCATCAGAATTCAGCGTGCTCAACCCATTCAAGGCCTTATATACCTCAATCAGATCACCGCGATCTTAATTTGCAACTCCGCTGAACGAGAAGTTCTTTAGCCATATTTAGCCGCTTGATTGAATATTTTTTACATCGAATTATTTCTGTAAGTAGCTTATAGACCTAGTAAGGATCGTTAGTTTATTCTGAATGGAGACAGCGAGATTTGAAAGTTAATTAATACTTAAGTGTCCGTAGATTTACCGTTCGTAACTTTCCCGCCTTTGTGATACGATAGTTATATACCATACTAGATAGCGTTAGTTGAACTTCGTTAGCAGTTAAATTGTACTTTTAAATAAATACATATAACGACTTAGATTACAAACGTAATATAATTAATTATATTTAACATAATTAATAACATAACATAATTATAATTAATTAATTAATTAATTAATAGAATCATGACTCAGACCAGAGCAGCAAAGCAAAAGGCTCAAGCTAATGGAAGTGCTGTGGCTCAGAGCAGAACTGAGGGGGGGCAGTTGTCCTCTGACTCACAGCCTTATAAAATGCACTGTTTGCTTGATGTTTGCAGAGCAATCGGGTACAGGACATGATACTGCCATGGGGGATGTCTTTGTGTGTGCGCGATGCAAGGAGTGTATCGATATCAGGCAACAACTCAGCGTTCTTGTGGGCCTATATGAGAGCTTGAAGGACAGGGTGGATGCCCTCGAAGAAACTAAAGTGAGGGGCCCATCAAGCTCTCAGCTGCCCACATCAACGCCAGAGCTTGCTTGTGCATCACGTGACACAGAGGCAACAACAAAGGCAGAATGCGCTGGTCCCGAAGGAACTAGTAGTTGTTGGTGACACTATTATCAGGGAAACGGGGAACATGCTTTGTAAAAAGGATAGGTGGAACAGGACCAGGGTATGTCTGCCAGGGGCAAAGGTTGATGACGTTGTAGAGCGAATATCATCTTTTAAGGGCACAAAAGGTGATATAGTTGTACACATTGGCACTAATGATATTAAGAGTAGGAGACCGGCAGAATTACTTAACAAGTACAGGTCACTGTTGAACAAAAGCCAAGAATTAGGGTTGAATTTGAAAGTGTCTGCAATTCTGCCCAGACACGATAGGAGGGAGTATATGAAGAAAGCCTTGTCGACCAATTCGGCCCTGGAAAGATTGTGCAAGGCTCAAGGGGTAGAATTTTTTTCAGCCTGGACTGTACTTGTTAACAGGAGAGATTGCTTCTACAGGGATGGGATACACTTAAATAGAAAGGGTGCAAGAATATTTGCTGATGCTATCGAGGCAGTGTTAGGTGGGTCGGAAAACTGCTAGCTTGGGGGGAGACAAAGACCAATAGATTGACAGTAGCCACTGGCAGAGGTGAAAGAGATTCTTGCACTGCTTCTATTAGAATGAGCAGAAACCTGAAAAACAAGATGCATGATATTTCAGAGACTGCTGGGAGCCATTGCGGTACAAGTAAACACATGGGTTGTGTTAGGGTAGCTAAGAATAGAAACAGGTGCAGGTATACTTGCGTGTACACCAATGCTAGGAGTTTAGTAAATAAATTTGATGAATTTGAGGTATTGCTCAAAACATCAAAGGCAGATATTGTTGGGATATCAGGGACGTGGTGTCACACAGATATAAGGGATGCAGAACTGGAATTTGGGAGTACAACGTCTACAGAAAGGATAGACAGAATAGGAAGGGGGGAGGGGTTATGCTATTAGTTAAGAAACACATAAAAACCTAGGAAGTGAAGCCAGTCGACATCGCTGTACAGTGCAGTGTTGAGTCAGTTTGGTGTGACATAAGCATTGGGAGATCAAAATTGAGAGTAGGAGTGTGCTATAGGCCTAATGACTCTGATGAGTATAATAAGAAACTGTACAGAGAAATAGAGTGGGCCAGTAAATCAGAGAGTCTTATAATGGGAGATTTTAATTTCCCAGATATTGACTGGAATTTGGGGGCTGGTCACTCACACACTAGCAGGGCTTTTGTGGATTTATTGGATGATTGTTTTCTACATCAGCATGTTCGGGAGCCAACTAGAGGAAATAATACTCTTGATTTGATTATCAGCAGTGATTCTTCATGCATTAAGAATCTGCAGATAAATGAACCACTAGGTGGCAGTGATCACAGTGTGCTGAAGTGAGATTTACTCAAAGAGGTAACTACCATTAGGGGTAAAGGGAAGGGTTATTGCTTCCGTAAAGGCGACTACGATGGACTGAGACAGTATTTAAATTCTATACAGTGGGACCAACTGATGATGTTACCAACAGCAAATTCAAAATGGAAAGCATTCAAAGAACTTATCTTGGAAGCTACTAGGCTTTACATACCAACTATGAAATATTGTTCAAGGTTTAGGCCAAAATGGATGTCAGATGAACTAATGAGGCATATGGCAGATAAGAAAAATGCATGGGATACTTACAAATTAACACATGACACAGAAGCCTATGATAGATACAAGTTGATATGCAACGAAGTTACAAAGGAGGTTAGGCAGGCGAAGGCAGATTACGAGAAATCCTTGGCAAGGGATGCAAAGAAAAACAGCACAGAGTTCTTTACTTATGTAAACTCTAGAAGGAAGGGGATGAATCAGATTGGTCCACTTGATATTGATGGGTCAACTGTTGATGATCCTGCTCAGGTAGCTAACAAACTAAATGAATATTTTGCATCGACATTCACACATTAGGAGTTATTCAGCGAGGGGAATGCCAGAGGTGTATTCAACTCTAGCAGTAAGCTACAGAATCTTGAAATAACTGGGAGTAAAGTGGAGGAGAAACTGTTGAAGATAAACACAAGAAAGGCACCCGGGGTGGATGGGATCTATCCAGTTATATTAAAGGAGGCAGCAAAGGAAGTAAGCAAACCCTTAGCCATAATTATGAGAGCTTCCTTGGACTCAGGGGAGGTACCCATAGACTCGAAATGTGCAAATGTGACCCCAATTCACAAAGGAGGATCAAAGGCTGACACAAGTAATTATAGACCTGTGAGCTTAACTTCTGTTCCAGGAAAATTAATGGAGGCACTGGTTAAAGAAGCACTGCAGGATCATTTAGACAAGACTTCAGTTATAGCTCGGACACAGCATGGTTTTGTTAAGGGGAAGTCTTGCCTGACCAATTTGATTGGATACTATGATGCAGTCACAAAAGAAATGGATGCAGGGAATAGCTTTGATATTATATACTTGGATTTTAGAAAGGCTTTTGATACTGTTGCACGTGGAAGACTGCTATACAAATTGGAGCAGTGTGACATTGGAGGCAAATTGCTGCTATGGATAAAGGGGTGGTTGAGGGGGAGAAGACAGAGAGTGGTAATCAATGGACACTGCTCATCGTGGACTAATGTTATTAGTGGAGTCCCTCAGGGCTCAGTGTTGGGTCCATTATTGTTTTCTGTATTAATAAATGATATTGATGATGGTATATCAAGCTTAATGTCCAAGTTTGCAGACGATACAAAGGTTGGCAGGGTTGTCAAGGACACTACTGACACTATGCTGCTGCAACAGGATCTGGAAAGGTTGAGCAGATGGGCTGAGAGGTGGCAAATGAAGTTTAACATTGACAAATGTAAAGTACTACACATGGTAAACAGCAACCCCAGAGCAACGTATCAACTCTGTGGTACTACACTGACAGGGGTAGAGAATGAAAGGGACTTGGGGGTGGTTGTGCAGGCAGATATGAAGTTCTCTGAGCAGTGCAGACTGGCTGCAAGAGTAGCTCATGGAGTATTGTCAATGATATGTAGGAATTTTTCCAGCAGGGATAAGGAGGTGATTATTCCATTGTATAAGGCAATGGTCAGGCCACACCTAGAGTACTGTATACAGGTCTGGAGGCCTCATTTCAAGAAGGATGTAGAGCTGCTGGAACGAGTACAGAGAAGGGCAACAAGATTAGTGAATGGAACAAAGGGGTGCTCGTACGAAGAAAGGCTTAAGTTTTGCAAATTACAGTGTCTGGAGACTAGGCACCAGCGAGGTGATCTGATAGAGGTGTATAAAGCCTTGAATGGTTTGAGCATGCTCAATGCTGATGGGATTCTTCCTCTAGCTCAGAATAATCACCTGAGAAGGCATAAATTCAAATTGAGGAAAGACAGATGTAGGATAGACGTGCGGAAATTTGCCTTTAGCCAGCGGGTGGTTGGTTGGTGGAACAGACTTCCATCCCTTGTAGTGGAGGTTGATAGCCTAAATAAGTTTAAGGTTCAGCTGGACAGGTATTTTGAACGAACAGAGGGGTGAAGTGGAAGTGGGTTTTTTTTTTTTTTTTTGGCTGATGCTGCATAAGCTTGCTTTCTTGCATCAAATGCCTCTACTAATGCTAATGCTAAAAAGCAAGTGTATGAGCTTATGCAGCATCAGCCAAAAAAAAAAAAAAAAAAATCACACCATTGCCTCCAAATGCCTGTCCAGTTCCTCCTTAAATTTATTCAACCTATCAACTTCCACAACGACAGATGGAAGTTTGTTCCAGCAATTAACCACCCGCTGGCTAAAGGAAAATTTCCGCACATCTATTCTACATCTGTCTTTTCTTAATTTGAATTTATGCTCGTTTAGGATCGTAATCTGAACAAGTGGAAGGATCCCATCAGAATTCAGCGTGCTCAACCCATTCAAGGCCTTATATACCTCAATCAGATCACCGCGCAGGTGCCTAGTCTCCAGCCACTGAAATTTGCAGAACTTAAGCCTCTCTTGGTAAGAGGATCCCTTCATTCCCCTCACCAATCTTGTTGCCCTTCTCTGTACATGCTCAAGCAAATCTACATCCTTCCTAAAATGAGGCCTCCAGACCTGTATGCAGTACTCAAGGCGTGGCCTGACCATTGCCTTATACAGAGGAACAATCACCTCCGTTTCCCTGCTAGCAAAATTCCTATATATCATCGACAAAACCCCATGACCTGCCCTGGCAGCCTGTCTGCATTGCTCAGAAAACTTCATATCTGACTGCACAATTACTCCCAGGTCAGATATGAAGTTTTCTGAGCAAACAGTACCACACAGTTGGTACGTTTCTCTGGGGTTACTTCTACCCATATGCAGTACTTTGCATTTATCAAGGTTAAACTTCAGTTGCCACTTCTTAGCCCATCTGCCCAAATTATCTAGATCCTGTTGCAGTAGCACACTGCCATTACTGTCATTAACAACCCTGCCAACCTTTGTATCATCTGCAATCTTCGACATTAAGCCTGATATACCTTCATCAATATCATTGATAAATATACAAAACAACAGTGGACCTAACACCGAACCCTGTGGGACTCCACTAATAACATTAGTCCACGAAGAGCAGCACCCATTGATTACCACCCTCTGTCTTCTCCCACTTAACTATCCTTTTATCCATTGTAGCAACTTACCCTTAATACCATTCTGCTCCAATTTGTACAATAGTCTTCCATGCGCAACAGTGTCAAAAGCTTTCCTGAAATCCAAATATATGATATCAAAATTATTTTTTGCATCCAGTTCCTTTGTAACCCCATCATAATATCCTATCAAATTTGTCAGACAAGACTTTCCCTTAACAAACCCATGTCAACTGGATGCACTTCTTTTGATTTTATGTTTTTCTTAATTAACAGCATAACACCACCTCCCTTTCTATCCTGTCTATCCTTTCTGTACACATTGTACTGCCCAAATTCCAGTTCAGCATTCCTTATATCTGTGTGACACCACGTCTCTGCTATCCCAACAATATCTGCCTTTGATGTGTAAAGAAGCTTCTACACTGCAAGGCTTTGTAAATATCAAAATTCCTAATTAAAAAAATCCAGTCATTAAAATGTAATACAGAATTACATTTTAATCCATTTAAAACAACAATCACCACTTGCAAAATCACTATATATTCCAGGATATAAGCTCATATCATCTGGTGAAATTTTATGGCAATTTACACACTAAGTATAAAATCCTAAGCTTCCGAATTAAATGTGCGAATTAATACTGATATATTTACAATTTTTTTTACAAAATATGCACTTTTCGCACTTTTTAACAATTTTGCTTATTTTTCTATATTTCTATTATTCGTGTTCTACTTACATTTTTTTAAATATTTTTATTTAATAAACAGTAAAATTATTTAATGCTGCATTTATCCTATATACCATCCCCCACAACCTTCAATGGCATATCCTTCATCCACTTAGCCCACACAACTAAAACTTTCAATACCTTTCAACAAAAGCATTTTCTTTAATTTTGCCAGTGAAAATCCCAGAAATCTTTGTTAGTTATCATGCAAAATGCAGGACCAAATTAAGCCTATTACGGGCATGTATCAAAAACATGAATTTAAAATGAGCCACATCTCACTTGCTTACAATTTTCAGCCACCTTCAGCCCATACACGGTACTAAGTACTATAGGTTTTAATACCAACTCCTGTGTTCGAGGTTTTCATAAAAAAAATAATGCCAAAGATAATAAGGGCAATATTATTCAAATCTCTAGAAAAAGAGACTGTAAAAACAAGTCTAAACCAATAGCCTGAGTTGCAAAGTGCTGCAAAGGTGTTTTATTTTAAAAAAATAACTTAAAATGTTTTTAATATAAAAAATTAATTTTTTACTTTGTGCTCAGAAAAGATCAAATATAAATGTGACCAATTTTTGCTGATTTTTAAGGTTATAAATGAATGAGGTAACTTTTCACCACACTAACTAAGTGCATATGTGAGGAACAGAAAATTGCTTGTATATAGCCAAATATTGATTAATACTTGAAAATTTGTTCATCTTCATCAAACAAAAATAGTTCACGGAATTCGTTGAGAATTATATTTATGCTTCAGGTTTACTTTTTGAGTTACTGAAAAGTAAACTTTAAAGATTGTCAGTTTCTTATAGCAAATGTTGAGGCACTTTTTCTGAGGTAAAGAGTTCGCAGTACAATACTTAACAAACAAGAAAAAATAGCATGGTTACATAATCAAAATATCCCACAACACATTTAGCATTAGCAAAGGCATATGAAGCAAGAAAGCAAGCTTATATAGCATCAGCCAAAAAAAAAAAAATAAATAAAAACCCTTATTTCACCTATCCACTCGCTCCAAATGTTTGTCAAGTTCTGCCTTGAAATCTATTTAAGCTATCAACTTCTAAAACGACAGATGCAAATTTGTTCCAGCAATCAACCAACTGCTGGCTAAAGGTAAACTTCCACACATCTATCGAACAATCGTCTTTCCTCAATTTGAATTTATGCCCTCTCAGGTGATTACTCTGAGCAAGAGGAAGAATCCCATCCGCCTGGAGCATGCTCAAACCATTCAAGGCTTTATACACCTCAATCAGATCACCTCGCAGGTGCCTAATCTCCAGACACTGTAATTTGTCAAACTTAAACCTTTCTTCGTAAGAGCAACCCTTTGTTCCATTCACTAATCTTGTTGCCCTTCTCTGTACTCGTAGTGCGGCCTGACCATTGCCTTATACAAGAGGATAATCACCTCCATATCCCTGCTAGAAAAATTCCTCTATATCATTGACAAGACACCATGAGCTACTCTTGCAGACCATCTGCACTGCCCAGAAAATTACATATCTGCCTGCACAATTACCCCCAGTTCCTTTTCATTCTCTACCACTGTCAGTGTGGTACTACAGAGTTGACATGTTACTCTGGGATTACTGCTTCCGATATGCAGTACTTAACATTTGTCAATGTTAAACTTCATTTGCCACCTATCAGCCCATTTGCTCAACTTTCCAAGATCCTGTTGCAGCAGTGTACCATCATTAGTGTCATTAACAACCCTGCCAACCTTCGTATCGTCTGCAAACTTGGACATTAAGCCTGATATACCATCATCAATATCATTTATAAATACAGAAAACAACAATGGACCCAACAGTGAACCGCGAGGGACTCCATTAATAACATTAGTCCACGAAGAACGGTATCCACTGATTACCACTCTCTGCCTTCTCCCAATCAACGGGCGCCTCCGTAGCCAGGTGGGAAGAAGCAGCAGTGCATGGCACACGCTTCTTGATTAGACCGGTGTTCGAGCCCGTCACCACCAAATACGGAGGATGCAGAAAGGTCAGGGAATGACCACCTCATATCCCGGAGCAATATGGCCTTAGTTGCTAATGCTCCTAAAAAAAAAAAAAAAAATAAATAATAAAAACCACAGAAACCAACCCACTCGACCATCCCTTTATTGATAGCGGCAATTTGCCTCCAATGCCACACTGCTCCAATTTGTGCAGCAGTCTTCCATGTGTAACAGTATCAAAAGCTTTTCTCAGATCCAAATATATGATATCAAAGTTATTCTTTCCTCCAGTTCCTTTGTGACTATATAATAGTAAACAATCAAATTAGTCAGACAAGACTTCCCCTTAACAACCCCATGCTGTGTCCAAGCTATTATTGAAGTCGTGTCTAGATGATCCTGCAGTGCTGCTTTAACCAGTGCCTCCATTAATTTCCCTGGAAGTTACTACAGGTAATTATTCTGAGCTAGAGGAAGAATCCCATCAGCATTGAGCATGCTCAAACCATTCAAGGCTTTATACACCTCTATCAGATCACCTCGCTGGTGCCTAGTCTCCAGACACTGTAATTTGCAAAACTTAAGCCTTTCTTCGTAAGAGCACCCCTTTGTTCCATTCACTAATCTTGTTGCCCTTCTCTGTACTCGTTCCAGCAGCTCTACATCCTTCTTGAAATGAGGCCTCCAGACCTATATACAGTACTCTAGGTGTGGCCTGACCATTGCCTTATACAAGGGAATAATCACCTCCTTATCCCTGCTAGAAAAATTCCTATATATCATTGACAATACACCATGAGCTACTCTTGCAGCCCATCTGCACTGCTCAGAGAACTTCATATCTGCCTGCACAATCACCCCCAGGTCCCTTTCATTCTCTACCACTGTCAGTGTAGTACCACAGAGTTGATACATTGCTCTGGGGTTGCTGTTTCCCATGTGTAGTACTTTACATTTGTCAATGTTAAACTTCATTTGCCACCTCTCAGCCCATCTGCTCAACCTTTCCAGATCCTGTTGCAGCGGCATAGTGTCAGTAGTGTCCTTGACAACCCTGCCTACCTTTGTATCGTCTGCAAACTTCGACATTAAGCTTGATATACCATCATCAATATCATTTATGAATACAGAAAACAATAATGGACCCAACACTGAGCCCTGAGGGACTCCACTAATAACATTAGTCCACGACGAGCAGTGTCCATTGATTACCACTCTCTGTCTTCTCCCCCTCAGCCACCCCTTTATCCACAGCAGCAATTTGCCTCCAATGTCACACTGCTCCAATTTGTGCAGCAGTCTTCCATGTGCATACACCTCTGGCATTCCCCTCCCTGAATAACTCCTCATGTGTGAATGTCGATGCAAAATATTCATTTAGTTTGTTAGCTACCTGAGCAGGATCATCAACAGGTGAACGATCGATATCAAGTGGACCAATGTGATTCATCCCCTTCCTTCTAGAGTTTACATACGTAAAGACCCCTTTGCTGTTTTGTTTTGCATCCTTTGCCAAAAAATTTCTCGTAATCTGCTTCCGCCTGCCTAACCACCTTTGTAACTTTATTACACAGCTTATATCTATCACAGGCTTCTGTGTCACATGTTAATTTATATGTATCTCATGCATTTTTCTTTTCTGTCAATTGTCTAATTAGTTCATCTGACATCCATTTTAGGCCTAAATCTTGAACAATATTTCTTTGTTGGTATGAAAAGCCTAGTAGCTTCCATGATTAATTCTTTGAATGCTTCCCATTTTCAATTTGCTGTTGGTAACATCATCAGTTGGTCCCACCATATAGAATTTAAATCCTGTCTCAGACCACCGTAAGCACCTTTACGAAAGCAAAAACCCTTCCCTTTATCCTTGATGGTAGTTACCTCTTTGAGTGAATCCCACTTCAGCACACTGCGATCACTGCCACCTAGTGGTTCCTTTATCTGCAGATTCTTGATGCATAAAGAATCACTACTGATAATCAGATCAAGAATAATTACTCCCTCTATTTGCATCCCGAATACGCTGCTGTAGAAAACAATCATCCAATAAATCCCCAAAAGCCTTGCTAGTGTGTGAGTGACCAACTCACAAATTCCGGTCAATATCTGGGAAATTAAAATCCCCCCATTCTTATACTCTAATTTACTATCTCACTCTATTTCTCTGCACAACTGCTCATTATACTCATCAGATTCTTTAGGCCTATAACACACATCTACTCTGATTTTTCCTTTCCCAGTGGTTATGTCACACCAAACAGACTCAACATTCCATTGTCTACCCACATCAATTGGATGTACTTCCTTAGATTTTATGTGTTTCTTAACTAACAGCATAACCCCTCCTCCTTTCCTGTCCTGTCTATCCTTTCTGTATACATTGTACTCCCGAAATTCCAGTTCTGCTTATGTCTGTGTGACACCATGTCTCTGATATCCCAACAATATCTGCCTTTGATGTCTTGACTAGCACTTCAAGCTCATCGAATTTATTAACTCTAATCCTAGCATTGGTGTACGTGCAAGTGTACATGCACCTGTTTCTACTCTTAGTTACCCTAACACAGCCCAGGTATTTACTTGTTCCACTATGGCTCCCAGCAGTCCTGGAAATTCCCATTGCCTTGCTTTCCAGGCTGCTGCTCAATTGCATTTCAATAGAAGTAGAGCAAGAATCACTTTTACCTCTGCCAGTGGATACTGTGAATCTATTAGTTCGTGTATCCCCCCCAAGCTAGCAGTTTTCCGATCCACCTAACTCTGCCTCGATAGCATCTGCAAATATTCTTGCACCCTTTCGATTTAAGTGTATCCCATCCCTGTAGAAGCAGTCTCTTCTGTTAACAAGCACAGACCATCAAAATTTCATCAAATTTATTTACTATACTTCTTACATTGGTATACATTCAAGTATACCTGCACCTATTCTTATTCTTAGTTACCCTAACACCTCCCATATATGCACCTGTTTCATGATGACTGCCATCAGTCCCTGAAACCCCTAGCACCCCTCGCTCCAGGCCGCTGCTTATTCTAATAGAAGTAGTGCAAGAATCACCTTCACCTATGCCTGCGGCTACTCTTAACCTTTTAGTCTGTGAATCCCCTCAAGCTAGCAGTTTTCCGACCCACCTAACACTGCCTCGATAGCATCTGCAAATAGTCTTGCATCCTTTCTATTTAAGTGTATCCCATCCCTGTAGAAGCAGTCTCTTCTGTTAACAAGCCCAGACCACGCTGAAAAAAATTCTAACCCTTGACCCTTGTACCTTCCCTCCAGGGCCAAATTGATTGACAAGGCTCTCGTCATGTACTCCCTCCTATCATGTCTGGGCAGAATTGCAGACACTTTCAATTTTAACCCTAACTCACAACTTTTTTGCAACGTTGACCTGTACTTGTTAAATAATTCTTTATAGTACCAATAAAAGTGATATTACATCGTCATCATCATCTATGCCTGTAGGTTTTGGTTTCAAGATTTTCTACATAAGGACGATAAAAGTAATAAAGTAAAACAGCAAGTGTAAATAAAATGTCACAACACGAACTTCTAAAGAACAAAAACAGAAATAATTGAAGTAAAAAGTAAACGGTGGGGCTAAGGTAAAGAAAGTCTGCACGAGAAGTATGCAAAAGTTCGATGAAATTTACCGGTAAAAGTACTTTGCCGTAACGCCATTTGTATCGTTGCTCGCTCGGTAAACAGATGGTGGGTGTTATCGCTCTGGAGTAGAAGTTGAATCCCATGGGAGCCTGAAACCCTCCCATGTCACCCCCCCTCCCGTGGGGTGGTGTAACCTGACCTTTTTTTCTTTAAAACCACTAATTGAATCACAAACAGTCATATTGGAAGTTCTGGCATCGTAAAAAATGTTCGTAACGTAGTTTCAACAGCAAACTTTTTCGAAGTTTGCTGTGCTTCTTGTGTGGGCTTCCTTTGGCTTTTTTTTTTTTTTTTTTTTTTTAATAAACAATTTATCCACTAGTGATTCTAAAGAAAAAGGTCAGATTACCCCCTCCACTTTGGGAGGGTTTCAATCTCCACTCCTGACCGATAACACCCACTGTATGTTTACTGAGCGAGCAACAATACAAATGCCATTACGGCAAAGTACTTTTACCAGTAAATTTCATCGAACTTTTGCTGCTTCTCGTGCAGGCTTTCTTTACCTTCACCAATGGTAGTTCTAAAATGCAAATTTCACTTTAACACAACACCATGTCAGATGCGAAAAATGTTTGTAAAAATGAGGAGCAGCAGCTGACATTCATGGCCAATATATGATTAAGCATGAATTTTCAATGCAAAAAATAAAAGTTGACTTACATGATAGAATAGAAGGTAAAAACTTTTCTTCTTCATACAGAATATGAAGATAAACAAACTTAATGCTTCTAGGTTATTAAGTGCAGTATTTGTTAACAAGGCCCGCAACATCTCCAGGCACCTGGGGTGGATGGGATCTATCCAGTTATATTAAAGGAGGCAGCAAAGGAAGTATGCAAACCCCTAGCCATAATTATAAGAGCTTCTTTGGACTCAGGGGAGGTACCCATAGACTGGAGATGTGCAAATGTAACCCCAATTCACAAAGGAGGATCAAAGGCTGACACAAGTAATTATAGACCTGTTAGTTTAACTTCTGTTCCAGGTAAATTAATGGAGGCACTGGTTAAAGAAGCACTGCAGGATCATCTAGACAAGAATTCAGTTATAGCTCAGACGCAGCATGGTTTTGTTAAGGGCAGGTCTTGCCTGACCAATTTGATTGGATACTATGATGTAGTCACAAAGGAAATGGATGCAGGGAATAACTTTGATATTATATATTTGGATCTTAGAAAGGCTTTTGATACTGTTGCACATGGAAGACTGCTGCACAAATTGGAGCAGTGTGGCATTGGAGGCAAATTGCTGCTATGGATAAGGGGATGGTTGAGTGGCAGAAGACAGAGAGTGGTAATCAATGGACACTGCTCAACGTGGACTAATGTTATTAGTGGAGTTCCTCAAGGTTCAGTGTTGGGTCCGTTGTTGTTTTCGGTGTTTATGAATGATATTGATGATGGGATATCAAGTTTAATGTCCAAGTTTGCAGATGATACAAAGGTTGGCAGGGTCGTCAAGGACACTACTGACGCTATGCTGCTGCAACAGGATCTGGAAAGGTTGAACAGATGGGCTGAGAGGTGGCAAATGAAGTTTAACATTGACAAATGTAAAGTACTGCATATGGGAAACAGTAACCCCAGAGCAACGTATCAACTCTGCGGTACCACACTGACAGTGGTGGAGAATGAAAAGGACCTGGGGGTAATTGTGCAGGGAGATATGAAGTTCTCTGAGCAGTGCAGACGAGCTGCAAGAGTAGCTCATGGTGTCTTGTCAATGATATACAGGAATTTTTCTAGCAGGGATAAGGAGGTGATTATTCCCTTGTATAAGGCAATGGTTAGGCCACATCTTGAGTACTGTATACAGGTCTGGAGGCCTCATTTCAAGAAGGATGTAGAGCTGCTGGAACAGGTACAGAGAAGGGCAACAAGATTAGTAAATGGAACAAAGGGTTGCTCTTACGAAGAAAGGCTTAAGTTTTGCAAATTACAGAGTCTGGAGACTAGGCACCGGCGAGGTGATCTGATAGAGGTGTATAAGGCCTTGAATGGTTTGAGCATGCTCAATGCCAATGGGATTCTTCATCTTTCTCAGAATAATCACCTCAGAGGGCATAAATTCAAATTGAGGAAGGACGGATGTCGGATAGATGTGCGGAAATTTGCCTTTGGCCAACGGGTGGTTGGTTGGTGGAACCGACTTCCATCACTTGTTGTTGAAGTTGATAGCCTAAACAAATTTAAAGCTCAACTGGACAGGTATTTCGAACGAACGGAGGGGTGAAATGGGAGAGGGTTTTTTTTTTTTTTTTTTTGGGCTGATGCTGAATAAGCTTGCTTTCTTGCATCGTATGCCTCTACTAATGCTAGATCCTAACATTCTCTTAGTTTACAAAAGGAAAAAAAAAGCTAGAACCTGTTTTTAATATGATGCTGTACGTTGAGCTAATAACAAGTTTTTAGCAATAAATTGTGATCACCTTTTACGTAAATAGCCAATAAAATATTTCAGTTTATTAACACAGTTTAAATTAATATGAAAATCCAAATACACCACAGTGTACTTTTCTATATTAATTTATCATTCCTGCATATAATTAAATCTTCATACATTTATGTCCTTCACATACCACATAACAAACAGCCACTAAATTATTAATTTTTTAAGTGCCCAAGATTATTAGAAACAATTCCTTTATAAAAAATTTAAATTTTGGAAAGTTACATGGATAGGAACTTACTTAATTCTGACACCAATGGATTTTCTGAAGGCCTGAGTAAGTGCCTCTGTTTTAGACATTTCCAGGGAAAATACTTCACTCCCAGAAATAGCTGTAAATGGAGTGTCTGATCCAAGGGCTTGTGCCATTCCTATCAAATAAAAATGAATTTAAATAATAAGTGACTTAATTTTGATTTTTTTCAATTCCTACTATTAGTTCACACTCTCCCTATATATATTTATATATCTTGTTCAAATTTTCAATCGTTAATAAAACTTTTTATTCATCCACTCAAGTTCAAATAAATTTTTTTAAACTTGTAGTGGATGACATGATGTTAATACAGTTTTTTCAAATATTAATTCATTAATTAAATTTAATTAATTAATTTTAGTTTTATATGGGAGAAAAAAATTTCTCTTATATAAGATATTTAGCAGGATATAAATTTAGGAATAAATACCGTCAGTGGCGAAGCGTGTAGATCGCTGGAAAAAAATTTCTTTTTCAGATTCTTTTTTCATTCTGGGTTCTAGTCTGAGTCAAGGAGGGAACAAAATGGAAAATGAAACATGTGAATAAAAATAATAGTCCAACACCATATGTAGAAAGGAAAATGAAAAATTGCAAGGAAATTCGCTTTCTATTTTGCCACTTAATATTGTGATTCTGTCATATGTATATACATATTTATAATAATTGTAATTATTTAATAAAAAGTAACTAAAATAAAATTTTTCTTTGTTGACCTAAGTAGGAATTGACTTAAAAAATTTTTTTTTTATATTACTTGTTTTTAAGAAGTTTGAGATTTTCGTAAACAATTTTTATGGACAAAATATAAATAAATAAAACCATATTTTTTATATGGTTTCATTGTTCTACTGGATATAGATTTCAAAAAAGTAAGGGCAACAGCAGATGCAGCAGGTGTGAGAGAATGTTGACAGAAAGATATCTGAAAGTGAAAAAGATATATTTAGTATAAGACAGAGCTACGATGCTCAATACGTTCTATGTTGTATTTCAATATTTTTAGAAGAATAAGAGAAATTTACCTCAATATAATATATAGAACACTTCCTAATGACACTCTCCAGCAAATATACATCCTAGACTCAATTTTACATTGAAAAGGGAAAATACCAAAACAAAGTCATTAAATTTTCTAAATTCCACTCTTACGCGGGAAGTGAATAAAGTCCAATTTAACATCTACTATAAATCGACAAACACCTGTATGTTGCTGCATTATAACAGCTATCAACCATTCACCTACAGGAGGTCTATTATTTTTAATCAATTTCTCAATGTCTATAAACATTCAAGGATGGAATCTGCTTTAGACTCAGAAATACAGATATTAACCAGCAGATTCTTAAACAGGGATTATCCCCTTGCTAAAATAAACCAAATTAAATTACAAGCTAAGGATAGGTTACCAAAAACTACACCAACCAACAATAGTATTATCAAAAATCTTTATTTCTGTCCCATACGCTGAACAGTGGCACAGACAGCTTAACAGATTCTTTAAAGATACCGAATTTAAAATTGCGGTCAGACCAATACGGAAATTATATACTATACTGAACAATCATCAGACCTTTCACAAAACAAATCAATGGCCTGTATACATTTCTTGCAGCGATTGCGACTCGTCCTATCAGGGCTCGACGCGGTGTATGCTGGATGTGAGATTAAAACAGCACACATCCTCAGTCCATGCTCATTCAGCAGCATCAGAATTGACCTTTCATGCTGTTAAAGAAAACCATACATTTTTATTCAATAAGGCCAAAATACTTAAGTGTCCAATGTAATTATACAAGACTATTAATTGCAGAAACTACTGAAATTAAATTACATGAGAATTCTATTAATGTTTGTTGTCCATATCTAATCTCTGATTTGTGGTCTTTTATATGCATGCGAGAAGACAAATAATCTCTCTATTTAAGATTCCAGCTCACACACACTCGGTACAGTAGAACGTCAGTTATCTGGAATAATTTTGAAAGGCTGATTTTTCTTTCTTTTTCTTTTCTTTTTTTTTTTTTTATTGACAGTAGTACAGTAAGCTCTGGTTATAGTGGTCACGTTTGCAAATTAAATTTCGATTCTAATAAGTGAAAGACCAAGTTTACTATCCGCTTATAACAGATTCTACAAACAAAAAGTCCAATAAACCGAAAACTGCAAATCATTTTTGTTTTATGGTTGTGGCCTCTAGAATTCTATGTGACCTGAAATGTGCTTTAGAAAATATCAGACTACCGGATTTTCTCGAAAACCGCGAGTAAATTTCCGATTAGTTTAGCTCCAGATTCGGTAAGAATAATATTGGCCTGAAACTGCGCGATTTATTATTTTTCTCAATTTTTAACAGTAAAATGAGAATAAAAAGAAAACGTGTAGTTTTAACATTGTAATAAAAAAATGGAAATTATTAATAGAATTAGAAAAGGTGAAAATTTAGGAAATCTCTCGAAAGACTTTAGTGTGGGGACTTCAACAATTTACAACAAGAAAAATTCCAATTCTATAACAGAATTTGTGTCAATTATGGATAGGAGGATCTAGCAGGAAAAAGACGATGTCAAAACCTGAAAATGCTTAACAGAGTGCACTTTATTTGTGGTTTCTTCAGAAGTGAAGTTTAGGTGAATCAGTGTCTAGCCCAATATTGGGTGAAAAAGCATTGGATTTTAATTGAAAATTAATAGGTAATGAAGATTTTAAGGCAAGCACAGGTGGGCTGAAAAACTTTACACTGAGACAAGGGTATGAGCGAACTAGATATTCAAGGAGAGAAACTTTCTGCAGAAGAATCGGCAGCGGTCCTCTGAGAAGTTTGCTGCAGTTATAGCAAATCAAGAGAAAGAAAACATTTATAATGTTGAGACGGGCTTACAGAAATCATTAGTTATTAGTAAACTAATAAGAGGTGTTTACCTCAATATCGTACGTGGAACACTTCCGTATGATACCCTCCAGAAATTAAAACGGAAAAAACGAAAAAAACCGCAACTTACCGGTACATAAAAGTAAAATATAAATAATTAAAGAAAAATATAAATAATCAATTTAACTCAATTCAAAAACAATTAAAATTCAAATTAACGCAATTAAAAGAATCTAACGAAAATATTCAAAACGATTTTCCTTCCTGAAGCTGACAATGCTTTTCGACCGACTGTCGTGATCACAGGAACGAAAATTATCGAATCAGGCTAAACCTGCAACTTAAATAGTGATTATATGTCTTCGCGCATGCGCGTAAAGGTCCACGCATCGGAGATCAAATATGGCCGCCGAACATTAACAGAATTCTCGTGTAATTTAATTTCAACGGTTTCTGCAATTAATAGTCGCGTATAATTACGTTGAATATTAAGTATTTTGGCCTCGTTAAATAAAAAAGTATGTTTTTCGTTAACGGCATGAAAGGCTAATTCTGACGCTGCTGAACGAGAAGCACGAACAGAGGCTTCGTGTTGATATACACGGATATTAAGAGAAAACCGGGTCGAACCTTGGTAAGACGAGTCGCAATCACCGCAAGAAATGTTGTATACTAGATCATTAATTTGTGTTGCGAACGCGGAACGAACCGAGCGATTGTTCAGTATAGTGTGTAACTTCCGTATGGGTCTAGCTATAATTTTAAATTCGGTATCTTTAAAGAATCTGTTAAGCTGTTTGTGCCACTGTTCAACATATGGGACAGAAATAAAGTATTTTTTGATATTACTATTGTTGATTGGTGTAGTATTTTGTGTCCTATCCTTAGCTTGTACCCTAATTCGATTTATTGTGTTAATGGGATAACCCCTGTTTAAGAATCTGCTAGTTAATATTTGTATTTCTGAGTCCAAAGCAGAATCCGTCGTTGAATATTTATAGGCATTTAGAAATTGATTAAAGATAATCGATCTTTTGTAGGTGAACGGGTGGTAGCTATTATAATGTAGAAGCATACCGGTGTTTGTGGGTTTTCGATAGATGCTAAATTGTATTTTGTTCGAGTCCCGAGTAAGCGTGAAATTTAGAAAGTTTAATGACTTTTTTTTTCACTTAATTAAACTGTTAGTTGAGACTAACTACATCACCTTTCGAGACAAGGTGTACAAACAAATTTTTGGATTACCAATGGGTTTGAGCCTGAGTGGCTTAATGTCAGAGATCTATCTCTCAACGATTGAACAGATACATTTGACACCTTTTTGTCCCCGTATCACATACTATGGGAGGTATTTAGACGATGTTCTAGTTATTACCGATAGTAGTACTATCCAAGACATTTTACATTCGTTTAATAATATTCATTCTAGACTCAAATTTACATTGGAAAGGGAAGATACGGATACAAAGTCATTAAACTTTCTAAATTTCACGCTTACTCGGGACTCGAACAAAATACAATTTAGCATCTATCGAAAACCCACAAACATTCTCTGCCACTGTCAGTGTAGTACCACAGAGTTGATACGTTGCTCTGGGGTTGCTGTTTCCCATGTGTAGTACTTTACATTTGTCAATGTTAAACTTCATTTGCCACCTCTCAGCCCATCTGCCCAACCTTTCCAGATCCTGTTGCAGCAGCATAGTGTCAGTAGTGTCCTTGACAACCCTGCCAACCTTTGTATTGTCTGCAAACTTGGACATTAAGCTTGATATACCATCATCAATATCATTTATAAATACAGAAAACAATAATGGACTGAGCCCTGAGGGACTCCACTAATAACATTAGTCCACGATGAGCAGTGTCCATTGATTACCACTCTCTGTCTTCTCCCCCTCAACCACCCCTTTATCCATAGCAGCAATTTGCCTCCAATGTCACACTGCTCCAATTTGTGTAGCAGTCTTCCATGTGCAACAGTATCAAAAGCCTTTCTAAGATCCAAGTATATAATATCAAAGTTATTCTCTGCATCCAGTTCTTTTGTGACTGCATCATAGTATCCAATCAAGTTGGTCAGGCAAGACTTCCCCTTAACAAAACCATGCTGTGTCTGAGCTATAACTGAAGTCTTGTCTAAATGATCCTGCAGTGCTTCTTTAACCAGTGCCTCTATTAATTTTCCTGGAACAGAAGTTAAGCTCACAGGTCTATAATTACTTGTGTCAGCCTTTGATCCTCCTTTGTGAATCGGGGTCACATTTGCATATTTCCAGTCTATGGGTACCTCCCCTGAGTCCAAGGAAGCTCTCATAATTATGGCTAAGGGTTTGCTTACTTTCTTTGCTGCCTCCTTTAATATAACTGGATAGATACCATCCACCCCGGGTGCCTTTCTTGTGTTTATTTTCAACAGTTTCTCCTCCACTTTACTCCCAGTTATTTCAAGATTCTGTAGCTTACTGCTAGAGTTGAATACACCTCTGGCATTCCCCTCGCTGAATAACTCCTCATGTGTGAATGTCGATGCAAAATATTCATTTAGTTTGTTAGCTACCTGAGCAGGATCATCAACAGTTGACCCATCAATATCAAGTGGACCAATCTGATTCATTCCCTTCCTTCTAGAGTTTACATAAGTAAAGAACTCTGCTGTTTTTCTTTGCATCCCTTGCCAAGGATTTCTCGTAATCTGCCTTCGCCTGCCTAACCTCCTTTGTAACTTGGTTGCATATCAACTTATATCTATCATAGGCTTCTGTGTCATGTGTTAATTTGTAAGTATCCCATGCATTTTTCTTCTCTGCCATATGCCTCATTAGTTCATCTGACATCCATTTTGGCCTAAACCTTGAACAATATTTCTTAGTTGGTATGTAAAGCCTAGTAGCTTCCAAGATAAGTTCTTTGAATGCTTCCCATTTTGAATTTGCTGTTGGTAACATCATCAGTTGGTCCCACTGTATAGAATTTAAATACTGTCTCAGTCCATCGTAGTCGCCTTTACGGAAGCAATAACCCTTCCCTTTACCCCTAATGGTAGTTACCTCTTTGAGTAAATCCCACTTCAGCACACTGTGATCACTGCCACCTAGTGGTTCATTTATCTGCAGATTCTTAATGCATGAAGAATCACTGCTGATAATCAAATCAAGAATATTACTCCCTCTAGTTGCCTCCCGAACATGCTGATGTAGAAAACAATCATCCAATAAATCCACAAAAGCCCTGCTAGTATGTGAGTAACCAGCCCCCAAATTCCAGTCAATATCTGGGAAATTAAAATCTCCCATTATAAGACTCTCTGATTTACTGGCCAATATCTTCTATAAATTTGGAGGCGGCTTTTTATAGAACAGACTGGGTTAAATTACTGAATATACTAGATAGAACTGGAGTGAATTGGAAGGATAGAAGGATTAGTAGCTTATATTGGTTAAAAAAAAAAAGGTGATTGGCCATATAATGGAAGGAAGCCACAATTAGTGAACTGGCCAAAAAAAAATTAAATAAATATAAAATAATAATAATAAAAAAAACATTTGTCTACCTCCTCATCGTGTAGGTAATAACTATCCAGCTGACCTTCAATTTCTGCAAGTTGTCACTAAATTATTAATTTACCACAGGGGTAACTTATTCCAATAATTAACAATTAAGGTATATCAGGCTTAATGTCGAAGTTTGCAGATGACACAAAGGTTGGCAGGGTTGTTAATGACAGTAATGGCAGTGTGCTACTGCAACAGGATCTAGATAATTTGGGCAGATGGGCTAAGAAGTGGCAACTGAAGTTTAACCTTGACAAATGCAAAGTACTGCATATGGGTAGAAGTAACCCCAGAGAAACGTACCAACTGTGTGGTACTACACTTAAGGTGGTAGAAAATGAAAAAGACCTGGGAGTAATTGTGCAGTCAGATATGAAGTTTTCTGAGCAATGCAGACAGGCTGCTAGGGCAGGTCATGGGGTTTTGTCAATGATATATAGGAATTTTGCTAGCAGGGAAAAGGAGGTGATTGTCCCTCTGTATAAGGCAATGGTCAGGCCACGCCTTGAGTATTGCGTACAAGTCTGGAGGCCTCATTTTAGGAAGGATGTAGATTTGCTTGAGCGTGTACAGAGAAGAGCAACACAATTGGTGAGGGGAATGAAGGGATTCTCTTACCAAGAGAGGCTTAAGTTCTGCAAATTGCAGTGGCTGGAGACTAGGCACCTGCGCGGTGATCTGATTGAGGTCTATAAGGCCTTGAATGGGTTGAGCACGCTGAATTCTGATGGGATCCTTCCACTTGTTCAGATTACGAACCTACGGGGACATAAGTTCAAATTAAGAAAGGATAGATGTAGAATAGATGTGCGGAAATTTGCCTTTAGCCAGCGGGTGGTTAATTGCTGGAACAAACTTCCATCTGTCGTTGTGGAAGTTGATAGGTTAAATAAATTTAAGGAGGAACTGGACAGGCATTTGGAGGGAATGGTGTGATGATTTTTTTTTTTTTGGCTGATGCTGCATAAGCTCCTACACTTGCTTTCTTGCATCATGTGCCACTACTACTACTACTACTAATGCATTAGCCAAAAGAAACTTCCTACAGTCCAGTCTAAATCTCTTTCCATGTAATCTCAATTTACGGTTTCTGGTTCTGGAATCTAGTATATAACTGCCTGTTTGCTGGACAAAAAACCTGAGCCTCTAGAGGATGGGGATGGAATTGCTAACCATGCCTGAGACTGACCAACTCGACTAGCCATGGAATGAACCTGCACCAATGGGACTTGAACCACTCCCCCACCACACACCTGGTACAGGGATGGCAGTGACAACAAGCACTATGTACCCACACAGACTAGCAAAGTATAGAGGCACTGAGATTATACACTAAGTTATCATCTGGATGCCTCCTAGATGAGGCATCTGGATCATTTTGTGTATAATCGCAGTACCAACAGGTTCAGTCCACTGGACTTTATAGCCAGCCTGCAAAAAACATTTTAGAGCTGTAAATTCAAAATGTAAAGAATACTGGATCTCACTATGTTGTTCATCATTACCTCAAAAGACATCACTCATACTGCATGATAATATAATTCACCTTCATTCATTTTACTATCCCCTCTCAGAGCCTTATAGACCAGAAGAAGATCCTCTTCTAACATGCCTAGTTGCTGAGCTCTGTACTCCACATATCCAAAATCTTTCTTCATAGTGTGCTTTTGCAGACCTTACCAAGTTAGTTGTCCGTCTTTGGACTCTTTCAAGAAGCTCAAAGTTTTTTTTTTTTTTTTTGTGTGGTCACTATACTCGGACAGTATTCCAAGTGTGGTCTTCCTTTATACAGTAGAATAATGACCTCCCTATCTATAAACAAATGTTCACAAACTTATCGACGGAATGGGACTCCCTTGCCACCTGTCTACACTGCTTGGAAAAAAATGTCTAACCATACTGTAACTAATAAATCTCTTTCTTCCTCTGCTATTTTAAATTTAACCCCAAAATAACTTATATACCATATGTATAAGTTATTTTACATATGTAGCGGTCTGTAGCACACAGACCGCTGCAGACTGTCACTAACCTCAGGCAAAAGTGATTTTTGCACTGCTTCTATTAGAATGAGCAGTGGCATGGAAAGCAAGGCAATGGAAATTTCCAGGACTGTTAGGAGTCATAGTGGAACAAATAAATACATGGGCTCTGTTAGGGTAACTAAGAGTAGAAACAGGCACATGTATACCTGCATGTACACCAGTGCAAGGAGTATAGTAAATAAATTTGATGAGCTTGAAGTCCTAGTCAAGATATCAAAGGCAGATATTGTTGGGATATCAGAGACGTGGTGTCACACAGATATAAGCAGTACAGAATTGGAATTTGGGGAGTACAATGTGTACAGAAAGGATAGACGGGACAGGAAGAGAGGAGGGGTTATGCTGTTAGTTAAGAAACACAAAATCTAAGGAAGTGCATCCAATTGATATTAGTGGACAATATGAAGTTGAGTCTGTTTAGTGTGACATGAGCACAGAGAAAGTAAAAATGAGAGTAGGTGTGTGTTATAGGCCTAATGAATCTGATGAATATAGTGAGCAATTGTGCAGAGAAATAGAGTGGGTCAGTAAATCAGAATGTCTTATAATGGGGGATTTTAATTTTACAGATATTGACTGAAACTTGTGGATTGGTCACACACTAGCAAGATTTTTTGGATTTATTGGATGCCAGTTTTCTACAGCAGCATGTTCAAGAGGCAACCAGAGGGAGTAATACTCTTCATCTGATTATTGGCAGTGATTATTCATGCATTAAGATTTTGCTGATAAAGGAACCATTGGGTTACAGCGATCACAATGAACTGATATGGGAATTACTTAAAGATGTAACTACCATCAAGGCTAAACGGAAGGAATTTTGCTTTTGTAAAAGTGACTATAGGGGTCTCAGATAGTTTTTAAATTCTGTACAGTGGGATCAACTGATGTTGTTACCAACGTTGAATTCTAAATAGGAAGCCTTCAGGAAGTTAATCTTGGAGGCTTGATTTGATTTGATTTGATTTGGTTTTTTCAAAGTTATCAAAGTTTTTATGGTGCATTGGCAGCTAAGGCCATAATGCGCCAAGTCAAATTTTAAAATGCTATTAAATATTTTGGTAGCCAAGGCTACCACGTCAAACTTTTGTGTTAAAAGGGTATAATAGTAAAAGCATAAAACTTAGAGCTTTGTATAAAAATTAACAAATTGTAAAAAATTAAAGACGTCAGACGTATTGTGTCTGTCACCTATAATCTGACTGAGTGTAAATGGCTCAGTCAAATTATTAGAAGTGGTAAAATACAAGCGTCGGGCTTCTATAAAAACAGGACAGTCTATTAAAATATGACGAACGGTTAAAATAACATTACACATCTCGCACATAGGTGGGTCATCCGCCCTCAGCAAGTAGGAATGAGTTAGATGACTATGACCTATGCGGAGCCAAGCAAGAACAACTTCCTCTCTTCGGACCCTGCGTAGACTGGACTGCCATTGCGAAATTACAGGCTTGATTTGATGTAATTTATTTGTGGTCTGTCCGTGCCAAGAATCTTGCCATTGGGAAAGCAGTTTAGAACGTATTATTTGCCTGTAGTCTGTATAGGGGACTGACAGGCAATGATTATCCAGGGAAATGGCTGATTTGGCAGCAGCATCAGCCGATTCATTTCCCCGGATCCCAATGTGGCTTGGGATCCAGCAAAAGCGAATATCGAATTCTAATGTCTTGAGAGAAAAAAGAATCTGCTGGATCCTGGACAGGATCGGATGAGGGTTAAAACCCACCGATACCAGAGCCTGTAACACGCTCGATGAATCGCAGTAAATCATATACCTCTGGTAGTCGCAATTTTTAATGTGATCTAGGGCTGTTTGTATTGCATGCAACTCTGCAGTATAAATGCTAGTTTCTTGTGGGATCTTATAGGATATTGTTTTGTGAGGGAACACAACAGCAGATCCCACATGACATTCTAACTTTGAGCCATCTGTATAGATTGGCAGAAAGTCAGAATACTGCTGTCGATGTACTGCAAAGAGTTGCTGGTAGACAGATGGCGGTGTAGTAGCCTTCTCCCAGATCTTAAGGGAGAAGTCGCAAGTTGGAAAATGAGCATGCCTAGGTTTTTCATTTCAACTAAGAAATACTGTTCAAGGTTCAGGCCTAAATGGAGGTCAGATGAATTAATGAGTCTCGTGGCAGAGAAGAAAAATGTATGGGATGCATATAAATTATCAGGTGACACAGAAGCCTATGGGAGATATAAGCTTGTCTGTAATCAAGTCACAAAGGAGGTTAGGCAGGTGAAGGCAGATTATGAGAAATCTTTGGAAAAGGATGCAAAGAAAAACAGCAAAGAGTTCTTTATTTATGTAAAACTCTAGAAGGAAGGAGATAAATCAGATTGGACCACTTAACATAGATGGGTTAATTATTGATAATCATGCTCAGGAAGTTGATAAACTGAATGAGTATTTTGCATCTACAGTCACACATGAGGAGTTATTCAACGAGGAGAATGTCAGAGGTTTATCAAACTAACAGGGAGCTAAGTGATTTTGTAATAATCGAGAGCAAAGTGGAGGAAAAATTGCTGAAGTTAAACATAAGGAAGTCACCTGTGGTGGATGGGATCTATCCAGTTATATTAAAGGAGGCGGCAAAGGAAGTAAGCAAACCCTTAGCCATAATTATGAGAGCTTCCTTGGACTGAGGGGAGGTCTTCATGGACTGGAAGTGTGCAAATGTATCACAAATTCACAAAGAGGATTCAAAAGGTGACACAAGTAACTATAGACCTGTTAGTTGAACTTGTGTTCCAGGGAAAATAATGGAGTCACTGGTTAACGAAGCATTGCAGGATCATTTAGACAAGACTACAGTAATAGTTAAGACACAGCATGGGTTTGTTAAAGGTTTGTCTTGTCTGACCAATTTGATTGGATACTATGATGTGGTCACAAAGGAACTGAATGTCAAAAATAATTCTGTTCATATACTTGGATTTCAGGAAAGCCTTTGATCCTGTTGCACATGGAAGACTGCTGTACAAATCAGAGAGGTATGGCATTAAGGGTAAGTTGCTACAATGGATAAAGGGATGGTTGAGTGGGAGACGACAGAGAGTGCTAATCAATGGACACTGCTCTTCGTGGACAAATGTTATTAGTGGAGTTCCCCAGGGTTCGGTGCTGGGCACATTGTTGTTTTGTGTATTCAATATCATTGATGTCTACGGACTTCAAAACAGCCGAAATTGTACTCACAAAGGATCTTCATAATCTGAATAAATATTTTCATACATGGCGACTTAAACCTAACTTAAATAAAACCGAAGTTAGCTGCTTTCATCTGGATAATCAAAGGGCTAATTATATGCCTCAAGTGGAATATAAAGGTCAACGACTGAAACACAACCCCTGTCCAAAATATCTGGGAATCACAATGGACCGAACACTGATGTATAAACAACACCTTTGTAATATTGCAGCAAAGATAAAAATTAGGAATAACATCTTGCACAAACTCAGTGGAACAGGCTGGGGAGCAAACGCAACGGTGCTACGAACATCAGCTCTTGCCTTAGTCTACCCAGTTGCAGAATACTGCTGTCCCGTAAGGCTTAATAGTGCACACTCTGTAAAAGTTGATACCCAACTGAATGACACAATGAGGACAATATCAGGCACCATTAAATCGACACCTTTAAAATGGTTACCAGTGTTATCTAACACCCATCCCCCTCATATAAGAAGAGAAACAGCTTTGCTGAAAGAATGGCAAAAATGTCACAGAAATCCTCAATTGCCCATACATCAGTATTGCAAACCCCAGAAGCCGGAGAGATTGAAATCCAGGAACCCCCCATGGAAGCTAGGTGAGAAACTTATTAAGTCACAATTTAATGCTGATCAGACCTGGCGTGAAGAGTGGACCACTTCAAACCCCGACCACCTGGGTTTAGTTAATGATCCATGCAGAGCTGTACCAAGTTTCAACTTACTAGGAAAGGAATGGACATCCCTGAATAGAATCCGAACAAGTCACGGAAGATGCAAGTTCTGGCTGCACAAGTGGGGAAAAACTGAAAACCCATTCTGTCACAATGTGCCACAGACCATCCAGCATGTCATCTTGGAGTGCCTAAAGAGGAGATTTGAAGGACCCATCCAAGATCTACATAGTGTTACTGACGATGCTATTAACTGGCTGAATAAACTGGACGTTACATTTTAATTCATCTTAGTAAATTAATAAGAGGAGTTTACCTCAATATAGTACGTGGAACACTTCCGTATGATACCCTCCAGAAATTAAAACGGAAAAAACGAAAAAATCGACAACTTACCGGTACATTAAAGTAAAATATAAATAATTAAAGTAAAATATAAATAATTAAATTTATATTTTAATTATTTATATATAAATAATAAATAATTAAAATATAAATATAAATAATTAAATATAAATAAATAATAAAAAATATAAATAATTAAATTTATATTTTAATTATTTATATTTTACTTTAATTATTTATATTTTACTTTAATGTACCGGTAAGTTGTCGATTTTTTCGTTTTTTCCGTTTTAATTTCTGGAGGGTATCATACGGAAGTGTTCCACGTACTATATTGAGGTAAACTCCTCTTATTAATTTACTAATATTATTATCAACGTAGAACATATTGAGTATTACAGCTCTGATTCATACTATCTAATTTTAATTCATCAAAATGTTATCTATAATTTTCTCTGTAAATATTGTTTTTAGGCCTATTGTAATTTATTTATATTTTTTGATATTGTCTGTTACAAATGTATCCTCATTTTGCCATACGAAATAATAATAATCAATGATATTGATGAAGGTATATCAGGATTACTGTTCAAGTTTCCAGATAATACAAAGGTTGGCAGAGTTGTTAACGACAGTATGCTACTCCAACTGGATCAAGATAAGTTGGGCAAATGGGCTGAGAAGTGGCAACTGAAGTTTAACATTGACAAATGCAGAGTACTGCATATGAATAGCAATAAACCAAGAGAAATCTACCAAATGTGCAGTACTACACTCAGGGAAGTGGAAAGTGAAAGAGACCTGGGGGTAATTGTGCAGTCAAATATGAAGTTTGCTGAGCAGTGCAGATGGGCTGCCAGGACAGGTGATGGAATCTTGTCAATGATATATAGGAATTTTGCTAGCAGGGACAGGGAGGTGATTATCCCGTTGTACAAGGCACTAGTCAGGCCACACCTAGAGTACTGTGTACAGGTCTCGGGAACTCAAATCGGGAAGGAAGTAGAGTTGCTAGAATGAGTCCAAAGAAGGGCAACGAGATTGGTGAGGGGAACAAAGTGGTGCTCCTAACAAGAAAGGCTTAAGTTCTGCAAATTACAGTGCCTGGAGAGTAGGCACCTGCAAGGTGATCTTATTGAGGTGTACAAGGCCTTGAGTGGGTTGAGCAAGCTGAATGCTGATGGGATTCTTCCTCTTGCTCATATTAAGAACCTGAGGGGCATAATTTCAAATTGAGGAAAGATAGTTGTAGAATAGATGTGCAGAAATTTGCCTTTAGCCAGTGGCTAAAGGCAACAAACAGACTTCCATCTTTTGTTGTGGAAGGTGATAGCCTAAATAAATTTAAGGCTAAGCTGGACAGGCATTTGGAATGAATGGAGGGGTGAAATGGCAGGGTTTTTTGTTTTTTTGTCTGGCTGATGCTGCATAAGTTTGCTTTCTCGCATCGTATACCTCTACTAATGCTAATGCTAATATGTGTGTGTGTATATAATTTATTGGCAAATGCAAAATAATATAAATGTTAAACTGATGACTAAACATGGCAAAAAATATCAGTTATTTCATTTTGGGCAAAATTTGGGAAATTTATAAAAGGATCTAGTTGCAAATTGTTCAGCAAAAATAAAGAACTGAAGAATGGACTCTTTTTCTGTAGTCAGCCTAATATTTGATTTAAAAGAGACAAAGTAAGACTGAAATTTAAACAAAAGGAACAGAATAAGTTTCATTTCCTTTGCACAAATTGTTTTTCATCAAAAAACCAAGGTGAGGTACCAATTCAATTCATCAGCTGGTATCTAAGGCTTTCTCACATTTAGTATACAAGGATCTGATTAGTGTACTTCTCTTATGTTATTCACATACATGAAAAACTCCTTGCCATCATTCTTTGCTCTCTTAGCCAGTGCTTTCTCATACTGAGTCTTGGTCTTCCTAACCTTATCTGTGGTATTATTACAGATCAACTTGTAGCTATTGTGTCTTCAGTACTTTTCACTGCTCTATAACTTTTCTCAGTATTTATCCATCCCAGCCTCCTCCACATGCTATATTTTCTTACTATTATATATGCATTTGTGGCTTCCATGAATATTGCTTTAAGGTATCCATAATTCAAATGATTTTGCTCTCCCCCTCTGCAATCTACCCAACTGATAGATAGCACATAGGGCTTAAACTGTCACAGTGCCATATTCTAAAATTAAAACCAGCACCTTTACGTTTAACTACAGCAACATCTTTCTTAATCTTCTAACTAACCAATGTGCGATCACCACCTGTCAATGGTTCCTGTACTTTAAGCCGCGATGTCATCTGATTCATGAATAATGATGAGTCAAGAATATTCTTACCACTAGTATTTTCTCTAACATGCTGGTATGAATAATAATCATCCAGTTTAGTTAATCATCTAGTTCTCCATAGTGAGTTTCCCTCCCACTTATTCCAATCAGTTAGGGGCACACTGAACTTACCCACATTAAGCCATTTATGCTTGCTTGCCCATTCCATCTACATGTAGAGACTCTCATTATACTTTTCACAATCTTCTTGTCTATAGATTACTCCCACTCTCATTATATGTTTGCTTTCAACTAACTCACACCATATAGCTTCTATGCTGGCAGGAGTAACTTCTGACAGCAAATGCTCAGGCTGCTTTTCATAAGAAGCAGACCACACCACCCCTTCTATCTTTCCTAAGTACATTATAAATGAGATAAGGGAACTCATAATCCACAATGTCCAGGTGGTGCCATATTTCTGTTAGCCCTATTATGTTAGAATTAGTTGTCCTAACCAGCAGTGTCCTAACCATCTAATTGAATTTATCCATTTTGTTGACAACTACGTATTCTTCTATACTTTACTACAATGACGACACACCCATTGAAATTATTTAGGCTTGTTTCCCAGGCTTTATCTTCTTGCTCATTTGAATCGGCCTCAGAACATTTTGCCAACATTTTCTGTTGCGACAACTAACAAGAATTCTTGAGATGTGTGCAAGCATTACTTTGACCTACATCATCAGATAAATGCATGTTTATATTACCTCCCTCCAAACAGCAGATTTCCTGAATCCTTAGGATATTCTCAATGATATCGGCAAAAATCCTTGCACCACCTTTGTTCAAATGAATACTGTCTCTAAAAAAGAAATTCCTTCTGCCTTCAAGTGCAGGCCATGCTGATAAAAATTCCCCTCCCCAGAGCCTTGCAGAGTCCCTCAAGTTTTGAGTTAATCCACAAGGCTTTTAGCATACAATCCCTCCTGTGTCTGGATAGAATTGGAGACACAAACATTCTGACGTAATGAAGGATTTTTCAGCATGGTCCTATATTTATCTAACAAATCATTGAGCTGTTGTTGGGTTTTAAGAGCATCGGGGCTAAGGCCATGGTGCCCTGCATATATCATCTGTAAATTGCATGTGTTCTGAGGTCGATTTTCTTTTTGCTAGACAAAAAAGGCAAGTTTCTGGGAAAAAAAACCATGCTACCCACGCCCGAGACTGACTAACTCAGCCACACTGTGGGGAGGATGGCAATCTTACTAACTGTTCTACCCATGAGGGCCCTAACAAATCATTGGGTCATGTTCATTTAATATCGTTAATTCCCAAATAAAGAATAATGCTCTCTTTATTTCCCTTAAAATCTGACAGTCTGTTGGTAGTATCATCATCAACTGTTGCTCCCGGCAACACACCCTAGTTGGTCCACCTATCTTTATTACAAACAATGTTACCCATTTCCCTAAAAACAGAATCTCCCAATAAAACTAAATCTCCTTCAACTATTATTACAAAAATAAAGAAGAAAAAAGAAAACTATTACAAACTATTATTACAACTTTTATTATAAAAAATGTTACCCAGTGCCCTAACAATTGAATCTCCCAATAAAACTAAATCTTCATCAACTAAAGCAGCATACACTTGACTATTCTGTTCTGGGATCCGAATCAGGGGTGCATCACTTGACAGGTCACAAGATACTTGAGTCCCTAACAAGCCCCAGTTACATTTGTTTCTAGGGAAAGCACTCATTTCTTCAGTGACTCTAATCCTTCTCCTAATGCACCAAGTTTTAATTTGAGATTGGTACTCTCTTACATCGAGTTCAAAGAAAAGAAAAGAATCATCAGCTGAGCCAGGTTTGTCTACTAGATCGACAGTTGAATACATGCCACAGGCCAAATAAGCAATGAAACCACGATTCAAACCAGAAATGTCCACAAGCATTTCCATCTGGGTCATGATGTCCTTGGACTTTGCATTGAAAGAGGACCTTGTGACCCGTTATTTAAAATTTACAATATGTTACAGAATTTAAATTTATGATATGTTACAGAATTTAAATTTACAATATATTACAGAATTTAAATTTAAAATATATAAATTTACAATATATAAATAAATTTACTCGAGTCTGCTGACGAGGCTAGTAGGGGCCAGACGTATTCAAAGCCGCTAAGTGGATTTTTATTATTTATTGATTTGAAATTATTGTTTTTCTAAAACTTTTGATTTAAATTTAGTAGTATAGCATTATTTTGTGATTTTCTGATTAATTTGGTGTATTTATTCTTTATTCGGCCTTGCAATTGCATAAAGGTATCGGAAAGGGTATCCACATGTTACAAGTCGCAACTCCGCTGAACGAGAAGTTTTTTTTTTAGCCATATTTAGCCGCTTATTGAATATTTTTTACATCAAATTATTTTTTGTAAGTAGCTTATAGACCTAGTAAGGATCGTTAGTTTATTCTGAATTGAGACAGCGAGATTTGAAAGTTAATTAATACTTAAGTGTCCATAGATTACCGTTCATAACTTCCCGCCTTTGTCTTTGTCATACGATCGTTATATATCGAACCAAGATAGCGTTAGTATGGTATAGGTTATAATATTTTCAGTGATCGGTAAACTCTATTAAACTTGTTGAACTTCGTTGGCATTTAAATTGTACTTTTAACTAAATACATATACCGACTTAGATTACAAACGTAACATAATTAATTAATACATAACTGATACGGAAGTTATATAAAGGGAACTCGGAGATAATTAATACTTGACACTAAAAAATATATATCCCGTTATAACTGTGTTGGGAGATAAGTTAGGGTTATAAACTGAAATTGAAATTTTATTTAAATTAAAAGAAATCATGACTCAGACCAGAGCAGCAAAACAAAAGGCTCAAGCTAATGGAAGTGCTGTGGCTCAGAGGAGAACTGAGGGGCGCAGCTGCCTTCTGAATCACAGCCTTCTAAAATGCACAGCTTGCATGATGTTTGTGGACCATTCAGGTACGGGACATGATATTGCCATGGGGGGGGGGTGTTTGTGTGTGCGCGATGCAAGGAGTGTATCGAAATCAGGCAACAACTCAGCGTTCTTATGGGCCTATATGAGAGCTTGAAGGACAGGGTGGATGCCCTCGAACGAACTAAATTGAGGGGCCCATCAAGCTCTCAGCTGCCCACATCAACGCCAGAGCTTGCACTTGGTCGTCGCGCAACACAGTGGCAACCCCCAAGGCAGAATGCGCTGGTCCCAAAGGAACTAGTAGTTGTTGGTGACTCTATTGTCAGGGAAACGGGGAACATGCTTTGTAAAAAGGATAGGTGGAACAGGACCAGGGTATGTCTGCCAGGGGCAAAGGTTGATGACATTGTAGAGCAGATATCATCTTTTAAGGGCACAAAAGGTGATATAGTTGTACGCGTTGGCACTAATGATATCAAGAGTAGGAGACCGGCAGAATTGCTTAACAAGTACAGGTCACTGTTGAAAAAAAGCCGTGAAATAGGGTTGAATTTGAAAGTGTCTGCAATTCTGCCCAGACACGATAGGAGGGAGTATATGATGAGAGCCTTGTTGATCAATTCGGCCCTGGAAAGATTTTGCAAGGCTCAAGGGGTAGAATTTTTTTCAGCCTGGACTGTACTTGTTAACAGGAGAGATTGCTTCTACAGGGATGGGATACACTTAAATAGAAGGGGTGCAAGAATATTTGCTACCATTAGGGGTAAAGGGAAGGGTTATTGCTTTCGTAAAGGCGACTATGATGGACTGAGACAGTATTTAAATTCTATACAGTGGGACCAACTGATGATGTTACCAACAGCAAATGCAAAATTGGAAGCATTCAAAGAACTTATCTTGGAAGCTACTAGGCTTTACATACCAACTAAGAAATATTGTTCAAGGTTTAGGCCTAAATGGATGTCAGATGAACTGATGAGGCATATGGCAGAGAAGAAACATGCATGGGATACATACAAATTAACACATGACACAGAAGCCTATGATAGATACAAGTTGATCTGTAACCAAGTTACAAAGGAGGTTACGCAGGCAAAGGCACATTACGAGAAATCTTTGGCAAGGGATGCAAAGAAAAACAGCAAAGAGTTCTTTACTTATGTAAACTCTAGAAGGAAGGGGATGAATCAGATTGGTCCACTTGATATTGATGGGTCAACTGTTGATGACCCTGCTCAGGTAGCTAACAAACTAAATGAATATTTTGCATCGACATTCACACATGAGGAGTTATTTAGCAAGGAGAAAGCCAGAGGTGTATTCAACTCTAGCAGTAAGCTAGAGAATCTTGTAATAACTGAGAGTAAAGTGGAGGAGAAATTGTTAAAGATAAACACAAGAAAGGCACCCGGGGTGGATGGGATCTATCCAGTTATATTAAAGGAGGCAGCAAAGGAAGTAAGCAAACCCTTAGCCATAATTATGAGAGCTTCCTTGGACTCAGGGGAGGTACCCACAGACTGGAGATGTGCAAATGTCACCCCAATTCACAAAGGAGAATCAAAGGCTGACACAAGTAATTATAGACCTGTTCCAGGAAAATTAATGGAGGCACTAGTTAAAGAAGCACTGCAGGATCATTTAGACAAGACTTCAGCTATAGCTCGGACACAGCATGGTTTTGTTAAGGGGAAGTCATGCCTGACCAATTTGATTGGATACTATGATGCAGTCACAAAGGAACTGGATGCAGGGAATAACTTTCATATTATATACTTGGATCTTAGAAAGGCTTTTGATACTGTTGCACATGGAAGACTGCTGCACAAACTGGAGCAGTGTGGCATTGGAGACAAATTGCTGCTTTGGATAAAGGGGTGGCTGAGGGGGAGAAGACAGAGAGTGGTAATCAATGGACACCGCTCGTCGTGGACTAATGTTATTAGTGGAGTCCCTCAGGGCTCAGTGTTGGGTCCATTATTGTTTTCTGTATTCATAAATGATATTGATGATGGTATATCAAGCTTAATGTCGAAGTTTGCAGACGATACAAAGGTAGGCAGGGTTGTCAAGGACACTACTGACACTATGCTGCTGCAACAGGATCTGGAAAGGTTGAGCAGATGGGCTGAGAGGTGGCAAATGAAGTTTAACATTGACAAATGTAAAGTACTACACATGGGAAACAGCAACCCCAGAGCAACGTATCAACTCTGTGGTACTACACTGACAGTGGTAGAGAATGAAAGGGACCTGAGGGTGATTGTGCAGGCAGATATGAAGTTCTCTGAGCAGTGCAGACGGGCTGCAAGAGTAGCTCATGGTGTATTGTCAATGATATATAGGAATTTTTCTAGCAGGGATAAGGAGGTGATTATACCCTTGTATAAGGCAATGGTCAGGCCACACCTAGAGTACTGTATATAGGTCTGGAGGCCTCATTTCAAGAAGGATGTAGAGCTTCTGGAACGAGTACAGAGAAGGGCAACAAGATTAGTGAATGGAACAAAGGGGTGCTCTTACGAAGAAAGGCTTAAGTTTTGCAAATTACAGTGTATGGAGACTAGGCACCAGCGAGGTGATCTGATAGAGGTGTATAAGGCCTTGAATGGTTTGAGCATGCTCAATGCTGATGGGATTCTTCCTCTCGCTCAGAATAATCACCTGAGAGGGTATAAATTCAAATTGAGGAAAGACAGATGTAGGATAGACGTGCGGAAATTTGCCTTTAGCCAGCGGGTGGTTGGTTGGTGGAACAGACTTCCATCCCTTGTCGTGGAAGTTGATAGCCTAAATAAGTTTAAGGCTCAGCTGGACAGGTATTTTGAACGAACAGAGGGGTGAAGTGGAAGTGGTTTTTTTTTTTTTTTTTTTTTTGGCTGATGCTGCATAAGCTTGCTTTCTTGCATCAAATGCCTCTACTAATGCTAATGCTAATATTACAGAATTTATTACGAAGTTACCAGAAAGAATTCAACTTAGCAGAAGTAATTTAGAAAAGTTAAGGATTAAACACCTGATGTTACTCCCCTTCAGTTAAGCTGCCACACCCAATTTAAAGCACATCCCCTCTATTCAACTGCCTACAGCAGAATGTAGATAACAAAAATCTTTGGAGGTATATACTATATTTCCTGTAAAAAAATCTAATTTTAGTAGTTATTTTATGGATGCTGTACTTTTCTGTGCCCAGACAGGGACATTTGATTTGATTTGGATTTTATTGGCGCATTAGCAACTAAGGCTATAATGCGCCAAGACCAGGTAATATATAAAACCAGACAGACAGGGACAGCATATTCTAATATCAGCACGAGTATCACAACAAATAAATATCTAGTAAATATTGGATTATGAAACATATATATAAGAATTTTTTAATGAATCCCACTAACTTACAGGTACTCTTAAAAATTATTATTTTTTGCTTGAAAACAATATGCTTAAATCTGTATGAGGGGGGGGGGGGTTTCATGTGAAAATTGATTATTTATTTCATAAGATGAAAAATCATTTTCTATCTAGGATATTTTCTATCATAAGTTACAACTATACATGTATATATGTTTAGAGCCAAGTTATAGTGTTTTGAGTCCATTATGAAAATTTATTGAATGGCTAATTGAGCAGTGCACACTGTAGACTAGAGGATACAGTGACATAAGGCTTAATCACTACGTATTTCTGTCACGACGGATATACTGAATTAAATACTTTATTAAAACAAATAAAATTATTTTATTTGTTTTAATAAAGTATTTAATTCAGTTTAATGGTTGTGACAGAAATACATAGTGATTCTGCAATCTGAAGCTTGAGGTCTGTTTTCTAATAGGGCTTAATGTCATCTGTCTAGGATAATAATTTAATAGATGATGTCTCAAAGTGTATGGTTATATCACTGATATATATATTAAATGGCCATGGGTGAAGCTATGTAAGCATACCCTTCACTAAAGAAAAGATGTTGAAAATAGCATTGTTGACATAAACCTGATATAACCTATCATGAACATAGCTTTGTTCATGATAGGTTATATAAGCTTATAGCTAAGCAGTGGTTCAATTTTACTAATAGGCCTCTATGCAAGTAAAAGGATTGAAAGTCAGATCAGTGTATATGGCATCAACCTGGAAACTTGTGTCAAGCTCAGTCGTGGCATGCTGCCAAAACTAGCACAAATTATAATAGAGCCCCCCCCCCACCATGCAATGAAGATGAAAATAAAGTACTGTAAGAGGCCAACCTTTTCAACGTCAGAAGGATTTCTGCTACAGAATTTAGCAGGTTAACTGGCCCATAATTTTGCAGAAGAGATTTCAAGTCATGATTATAGACAAGAATATATAGGCATGTTTAAACCACGTTTTTTTTTTTTTTTATTTGGTAGTTGTTGGCGCATCGGCATCTATGGCCATAATGCACCTCCCAAGGTTTTTGCAGTACTCTGATCCAAGCCCGAGGCGGGATTCGAACCCGCGACCTTTGGGTTGCTAGGCAGGTACTTTACCCACCTGGCTAGCCCGGTCGGCATTAAACCAGGTTGGATGTATTCTGGTTCATAAGTAAAGAGTGAAGAGATGGGCTATATAGGTAGCCATTACATTCATTACCTTTTTCCAAAAATATAATGGCATACCATCATGACCATGTCCATGGTCCTTTGAAAGTGACTTCATTGCCACATTAATTTGGTCTTGGTAATAAAAAAGCTGCAGATAATAAAACCGGCAGGTAATGGTAATAAAAGAGCAGCAGAGAAATAAAACATCAATGGGTAAAAGAGCTTCTGAGAACTGGTTTAAGGAAAATATTGGTACAATGGTATGGAGTGTGATATTGTAGAGACATGGACATGGACATATTGTAGAGACATGGACACAAAGTGAAAGATTTTAGAAGAATGGAAAGTTCTGAGAAGTGGGTAAGGCATAGGATGAAAAAGATGAGAGAGGAGATGCTTTACTGAAGTAATTAGAAAGTGGAAGAGAAACTGGATTGGACATGTGTTGCAAAGTGAGAGATTGAGAAGGATGTGATGGAAGGGAAAAAATGATAGAAAGAGGCCTGGAGGAAGATTGAGGGAAAACTATGATAGATGAATTGCAGGGGATGGTGTTGTTGTTTTGGTTTTTAGGAGCATTAGCAACTAAGGCCACATTGCTCCGCGATATGCAGTGGTCATTCCCCAACCTTTCCGCATTCTCCGTATTTGGTGGTGACGGGCTCAAACCCCGGTCTAATCAAGAAATGTGTGTGCTATGCACTGCTGCTACTTCCCACCTGGCTATGGAGGAGCAGCAGGGGATGGTGAATACAGGGAGATGAAGAGGGGGGGGGGACTCAGGATAGGGAAATGTAGAAATGTGGCTACTGAGTTGTATGTTTGGCCTTAGCTTGGCTATGATGATCTTACTACAGCTTTGCCACTATCTGTGCGATACTTGAGGCCACTGCCTCAGTAGCATCAAGCTCCTGAATTTCAATTGAGGAATGTTTAGTTGAAATGACAGCACAAACACGGCATCTTTTTATACAGTCCCATAAGTTATCAGTTTCAATTATCTCACCCCACTGCCAAGGTAGTGAAGGTGAAGCATAAGCCAACATGTGCAGATAAATGTTACCACCAACCAATCTTTTTTATAAAAAGAGATAAATCTGCTGATGTGAAATGGAACAAACACGTAATTTTAGGGAGTTTTTTCATGCTCAATGACATGGTGAGAATTTTCAGTGCTCCACATATTTAAATATCATGGTAGTTGACTTTCCCTCTCGAAAAACAGCAGTGGAATATGAGAGTATAAAACGGCAACATAAAACAGGAGCAAGCACAAGTTATGTTGAAAAACCATATGAAAAAAAAAAAAAAAAAGTAACTAGGATTATTTTTAGGAATATGCCCTTCCATATATTTCAGAAAAATATGACTAGGATATCGACTGAGAGGAATAAAAAATCTGTAGAAAACTAGCAAATCTGCAGTGAGGATTGAAAGAAGCACTGGAATATGATTTAAGGACAATTTTGGAATGAGGTGGAGTGCACCTTATCCATTTATTTTTATAAGTGCATGGACCATTTAATAAAAAGTAACATAATAACAAAATTCAATTGTTTTGGACCATTATCACCTGCATGCAGATGATATTGCGCTGTTAAACAGCAGCTTGCAAGATCTTTAAAAATCTGAATAAATTAGCATTAGCATTAGTAAAGGCATATGATGCAAGAAAGCAAGCTTATGCAGCATCCGTCAAAAAAAAAAAAACCCTTCCACTTCACCCCTCCATTCGTTCGAAATACCTGTCCAGCTGAGCCTTAAATTTATTTAGGCTATCAACTTCCACCACAAGGGATGGAACTCTGTTCCACCAACCAACTACCCGCTGGCTAAAGGCAAATTTCGCACATCTATCCTACATCTGTCTTTCCTCAATTTGAATTTATGCCCTCTCAGGTGATTATTCTGAGCAAGAGGCAGTATCCCATCAGCATTGGATGCACAGTGTACAAATTTTGCATGAAATTGTCCACATTTTTTTTTTTTTTTTCTGAAATAGGTTATACAGAAACAGAAGTTATGAATGTTGGGAGACAAGGAAAATTTGGAATGTAGACTAAATAACGAAAAATTGGAACAAACTTTAGTATTTTGAGTATCTAGTATCGTTAATGAAAAGATACCAGATACCAAAATAGACATTAAACACCAGTCTTTAATGAAGATAGACTAAAATGGAAATAAACATGAGAAGAAGCAAAGCAGAAAATGTAGAAAGCAAAGCAAATTCAACTGAAGAAAAAGATACAAGGGTTTTTCCATATGTTATGCCTCTTGGATAACAAAGTTTTTTATAAATGAGTTAGCATCATGATGGTTCATACATTGCTAGTAATGTTCATGAAAAACTGAGGAAAATATACCAAAAAGACACTTGATACAAGCAATGTTCATAAATGTCTTGCATGTTTTAAAAGAGTCAATGATATTTGTGACAAGCCAAGGAGCAAAAGACTGATTCAAAAAGACAAAACAATAACCACATATGCAATGATGCAAGCACTAGGGTATTCAAAGAGAAGTGTATTAACCATTTCAAACACATCAGATTACAAGAAAATATATACTGAAAATAAGTATAAGAGAAATAAAATCCTCCAAGCAGGAGATCTGCTAAGACCTGCAGAAGGACAATAACTTTCAAGGACTTTTAAAGATAATAGATGATGAGACCTTGATCTTCCATTACGGCTCTTATCCTAAATGCCAGTCTATGGAATAGACACACTCATCATTTCTTGCAAAGAAAAAACCTAAAATTGCTTAAAATCATCGCAAAAATCATGGCCACAATGTTTTGGGACCAAGAAGGATATTGGTTGATTTTTAGAGAAATAAGACTGTAAATAAGGAAAGATACTGCCAATTACCTGATAAGCTTAATAGGGCTAATAAAACAAAAAAGAAGGCTCTAACAGGATACAAATTCACATTTAATCATGATAATGCCAGGATACACACACTGCCTATATGACTCAAATGAAAACTGCAGACCTAGAGTGGAGAGTTTTACCTCATCCTGCATGCAGCCTGTATTTGGAACGATATGATTTTTTTATTATTTTTTTTCTTGTTTCCTATTTTAACAATAAAGCGATCTTCGTGGAAATCACTTTTTGAGTGGTGAGGAGGTGAAAAATATAGAGATAGGCTAGCTTCAACAGCAGGATCCATCCTTTAACCAAAGTGACATTGGGAGTTGAAAAGAAAAATAGTAAAAATGCATTGATAAACAAGGTGAATACATAGAATTCGGAGATTGTTTTTGGAGAGTGCTGTTCCCAAACAGCACACTGTTTGGAGTGTGCTGCTGTATGGAAGTGAAACCTGGACATTATGCAAGCAATATATCAAGAGACTGGAGGCTTTGGAGATGTGGGTCTGGAGGAGGATGTTGAGGATTAACTGGACGGAGCAACGATCCAACGAATCTGTCTCGAACAAGATGCAAGAAAAACAGAAGCTACTTGCAACTACGGCAAAAAGACAATCTAAATTTTTAGGATACACCCTAAGGCATAACAAAATTTTAGTGAATATCTCAGAAGGAAAAATATTGGGAAAGAAAGAAAGGGGGACCAAGGAAGAAAATTCTGAAAAACCTGATGAGGAAAATGAACTTTAGGGGATATGAGGAAATGAAATGTTTCAGCAGAAGACAGAGATGTATGGTTGCAGCAACAAGGCGAAGCCTTTTGAGTTTGATGATACATAGAATAATATATACATGCTTCACAGTGTTTGTTTAATAAATGATATAAATTTCAACTTTGTACTGATTTATTTATATTTTTATAGCCAAAGTGGCAATACTTATGGACATATCCTTGTATAAGCCAAAAGAGATATGTTTATCTTCTTCTTTATCTTTGCCTTCTTCCCACATTTATATGGGGTCGGCAAAATTTTTTGTCCTCGCCTCTTCCCATTATATATATATGGGGTCAGCGTTTTTATTGTTTTGGCATGAAATTTTTACGGATGGATGCCCTTCCCGACACCAACCCTCACCCTTTATCCGGGCTGGGGATATGCGGTGGTCATTCCCCGGCCTTCTGCATCCTCCGTATTTGTTGATCACGGGCTCGAACCCCAGTCTAATCAAGAAGCGTGTGCTACACACTACCGTTCCTGCCCACTTGGCTACGGAGGCACCATCAAAAGAGATATGTTTATAAAAAATAAAAACTTTTAAGCCTATTTTAACCTATGGAGCTGAGAGCAGGTAAGCAATAAAGGAACTGTTAAAAAAATTAGAATCTTCAGAGAAATGATAGTTTTAATAATAATAATAATAAAAATAACAATAAATTAACAGATAGAAACACTGGCAAGAAATTGTTTGTTTAGGAATTTATTAGGCGCATCAGCATCTATGGCCATAGTGTGCCACTGGCAAGAAATAGATTACAAATGATATTAAGAACCAGATTACAAATGAGGAAATAAGAAAAAATCTTAAGATAACAAATATTCAATCAAGAGTAAGTCTGCCAAATTTGAGATGGTGTGGGCAGAGAAATGACACAAAAATGGAAATTAGCTAAATGGATCAAATTAAACAAGATATTCAAAGCCAAGGAGAAAGAGAGCATGCCCTGTCTTGGATTAAAGATCTAAAAGGAAATAGGGTAGCAAGAGGAAAACTGATATAATTGTGCTATCATAATGACTTATATACCACTGCACACCTTGCTGTAGATGAGAATGAAAAATTTCCAGTTCCAGATGGGAATAATGATGATAATGATAAAATCTAAATTCTGCACAAGCCAAATACTTTTCTCACACAAGAACAATTAAATTAATAACCTAAGTCAGTCAATAAAAAGATATATAAAACATTTTATCATAGTGATCATCAAAATGTATATGAAATAATGCATTTCCTTGAAAGATATGATAAAAAATTGCAAATAATTCAAAAACTTAAATAATTGAAAAAAGCATTTTTTAGCCAATCTCACCCATTGCAATAGCAGTTTTTCCAGTTCCAGGCTGCCCAGCTATAAGAACAGCTCTACCTGCAATTTTGCCTTCTTTTATCATTTCCAAAATAACTCCAGCAGCACGCCTTGCAGTTAACTGACCTACCATGCCCTGAGACACCTAGAAGAAATATAACTTCATAATTATATGGATTTTAAATTATCAGTTAAGCAGAACAGGCTCCTAATTTTTTTCTAGCTCATGATAAAAGGTGTTAAATTATTAATGGTTAAAAAAAAAAAAAAAAAACATCCATCATAAAACTAAACTATCTCACCTTAGAAGAAACCTGATTCTGGTGTATAAGGCTCTGCAAGGGGATAGGAAAAATGAATGAAGGTGAAATTTTCACAAGTTATAAAGCATTTCAAAATTAGGTGGTATAAATTCAAATTACAGGAGAAGAGGTTTTGACTAGACTGTAGGAAGTTTTCTTTTAGCCAGCAAGTGGATGATTACTGGAGTTTCCTCCATGGGTAATTCATACTACCAGTTATAAGCAATTTCAAGGTTAACTGGTTAGTTACCTATGTGAGGAAGAAAGCACATTAGCATTAGTTGAGGCTTATAATGAAAAAAAAGCTAACTTATACAGGATCACCGAAAAAAAAAAAAAAAACTTTTCTTCCCATTTCACCCATCCGGTCACTCCAAATGTTTGTCTACTTCAACCTTAAATTTATTTAAAACATAAAATTCTAAAACAACAGATGGAAGTCTGTTCCAGCAATTAACTACCCGCTGGCTAAAGGCAAACTTCTGCACATCTATTCTACAATTGTCTTTCCTCAATTTGAATCTATGCCCCCTCAGGTTCTTAATCTGGGCAAGTGGAAGTATCTCATCAGCATTGAGCCTGCTCAAACCATTCAAGGCCTTATACAACTCAATCAGATCACTCCACAAGTGCCTAGTATCCAGATGCTACAACTTTCAGAACTTAAGCCTTTCTTTGTAAGCGCACCCCTTTGTTCCTCTCACCAATCTTGTTGCCCTTCTCTGTACTCATTCTAGAAAATCTACATCCTTCCTAAAATGAGGCTTTGAGACCTGTACACAGTACTCAAGAGGTGGCCTGACCAATGCCTTGTACAAAGGGATAATCACCTCCTTGTCTCTGCTAGCAAAATTCCTGTATATCATTGACAAGATTCCATGACCTGCTCTGGCAGCATGTCTACACGGCTCAGAGAACTTCATATCTGACTGCATAATTACTCCCCCCCCAAGGTCTTTTTCATTCTCCACTTCCCTGGGTGTAGTACCAGACAGTTGAAACTTTTCTCTTGGGTTACTGCTACCCATATACAGTACTTTGCATTTGTCAATGTTAAACTTCAGTTTCCAATTCTCACCACATCTACCTAACTTTTATAGATCCTGTTGCAGTAGCATACTGTCTTTACTGTCATTAACCATTCCAACCTTTGTATCATCTGCAAGATTGGACATTACACCTGATACACCTTCATCGATATCACTGATAAATACACAAAACAACAATGGGCACAGCACCAAACCCTGGGGACCACTAATAACATTAGTCCAGGCAGAACAGTGTCCATTTATTAGCACTCTCTGACATCTCCCATTCAAACTTCATTGCAGCAACTTGCCCATAATGCCATACAGCTCCAATTTGAACAGCAGTCTTCCATGTGCAACAGCATTAAAAGCTTTCCTGTACAAGTATATGATATCAAAATTATTTTTTGCATCCAGTTCCTCTGTGATCACATTGTAGTATCCAATCAAATTGGTCTGACAAGACTTCCCCTTAACAAACCCATGATGTGTCTGAACTATTACTGCAGTCTTGTCAAGGTGATCCTGCATCACTTCTTTAACCAGTGGCTCCATTATTTTCCCTGGAATAAAAGTTAAACTAACAGGTCTATAATTATTTGTGTTACCCTTTGAACCCCCTTTATAAATTGGGGATACATTTGCACATCTCCAGTCACTGGGGACCTCTCCTGAATCTCATAATAATTGCTAAGGGTTTGCTTATTTCCCTCACTGACTCCTTGAATATAACTGGATAGATTCTATCCACCCCAGGTGACTTTTTTATTTTTAACTTCAACAATCTCTCCTCCACTTTGCTCTCCGTTATTACAGAATCATTTAGCTCCTTGTTATAGTTTAGTAAACTTAAGCATTCCCTTCCTTGAATAACTCCTCATATGTGAATGTAGATGCAAAATATTCATTCAGTTTATCATCTACTTGAGCAGGATCATCAATAGTCGAACCATCTATGTTAAGTGGAGCAATCTCTATTTATCCCCTTCCTTCTAGAGTTTACATAAGTAAAGAACTATTTGCTGTTTTTCATTGCATCCTTTGCCAAAGATTTCTCGTAATCTGCCTTCGCCTGCCTAATCTCCTTTGTGACTTGATCACAGACTAGTTTATATCTGCCACAGGCTTCTGTGTCGCCTGATAATTTATATGCATCCCACACAATTTTCTTCTCTGCCACAAACCTCATTAGTTCATCTGACATCCATTTAGGTCTAAATCTTGAACAGTATTTCTTAGTACCTTCTAAAATTAGTTCCTTGAAGGGATCCCATCTAGAATTTGCTGTTTTTAACAGCATCAGTTGATCCCACTGTATAAAATTTAAAAACTGTCTGAGACCACTGTAGTCACCTTTAGGAAAACATAAACCCTTCCTTTGGTAGTTGCATCTTTAAGTAAATTCGACATCAGTACACTGTGATCACTGCCACCTAGTGGCAGTGATCACAGTGTTCCTCTATCTGCAAATTCTTAATGCATGAATAATCACTGAAGATAATCAGATCAAGAGAATTACTCGCTCTGGTTGCCCCTCGAACATGTTGCTGTAGAAAACAACCCTCCAATAAATCCACAAAAGTCTTGCTAGTGTTTGAGTGACCAACCCACGTTCCAGTCAATATCTGGAAAGTTAAAATCCTCCATTACAAGACATTCTGATTTACTGCTCACTTTATTTCTTTGCACAATTGTACTTATCAGAGTCATTAGGCCAATAACACACTCCTCCTCTCATTTTCCCTTTCCCAGTGTTTATGTCACACCAAACTGATACAACATTGCACCGTCCTTCTATGTCAACTGGATGCACTTGCTTAGATTTTATGTTTTTTAATTAACAGCATAACCCTTCCTATCCTGTCTATTCTTTCTGTACACATTGAACTCCCTAAATTCCAATTTTGCACTGCTTGATCTGTTTGACACCACGTCTCTGATATAATAATTTTGCACTTCTCTCATCATATACTCCCTCCTATCGTGTCTGGGCAGGGTTGCAGACACTCAAATTTAACCCTAACTCGTAACGTTTTTTCAACATTGACCTGTACTTGTTAAGTAAAGCTGCATATCTCTTACTGTTAAGGTCATTAGTGCCAACATGTACAACAATATCACCTTCTGTGCCCTTAAAAGATGATATCTGCTCTACGTCATCAACTCTTGTCCCTGGCAGACACACTCTGGTCCTGTTCCACCTATCTTTTTTGAATAATATATTCCCCGTCTCCCTGACAATAGAGTCACCAACAATAACTAGCTTCTATGGGACCAGCGCATTCTGCCTTGGATATTGTTGCTGTGTTGCCTGCTGTACAGGAGTGGGCTTTGGTGTTGAGTTGGGCAGCTGAGAGATTGATGGGCCCCTCATATTAATTTATAGGACATCTATGAGATAGAGATGTGGAGAGACTCTGTCAGAGATGAGTCATTAATTAACCTAACTATGCTCTTTTGAATGGAATCTATTTTGTTGTAAGTGCTAGACTGGCTGTAAAAAAATAATAAAATAAAATAAAAATTCAAAATTACACACACCCAGGCCCAATGGGGGGATAAGAGAACCAAGACCTTAATATTATATTTAAGTAATTAAATTAATTTTTAATAATCAGAAAAAAAATTCTACAAGCTTAAAATAATAAGTTTTTATTTTATAAATTTTTTATTTGATTGATTTATATGTTAGAATTGACATGTTGCTTTTTAATCCTCTACATCTACATGTGAATAAATGCACATGAACACAATAATTAGTGTGACATTAATATCATACAGCTTTTCTATGAAGTTATGCATCTTACTGGATAGATAAATAAAAAAATTATAACTTACCTGTCTTGGTTCTAATGTGTCATCTAAACCCAGCCCTCTTATATGAGAGTGAGCCCCAATTCTTTCTATGCGAGTCACTTCACGAACTTCTTGCAACTTGGTTGTTGTCATCTATGAATAGACATCTAGCAATTATTAGGTTTCATTACTTCATTATAAGAAAAAAAATCATTCTGCATTAACTGTAGAATTAAGTTAGTAACTGTTATTATCTAAATCAGCATTTCCCAACCTGGGGTCCTTGAAACGGTGGTCGACCATATATATATACATATATATATTTAGGAAGGATGTAGATACATATATATACAGTAATACCCCGAAGTTACGCGATAGGTGGGTCCGACGAAAATCGCGTAAGTCGAATTCGCGTAAGTCGGGGTACAACTTTGCATATAAATACATATAAATTTTGCTTAATTGGGACCAAGGACTAACAAAAAGACTAGTTTAGAAGAAAAATATTAATAAAATTGCAGTTCTTTATACATATTAATACAAAATATGTATTAAAAAAACAAATGACTTACGTAAAAAAGTTATTTCGATGTCGATGGCTTCATAAAATCTAACAAATTCGTCTGACGACACAGCGCGTTCTTTTTTTCACGCAGAATTTCTTCGTTGCAAGCTAATAATTTTTTTATTCCTTGCTTTGTAGCTATAATGCGTTCTTCGTTGGAGTCTATGTTTTCTAAAATTTTTAAGCCCTTTACAATTGAGCCCTTTTCAATTTTCAACCTGTCAAGTTTGCAATTGTCATGTGCTTTTCGCCGTTGCTTCATTTAGGCCTGTAGCACGTGCAATATCACATGGTCTTTCATTTCGCTCAAAGCGTTTCACAATTTCATATTTTTTCTCTATCGACAGAGGTGGACTGGCCATAAGCCCTACCGGGGAAACCCCGGTGGGCCAGTGTGATTTTGGCCATAAACCATAGTATGAGGCCACTATAAATTTTCCCGGGTAAGAATTTTTGACCCAGTCCGCCTCTGTTTATCGATAATTGCTTTTCTTTTTCTCTCTGAATCTGCAGTGTCTTCACCAGGATGCTTCCTTTTCACACCTTTTAAGCATTTTACTCATTTTTAGGGAATAAAGCACAATTACAAAACGAGGAGGCACGCTTGATACGCATAAACAAAGCTGCGCGCGTGTAGCAACTGAATAAACAACACCATAAAGGCAGAGATACACTATTAACACCTCACATTTCTAGGGGTTACTACCATAAAACAATAAAAATCCAGTTGCGTTTCTGCTAGTGAACTCGATCTAATTGCAGTTGCGATTATACCGATAGCTGGAATTGTGTTGGTTTTTACGTTATTACGGTGAAATGTGTCATAAAAGCAGCAAAGTTGAATTTTGTTCATCTTTCGCTCTCATTCTCCGCCGTCGCACCGCATATCGATAACATATGAAAAACGACCTTGAAGATAGTGGGCGGCCAAACGAAAAAAATCAAGAACCGCGTAACTCCGAGTTCGCGTAAGTCGGGGTATTACTGTATATATATACATACATGCATATGTATATATAGGGGTCCGCAAACTTTTTTTGATATTTGAAGGGGTCCATGAACGTTTTTCGATTTTTGAAAGGTTCCGTAGATCTCAGTAGTTTGGGACCACTGATCTAAATGACTACCTAATATACGAATTAACTTTGCAAGCTATCAGCACCAGATACATTACGTTACCCTATGGCAGGTTTTCAATGTGTGAGAGGATAAAGAACTCCAAAAGTTTGTTCAGAACTTCCTTGAATTTATTTAAGCTATCAACTTCCACAACAACAGATGAAAGTTTATTCAACCACTCACTGGCTAAAGGCAAATTTCTGCACATCTATTCTGCAACTGTCTTTCCTCAATTTGAATTTACACCCCATCAAGTGAATAATCTGAGCAAAAGGAAGAATCCCCACAGCAGTGAGCTTGCTCACACCTTTCAAAGCCTTATACATCTCAATCAGATCACTTCACAGGTGCCTAGTCTCCAGATTCTGCAATTTGCAGAACTGAAACGTTTCCTGGTAATGGCACCCCTTTGTTCCCCTCAGCAATCCCATTGCCCTTCTCTATACTCGTTCCAGCAGCTCTACATCCTTCTTAAATGATGCCTCCAGACCTGTATGCAGTACTCAAGGTATGGCCTCACCATTGCCTTATACAAAGGGATAATCACCTACTTATGCCTTCTAACACAGTTCCTGTATATTAGCATTAGCAAAGACACATGATGCAAGAAAGCAAGCTTTTATATAACATCAGCCAAAAAAAAAATTTTCTAATTTCACCTATCCCCTTGCTCCAAATGTTTGTCTAGTTCTGCCTTGAATCTATTTAAGCTATCAACTTCTATAAGTTGATAGCTTAAATAGTTCAAAACCTTATACACCCCAATCAGATCACTTTGCAAGTGCCTGGTCTCCAGTTCTGCAATTTGCAGAACTGAAACCTTTCCTGTTAATGGCACCCCTTTGTTCCCCTAAGCAATGCAGTTGCCCTTCTCTGTACTCGTTCCAGCAGCTCTACATCCTTCCTAAAATGATGCCTCCAGACTGGTATGCAGTACTCAAGGTGTGGCCTCACCATTAATATCATTGAGAAGATCCCCATGAGCTGGTCTGACATCCTGTCTAATTATAATATATAACAGAATTATCCAACTAATGCCACCCAAATGATTCTAACTTTAGAGCAATGTATTTACAATAATTATAATATGTGAATTCTCCTACCACTCACTCTATAACTATAATAGAGGGTTCGGATTTTTATGACCTTAAAATTGTCAAAACATGATGAAAATATGTCATTAAATTTAATCAAATATGACCTTAAATATGACTAAATAATTTACCATTACGTACCATATAAATTACAATATTTACTTTTTTTATTCTTTTAAAGTTGTACGACTTATTATACAAATTTCTAACAAGTAATATAATGAAAATATCACAATTTGCAAGTTTTTTTTTTTTTTTTTTTTTTTTTTGAAATATAAACATTAAAATAATTTTTTTTAAACATACAAAAACCAAAATGTATAGGCTAAGGTACTAGGCTACTAACACTTAAGTTGCTAAGTACTTTCCATCGCATTGCGATACCTGTATCCACTCAAAATGTTTTAGGGTTAATCTCCTTCTATCATCTGCTAATATTCGCTTGTAAGCAGAGGACCTCTCAACATCACAAGATGTGATCCGGGACAAAATTAAATGCCTTAATGACATCGGGAGCTAGAGGAAGTCCTTCAACGGCCATATCCTCTAAAACTAGGGAAATTTTGGATATTTGCATATGGGAAAAGCATACCAAAGGAACCTCGTGAGGTACAGAAATGATAAAGGAAACAACACTGACACAACAACGGAAACAAAACGGTACATAGGGACTTTATTCAAAAATGGCAACATAGCACTGGCTGCCATGATACAGATGCATCACTGCAAAAGGTAAATCTAGCAACAGTTGCACAATTAGTTTTATCCAAAACTTTGATGCAAGGACATACGATTTAGATGGTTCATCTAAATCAAGTTTTCCAACAATAAAATCAACTATATCCTTCACAATCCGTGGTTTCATTAACTGAACCCCACACACACAACTGCTTCCAATATCTTCGCGAATATTGTTTAGACACTGCAAGTAATAAGTAAATAAATAAATTAATTAATTAAAATATAGCCTACACAGCATTTAGTCTTTTGGATTTTATTAAATAATAAATTACTTAATAAAATCAATGAGGTCATACCGATTTATAGCAGTCCTCAAGGTACTTTTTCCGTAACGTTGATTCGTCAAGAATTTTTTGGGAGCAGTATTTTTCCAAGAAGCTTTTGAAGACCAGATTGTTCACTTATTTCCAAGGAATGTTTGAGGCAACCATTGCTTGGCATAAATCGGCAAAGAATGGATCTGGTGTATATATATACATATATACATATAACGACTTAGATTACAAACGTAACATAATTAATTAATACATAACTTGATACGGAAGTTATATAAGCGGAACTCGTACATAATATTTGATACTGAAAAATATAGCGTTATAACTGTGTTGGGATACAAGTTTAGAGTTATAATTTTGTACTCAAATTAAAATTTTATTGAAATTAAATCGAAATCATGACTCAGACCAGAGCAACAAAGCAAAAGGCTCAAGCTAATGGGAGTGCCCTCTGAATCTCAGCATTTTAAAATGCACTGCTTGCATGATGTTTGGGGAGCAATCGGGTACGAGACATGATATTGCCATGGGGGATGTCTTTGTGTGAGCACGATGCAAGGAGTGTAACGAAATCAGGCGACAACTCAGCATTGTTATGGGCCTATATGAGAGTGTGAAGGATGGGGTGGATGCCCTCAAAGGATCTAAAGTGAGGGGCCCATCAAGCTCTCAGCTGCCCACATCAACGCCAGAGCTTGCTGTTGTTGTTATTTGGTTTTTAGGAGCATTAGCAACTAAGGCCATATTGCTCCGGGGATATGCGGTGGTCATTCCCTGACCTTTCCACATCCTCCGTATTTGGTGGGCACGAACCCCGGTCTTATCAAGAAGCGTGTGTTACGCCCTGGTGCTCCTGCCAACCTGGCTACAGAGGCCAGAGCTTGCACTTGGTCATCACGCAACACAGCGGCAACCCCTAAGGCAGAGAGCGCTGGTTCCACAGGAACTAGTAGTTGTTGGTGACTCTATTGTCAGGGAAACGGAGATCATGCTTTGTAAAAAGGATAGGTGGAACAGGACTAGGGTATATCTACCAGGGGCAAAGGTTGATGACGTTGTACAGCGGATATCATCTTTTAAGGGCACAAAAGGTGATATAGTTGTACACGTTGGCACTAATGATATTAAGAGTAGGAGACTGGCAGAATTACTTAACAAGTACAGGTCACTGTTGAAAAAAGCGGTGAATTAGGGTTGAATTTGAAAGTGTCTGCAATTCTGCCCAGACACGATAGAAGGGAGTATATGATGAGAGCCTTGTCGATCAATTCGGCCCTGGAAAGATTGTGCAAGGCTCAAGGGGTAGAATTTTTCTCAGCCAGGTCTGTGCTTGTTAACAGAAGGGACTGCTTCTACAGGGATGGGATACACTTAAATAGAAAGGGTGCAAGAATATTTGCTGATGCTATCGAGGCAGTGTTAGGTAGGTCGGAAAACTGCTAGCTTGGGGGGATACAAGGACTAATAGATTAACAGTAGCCACTGGCAGAGGTGAAAGTGATTCTTGCACTGCTTCTATTGGAATGAGCAGAACCCTGGAAACAAGATGCAGGATATTTCAGAGACTGCTGGGAGTCATTGCGGTACAAGTAAACACATGTGTTGTGTTAGGGTAGTTAAGAAAAAGAACAGATGCATGTATACTTGCGTGTACACCAATGCTAGGAGTTTGTAAATAAATCTGATGAATTTGGGGTATTGCTCAAAGCATCAAAGGCACATATTGTTGGGATATCAGAGACGTGGTATCACACAGATATAAGGAATGCAGAACTGGAATTTGGGGAGTACGTCTACAGAAAGGAATGACAGGATAGGAAGGGAGAAGGGATTAAGCTATTAGTTAAGAAACACATAAAATCCAAGGAAGTGAAGCCAGTCAATATCGCTTGACAGTGCAGTGTCGAGTCAGTTTGGTGTGACAAAAGCATTGGGAGATCAAAATTGAAAGTAGGAGTGTGCTATAGGCCTAATGACTCTGATGAGTATAATAAGAAACTGTACAGGAAAATAGAGTGGGCCAGTAAATCAGAGAGTCTTATAAGGGATTTTAATTTCCCAGATATTGACTGGATTTGTGGGTTGGTCACTCACACACTAGCAAGGCTTTTGTGGATTTATTGGATGATTGTTTTCTACATCAGCATCTTCGGGAGGCAACTAGAGAGAGTAATACTCCTGATTTGATTATCAGTAGTGATTCTTCATGCATTAAGAATCTTCAGATAGAGGAACCACTAGGTGGCAGTGATCACAATGTGCTGAAGTGGGATTTACTCAAAGAGATAGGGGTAAAGGGAAGAGGTAAAGGGAAGGGTTATTGCTTTCGTAAAGGCGACTACGATGGTCTGAGACAGTATTTAAATTCCATACAGTGGGACCAACTGATGATGTTACAAACAGCAAATTCAAAATGGGAAGCATTCAAAGAACTTATCTTGGAAGCTAATAGGCTTTACGTACCAACTAAGAAATATTGTTCATGGTTTAGGCCTAAATGGATGTCAGATGAACTAATGAGACATATGGCAGAGAAGACAAATGCATGGGATACATAAATTAACATGTGACACAGAAGCCTATGATAGGTATAAGTTGATCTGTAACCAAGTTACAAAGGAGGTTAGGCAGGCGAAGGCAGATTAGGAGAAATCTTTGGCAAGGGATGCAAAGAAAAACAGCAAAGAGTTCTTTACTTATGTAAACTCTAGAAGGAAAGGGATGAATCAGATTCGTCCACTTGATATCAATGGCTCAACTGTTGATGATCCTGCTCAGGTAGCTAACAAACTAAATGAATATTTTGCATCGACATTCGCACATGAGGAGTTATTCAGCGAGGGGAATGCCAGAGGTGTATTCAACTCTGGCAGTAAGCTAGAGAATCTTGTAATAACTGAGAGTAAAGTGGAGGAGAAATTGTTGAAGATAAATACAAGAAAGGCACCTGGGGTGGATGGGATCTATCCAGTTATATTAAAGGAGGCAGCAAAGGAAGTAAGCAAACCCTTAGCCATAATTATGAGAGCTTCCTTGGACTCAGGGGAGGTACCCATAGACTGGAGATGTGCAAATGTGACCCCAATTCACAGAGGATCAAAGGCTGACACAAGCAATTATAGACCTGTGAGTTTAACTTCTGTTCCAGGAAAATTAATGGAGGCACTGCTTAAAGAAGCACTGCAGGATCATCTAGACAAGACTTCAGTTATAGCTCGGACACAGCATGGTTTTGTTAAGGGGAAGTCTTGTCTGACCAATTTGATTGGATACTATGATGCAGGGAATAACTTTGATATTATATACTTGGATCTTAGAAAGGCTTTTGATACTGTTGCCCATGGAAGACTGCTGCACAAATTGGAGCATTGTGGCATTGGAGGCAAATTGCTGCTATGGATAAAGGGGTGGTTGATGGGGAGAAGACAGAGAGTGGTAATCAATGGACACTGCTCATCATGGACTAATGTTATTAGTGGAGTCCCTCAGGGCTCAGTGTTGGGTCCATTATTGTTTTCTGTATTCATAAATGATATTGATGATGGTATATCAAGCTTAATGTCCAAGTTTGCAGACGATACAAAGGTTAGCAGGGTTGTTAAGGACACTACTGACTCTATGCTGCTGCAACAGGATCTGGAAAGGTTGAGCAGATGGGCTGAGAGGTGGCAAATGAAGTCTAACACTGATAAATGTAAAGTACTACATATGGGAAACAGTAACCCCAGAGCAACGTATCAACTCTGTGATACTACACTGACAGTGGTAGAGAATGAAAAGGACCTGGGGGGTAATTGTGCAGGCAGATATGAAGTTCTCTGAGCAGTGCAGACGGCCTGCAAGAGTAGCTCATGGTGTCTTATCAATGATATACAGGAATTTTTCTAGCAAGGATAAGGAGGTGATTATTCCCTTGTATAAGGCAATGGTTAGGCCACACCTTCAGTACTGTATACAGGTCTGGAAGCCTCATTTCAAGAAGGATGTAGAGCTGCTGGAACGAGTACAGAGAAGGGCAACAAGATTAGTGAATGGAACAAAGGGTTGCTCTTACGAATAAAGGCTTAAGTTTTGCAAATTACAGTGTCTGGAGACTAGGCACCGGCGAGGTGATCTAATAGTGGTGTATAAAGCCTTGAATGGTTTGAGCATGCTCAATGCTGATGGGATTCTGCCTCTTGTCAGAATAATCACCTGAGAGGGCATAAATTCAAATTGAGGAAAGAGAGGTAGGATAGATATGCGGAAATTTGCCTTTAGCCAGCGGGTGGTTGGTTGGTGGAACAGACTTCCATCCCTCGTTGTGGAAGTTGATAGCCTAAATAAATTTAAGGCTCAGCTGAACAGGTATTTTGAAAGAACAGAGGGGTGAAGTGGAAGTTTTTTCTTGGCTGATGCTGCCTAAGCTTGCTTTCTTGCCTCATATGCCTCTACTAATGCTAATGGTGTTTTCTGGTTTTCTGCAGTAAGCAGCTGCTGTGTAGTATGCACCCCTGAAATTCTCCTTTTCCTTATGTTCACTTCATGCAAAGCAGTTGTTTTTTTTTTTTTTTTTTTTTTGGTAGTTGTTTGCACATAGGCTTCTGTGGCCATAATGCACCTTCCAAGGTTTTTGCAGTACTTTGATCCAAGCCCGAGGCAGGAATCGAACCCACGACCTTTGGGTATGCAAAGCAGTAACGTTATGTTGTAACTAGGATACTTTCGCGCACGGAACCTTAATTAAAAAAATGTATTTATATATTTATTTAAGATTATATATATAAAAATTATTATTATTTTCCGATTTATATGAAAAAACTAAATATGCATGAGCATTAAATTTGGAATGTCCATATACCGAAGCATCCAAAAATAAAAATTATGATAGAGCTATTACCAGGTAATTAATTAATTTACTAAATGCAACAAGGCATAATATTTAAGAGTTTAAGATTCTATATAATAGTGGTGTAGATACACCATAGATAACTCTTAAGGAACAACTACGATAGGCGCTTCCGTAGCCAGGTGGGCATTAGCAGCAGTGCCTAGCACACGCTTCTTGATTAGACTGGGGTTCGAGCCCGTGACCACCAAATACAGAGGATGCGGAAAGATCAGGGAATGACCACCGCATATCCCCGGAGTAATATGGCCTTAGTCACTAATGCTCCTAAAAACCAAATAACAACAACGATAGTAGTGTGAAAGGCATCATTTCATCTGTATCTCATATTATGCTCTTCCTTCAAAATGAGTTGCCTATGTATTGCACTACCTCGAATAAGTAACACTTCATTAATAGAAAAGGCTGTTGTTACTTGTCTTACCACCACCCACCGATGAAAAGCAAACTAGCTTTGAAAAGGTGCCCTCTGGGTGATGGTACTCACTGAGAATAAGTAACAATAGTCTTCTCTATTAGTGAAGCGTTACTTATTCAAGGTAGTGCAATACATCGGCAACTTGTTGTGAAGTAAGAGCAAAATATGAGATACAGACAAAATGATGCCTTTCATGCTACTATTGTAGTTGTTCTTTAAGAATTATCTAAGGTGTATCTACACCGATATTATATATATTAATTAATTTCCATACCTCTTTATTGCATGCTTTGCAATAAAGAGGTACGGAAATTGTGTCTTTAGACTCTTCTACAAAAGAAATTCATTTTCTAAAATGCTCAATTTTGCTCGATTTTGGCTTCATTTTGCCAACAGCTGAAGTTTCTACTGTATAAAATAAGTTTATTATTATTATTATTGTTAGCCATATAGTGCAAGGAAGCCTGAGGCTTATGGTGCACCAGCTAAAAAAATTTTCGAGTTACCCTGAGAGAGAGAGAGAAGTAGACAGAATCACCAAGAAAAAGAATGGTGATATCCAGCTCAGGACCCTGGGTGTGCCAAGCCCATACTCACCAGATGTGAGCCCCAGGGATTAATTTGAACGAATAATTCGTTGAACTCAGTATAAGATGAAACTACTGTAAAGTTTTAAATTATAGCTAAAACTACACTATGGTGTCATTGTGAGTGACTAAAGAGTCAATTAAAATAACTTTGGGATTTAGCCGCTCATGCCCGCACACGCTGGAATGTGAAATGATTAAATGTAAATTCCCACGGTTTTTTAGAAATATATTTTAAATCAATTCGATAAATAATTTGTCGATTATTGTAAGACGAAATATGAAAGTTTTACGTCAACAAGTATAAAATATGCTATTAAATATAATATTTTTTTTTTTTGAAATTATGACCTAATGTGTAAAATATGATGAAATATGAAATTATAAACATGCTTCTTTATGATCCTCAGACCATGTAACATGGACACACTTTGTGCATTACGAAGAGCATTTAATAATACATAAAAATCCGAACCCTAATAATAATGATGGCAAGGTTCTACATATATTAAGTAGTAACCTACAAAATCTAAATTAAAAAATAAAATAAGCGTGACTAGAATTATAAAGCTACTTATAGTGTACTATTTAATATGACAATTAGGTCAAGAAAATGGTAAAATTCTTGGAGTTAAAAATTTGTGAATCCAAGTTTTTTTTTTTATGTAAACTAAATACTAGAGACACCTTTATCCTTCTCATGACACACAGAAAGGGACATAAAGTTAAACTGAAAATATGGTTGTAGAATACAAGATGTAGGAAAATTTGCATTCTGCCAAAAGATAACTGATTGTTGGAATAAACTTCCACTCAGTGTTGGGGAAGAGAGTAGTTTTAATAAATTTAATGGGGAGTTGAACAAATTATTGGAGGGGGGATGGGAAAATTATGTGGGTAATTTTTTATTGTATTTTATTTATTTATTTATTTATTATTATTTTTTTGCTGCTGCTGTATACGCCTGCACCATGCTGCCAACATTAATACTTACTTGTGTGAAGCATATAATTTCTTATATGCTTTCCACCTGTGTTTTCTTATCCACTTGGTTGTGTTTTTTTTTTTTTTTTTTTTTTTTTCTGGTGCTTGTTATCTGTTTTTTAGGAGCATTAGCAACTAAGGCCGTATTGCTCCGGGGTTATGCGGTGGTCATTCCCTGACCTATAGTTTGGATTTTCTCATTTCTGAGATATTTTTGGTCCCCAAATTTTAGCCCAGTGCCCAATGGATATCAAGTCCTAATAACAGACAATAAACCACACGTTTTATCGGAACTGCCACCCAAGGATCAATGCAGTCGAAAGGCCAAGAAATCATCGGACATCCGAACGGAGTTACTTTCAAAGATATCTGCCTAGGTGAAAGGAAGGTTGCATGGTCCCAGGGTTGTGCTTAAATCAGCAAACATCTCTTGTTTTAGGTATACATCTAGAGATCCTACACCAACAATTTCAACTGTACAAAATAAATGAATATAAATAAATAAATGCACATTTCGATCACTCATGCTGCTTAACATTGACTACGAAACCGAACCATCAGATTTCGGCAACACATTCATTATTCTCTTAAATGCACCTTATTCATCTCACTCTCTTATATGCAGAACATAAATCATGGTTATGTTTTTAAAATTCTATTCATCATGAATGTTTCTACAGTTCATGTATACATTTCATTCAAACTAATATAAGGTACAACACGAAAAACGTTACTTACGGCCGCCATTTTGAAATAAGTATCCAAGATAAACAGTTGCCGGTCTCAAAACTCTCCATTGCGAAAATATAAGACAAAATAGCCTAGCGAAGCCCAAAGTTTTATTTTTATTTATTCATTTTTCAAGACTTGTTGTAATAAATAAGCATATTTTTTGTAGTAAAATTATTATTATTATTATTGTTGTTGTTGTAGTAAAAATGCAATATTTTTATATGTGCGGCATAGCTAAAAATAATAATGTATTTCCCTAAAAGCTGTTTTATATTCCACTGCGCCTGAATGGGCAAAGGAGTTCTTAACTTCATATGACTATAATGCTGCAGATATCCTAGGGCAACAGTTAACAACGAGCTATTTATTGTTCCATCATACCATCTGAGCGATAGCACAGTGGGATCGCCACCATCCTCTCCACCCCGGGAGCAAAAGGTCCTAGTTCGAATCCCATCGATGACGCGAGAAACTGTAATGGACTTTTTTTCACTCCGTGCTGAATTCGTCAGTCGCAGGCGTAGATAGCAAGATTGTTTTCTTCAGAAATTGGCACTTTTTCCAGAAAAACAGACAAATCGACCAGAGAACACAAATTTACGGGCAAAATAATGTACGTATATGGGTATATGTAAGAAATTATCCGATGACCCTAATATAATTGTTTGGTTCGTTGTAACATACTATCTGTGAGGTAGCACAGCGGTATCGTCACCGTCCTTCCCCACACCGGATGGAAAAGACCCTGGTTCAAATCCCGTTGATGACGCAAGGAACTTTAATGGGCTTTTTTTACTCAGTGGCTGAATTGGTCGGATTCAGGCTTAGATAGCAAGATTTTTCACCAGAAAATGAAGTTTTCGTCCAGAAAAATAGGCATATCAACTAGAGAACACACAATTTACAGACACACACTCTGGGTGACACTAATGTAATTTCTTTTTTTTTTTGTTTCAACATACTGTCATTCTAAAAATATACAGCCACCTATACGATAGTCATATACCTGTCGCAGCGCGATGCTTTTTAGCTGAACGTATAGTCTTACGAAGAGCATTTAATGAATGCTCTTCGTAAGAGCATTTACGAAATGCCTACAAACATTGTAAATTTTTGAAGACTCTCAAGCATATTGAACAAGTATAGAGAACGGCAACAAGATTATTGATGAGAATGAAGGGGTCCTCTTATAAGAAAGGCTTAAATTCTGCAAATTGCAGCGTCTGGAGACTAGGCACTTGCCAGGTGATCTGATTGAGGTGTATAAGGCCTTGAATGGGTTGAGCAGGCTCAATTATGATGGGATTCTTCCTCTTGCTCAGATTGCGAACATGAGGGGACATAAATTCAAATTGTGGGAAGACAGTTGTACAGTAGATGTGCGGAAATTTGTTTTTAGCTAGCGGGTAGTTGATTGCTGGAACAAACTTCCATCTGTCGTTGTGGAAGTTGATAGCTTAAATAAATTCAAGACGTAACTGAACAAACTTTTAGAGGGAATGAATATGTGAAATAGTTTTTTTTCTTTTTTGGCTGATGTTACATAAGTTTGCTTTCTTGCACCAAATGCTCTATTACTACTATTACTAATAATAATATCGACAAATTTTCGAAAACCATCTCAGGGCAGGTAGACAATAATTCTCGAGGAAAGAAAATAAAATTGCACCTTAGACAACTAATAAGTCGTTCGAAACTTTCGCCTACAGAAGTTAAATCAGAATAAGACAGTCTAAATGCCTTCACAACATGACTCTGTACCAAGGTTGCCAACGGCACATAAATTTACATACAGTCAGTAAAATGACTTACTATTAGGCAGCCTTTAAAATTGCAGTGCTAAGAAGTTTTTTGTAATCTAAGTTTAAGGGCTATGCACACTGAAAGGATACTGAAAGAGGCCATTTATCCTAATGGGAGCAAGTGGTCTGCACGACCGGAATAATAAAAGTTTTACAGGATGAAAACAGCCTCTTTCCACACATGTTAAATGTGTGGAAAGATGCTCCAATACGATGGGCTTCAGTGATGTACGATTATTTGGAATGTAATATGATTATTAAGAACATTATCATGCCCTTTGTCATTATACTTAACCATAAAGAGTATTTTACTGGAAGGAAAATTATTGTAAGATCACAACATCTTACTTTTAAAAGGGATATTAATCAAGGATATCCACACGGGGTAAGTTTTCGGACCAGTTTTTTGGAACCTGGTCGTCGATCAGTGGTTGCAAAGAGAGTTTTCTAATTGCCATAAGGTAGCTTACTCAGACGATTTAGAATTGTGTGTGACAGGTAAGTCTAGGCGTGTCACTGAGGGTAAGTTGGAACTTATTATGAATGATCTTGCGGACTAGGCTTTAACTAATAAACTTAAAATATCTTCAAACAAAGCAGTTATGATGTTACTGAAAGGAAGATTAGACTATAATAGGACTCCGCGTTTAGTAATTGATAATAAACAATTACCATTGGTTTCCTGTGTTAAATATTTAGGGGTAATTTTAGACGACAAATTATTGTTTACAGCGCATTCGGATTATTTGAGTAATAAAAAAATGTATATACGGCCTCCATTGTGAGGATTACTAAGAAAGATTGGGGTTTGAATAAAAGAACTCTTACTCTTTATTATAAAATGATATTTATCCTTATAGTGACTTATGAGGCCTCTGTCTGGTATGCCAGGATAAGGGTTGTTAAATTTCGCCAGAAGTTATTGTCCATACAGAGAACTATCTTGTGGGTGTGTAAAACAGTGTCAATTAATGCCCTACAATATTTGCAGGGACTCTTCCACTAGATTTAGTAGTAACTTTTAGAGCTTTCTGTTATTTTATGCGTAAAGGTAAACAGATTTCTTTTATGGGCATTGCTAATAATCTGTTTGTGGGAATTAAAAAGGAAAAGAAAAAGAAAAGTTTATTCTAAAAGTAAGCTTTATTTCAACGATTCATCAAAAGGGTGGTTTTATCCCTACATGGAGACTTCCTATGTAATCACTAGTCATGGCTCATTAAAATTATGTTATTCCAACTGGGTCTTGTAGAACAACCATATTGTATTTGTGGTATGCTGGAAACGTGGGATCATGTACTATATGACTGTTCCATTTATGAAGAGTATAGATTCAGATCTTTGATACCAAATTTTGATAGAGGGTCTGAAACTTTGTTAATGTTAACTCCAGTTTACTTTTTGGCCTTACAAGAATTTTGTAGAAAGGCTTTTAGAAAAAGAAAGCGAATTCCTATAATAACTGATGTTAGCTAATTAACTGTACATTTATTTATTTATTATTATTATTTTTTAAATGTGTGCTGTGGGGGTGCATTCTATAACTCTCCCTCCCCCGCATGCCTTTTTTATTATTTTTTTTCTGGTATTGTGCACCGACTGTGAACTTGTGCTACGGTTTCTGTACTCTATCGGTAACAAACACGCTTGAGTTTTTTTTTTTTTTTTTTTTTCTGCTGGCACCGAGGAGGGCAGCTGGTGCGGGATTTTGCTCGTGAGTGTTTGAAATTTTTTTGTTTTTTGTTATTTATTTTATTTTAATTTTTTTTCGTTATTTATTTTATTATTTTTTAAAAATTATTTATATATATATATTTTTAAATTTTATATATATATATATATATATATATATATATATATATTTGCCATATTTACTATTTGCCATATCCACTATATATATATATATATATATATATATATATATATATATATATATATATATATATATATATTATTATTTATTTATTTATTTATTTTTATATTATTTTATTAATTTTTTGTTTTTGTTTGTTTATTTTTTATTTGTTAAAATTTTTTATTATATTAATTATTATTATTATTATTTACTATTATTTTATTTTATTATTTTTTTTATTTATTTTACAGGCACCCAGGAGTGGGCACACTTTGGTCTAGCACTTCTACCATTGGGTGCAGGATTTTTGTGCTGTTAGTACACACAGGGTAGTAAACCCATGCATTCCGCGTTCCTTGGGACGGGCACCAGACAGCAGTTTCCCAGGTGTTGGCTGCTGTCTGGAGGCTAGATGGTCTGGATACAACATAAATACACAACGTAATTTACACTGTTTTTTTTTATTTTTTTTTTTTATCTTCCAGGCCTGTGGTAATTCCGGTTTGGATATTACAGACAATAAAATTAGGTGGATTTAGGAGGACAATAAAATCAGGCCGCCGTAGCCTAGTGGTCAGGCGCGCAGGTGCATAAGTACACGTGCCTTGAGTGACCGGGGTTCAAGCCCGTGACTGCTGAATACGGTGCTGTTTCTCGTATTCTGTCTATCTTGTTAACTCCTCTGACTGTTTGGTCGTCCCGGAGTATAAACAGAAAATTTATTTATTTATTTAAACTAATGTCTAGGGGCCACCAAAGACCATATATACATACGAGAATAGTGGATCTATTGGGCTGGTAAATACGAGGGAAAATAAACAACTTGCAAAAAAACTGTAGGGAAACCGATAGTGGATGAACGAGGTGAAAGTGAACGTAGTACCCAGGACCGGATTCAAACTTGTTGTGGCCCTAAGCTATAACATGTATGAGGCCCTTCTCTCTTAGAGTTCACCTGTGACAATATTAAAAAAAGGATTTTTTAAGGTGAAGCAAGATCCCCTGTAATGCGATGCCTTAAGCTGTAGCTTGTTTAGCTTATATGTAAGTCTGGAGAACAGTGTCTGGAGACTAGGCACCAGCGAGGTGATCTGATAGAGGTGTATAAAGCCTTGAATGGTTTGAGCATGCTCAATGCTGATGGGATTTTTCCTCTCTCTCAGATTAATCACCTGAGAGGGCATAAATTCAAATTGAGGAAAGACTGATGTAGGATAGACGTTCGGAAATTTGCCTTTAGCCAGCGGGTGGTTGGTTGGTGGAACAGACTTCCATCCCTTTTCGTGGAAGTTGATAGCCTAAATAAGTTTAAGGCTCAGCTGGACAGGTATTTTGAACGAACAGAGGGGTGAAGTGGAAGTGGTTTTTTTTTTTTTTTTTTTGGCTGATGCTGCATAAGCTTGCTTTCTTGCATCAAATGCTCACGTCCCGATACATATGACCGCATATCTGCCAGCCCCCAAATTAGAAGCCAGAAGGACAACAACAAAGGTTGACATCACTAGCCCCAACTTACTTGATATAGATAAGTGCATCAGAGCCGCCTCTCTCATTCCCTGGGTGGCCTTAGAGACTTGTGACCCAGAACTAGCTGTGAACATTCTCACAAACTGGATCAACACGGTTGCCAAATATGCTGCCTCTAAAAAGATCACAATCAGTCCATATACAAGACTTTGGTGGAATTCTGAACTCAAAATGAGTTTCCAGCTGAAGCAACAGCTCCATCCCACATGGAAACAGTCGCAAAACGTCAGTGATCGTATCGTTTATTCAAGGGCACGGGCTCAATTTAATCGCCTGAAATCTGAGGCAATCAAATTATACGTTAACTGTGAGCTGGCTAAAGGAAAAATTCCATACAAAAAAGTGAACCCTCATTTTCCTTTACAACTTGATCCTGAATTGTGGCTCGATTTCGTCACAAGATTTAACCGTAATCCTATGCCAAACTCAGATCTAGCTCTACTAACAGAGCCCATCCAGCAAGAAGTGTTGAACAACATTCAGATTACAAAACAACAACTGATCGTAGCCATCAATTCTCTACCTGCCTCGTCAACCACCGGTGATGATGGAGTTCCCCAATTCATGCTCAAATGCCTAAGTCCGTACATTATTCAGCCACTTTTAATTATCTTCAACCAGTTACTCTCGAACAAAATTTTCCCACAGCAGTGGAAAAACTATCTCATCAAACCTTTAGCCAAAGTTCAGTCGCCATCGAAACCTAAACACTTCCGACCCATCTCCAACTCCTCCAGCCTGCTGAAGCTCCTGGAGAAGGCCTTACTCCCCATCCTCACTAAGCAGATCTTGCCCAGTAATCCAGCCCAAATTCACTACTCCCTTCCAAACAGATCAACGATCACCAATCTGCTAGCCACCACAAATACTATCTTGTCAGCATTGGAGAATAGGCAGGAACTAGCTGTGACTTACTTAGACATTGAAGCTGCATTTGATGCCGTCCAAGTAAACCAACTTCTCACTCTCCTGGAATGCCACTTCCAGATCACAGGGAACATATTATGCTTTCTCTCCTCTCTTCTGAATAACAGAGTTATAAAGCTTCATACAGGAGATCGCACCCTTACTAGATCCCTCACCGCAGGAGTCCCACAAGGAGGGGTCCTTTCGGGCCTTCTGTTTTCATCCATTATCTTCCCACTGGTTGCACATTCTCGATGTCTACTGAGCTATGCGGACGATATCAAGATACTCACTCCCATCACCCCCGGTCAAGACCTAGATCTGGTAAAAGTGGAAATTAACAACACTCTCACCACAGTCACATCTTACCTCTGCCAGTTTGGGCTCAAGATCAATCCTGCTAAGTCCGAATTCATGGTGTATTCATTGAAGCAAACTCCTTCTTCTCTCCAGCCTTCGGTCGGCAACACCCTCATCCCAATTGTGTCCAGCCATCGTGATCTGGGCGTTGTATTCGACCCAAAACTTCGATTCAACGCCCACATGGATATGCTCCTCACACGTGCTTCAAGACTCCGGTGGATAGCAAAACAACATCTCCTTCATATCACAGATAAAAAGATAACCGTGAGGTACATAAGAACAGTTATCTTTCCACCTTTACTCTATGCTGCTGAAATTTGGGCGTCAGCGGCACCATCAATAAAGAAACCACTCTTTGCCACAGAATTCTGGCTCCTAAAGTGGGCCAACAGAAAGCACAACCTTCCAGCTCTGATTCGGACCACACAGCTTGCCAACTCTCTCGGAATTCCACGGCTTCCCACCTTAGTCGACGACCAACGCCTCCTAGCAACAGTCAGGATGATAACAGGCATAATGGCAACACCTTCATTCTGGGATACCTGTGGCTGGAGGATCCCCCCTGCTGCCCTTAGGGCCAATCCCGAGCTCCACTCACATTCAGCACGACTCCATCTCTCGGACAGGTTCCTTCCTCAGCAGATGCTCAAGCAAACCCAGGCACTGGACGCCGACCTGAACAAATTCGCTGCTGACCGGACTTACCGGAAAAAAATTATGACGAGTAGGACTAATCGGCAATGACTGATGTATACCTTGCATCTGTTCCTGTCTAATTGAGCTGGTGTTCTTATCTCGATGTTAAGCCAGCTCAATCAGATTTAACTCTCGTAAGGAGTTCTCTCCTTTGTATTATAATGTTTTCTTTGTAAAATTACCTTTTGTAAATAATTGTTCAATTTTCCCGGAAGTTTGGGAAACTGTAAGCCCCTGGCTTTATGGCCGTGAAGGGTAATAAAGATTATCTGTCTCTCTCTCTCTCTCTCTCTCTTAAATGCCTCTACTAATGCTAATGCTAATGGTAAAAAGTCCGGCCGTGGTAGTACCTCTTGTGAATTAGAGGGATGGTCATGGCAGAGGACCACTATATCACTCACACAATGTCAAAAATCCAGTGTACTTCATATCAGGACTAATCGACGTACTTTCCATCAAGCGGAATTTCCGAACAGAGGGTATGCTCGGTAGCACAGTGGTATCGTCACCGTCCTTCCCCAAACCGGGTTGTAAAGGCCCGGGTTCGAATCCCGTCGAGGACGCGAGAAGCTTTAATGGGCTTTTTTCTTCGCTCCGTGGCTGAGTCAATCGGTCTCAGGTATGGACAGTAAGGTTCCTCCCCCCCCCCCCAAACTGGTTTGTTCGTCCAGCAAAAGGCAATTCGACCAGAAAACACACCCAATTTACACACACGCATACGGGTTTATGTAATGAATTGCGGGTAACCTTAATATAATAATAAAAAATAAATTTAAAAAAATCAGAACAGATGGCCAATTGGACAATTCTTTCCTGCCATTCTTTTCATCACAGATATTAGTGTCTGACGTGCCAGCCTTGTTGAGGTTGGACAGCAGATAACTAGAAGAAGAAGATGGATTTACTTTTTGTTTCCTGCTTTGTTTAGCGACAATGTGATATATTTCACATGCAGAGTGTGGGAGAACAGTCTGGGGAACGCTCTGGTTTGGTATCCTCTAGTTAGTATTAGCGATATAGGAATACTGTATATTGCAATGAATCCGCGTTTTCTGCACTGGCCAAATAAATAAATACATGTTCGTTGATTTCTTTGATACAGGTGCCTATATAATGGTGCAACAAGTCTCCATCGTCTATGGAGACTTGTTGTACCATTATTGCCAACTAAACACGCACATCGACCAGCCGTTTTTGGAACATAGACCGGAAAGCTCTGCTTTGGAGTGCCTAATCGCGGTATATATCGATGACGGTTTGCAGCGATGATTTGTTGGCCATTCTGAGGACTTCGAGAGCAAAGTCCTTAGAGCAGTAAACAGATGTTGATTCATCATTTCCCATTGTAGATGAGGGAAAATCACCATGTCTGTAAATATGGTCATTCATACTTACAGATATGTTCATACACTTGTAACATCTATGCTACGACGGTGCAAGCCATTCTGCGAGCACTTAAAAGCCCAAACTCAATATTATGAAAGGTGAACCGATTTCAACGCCATTTCGGTATAGTGTATACCCAGTTGTCACTAAATTATGACCACCGCATTTGTAATGGACTATGCCGCATAGCTCGCAGTATAAAAAGCAGAAGCTTCTAACGCTAAAGCAATGGTAATTTGTAAAAGTGATAAAGTAGCAGATATGACACGTATTAAAGACATCGCACAGTTTCAAAAGGGCATAATTGAAGGAGCTCGTGCATCAGATGCTTCCAGATCAGAAACAGTATGTCTTATCGGCTGCTTAGCCCATGGTGGTGAACAGGGGCGGCTCGTTCATAGGCACTGCGGCACTGCAGTACCCCCAGCTATTTAAATAATAATAATAATAATAATAAAATTCTTTATTCATAGAAATGTAGGACCCGATTCCCGCTAGAGGCAGCCAGAGGAATCTTACAATTAACTGGATACATTACATTCAATACATAAAAAACTACGTGGTTACAGAGCAAATACATAGAATACTTAGACAGTGCAATATACACAGCTAATATTGCAATAAATAGATTTTATAGTTATTATTATTTGATTATACAGAGCTTATATTGCATTACAGTATATATAGGTTTTATAGTATTATTATAATACATTGATTACACAGAGCTTATATTGCATTATAGTATATAGGTTTTATACTTATTATAGGTGGTAGATGACTTTCATCAACCGGTGAAATACTACCACTTTGCTTATTGGAGGCTTGAAGTGGTGAAACCCATGTTTAGTCTTTAGAGCAAAGTTTCTGGCATCCCCCTCTCCCCGTACTTCTCCTTCAACCCATGCACAGTACTAAGTACTATAGGTTTTGATACCGTTCGTGTTTGGGGTTTTCATAAAAAAAAATAATAAAAAAAAAATACAAGATGCAGCACATTGAACCAGTCTGTAAACTTTCACTGGGAGTTATTCCGCAGACAATTTCAGAAATGCTGAATGCACTTCACTATGGATTTGCGCTTTTCTCTTCTGTACGCAGAATCTCTGGACCACACATCCAAATCAATGTTTGTGGAGTTCAGCACGTCCATGACGCTGTTCGAAAGTGCCACTTAAAGGTCGAGAGCTTCAGCAGGTTAGAACAGAGCACTGGACAGTTTCTGAGGCCTCTACCAGGGATTTTCCATCCTACGATTTCCCAGATATTAACTAAGTCGAGAGCAGCGGAGCTCAGATTAAGCGGCATTGTGAGCTTCCTCGCATATGCCAGGTGCTGCGCCGGGCTGTACCTCAGATTTATGCAGAGCTGTAATTTTAATGTTATATAGGATAGGTGAGCTCAATTGTTGGCCCACTTTAGGACCCAGAATTCCAGTACCCAGAGTATCTTCAGACTGGACATAGGAGCAGAGGACCAAACATCAATACCATAACTGATGACAGAACTAAAATAGTAGAGGAGAAATTTTCTGACTATTTTCTTGTTGTGCGCACTACAGAGATCAAGTTTCATACCCCATAAAGCCTATAATGCTCTTGAACGCAGTTGCTGGATTTGTTCCTTATCCGTTAGATTTTCTTCGATTGCCACTCCTAGGAATTTTACGGAATGAGTGGCGACGAGACCATGCCCCGCAATGGAGGGCTGCAGAGAGGTTGCTGGATTGAGGTCGGCTTGTGCTCTAGGTGAGAAGATGACGTATCTCGATTTTTCAGGGTTTATTTTAAGTCCAAAGTAGGTAGCATATTCACAGAAAGAGGAGAGATATTTGTTCAGGATGACAGAATTCGATAATTCCTCTGCCTGGTCTGGTGAGGTGTTAGCCGGGTTTGAGAGGTAACATACAATGTCGTCAGCGTAAGCCATGAACGCAGATATTTTATTCATTAGTGGAAGAAATATCGCTGAAAAAAAGCAGTCCCGACAACGATCCACCTTGTGGTATACCGACTTCCACCTGTTTTGTGATGCAGTTATTCCCTTGCTGGAAGGTAAGGCACCTCTTGGTCAGCAAATTTCTGAGGACCTTCGAAACATTACCCGTGAAACCGTAGTAGTTCTCCAGGAGGTACACAAGCGGCTTAACTTGGACTGAGTCAAAGGCCACTTTCAGATCCAGAAAAACAGCAAGCATAACATAGCCTTGCTCCCAGGCTTGAAGGTTTTTAAATTCAGAGCCTGTATGCATGTTATAGGTGATCTTTGTGAGAGCGCGTAATGTGTATGCTGAGGTCTCTGGGAAAGGATTTGATTGGCAACAACTTTAAACATGCCTTTCTCCAGGCATTTGAGAAAAGGGGAGGAGATTGAAATATGACTATAGTCAGCAGTAGAGGTCGGATTCTGCACCTTTGGAATTGGGATGATTCTATAATTTAGCCAAGCGTTTGCGACAACTCCCTGTTGTAAAATTCTGTTAAACAACTTCGTCAGTTTATCTCTGATGAAGTAGGAGGCAACTTTAAGGCAAAAGGTGGGAATAGAGTCACTTCCCATTGATTTCTTATTGGACAGGGCGTTGATGGCCTTGATTAGCTCCTCTTCGCCAATCGTCACGTTCGCGAATTAGTAAAGTCGTAGTGGACAATGTTCCAGGGGGAGTCGACAGCTGCACTGTCTGTTTTGACGAACCGAGTTACATGATCGCACCATTCGGCCAGGTCACCATCCGGTCAGCAAGTATAACGATTCTGCTGACCGGATGTGATTGGCTGACCAGGATCGCTATCTACAAGCTATCCTCTTTTCCATCAATGAGTTGATAGCTGCTTTTAAGATTTCTGGAAACTGTATCTGGCTATTGAGTACGCTGAGTATGATCTTTCTATGGGTGATCTCTTGAATTGGGCATGTAGTCGTTGTTTTTCTTTAAACTGGTGCATAAGGATGCTGGACCACCATGGCTTCGAGTGTGGGCAGATGACGCAAACTCTTTACACGGCCACTTTAGCAATGAAAGATAACCATTTCTGAAGCCAAAACGCTGCTTCCTCTATATCGATTTCACTGAGAGTTCGCCAGGAGTAGAGGCTAAAGAGGTCCATTGCTGTTTCAATTTATAGGTATTTTGGATCATATACAGCTTTCATGATCTTTTAAATCGTGTTCGATTGGTTTGGTTGGTTGTAGAATTCTTTCAGCATGATGAGAGAAGCTTCAATTGGCCTGTGGTCAGAGGGAAATGCCGAATTAGAGCTGATTACAGCTTCAACACTCCCATGGCTGGAAAAGATTCTCTGTAATGTGGCTTCTCCACGAGAGAGATGCAACCTGCCCACCTCTGGCCTCGAGATCGCATGTACCCCTGGTTGCGCATTTTGGTCGCCGAAAGATGGCATCACTAGGAGACCTGCAGGCCAGATATCTGTGTTTAGATACCTTTCTATATTAGGATCTTTGATCTTGATCCAAAAAAAGGCATAGTTTGGATATCTGGTGGGAACCCTGACGGGTGTATCGGGTATATCTAGCTGCTGCAGAAGAGTTTCAATTTGTTCCACCGTTGTTTCCAGGGATAGTCGACTTATAAATATGCTAGATGGTTTAGACCTCCTTCCTCTATGTTGCACGATTTTAATGCTTAGTGGGTTAGGGTTAGAGCCAATAACTCCATCACGATTCTGATCTGCTCGGCTGATAAATGTCTCTTTACTAAGAGTGGCCTTGCCTTGCTTGGGAAGCACATTACTTCTGCTTAGTGCTGATTTCTTCCCCCATGCTTTCGCGACTTCCGTGGCAGGGGATGAAGGCGAAAGGATTGCAGTTAACGGCTCTGTTGGAAGACGCACGACGCGGGAGTCAGAAACCATTTGTTTCGAGTGTTGAACAATTTGCATAGGTAGGGAGTGTGTAGGTATCCTGAATGGGCTTACTGATGGATTCCAGCAGCAAGGTGCTGGAATCCATCAGTAAGGAATCCATCAGACCTACAACATTCTATGCAGAATGGTGCATAGAATGTTGTAGGTCTTCCAGCCTACGTATTGACTCTCTTAGGGTTGTATTCTCTGTGTAGAGCTTTCTCAGAATATTTTCATATAAGGTAAACTTCTCACCCATTTTACTACCATTTTGACACATGAGCGTAGGAGAACTGTGGCGGAGTCGGACATGCTTGCATTAGGTGACCTGCAGTCAACTTCGCCGGTGAAGCCCGCTGGCGACGGAGGTGGGGAGGGGCAGACGTTATCCCTTGCCTTTGATTCTGTGGTGTTCACTTTTTGCACACGGCATGCAGCACATTGCCATCGTAATCGCCTCTGGGCTGAGGCGCGAGCTATGTTTTTTAAAAGACAACAGGTTTCACAAAAACCAAGCCTACAGTGGCCATTGCACTTGATCCAGCAATTTGTAGATTGTGAGCATTTTCTGCACGTTTCAGATTGCTTCTGCGCCCTGTCGCCATGGGTATAGCAAAGCTTAACTTCATGGGAAGAATAAAAGTTTAGTATACAGTACTTACTTTATGACGTATAGTGAGTGGAACTTTACCCTACGGGGAGATTATCACCCCCTTCCTGACCTTGAAAGTGATCGCAGACGGTAAAGACGGCAATGAGTTAAGCAAATTCTTCCAAGATGTAGGAATAGCGAGCTTCCGCAGCAGCAAGATACCTGATTCGATTTGACTAACATGATGTTGGTACAGTGAATGGAGTTATATGAAATTTTGTGAAGAACAATGCAACGCAATGAATATTTTTATTAAGTAAATGCTCAACATTCAGCAGAGTAATTATGTGAATACAGCTTAATTGCGAATTGAGCTTGAACTTGAAGTTATATTATGAGGTGATGTGTAAGTAAAAGATTATTTTTACGACACGATTTTGTGAAATTTGATTCGATCATGGCCTCCACGTTTCCCCATGAAATAAATCTCGTTACAGTGAATAAACTTCAGCAAGTTAGTTTTTCACAATTATCTCTCCAAGAAAAAAATGCGATTAAAAAAAGAAGGCTACCTCACACCAAAGATTCAAATTTCTCAGCGGCGAATAAGTAATAATAAGAAATATATTCACAGTTTCAAAACTGAATGGTACCAAAGGAAAAGTTGGCTTTGTGGTTGTGAAGTTAAAAATGCATTGTTTTGTTTTCAGTGTTTACTGTTCGGGGGTGACTTAACGTGGACAAAAAGGGTTTTATAAACATAAACAGAACGAAAGAAAAAACTCCAAAACATGAGAGTTCCAAGAAACATTGATAATGTGATTTCACTATCGCTTTTAGGAAGCGTAAATATTAAAGAACAGCTTAGTGAGGCGTACAGACTTTCGATCTGCAAACATAAAAGAAAAGTAACCAAGAATCCTTTTGATTGGCATTTTTCAAGGATCTGTTGTACTGTTGAGATATGATCCATACATGACCTCCCAGCTGAAAATCACTTTTCTAATTCTCGAACGGGGCACTTACGCCCCGTTGATTCACAAAGGTGTCCAACCTACGGCTCGCGAGAAAGATGAACTAAAACAGCATTTTAAATTTTGTTAATTATCAAAAAAATTTTCTCATTAATGTTTTGTTCAGTAAATGTAATTGTGTATTGTACTTAATAAAATTTTCGAATATTTCAATTTTACTTTTACATGCAATAAGATATGAAAAATGTAACGCAGTAAAGAAATCTAACTGAATTTTTTGAATATGGCTCCTGTACGGGAAAAGGTTGGACACCACTGCAGTAGAAGGTGGGCCAGCGCCCATTGGGAATACACGATCTGCTCATTCTTGACTAGCGCGACTCCTCCGTATGTGGGATAGGTGGTCGGATAGGTTTCACCAGGTACCATAAGTTGTAGAATGCGTTAGCTCTCTTAATTCGCACAGCAGCACTAATTGCCCGAAGGCCAGAAATGAGAACAGTGCGTACCGAGTTAATTCTCTCTTAATCCGTTCGCTCAATGGAAAATATTTTAAATGTAACTTCCAAGGGGAATTCGAAATAATTCGCTATAAAAGTTAAACAGAGGCCTGACTGAGTAATTTAGAATTATAAAAATGGTCATACAGTTTTATATAGAAAATATCTTAAAATAAACAGTAAAAAATGCAAATTTAGTTAAATAATTTTAAGCTTATTTGAATAGTAGGTAAACATGTGAAAAAAAAGTTAAGGAATATTACAAATTTCGAAGTGCACTGCATCCAAATGTCACTGTCAATAAAGGTGCCGGTACGCTGTACCGTTGCGTACCGTCACAAAAAAAGTACTGCTTCTTTGTGACTTCACCATGCACAGACTCATTCCATCTACTTTGCCAAATGCTAACCACTTCACTCCATAATCTTTTACGTTCTGTCTTCAAGTTACTAACTGGGTCTGTTGTAATTCCCATAATAGATACCTGCAGTTCTTTCTTATGTTTATAAATCATGCCACGGTATAAGATAAATAAATCTAAAGGCAGTTCTCCTCCAAGAATTTGGAGGGAATTGTTTTATACTGTACGAGGGACATTATTTAGTACCAGAAGCACTGTCCTTTGAATTGATAGTAGCTTATTTTTGATTTTCACTTTAACGATGTTCTGGTGCCAAATACCTGTTACGTACGAAACTATACGCAGATATATTGCTTTATAATATAGTTTCATGGTCTTTTTATTCAAACCCCAGTCTCTTTTGGAGATTCTTATGGCCAAAGCAGTAAAATTTCTAATTTTTTCCTTCAGTTTGGTGACATGAGAGAGAAAGGTTAATTTATCATCGAGGATTATGCCGAGATATTTGTTTTGAGGAACATAAAGTATCTGTGAACCATTCAGTTGAATTCTTGGTGGTCTTCCATAATTAAAGTGGTTTTTAAATGTCATGAAATTTGTTGTACTTGGAGATATCTTGAGGTTGTTGATTTCAGCCCATGCCACCAAATCATCTAAGATAGGTTGAATGTTGTCCTCTAATACCTTACGTGGCCTTCCTTCTATAGCAATCACGAGGTCATCAGCGTAGGCCACCTTTAGAGAATCCTCGTGTGTTCTCGTGAACCACTGATCTAATACGGAATTCCAGAGGAGAGGCCCCAACACCGACCCATGGGGGAATCCTCTTGAGACCTGCGCATTATAAGACAGATGCTTTGCCTTGACCATGATGTATTTCTCATTAAAGTATGATCTCAGTACCCTGTACACATAATTATCACATTTAGCCAACCTTAAAGACCTGAGGGCACTCTCCCACCAGAGGGAGTCGAAAGCGCCCTCAATGTTCACAAAAATTGCCAAGACATATTTAGAAGAGGAATTCTGGATAAAGTTAGTCAATGTAAGAATAGCATCGTCAGTGGACCTCCCTTTCTTGAAGCCAAACTTACAGCTTGAGCATAACTGGTTTTCCTCAATTTTTTTTAGTATTCTGGGAGTCAGAAGATGTTCAAATAACTTTCCCAGATTATCAAGTAAGGAAATTGACCTGTAAGCACGGGGATCGGATGTGTTTTTCCCCCTGGCTTGTGAAGAATCTTGAGCAATGCCAATTTCCACTGATTTGGAAAGTACCCTTCCAGGAGGCATTTCTTCAAGAGATTTAGCAGTACTTGTGAATATAAGTCGAAAAACTTGACAATAACGAGGTTCTCCGCAATGTCAGTTCTGGGGCATTTCTTGCTGTTTAGTCTAGCTATGGCAGAACCCAACTCCAACAAATTAAAACACTCAATATCAATTGAACCCGTATACATACTATTTTCAAGACGTACCTGACCTTGCTCCAATGTATCCAACTCTGGAATATCTTTAGGGAACAGACTTAACACTATAGCATGTACCGTCGAGTTCCAGTGCTCAGATTCTGCTCCGTTTATTCTTACTACACTTTACTCCACAGATTAATTTGTTTCTGGAGATTTTGTAAACTAATCCCCATGGTTCTGAATTCCCAATCTATTTGACAAATCCTTGCCAACAAGCTATTTTAGCATTAGCTATTTCCTTGTGGTATCTACACCGAAGATCTCTATAAAAATCCTTGTATGCTTGAACATCCCGTTGAGACAGATTTTTGTGTTTTTGATATTCCTTTCTTGCGTTCTGAACTTGCGATCTTAAATTTGCAATATCTGAGTTCCACCAAGGGACAGGAGTTGTCTTCTTTTGTTTTTTCTTCTTTGCATAATCCATGGCCAGATACAACTGGGTTTGAATAAAATCAACAATCTCCTCAGCCATTAATATATTAAGGGATTCGATCGTTTCTGAAGAGAGAAAATCTTAAAATTTGTTCCATTTAATACTGTTAATGGAAAATCTCCTAAGATCAGTAAGTTGAAAGTCATCGACTCGCTGCCCAGGAAGAAGACCATAAACTATGGCACTGTGGTCACTGTTGATTAACTCTGGGACAACATTCCAATGAGAGATATAACAATCAATTTTGACAGAGGTCAGAGAAATATCAATATTGCTTTCACCATTGACTGTCGAAACAGTGTAGGGTTTATTAGGCAAATTTTAAACAGTAAGTCCATGAGCAAGAATAACATCTTCCAGGGCCGACCACGAGAGTCAGTAAACCCGCTATCCAACATATTGGATTTTGCACTAACATCACCAGAAATTATCAAGATTTTCGAAGCAAACTTTGTACACAATCTATCTATATTGTGCAGAGCCAATTGGAAATCTTCTGATGGTGGGCAATAGAGAGAAACAAAGTAGAAATTTATAAATGTCGAGGAGACAAGCCAACAGACTGCATTCTGAGAACACTCACCAGAAACAGAGGTGACCGCCAAATCATTATTCAAAATGACGATAGCTGTCTTGGGCGAATTGTCAAGCGAATGCACAATTCTTTGCAGAAGTTGGGAAGCCCATTACCTAAAATGCTCTACCACCAATTTGTGCAGAGCAGTAAGGTCCCTGAATGCAAATAATATCCATTTTATTCTCAAACGCCACCATCCTTATCTCGTCCATAGCTGCTCTAGCTCTTTGGCCGTTAATTTGGAGGATTTTAAAGCCCTGGTAAGAATAATTTTCACTCAAAAGAGGATTTAAATTAGCCGTATTACTCATATCGTGTTCTCTTTTCTGTCAATTCCACCGCTTTTATGTATTTGGGACAGCAGCTATCATGAACAGAATGTTGAAAATCTAGATTTCTCCTCTTACAGTTGACATATTTTGGTGTCTCCTCTTTGTGCGTGCATTTCGAGAAAACGTGGCCTCCATTGGCACAATTGCCACATGAGACTGTTTTCTGCAAACAGTTTTGCGCTGAATGTCCATACCCCAGACAGCGAAAATATTTAGAAAAAACTGTAAAATGGCAAAACCTGTGTGAGGAGAAACTCAGAGAATACGGTCATTTTGCATTATATACTTGTATATTTTTGGTGCTAATCCAATGACCCAGTTAGTAACACGATTTCCTGCACCAGAACTGAATCTGAACGTGATTCCTTGCCTCACCTCTTCAAAACTAAAGCCAAGGTCTTTCAAGTTTTTAATGTGGAGATCCTCTACAATGCCCTCTTTGGAATAATCCTTGTGGATATTGTATATCATAACCGTGGGGCGTTGCAAACCGGTTTTATCCATAGCTAGAGCAACACCAGTCAGCGTTGTTGAATTGCAAATGGATTTTGCATCTGTAGAATTAGTTTTCGACTAGAACACCATTGTTTCTTAACAATCTAATGTTTTTAATCTTGATATTTCTATGCTCTTTCCTTATTGTGTCAGTGACCTTGTTTTTGACGTCCTGGCCACTAGTTATTGGACTGTCAGGCGAATGCCTTAATATTATATTGTTAGGATCACTACAAACTACACTTTCGTTCCTGGCGTTAACATAATCTGCAGTTCTGGGTTCAGATTCAGACACTCCCTTGTGTTCTTTAGTAATAACTCCTGAGGGGAGAGTCCGACCAGCAGGACGTTGTGCCCAAATTCCAGTGTGATCTCTAACAACGTCCGCAAAAGACGTAACTTTAGGATCTTCCTTAAAAAGTTTTGCTCTTACTTGCAGTTCCTCTGCCTTGACTTTTAAACGCTCGTTCTAAGGAGCGCTGAGAAACTTATAGAAATTAAGTAACATGACGATGTTTTGGTATACCAACTTTGAGGTGAATTGGACCAATAGCCACTGAGATAAAGCAAAACACTAGTCCAAAAATAGCTCAAAAGAGCCAACTTTTATATTTCTTATATTAACTGTGAAATTGAAGTCCATACCTAAATCTTAGCCCAATTGGGGTTTAAATATTCACGCTTATATATCTAACGTTTATATCTATTCCATTTTTATAGGTGGCACTGGTAACAATAATGGTGACTCCCACGGAAAGTATTTTTCCCCTCCATAAAGCAGTTTAAACACTAGTCCAAAAATAGCTCAAAAGAGCCAACTTTTATATTTCTTATATTAACTGTGAAATTGAAGTCCATACCTAAATCTTAGCCCAATTGGGGTTTAAATATTCACGCTTATATATCTAACGTTTATATCTATTCCATTTTTATAGGTGGCACTGGTAACAATAATGGTGACTCCCACGGAAAGTATTTTTCCCCTCCAAAAGTTGTTGTTATGCCGCCATCTTGTCTTGCACCATAGAAGGCAATGATGAAACCAATAGCACTACCACAAAGCCTAACATTCCATTTATTTCCAGTCTCCATTATAAGTCTATGGGAAAAAACCTTGTAGCATAAAATATTAACGTTGAAATCTTAAATCACTCATATCTTAGCAACCCCTTCACAAAACAACCCCAAACTTGTCTCCTATCACTCACCAAGAATTTATGGAAGTTATGCAATAATTTATTCACGGGGGGTTTGGTCTAGATCTTGAATAAAATCCAATTATTGAGGAGCACAACAAATGTAAGGACATACATACAAGTGTTATCGGAAGATTATAGAATCTGTTCGAAGAAACCCAGGCCATTCATAGACATAGAGAACAGTCATAAATCATCATCAACACTAATGAAAGATCGCTGCCCCCTCTTTCTCTCGAAACTTTCTACTCGTTTCCAATGGTGTATTCGTGCTGGAACGCACCAGAAAAACGTTCCGATACTTTTTTCTAAATGTCATAATTGAAAATCATTAGATTTATACACCTAATATTATGAAACAATGGCATAATCAAAGGGGAGGGAGAAATATCTATTTTACTCATTGCTACTAAAAATATATATTAATAAATACTAGTAATACTTTAAAATTAATAGATTTCTTTAAAAATTTATTTAAAAGCAAAAGTATAAATTTCGCAATGAAACTTGAACGTTTCTTACTAAAGTACAATAGGTTAGATAAAGAGATTCAACGAATGACATATACCGTGATGAGTGCGAACGCTGCATTTTGATTCGCCATGAGCTGAACGCTAGAACTGGTTGTTCTATGAACCATGAGTCTGAAATCTGATTCAATTAGTGTACAGTCAATGTGGCGTTATCATATTGTCTTCTGGAGAACGAGCGTTCCGGTACTATTTTTTTTATGACGAGCGTTCCGCAATCGATGCTCGAACGTTGCCCAGTTACTTCGATGCAGTGCAGTACCGGCAGGGATAACGGTGTCAAACCAAACCATCAGAAATCACATACACGGACTTTATGCAAGAAGACACATGCTGCGTGTGTTCCATCGAATTTCTGACATCTTTGGACCTGAAGAATGTGGCGACATTCGAAGTCGTATTTTAACTGACTCTACTTGAACTTTTTGTGGATGACTCTAAGCAGAATTTTCAGTCGATTCTCACCACATCATAGTGTAGCGTGAAATAGAAACGAGAAACAACCCTTGTACGTACACAGCCAATTCAGTGGAGGTAGATTGCTAGTATGGACTGAAATTAAGCTGTGCGCATGTATAGACATACTGCCATCCAAGGTTGTTCCGTATGCTGGCGCTGTAAACGAAGAATTAGTTCTGATGCACGACAGCACTTAACCCATAAGCCACAACTACTCAAGATGAGGGTTTCATCCCTATGCATTGCTCTTGCCCTTGGTATTTTGGTTGATCCCAAGGAAAAATAAGGAAGTCACCAGGATTTGTTATACGGCAGTCAGTTGGTCACAATTTGAACTGGAAATAGAGTGCAAAGTATTAAATAAAGGTCCAATGAACTGTTAATGAAAGCAAGACCCGGATAAAGTAGTAGGGTGGCCAGGAACGAGAGTGCAATAGCACGCGCTCTTTGAGTGTACCTGGGTTCCAGCCCATTACTGCTAAATTCGATTAACGTTTGTATTGATGAATTTTTGTAAACTCCACTGACCTGGTGATTGGTGTATTTAACGTATTTGTGTATTGTATGCGGTCTCTAGGGTTTCCTGTAGAGAGGGTGATCGGAGTATAAAAAGGTTCTCTGAGAGTGTACAAAGGCTGCCAAGACAGACAGCCTTATCTTGAGTACTAAATACAGATCTGGAAGCCTCATTTTAGGAAAGATGATCTGGATCAGTTGGAACGAGTGCAGAGAATGGCAACGAGATTGTTGAATGGATTGAGTAAACTTAATGCTGATGGGATCCATCCTCTTGCCTGGGCTACACATATAGAGGCACAAATGTAAATTTCCGAGGAATGGTTGCATGATAGATATGTGAAAATTTTCCTTCAGCCACTGGGTAGTTGATTGTTGCAAAGAACTTCCAACTAGTGTCGTAGAGGTTGGTAGATTGGATAAATTAAAGGAAGAACTAGACAAACTATTAAAGGTGAGATACATGTGATAGGGGTATTTTTTTTTTTTTTTTTTGAGCTATTGGTGATTATACCAACTGTGCTACAGATGAGTACACTATACCTCTTAACTCCCCGGGTGAGCCCCCCACGGTTCGGTGTGAGGCCCACTGTAGTTTTTTATATTTACCAATAATATTTATGAAGAAATATCAGGTTTTGAATAGCTTGCTCAAACTATTCAAATACACCTCAATCAGACCACCTCACAGGTGCCTAGTCTACAAACGCTGCAATTTGCAGAACTTAAGCCTTTCTTTGTTAGAGCACCCCTTTGATCCCCTTACCAATGTCATTGCTCTTTTCTGTACTTGTTACAGCTGCTCTACATCCTTCAAGGAAGAACTAGACAATCTATTGCAGAGAATGAATAGGAGATAAAATGCAAAGTGTCGTTTTTTTTTTTTTTGATTATAGGAAGGTGACCCCAATATGGTCAGTGAGACCTGCCCAAATTCCCATGGAGAAAAAGGGTGAGGGAAACAGAAAACCGTCTCCCCACTCGAGGGAAGATGTTTTAAAGAGGTGAGCCAGGTCAGGGTGCCCGGCGCAGATCGCCTAGAGGCGCCAGGTTTGGGGTAAAGTGTAAAATGTAAAGTGTGTTTAGGGTCAAACGGCACCAGGGGTTCCCCCCATCTCCGCGTAGTTTACATTGTGGGTGAACCAGTTGACTGGAAAAGCCAGAGATTTAAAAGTGTATGGACTTTGTATATGTATGATGCCTTGTACCGTTGTTCATCTGGTCATTTAGCCGCTGGGCCCCTACTGAGGCCCAACGTTGCCCCACTTACGCCCCGTGGAGGCAGACCAGGAACCCAGTAGTCTGTTTCACTCTGGCAGGTCCTGCCACTTAATTTCCTGAGATTTCGGCGGCTAGGACCTTAAAAAAAAAAAAAAAAAAAAAAAAAAAAAAAGAAAGAAACGCGTCGACGTAGGGGTAGAATCGCTTAGTTTTGCTAGGCCAAGTTATGGGCGTAAGGTAATTTAGATATGTTAAGTTTTTGGCATGTAGGGCTTTCGCTAGCGTATAGATAGAGAGGGGGGAGGCAGAAGGCTGGGGGGAGAAAGACAGAAATATGGGGCCAATAGAGTAGGTAGCCTCAGTTTTCAGTGGGACATGCCCATGTCCCACCAAAGCAGAAGATATAGGGTGGAGAGGAGGGGAGGACGAAAATGTCCCCCCTCCCCCCAAGGAAGTAGGTATAAAGGTGAAGGGGGCTATAGTGCCCTCTTCAGATCGCCATATGGCTATTGGCAGCTATTGTTTCAAGTTTCTTTACTCATGGTCCTTGTGCTTGTGTCCCTCATCTTTAGTTGCAGCCTTTACATTGTGCTGGCTGGTGTCTCAATAGTGGTACTTGATGTCAGTCATTGTAGATGGTGATTGATGTCCTTCTCCTGATGAAGAGGTCTTGTGCGAACTGGGATAATGCTCTATATTCATCCTCAGTATCTATGAAATGGGATTCCAATCCTTTTGGTAGGTATCTTATTTTTGTTATAAGTACTCCTCTGAGGTCTTCATATTGTGGGGTAGTGGAAAATAAAAAAAAAAAAAAAAAAAAAAAGCTGTAAATAATTGTCCTGAATTGCAGAGTTGTAATATTTCTTACTACTCTGTGCGCTGAAGCATCATAGCCTTAGTCGCATTTTTTTTTTTTTTTGGATACAATTTATTCTGTTTTATTTATTATTATTATTATTTATTATTATTATTATTATTGTTAAAACAACGTTCTTAACATCGGTGCTTGCTAATTTTCGATTTCCTAGCGTTACACAGTGTAAATAAAAATTTTGAACAATAAACACTGATTTTCTCCAAATTTTACAATTTCATAATCAATCCAAAATAAGTTTGGGAAGATTCGTCCTATTAATACTAGTAGTATAAGGAACAAATGCCGCGAGTTTTATAATAGTAATTCAAAATTAAGTCAATCACATATATCAATAGATTTCTGGAAAGCTTTTGATACTGTTGCACATGCAAGACTACTCTACAAATTGGAGCAGCATGGCATTAAGGGCAAATTGCTACAATGGATAAGAGGATGGTTGAGTGGCTGAAGACAGAGTGGTAATCAATGGATACTGCTCTACGTGGATTAATGTTATTAGTGGTGCTCCTCAGGGTTTTGCGTTGGGCCCATTGTTGTTTTGTATATTTATCAATGATATTGATGAAGGCATATCAAGCTTAATGTCAAAGTTGCAGACGATATGCTATCCATCTGCAGTTCTTTGCAGACAAATGCAAAGTACTGCAGATGGGTAGCAGTAACTCCAAAGAAATGTACCAACTGTGTGGTGCTACACTCAGGGTAGCGGAGAATGAGAGAGACCTGGGGGGTAATTGTGCACTCAGATATGAAGTTTTCTGAGCAGTGCAGATAGGCTGCCAGAGTAGGCATTGGGTCTTGTCAATGATATACAGGAATTTTTCGAGCAGGGATAAGGAGGTGATTATCCTCTTGTATAAGGCAATGGTCAGGCCACACTTTGAATACTGCATACAGGTCTGGAAGCCTCATTTTAGGAAGGATGTAAAGTTGCTAGAACGAGTACAGAGGAGGGCAACAAGACTGGTGAAGGGAACAAAGGGGTGCTCTTACGAAGAAAGGATTAAGTTCTGCAAATTGCAGCTTACGGAGACTAGGCATTTGCAAGGCGATCTGATTGAGGCGTATAAGGCCTTGAATGTATTGAGCAAGTTGAATGCTGATGAGTTGCTTCCTCTTGCTCAGATTACCTAACTGAGGGGGCATAGATTCAAACTGAAGAAAGACAGTTTTAGAATAGATGTACGGAAATTTGCCTTTAGCGAGCGGGTAATTGATTGGTGGCACAAAATTCAATATGTTGTTGTGGAAGTTGATAGCTTAGATAAATGCAAGGTAGAACTAGACAAACATTTGGAACGAATGGATCAGTGAAATGAGAAGAGTTTTTTTTTTTTTTTTGTTGCTGGTGCTGTATAAGCTTGCTTTCTTGCATCATGTTCCTCTAGTAATGCTAATCTTCATCTCTTTTTCCAAGCCTAAAGAGCACCAGCTCTATAGGCTTGGAAAAACAGATGAAGATTAGCATTACTAGAGGCACATGATGCTAGAAAGCGGTTTCAATTTTTATTTCAATTTATTTACCAAGTCTTGTAATGTTATAACAGTATCAGACATGGAATGTAATAATATTACATTCCATGTTAGTACCCTGGTTGGTACTGTGAATGTCAAATACAAGTGTACCAGTTAAATTTCCGTTACTATTTGTACTGACTTGGTAAATAAATTGAAATAAAAATTGAAACCGCTGTCATGGTTTTAGTTCAGTTTATTTTATTTTTTTTTTTAGAGTTGCTTGGTCAGCAAGAGCAGAATTGCCTTCTCAAGTTTAATCTTACAAAGAGAGTAGAAATTTCTTGTATTTTTAACAAGGGTTTAGTGTTTTTTCTTTTTTTTTTTTTTTCATGTCTTACATTTTTCTTTTAAAATCAGACTGTTCTCTATCAACCCAATTTTTCATACTCTACATGTATACTCTATATTTGCTATTGTTATTATTTATTTCTATTATTTTTTTATTTATTATTTCTATGAAACACAGAGCCAAGCCAAGATTTATACGAGCCTCAGTGCTAACGATAAAGACGAGTAGTCAACGCATTGGAGTTAATCATGGTTCGAGGCCCAAGTTAAACACAGTAATGTTCTATCATTCTCTACCTTATCTCCTGTAACCCTATGTGGCATTCCCAGAATATATTTGGAAAATTTATTAATTAAAATGATGTCCCTCTCAACTTCATGAAAAGGTCCCATTGATCTTTATCTCGGATGTATTTGGCTCCAGGTTTAACATGGCCCTGACTAAATAACTTCTTTATTTTGCCAGAAAAATTAATCATCTAAATATTTAAGACAAACATTTATGAAAAAAATTAAGAGAAATATTTATTGGAAATTATTTTAATAATAATGCTCTGTATTATGGGAACATACACATATCCACCACCAATTCCTTAAATGCGAATCTCCAAGTAATTCTCCAACGGGGTAATAATAACTGAGTTAATTTCAATCCTTTTGATCAGTCCTATCCTACCTCTTGAAAAAATAAATCCTGATTTCTAATCTCTCTCTCTCTCTCTCTCTCTCTCTCTCTCTCTCTCTCTCTCTCTTGGAATAAGCACATCCCAAGTATTGCTTCCCAGGCATCAAAAAAGAAAAAAAAAAATTGGATTATTCTTTTTTACTCTCGGCGTTACTTTCCTTCCAAAGAACTTCTCACGGGAGATTTTTCAATACACAATGTTCACAATATAATATTCACTGGAGTCCTGCATTTGTTTCACGAGTGAGATGACAAGTTTCAGTCAGCCGTGGACATACGCACAATGAATATGGGGAAATGAAGAGTTCATGGATGAGCTTCATGGTGCAGATGTTGGACGATTCTTTCGCGATACCTCGGTTCTTTGGAAAATGTTACGAGAACAAAATAGAGTTGGTGGATCAGACTTAGCATGTACATCGTGTTGAGAAATAAATGCTATGTTCAGAATAGTTCCCTCCTCGAGTTTTTCTCCTTTCTTTGTGATTTATTATTCATTCTTCCTTGTATAACGTATTTTGATTTTGTGTTCCTGCAAGTTAATGTTTTCTGATATAAATTGTAGTAATTGTACCTCGTTTGGGACTTCTGTATGCCTGCAATTAATAGACTAATAATTTTATTTGAAGTAAAAACAAAAGTACATTTCTATTTGGGCACTGTTTTATGAAATAACATCAACGTTGCTAATATTAGAGTGCTCTAGGAAAGCCAAGGAGATAAAAAAAAATTACATTGGTCACGAAAATGTCCCACTTTTTTTTCTTCTTCAGGGTATGTTTTGTTCCGAATTTTTCATCTTTACGATTGTTTTGTCCCAATTTTTTAAACTTATGGGATGTCTAAAAATGCAGATGATGTAAACATTGGTAGAGTAGTTAAATGATTTGATTAATGTGCTTCTCTGGATTAAAAGTAGTTAATGCACTTCTCTGGATTAAAGCAAAGCTTTAATCCAGAGAAGTGCAAGGTCTTACACCTGGGGAACAGTAACCCCAAAATAACTTATACACTTGGTGGAGTTGAACTAAATTCAGTAGTGGAAGAAAGGGACTTGGGAGTTACGATATGGTCAGACATGAAGTTCTCTGAGCATTTTGAGACAGGTTGCAAGGAAGGCCCATGGTGTGCAATCGATGATTTTTCGAATGTTTGCTAGTAGAGATATGGACGTCATAATCCCACTATATAAGCGTATTGTTAGACCACACTTGGAATATTGTGTTCAAGTATGGAGCACCTAAAAAACACATCAAGCTTCTTGAAAGGGTCCAAAGATGGGTAAATTCACCCCAGGGACTCACATCTGTGAGTATGGGCTTGGCACACCCAGGCCCTTGAGCTGGATATCATCATTCTTTTCTTTCTTGGTGATTCCTTCCTACTTCTCTCTCTCTCTCTCTCTCTCTCAGGGTAACTAGGGGATATTTTTTTCTTGGCTGGTGCAGCATAAGCCTCAGGCTTCCTTGTACCATATAGCTAATAATAATAATAATAATAATTCCCCTGGTGAGATCGGCAAAAGGGCGTCCATATGAGGAAAGATTTCGAACATGTGGGTTGCACAGCTTGGAAACTAGACAACTTATAGGAGACTTGATTGAGGTGTTTAAGGCTCTGAGAGGCAAAAGTAAAATGAATGAGGACGAACTTTTCACGGTTATAAATTATTCTAGAACAAGGGGCCATAATTTCAAGTTACGGGGGGTGATGTTTAGATTGGATTACAGGAAGTTTTATTTTAGACAGCTAGTTATAAATTACTGGAAAAAGTTACTAACATGGGTGGTAGAGGCTAACAGTTTGGGGAAATTTAAAGACCAGCTGGATAGTTACCTACGGAAGGAGGAAAAGGCATAGGTTATCTATTTCCTTTTCTTTTATTATTTATTTTATTTGAATTTATTATTATTATGCTCTTTTTTTTCTTTCTTTTTTTGTCTGGTGAGCATAAGCCTTAGGCTTTCTTGTACCATACGGCCATTATTAATACTAACTTTAATATTTTATATAAAAATTTTTGTCAACCTTGGAAATGGGAGAATCTATAAAGAACTTTTTGCACTTAGTTGAAAACTTAGCACTTTTTAATTTTAGTACTTTTTCTGTAATTTCAAGAGGTAATCCATAGTATAATATGGTATTGGATAACACTTATTTATAATGAAAAAAAAAAGTTTTATTATTATTTTGTACGGTGAAAGCTGTTATTACTCTGATGCTCAAATACAGTTCTCCTGCAGTCTTTATCATATACCGATTTGTAAATCTGTTTCTGTATTTGCATATTTAGATATTACCAGTACTTGCAAGTGATGACTATCCACGGTTACTAGGGCTAATACATTTGCAAATTAATAAATATTGTGTTTGTTAGATTAGACAAGAACAACTTTAACTGTTGAAAGAAAAACAAATACGTAAGCAATTTGGGAAGCAAAAATTCGAGAAATGTTCTTAGTTGGAGTGAGCGAATTTTTCCACTCGCTAAATATTGTGATTCATTATTTACGAAAACTGTTACACTAAACGTGTAATCGTGAACTTCTTCATAAAAACACTGGAAATAACGTGCCCTTAATATCGTGTTAATCTTGCACCACACGGGGTGTTCACTTGTTTGTTTACGATTTACCGTATGCAAAAACAACTTATGGAATGATCTGATATTCTGGTGTTGTGCATGTTATTTAAAAACACACGAAACACGAAAACTAGACATTATTCACTCGCTTTCAGAAATCACGTCTCTGTTTTAATTGCTTTTTTTCGTGACACGGAGAATGCAGAGGTACGGAATTACTGCCAAGCTAAGGGATAACCCTGCCCGCTGTATAAAGGTAATTCGATCATTTCTATTGAAATAGCATTTAATGATGCGCTCGATTAAAAATAAATAAAAATAATTGTTATGTTGTTTCTAAAATTGTAAAGTTTTCGTTAAAATAATTTTATTTTATTATTAGTGAATTTTCAAGAAAATTTGTAATTTTACAAAATGGTTTCATTTCTCAAACATAAAAATAATACGACACAATATATAAAATAAATTTTTCCATATAGCAAACCATCTTCTTTGGTACGTAAGACACTGTCACCTCGATAAGTGCAATTTGAATTTTTGAGTTTTTTCTAGCTCCCACAGCAAAATATCTCACGCTTATGGGACCTAGAAAACATTATTTTGCAAGTAGGGGCATACCCTCAGTTTGCATATGCATTTTGTATACAATAAAGATTTCTTCTTCTTCTTTGTACGCAGCATTGAACAAAACTAGTTATTCTACTAAGTGCATCGATTTCATGTTGTGAAGCAATTTTACCACGAGTTGTCTTGCTATTGCACTTCAGCATTTAAAAAAAATCACTTCTCACACGGAGAAGTAATTTTATTATTATTTACGGCTATTTTTATTTAAATTTATTTAAAATATAAGCCATTTTCCCTATCGCGTTTTCGACTCCTTTTTTGAGCCTCATCGGTGGGGAAGCATAGAACGGTAAAGGATATCGTTGTTATTGGTTGGGTTTTTAGGAGCATCAGCAACTAAGGCCGTGTATATTGTCTGTAAATTTCGTGGGTTGTGTGATCGAGTTTCTGTTTGCTGGACGAAAAACCAGAGTTTTTGGGAGGAAAAACCATGCTAATTTTGCCTGAGACCGACTAACTCAGTCACGTTGTGAAAAAGACCCATAAAAATTCTTCCTTCCGTTATCGACAGAATTCGAACTCAGATCTCTTCCACCCAGTGTTGTGGGGAGGACGGCGATCCGACTAACTGCGCTACCCACAAGGGCGCGGTAAGTGAACAACCTGATCTACAGTATGTGAGCAGCTGGATGGATATTATTCATATAGTTCTTCACGTTGTTCACTCGCTGATGACTTTGCAAAAAAAAGGAGCCTTAATGCGGATATAAGTAATGGCATAGACTTTAAATAATTAACAATATACTTCTCCAGTGGAGGAGTTTTTTTTTTTTTTTTTTTACTTAAAGTGGGCAATACCAAAAAATATCCAATGTTCGTAAAATATCCAAGATCGATATTTGAAAAGGTTATGTCTTCGTAATCGCCATGCTGTGCCCCTGATCTAAAATTAGACTTTGAGATGGCCTCTAGTGTAGAAACAAGTGCACGAACTATCCAAAGACGGCTTTCGGAAGTCGTGGTCTGCATGCCTATTTGGCCGAAAAAAAAGCCTTTGTTGACCCAACAAATGAGGAAGTTTTTTGCTATTTAGATTTAATGATGATTTTGTCTTCTTGTCTCACAAGGCTTAAAACATACACCAGTGTTTTCCCTCGTTTTTCTCCCTTAAAGTGCAGTCATACCTCAAAAAAGAACAGGAAAAGTTTGTTCTATTGTGAGAATTAACACCGTTGCATTAGTTATATAGTTCAAATCCTGCTGGCCATGAAAACCGATTTTTTTTTTTTTTTTTTTTTGTTAGTTGTTGGCGCATCGGCTTCTATGGCCATAATGCACCTCCCAAGATTTCTACAGTACTCTGATCCAAGCCCGAGGCGGAATTCGAACCCGCAACCTTTGGGTTTCCAGGCAGGCACTTGTGGGGGGGGGGAGAAAAAGAACTTCTTAATTTATATACATATGTCTTTACTCTTCTTTAAATTTTATTTTGAATATGTATAATAATAATTCTTTATTAAATATATATATATATATTTTTGTTCTGTTCCCTTATAACTATATAGACCTCTATTCCTTACACCCCCACGTACACATCTGACTTTACTTCACAGGAGAATTCCAGATTCGTGGGAACTTCTCAATTGTGTATAATTCCCTTCGGAAAGGCTGAGTGTTCAGGAATAACAAACTCACAAATTAATAAACAACAAAGTTTATTTACATACATATGTACAACATAATATACAATTGAATAAAAAAATAATATAATATGCATACAAAGTTAAATCAGGATACCTTGCAAATATTATTCTTATATTAACAATCAATATGCTACTTTCATCATTATACTCTGTGTTCTCACCATTCTGTTACAATACACTGAAGACCAATCATAACTTTCCTAAAGTCTCTATTTGTTATTAGTCTTTCAGATGAACCAACAATTTTTCATTAATACAAACACTATATTCAATTATCTATCCTTAAAACATAATCAAAACTTCTCATAGGATTCAATTATCTGTCCTTAAAACATTCAAAGATTCTCATATAATCCTTACTACCCTTCTAACACATTATAATCATTTGAACAACAATTTAGTCTATTACTCATCCTTCGTTTTTCTTGCATTTTACAATAACCTTTTTTAATTAATTAAACTCTGTTAGTATATATAATTTACTTCAGAGATAATTTACTTCAGAGTTAATTTATCTGTCATTTTACTTCTAGTGCTACCCCTTTTTTTTTTAATCACTATGCTGTTTCACTAACAGTCCTAGTTAACTTACAGCACTTAATAATATCTCACCTACTTCTATCTTTTTTCTTTCCTTTCCGGGGAGGTTCCAAGCTTTCCATTTGGCTCTCTGAGGATCTCCTTCATCTGCTACACCTGAATTTTCTACAGATAATTTTTTTGGAACCCTTTGCTGCGCTGGGACTGGCATTCTTTCTCCACCTTATTCGGGCTACCACCCATTCGCTGCTTCCTTCCTTCTCATCGAGCTACTAATTTCGCATTTTCGCTCCTTCTCTCGAGCTACTGATTCTGCGGATTTCGCTCCCTTTTCTCTCCACCTTATTAAACATATCACAAGGAAAAACTCATAGGGCATCTCACACTAACTCCTTCTCCACTCCACTTTATTAAAACTTATCACAAGGAAAAACTCATAGGGCATCTCACACTAACTCCTTCCTTCTCCTCTCCACTTTATTAAAACTTATCACAAGGAAAAACTCATAGGGTGCTACCCTCGTTTTTCCGCTCCACCTATTAAGAACTCTTTCAAGAAGAAAACTTCCCAGGGCGCACCCTTCTCTTTTCCCACCACGACCAAACACTCCCCTGTTAACTGACACATATTTCCTACCACAACAGAACCCTCAACTGTCCATGTTACTAACTCATTTTTACTTATATTGACGAAAATCTCGACTGCTGTGTCCGCTGACTATTTCATTTTCCCTACCACCAACAAAAAACTCAACTTAGAATCTCACTAGCCCATTTTCATAAACACCCACAAGATCTCAACTTTGGGTTCTGTCCCCTACTCACATTTTCTAACACGACAAAAAACTCAACTGTCTGTCCTAACTCAATTTCCCAAACGCCGACGAGAATCTAAACTTTGTCTCCCCCTAACTCATTTCCATAAACACCCACATGAATCTCAACTTTGGGTTCTGTGTCTCTTTTCTCTCTGTTCACTCGCTTTTTTCATCTCAACTACCTACCGCCCCTTTGTCCATGTTCTGAGTCTTAACCAATCTTTCTCATTTTATCAACTTCCACTCTCTTCTTATTTGCCCGTTTTATTTTCTCAAGCTGATTCCTTATTGCTAGATCTAACTTCTTATTTTAAGAAATTTGTAAACTTTCTCAGGCTGTCTGTACCTTTGAAGTCAGCCGCTTATAATTATACTTTAGCAGACTAATTTCCCACGATCTATAAAACTTGCCATCATCGACAGCCAGACGCCAATCTTAAATCTAATTCCCAGCATTTGTTCCGTATTTACTATCTGTCTCTTCTCCAGATGTCACCGATTAAAGAAATGTCCCGACAGCACATGGTCCACCGCGCCATTCTTTTCTAGAGTTAACACCTTCTACTAATAGCAGTTGCTACTCATTTCTATTGTTTGGTTTGTCCGTGGGAGCTGGGAGTCGAGTGTACCTAGGTTGCTAATAGCTTTTCACTTTTTTTTTTTTTTTTTTTTATGAAACCCCCAAACACGAAAGGTATCAAAACCTATAGTACTTAGTACCGTGCATGGGTTGAAGGAGAAGTATGGGGGGAGGGGGATGCCGGAAACTTTGCTCTAGAGACTAAACATGGGTTTCACCACTTCAAGCCTCCAATAAGCAAAGTAGTGGTATTTCACCGGTTGATGAAAGTTATCTACCACCTATCCCCTTGTATAAACGTTGTCTAATTTAATCCCTTGCGAGTGATCTTAGTAATATTCTTGACTTGTAGGGTTTCGTTCCCCCATATTGCTATATTATAAGTTTTTCTTTAAATTAATCTCACCTTTCTATAAAATGATATATTTGTAAGATTTTACATCTTACACACTTTACCCACCCGGATAGCCCGGTCGGCATGAAAACAGATAAAGGTACAAGATAATTCTGCAAACAAGAAATGTTACTTTCTTTTCTTTCTTTCTTTCTTTTTTTTTTTTTTTTTGCATGGATTTGCACTGTACACCTTAAGCACAAATCCAATCTTTTATATGAGTGTCTTAATATCTCTTACGGCCTGCTCCAGGTCTTCTCTTCACATCACTGGTTTCACGCTTTAATTTCAGCACCTGGGATACTTTCATTTAATGGTTATTCTCACGCTCTACTTCTAGTTTTATTTACCTTTTTTTGTTTTTTTAATTCAACGGTGTTGATCCTTTTTACTCTCTAGTACAGTAATCTGTGTCGTTTGTGATGTGCGTGTGCTTTAGGAGCCTCCGTGACCAAGGCCATACTGCTCCATTGTGTATTATATAACCCAGGGGCTACAGCCTATTTTATCAGCGATAGCACGCGTAGAAAGCCCTTCCTGGGACAGAGCAACAGCTACACTTTTTTTTTTTTTTTTTCTTCGTGTCAACTGAACATATGGAACCATGCTTACACCTCCGCAAAACGGATACTAATCGGCGTGTATATCCTTCCAACGCCGTATTTATAGAAACTGCTGATGCAATACCTTGCAATTACTGTCTGATGCAATAGAAGTATTATCTGGCGCAATACTTTTGCTTTGCGACAAACAAAATGACTGTAATTAAACAATATCTTATACATTTCGCTACAAATGTTACTTTTTTTAAGGTGATGCAGTTTTTTTGTCCGCCACTGTACACCTCAATCGGATCACCTCGCAGGTGCCTAGTCTCCAGACGCTGCAATTTGCACAACTTAAGCCTTTCTTCGTAAGCGCACCCATGGCTGGATTTGCTGCTGTACGAATTAAGGTATTGCATTATTATTCTCCATTCAGTTTAAACCCTGTTGCCTGCAAAAAAAAAGGACGAGATGGTCTTTATAAATGTTTACAGATGTAAATATTTAATTTTTTAAAATGTTGAAATGTCTGTACTTAATATTTATTGAAATCTGGGAGGGTGCCAGATTTTAAAGAAGTTACTGTGTGTATTTTTAAGTATTTATTTTTTCAATTTTTTCCAATTGTAAGAATTGGCATATCTAGAATAAAAATCCAATATTTTATCAGATTATTGTAGTTATATTAAGCTAATATTTTACTTTTTGGAATGAAATAAATATGTTATACATATACACTAAACTCCCGTTATAACGATCTGGCACATAGCCTTATCTCACTTTTCTTTATTATCAATCTTATGAAGTGCGTGCATTTTTAACGCATATAAAGCCTCGACATAAAACTCTCTCTTTTATATTACTTTTTTTTTTGGTGTTTCAAAAAGGAATAAATCTGGATATAGCCCTCCTCATCTTGAGTTTAGCTTTTGGGAATGGGATGATAAACACTAAAGCCTAAGAAGCGTTTATGATGCAAGTGTCTTTTCATTTAATGGTTATTCTCACGATCTACTTCTAGTTTTATTTACCTTTTTTTGTTTTTTTAATTCAACGGTGTTGGTCCTTTTTACTCTCTAGTACAGTAATCTGTGTCGTTTGTGATGTGCGTGTGCTTTAGGAGCCTCCGTGACCAAGGCCATACTGCTCCATTGTGTATTATATAACCCAGGGGGCTCACATCTGGTGAGTATGGGCTTGGCAAACCCAGGGTTCAGGGAGCTGGATATCATCATTCTTCTCTTCCTTGGTGATTCCTTTCTATTTCTCTCTCTCTCTCAGGGTAACTTGGGAATTTTTTTCCCGCTGGTTCAGCATAAGCAGCAGGCTTCCTTGCACCATATGTCTAATAATAATAATACTAATAATAATAATATCAGTAAAAGTGTGCATTTACAGGTCGATTTGCACGTTTTGTGGGCGGGCTGAAAAACATGGAATAACTCACGCGGGATCGAGATCAACTACATCTGAAATCGAATAAATACAGCCCTGAAGAGAACTATAGAAAGCCATCTAGGAGGCCATTCCATTTAACCTCCATTAGCCTATACCATTCCCAAGGCCGGAGCCTATCCATGGTTTTGGACATAATGGGAATAATGTTACTTGTCTTGTGAAAATTCAAATTTGTTAATTAAATTAAAAAAACTCAACGCAAAATTTTAACTAAACAAAATTGGCCACTTAGCCTCTCATTAGAAAAACCAAATCTAAAATATAACTTTCATTTGTCTTAATAATGAGGGTTGACATCCCTGCCACGGGGAGGCGGGCCTCCACTATCTAGCCGTATTCTTAAACGCCTCTTAAATACCGCGGCAACATACTTATTAAAATAGGCAAATAATCTCTTGTCCATAAACATGACCCACAAACTACTTCTCTCCAGAACTTCCACAGACATTTACAATTCTTGTCTATAATCTACATAGTTGCAGCACTCCAACATAACATGTATGGATGTTTCCAAGCATCCACATGTACAGATTCCACTATCAACCAGCCCTAATTGGTTTAATCTCATGGCGAGTCCGTGTCCAGTCAACAGAAACGTTACATTTAAACATCTAGGAGGCCAGGGGAAATGAGCCTAGATCTCTCCAAACGAGTGACAAGTGACGAACCCATTATACTGTCAGGGAGGACAAATTTCATTAATGACAGCCGTATTATTATTATTTCTCCTAATGGGCGTTTTTTAATAACACACAGGCATGTTACGTTTATAAGATGGTCGGCAGAGTTCTCAAAAGGGGACGGCAGTCAGTTGAGGAAGATCCAGGGTCTGGTCAGCCACTTAAGCAATCAATTCCGAAACAAATGCCATCGTTGAAGAAAAAAATTTACAAAACGTAAGAATTAAAGAATTAAATTAAACTGAAATTGAAGAAGTACTTAATATTTTTCATTTTACACAAAATTTGTCTAAGATTGGTTCCCGGAAACCTTTCCATTCATGACAAACATCAGAGAGCGCAGTCATCAAAAGAGAATTTAAAATTCATTCTTGCTAATCATATGTATAATCCAGATAGATTTTTATTCCAGTTGGTGAATGGTGCTGAAACTTGGCTGAATATTTTTATGATCCTGAATCTAAATTAGAAAGCATACAATGGACGCACAAAGGATCGCCAACCCGGAAAATGTTTCGAACTCAACTATCAGTTCGAAAAGCGTTGGCCTCAATTTTCTGGGACACAAAAGGATTGTTGTTAATTGATTATCTTGCACGTAAAACCACAATGGCAGGGGAATATTATGCTACGCCAAAGTTAAAAGCTGCAATTGGAGAAAAAAGACGAGGAAAAGTGAGTCATTGGATTTGCTTCTCCATGACAATGCACCCGTGTACTAAGCGTGGGTTGCACTGGTAAAATACATGAATGCGAATTTCAACAATTAAAACTAACCCTATATAATTCAGATCTGAACCACAGTGAATATTACTCGTTCAGAAATCTCGAGTCTCATCTTCGTGGAAAAAGATGATGAAGAGCTAGAAGCAAATGTGGAAGCTTAGTTTGATTGCTGAGCCTGAAGGGTTTTTTTTTTTTTTTTTGAAGGATTAAACCCTTTGCAGATTGAATATGATAAGTCTGTTGAACGTCGGGTAAATAAATTGATAAATAAAATAAAATAACACAGAATTTTGTACCTGTATTTTATACTCCGTACTCAGAAATTTTTGATCACCCTTCTTACCTTTTATTTATTTATTTGTTTGTTTATTGTACCATGTGGCCCCTGGCAACCCCGCAACCTATTTACAATGCTATACCACTCAACAATGTCAACGTACAAATACAGTTATCTCAGATTCCCTCGTAGAGGGTCAGTTTTTTTTTTTTTTTTTTTTTTTTGCCAGTGCAGCAAAAGCCTGTGGCTTCATTGCGAATACTATTACTATTACTTAAATCCGATCGAACATGTGTATGGCGCCCTTGGGCTTCCCATTGCACACTGACAGCTACCTCCTTGGTCACTTGGTGAGCTTAGGTGTGCGCTGGTGGAAGAATGGGATTTATTGCCACAGAATCTTATAGACACCATTATATTGAGCATGGTTCACTGCTGTCAGGCTAGTTTAGCTGTTGGAGGGGGTCATACGCCGTCCTGATGTCATGTGACCGTATTTTCGAGCATCTTATATCGACTTCTGTAACGTGATCTTTTTGGTAATATATAACCCCTATAAATGTCCTTTGTACCTGTCTGAAGTTTTTCACTGTCCCCTCATTTCACCGTTATTGTGTGGTACACCACCATATAAAATTATGTCCTGCTGCTCCATTGCAAGCTGCACGAGTTACGCCACGTTTTCTGTTAATTTTGTTGAGCAATGTATTTCAAGTTATGGTTGCTTGCAATTGCAGTATTTGGCAGTATTAAATAAAACTCGTGGTTTTATTTAATTTGAAAAAAAAAATTGAATTTTATAGTTTTTCATCCAGTAAAATAAAGCTAATTAGAACTGATTTTCATCCTTTATATAATCTGTATATAATTGTTCTCAAATGTTAATTTGTAAAATTTCTCTATTAAAATTTCATGTTCAATTATGTTATTTTTGAAATGCCTATGTACAACTGTTATACAGAATGGCTGGCTAAGAACGTTGTAAACAGATAATATAGTGATTCTTTAGTGCCTTTAATTATCTTCTCTGATAACTAAAAGTCTAAAGAACCGATTACTGCCGTAATAAGAATCAGAAAAAATAAAGAAATAAAAGCTGCAGATACATCAATGGAGATTATTTAGAAGAAATCAAAAGATACAACATAAAGTAACTATGCCTAGCCAGTTTCCTCAGACAGTTGCTACTCCTCAGTAAATGATTGCATGGTAGTGTGCTGTCTAGAAGAGTTCAGAAATTCAACGAAAATTGGGGTTCACAATAATTATACCTTGTTGGAAGTAGCATTTAGAAGGAGTTTTCCTAAACGATGTTTGTTCTATTATTCTTGCCGGCAGTAGAATAATAGAACAATAGAAGTATGCGAAGTCCACATCTGGATTATAGTTGTCCTTCAGCATTTGGCGGTGGAATAATCTGGGAATGAGTTAGAGCCATCGTTTCACTGGTTTTATCGGGCTACCTCGAAGAACTAGAGTAGTAAATTCTCCACCAGCAGAGTTTCCAACAATTGAGGCATATTTTAGATCTAATGGTGATTTTAACATTTGTGATTTCTCACAAAAGATGGAATATCTTAATTTTATTATTTTTTTTAAATTTTTAGTGACCACAAGTTTGGATGCGAGGTCATCTTCGCTACATTATGTTTGTAGATTTCCCACTCGAAAGACAATAATTCATCGCTGTGTTGATGTGCAGTTGCCCAAACCACTGCTGCATGACGGATTGGTTATTTCGAAGAAACGATGTCTTAATGTTAGTGCAGTAATAGATTAAAACGACTTATCTCGTCTCTCCATTCATTCTAGTATTTCTATAAATTTTTCAAACTACCCACTTACACAACGACAGGTGGTAGTTAGTTCCAACTATCGATTACTCTGACGGAAAGCAAAGCTTTGCACGTCTATCCAACAACATCCTGTTTCAGTTTATGTCCCTTCATGGGGATCGTCCGAAAAATAATGATGCTAGCAGCATTTAGTCTACTCTGTCCACATAAAGCTTAAATACTTTAATTACGTCTCCTTGCAGGTACTCAGTTTTGAAGGACTGCAATTTTTACAATTGAAGTCTTTCGTGGTAAGAGTATCCTTTTGTGCGATTGACTAATTTGGTTGCTCTTCTCTGCACCCGTTCCAAAATATCCACATCCTTCTTCTAATCAGGCTTCCAAACCTGTATGTGACGCTGAAGATGCGTCCTATCTATTGTCTTATACAATGGGATAATCATCTCCTTGTTCATGCTAGTGATCCTGCATATCATTGACAGAACCACTTGTCCTCGCCGATAGCACATTAGCTATAATCACCGTCTTCCTCACAACCGAGTCCGCGTTTGTATTCCGTCAATAACACTAAGGAAATTTCGTGGGATTTTTTTCACTCCGTAGCTTAATTAGTTGATCTCAAACAAGAATATCAAGGTTTTGTTCCTGGAAACACGGTTTTGCATTCAGAAAAACAGGTAAACCTACCAGAGAATGCAAGCAATTTAGGGACATAATGCACATGTAACCCTAATCTGATATTTTTTATACAACTATTTTTGTTAACAGGAGAGACTGCTTCTACAGGGATGGGATACACTTAAATAGAAAGGGTGCAAGAATGTTTGCTGATGCTATCGAGGCAATGTTAGGTGGGTCGGAAAACTGCTAGATTGGGGGGATACAAGGACTAATAGATTAACAGTAGCCACTGGCAGAGGTGAAAGTGATTCTTGCACTGCTTCTATTGGAATGAGCCGCAGCCTGGAAAATAAGATGCAGGATATTTCAGAGACTGCTGGGAATCATTGGGGTACAAGTAAACACATGGGTTGTGTTAGGGTAGCAAAGAAAAAGAACAGGTGCATGTATACTTGTGTGTACACCAATGCTAGGAGTTTAGTAAATAAATTTGATGAATTTGAGGTATTGCTCAAAACATCAAAGGCAGATATTGTGGGGATTTCAGAGACGTGGTGTCACACAGATATAAGAAATGCAGAACTGGAATTTGGGGAGTACAATGTCTACAGAAAGGATAGACAGGATAGGAAGGGAGGAGGGGTTATGCTATTAGTTAAAAAACACATAAAATCCAAGGAAGTGAAGCCAGTCGACATCGCTGGACAGTGCAGTGTCGAGTCAGTTTGGTGTGACATAAGCATTGGGAGATCAAAATTGAGAGTAGGAGTGTGCTATAGGCCTAATGACTCTGATGAGTATAATAAGAAACTGTTCGGAGAAATAGAGTGGGCCAGTAAATCAGAGAGTCTTATAATGGGGGATTTTAATTTCCCAGATATTGACTGGAATTTGGGGGCTGGTCACTCACACAGTAGCAAGGCTTTTGTGGATTTATTGGATGATTGTTTTCTACATCAGCATGTTCGGGAGGCAACTAAAGGGAGTAATACTCTTGATTTGATTATCAGTAGTGATTCTTCATGCATTAAGAATCTGCAGATAAATGAACCACTTGGTGGCAGTGATCACAGTGTGCTGAAGTGGGAGTTACTCAAAGAGGTAACTACCATTAGGGGTAAAGGGAAGGGGTATTGCTTTCGTAAAGGCGACTACAATGGACTGAGACAGTATTTAAATTCTATACAGTGGGATCAACTGATGATATTGCCAACAGCAAATTCAAAATGGGAAGCATTCAAAGAACTTATCGTGGAAGCTACTAGGCTTTACATACCAACTAAGAAATATTGTTCAAGGTTTAGGCCTAAATGGTTGTCAGATGAACTAATGAGGCATATGGCAGAGAAGAAAAATGCATGGGATACATACAAATTAACACGTGACACGGACGCCTATGATAGATACAAGTTGATCTGTAACCAAGTTACAAAGGAGGTTAGGCAGGCGAAGGCAGATTACGAGAGATCCTTGGCAAGGGATGCGAAGAAAAACAGCAAAGAGTTCTTTACTTATGTAAACTCTAGAAGGAAGGGGATGAATCAGATTGGTCCACTTGAGATCGATGGGTCAACTGTTGATGACCCTGCTCGGGTAGCTAACAAACTAAATGAATATTTTGCATCGACATTCACACATGAGGAGTTATTCAGCGAGGGGAATGCCAGAGGTGTATTCAACTCTAGCAGTAAGCTTGAGAATCTTGTAATAACTGAGAGCAAAGTGGAGGAGAAATTGTTGAAGATAAACACAAGAAAGGCACCTGGGGTGGATGGGATCTATCCAGTTATATTAAAGGAGGCAGCAAAGGAGGTAAGCAAACCCTTAGCCATAATTATGAGAGCTTCCTTGGACTCAGGGGAGGTACCCATTGACTGGAGATGTGCAAATGTGACCCCAATTCACAAAGGGGGATCAAAGGCTGACACAAGTAATTATAGACCTGTGAGTTTAACTTCTGTTCCCGGAAAATTAATGGAGGCACTGGTGAAAGAAGCACTGCAGGATCATCTAGACAAGACTTCAGTTATAGCTAGGACACAGCATGGTTTTGTTAAGGGGAAGTCTTGCCTGACCAATTTGATTGGATACTATGATGCAGTCACAAAAGAACTGGATGCAGGGAATAACTTTGATATTATATACTTGGATCTTAGAAAGGCTTTTGATACTGTTGCACATGGAAGACTGCTGCACAAATTGGAGCAGTGTGGCATTGGAGGCAAGTTGCTGCTATGGATAAAGGGGTGGTTGAGGGGGAGAAGAAAGAGAGTGGTAATCAATGGACACTGCGCATCGTGGACTAATGTTATTAGTGGAGTCCCTCAGGGTTCAGTATTGGGGCCTTTATTGTTTTCTGTATTTATAAATGATATTGATGATGGTATATCAGGCTTAATGTCCAAGTTTGCAGACGATACGAAGGTTGGCAGGGTTGTCAAGGACACTACTGACACTATGCTGCTGCAACAGGATTTGGAAAGGTTGAGCAGATGGGCTTCGAGGTGGCAAATGAAGTTTAACATTGACAAATGTAAAGTACTACATATGGGAAACAGCAACCCCAGAGCAACGTATCAACTCTGTGGTACTACACTGACAGTGGTAGAGAATGAAAGGGACCTGGGGGTGGTGGTGCAGGCAGATATGAAGTTCTCTGAGCAGTGCAGACGAGCTGCAAGAGTAGCTCATGGTGTATTGTCAATGATATATAGGAATTTTTCTAGCAGGGATAAGGAGGTAATTATTCCCTTGTATAAGGCAATGGTCAGGCCACACCTAGAGTACTGTATACAGGCCTGGAGGCCTCATTTCAGGAAGGATGTAGAGCTGCTGGAACGAGTACAGAGAAGGGCAACTAGATTGGTGAATGGGACAAAGGGGTTCTCTTACGAAGAAAGGCTTAAATTTTGCAAATTACAGTGTCTGGAAACTAGGCACCAGCGGGGTGATCTGATAGAGGTGTACAAAGCCTTGAATGGTTTGAGCATGCTCAATGCTGATGGGATTCTTCCTCTAGCTCAGAAAAATCACCTGAGAGGGCATAAATTCAAATTGAGGAAAGACAGATGTAGGATAGATGTGCGGAAATTTGCCTTTAGCCAGCGGGTGGTTGGTGGGTGGAACAGACTTCCATCCCTTGTCGTGGAAGTTGATAGCCTAAATAAGTTTAAGGCTCAGCTGGACAGGTATTTCGAACGAACAGAGGGGTGAAGTGGAAGTGGTTATTTTTATTTATTTATGTTACTTTTTTTTTTTTTTTGGCTGATGCTGCATAAGCTTGCTTTCTTGCATCAAATGCCTCTACTAATGCTAATGCTAATGCTAATGCTAATGCTAACTCCGTGAACTGCCTAGCAGCCTGTCTGCACTGTCAGAAAACTTCACGTCTTACTATACAACTACCCCTAGGTCTTTTTCATTCTCCACCACCTTGAGTGTGTAAAATCTCATATTTATTCTGAGATTATTGCTGCCATAGGCAGTACCATGCACCATGCATTTATCAACGTTAAATCTCAATCGCTACTTCTCAGCCCAACTGCTTAATATTTTTGTTCTTGTTGCAGTAGTAGGCTTTGATTCTTTATTCCTTTGATTAACCAACCTGATAATAGCGGTTATCTCTTTAGTTAATCATCTGCAAACTTAGACAATAAGCTTTTTATGCTTTCCTCAATATCATTAATACATTTTGAAAATGGTAAGGGCCCAGTACTGAACACTGAGGGCTCCACTAATAATATTAGTCCAAGAAGATCAGTGCCCATTTATAGCCATCCTCTGTTCTCTAGGACTAAATTTATTGTCCAATAAATAGAAGCAGTCTTTAATGCGTACAAGTGGCAAAAACTTAACTGAAATCTAGGTGTATGATGCCAAAAGCCAAAATTATTTTTTACATCTACTTCCTTTGTTACTGCAGTCATAGTAGTTAACCAAAGTGATTAAACAAGTTCTCCCCTTAACAAATCCATACTTTGATTTCCGTATAACACCATTCCTGTCAAGGTGATCCTGCAATACTTAGTATTAGTAGTGGAAAACGATTCATGAAAGCAAGCTTACACACAGCATCAGCCAAAAAAAAAAAAAAAAAAAAAAAACCATCTCTCTCTCTCTCTCTCTAGTTCTTTTAGTTCTTCCTTGGATTTATTCAACCTGTCTATCTCTACAACAACTCCAGTTGTGCCATTGTGTATAGCACAGTTGATATAATCACGTCCTTCCCGCACAGGTGGAAAAGATCCTAGCTGAAATCCCGTTATCAATGACGAGAGGAATTTTTATGGACCTTTGTTACAACGTGACTGAGTTAGTCAGTCTCAGGCGAGGGTAGCATGGTTTTTCTCTTGGGGTTTTCTTCCAGCAAAATAGCAATTTGCAGAACATATTATATACGACGCAATGTGTTCTCAGTTGCTGATGCTCCAAACTCTACAACAGCCAACCAACACCAGATTGAAGTTTGTTACAACAATCAACTACTCGCTGGCCGAAAGCAAATTTCGGCACATCTATCCTGGAACCACCCTTCCTCAGTTTGAATTTTACCTCCTCAGTGTGTAGGATGAGCAAAAGGAGTGGTGAAATGATGCCATCCCCATTGAGATTATTCAATCCATTCAAAAAGATAATTTGCCCAAGAGTTGGAAATTATTCAAGAAAAAATTCCATATGATTATTACTAAAATTATTAATAATCTTATGGAAGATTAAGAAATTTCAGGGAAAGTTTCACAGTTTTACACTTTGAGTGAAATTTCATAGGAAATTTGAGTGAAATTTCATAGTTAGGTGTAAAATTTCGACTCAGTAATGTGGATTTACCCCAGATTTTTTTATAAATGAAATAGCCGATTTTTTTGCCATGCTTTGTCATCAATTCAATATTTTTATAAATATTTTATCAATGAACAGAAAATATAAATATGTATATATTTATATTATATATACAAGGTTATATTATTCTTTTAAATGTACAGTTTTATTTAAATTTCTGTTGTAATATACCCTGTCTATAAATTGTTGTTGGAGTTTATCCTGTAATGTATATTTTGAATAAAATTAAATAAATCTAAGTATAAAAGTAATGTACATCAAAAACTTTAAAACGACTGAGGAAAATATCGGTTTCCAATAAGTAAGAGGACGGTACTCTTACTCATTAATTAATTTTCCTCTGTCAATAATCAAAAGCCTGTGGCTTCCGTGCATTAAGTTGGTTAATATTAATACTAAATATTGGGATTCTGGATAATGAAGGGATAGTTGTGCTTGCCAACATCCCTATAGCTGGAGCACCCCTTCATATGTCTTCTGCTCGGGTTTTTTCCTAAATCAAACACTCTGAGAGCAAATCATTCATTAGTGGCAGGTATTCTGCGAACTCCAGTGAAAAGAATGACACACACACACACACACACACACACACACACACACACACACACACACACACACACACACACACACACACACACACACACACACTCTCTCTCTCTCTCTCTCTCTCTCTCTCTCTCTCTCTCTCTCTCTCTCTCTCTCTCTCTCTCTCTCTCTCATTCAGACATTAAGAAAAGACTCACAGACTTACAATGACTAACGAAAACTCGGAAATAATTCAATAACAAACCATGGAAACGTCGAAGAATACCTTTATTGGTTTTACAAGAAGCCAACACCTGCCTATTATATTACCATCCAGGTTGTAATTTGAGAATTTTTGTGAGATAACAAGCGTTTGCCTCACGGCTGTTCTGTCTTTGTTCAAAATGTGACCTTATCAGGGATTGAAAGGTACCTTTCAATTCACCTAACTGAGGTGAATTGCAACAGATTTCTTAAATTTTTATTAATTACTCAGTTCCCATTAAACGTTTTGCGATTTTTAAGTCATGGATTATTTCCATTGTACTGTTTTCATTAGAGGAATCTCCCATTTCGATCGGATGAAGAATGTAACATCATGGATTGAAGTTATAGGTAGCCATAAGGGTGTTAAGCAGAGGTGAGCGGCTTGTCCCCTAGAAAATATTCCAGCTTGTTTTGATTCCCTGGAAATATTAAACTGCCCTAGTTGAACACGATTATTGAGCTGTACGCACCGACAGTTGCCTGGTATGATTCCCATGAGTTACCGATCTATTTTTAGGTAAAATACTTGAATGAATAAGCGTAGTGTTCTTTGCAGAGAGGCAGCAAAGTTTATATATATATATATACACACACTTTAATAAAATCATAAAAAAGTCATTTCAAATGCTTAAAGCCACCAAATTCTCAGAAGGACGTAATTATTTTGAACGAAATTGTTACTTATACGAATAGAAAATCTTCCATTTTCAGAGGTCACAAAAATTTAAAATTCATCGACGAAATATTAGTTTTAAGATACTGATTACAGGTAAATTGTAATATAATTTTCATAGAAAATATCTAATTTCATCGAACCATATCTAATTTAAAATAGGCATTTTCCAAATGTTCTTTAAGGTGTTGAGATTAAATCTTCCAGTATTCTTTCTTTTTACACCCAAAAATCTTATTCGGATTTCGTTAGTCTGGTTTTGCACCATAAATTTTCGAAAACGTGATCAAACGTATTACGCAAGCGGTAAGTAATTAGCTTGAAGGAAGAACAACTAAAAAGTTGTTTACACTCCATACTAGTGTTTTTATATTAAAAAAAATCTAGACTTTTCAATTTTTTTGTGAAATGTTAAAATAAATACATCGCTTAGTTTTTAATAAAAAAATCGAAGAATTAAATTAATTTCGCACGAAATTATTATGGAGAAATCATCCGCGAGGTGCTCGCGATTGTTGTGGTGATGGCAGCAAATAAACGCTGTTTACTTTCATGTACGAGCGCTTCAAGTCCAAGTTTGAGAAAAGTGTTCGTTTAATGTTTGGCCATTTGGGCCATATCGTGTTCGTTTAATAACAAAGCATTAAGTACGTGACGTGCAGCAGTCGTCGCAAGTTATTTCTCGGATTAAAAACTTTCGTGCAAATACATGGTAAGTGGAGTGTTTGAGATATGCTGCAGCCAGTTAATTATTACTTTTCTCTTTTTCTGACGCTGCAACGTGCGTGCAAACTTATCATTTGGACAGAGCCATTAAAATTAGGCCTACTCTACACGTTCCTTATTTATAATCGCCTTCCAGAAATAATTATAATATTTTCGTTCATTGCGGTCTATTTTTATAGAGAATTTTAAGTTTTAAAAAAATTCTTTAAAAATTTCAAGTTCATTTAAAAAAATGCATCTTAACGATTTTAATAAGAATAGTTCGTTGTTCTGAATCTTACTTTCAGTGAGATAATATAAATATAAATGCGTATATAGCGACTGAATTTCGTGAGAGACGTCAGTTGTCCAATGGTTACACCAAGAATGTTTTATTCTAAACGGACAAAAAAGTTTAAAAAATTCTAGTTCATGTTTTAGGGGGTTGTTAACTTGTGGTACGCACTCCTGTTTTGTTCACGCACATGCACACCAAAACATACAGGGGAAAGAGGTTAGACTAGACCAGTGGTTTTCGATATTTTTATTTATAATATATATATATCTAATATTTAAAAAATGTGTTATATGATAGTTATTAACAATAATATAATTATAAACCAAATTACAAATTATATATACTGTACTTATATAATAATTTTATTATATGGAAGGTATGTACAATGGAAGGTATTTGGACATTTGGTTTACGTAGCTTTTCAATGAGATATTTATGCCTGGTGTGATTCGCAGATCTTTTTGATATTAGGTGGAATATTGGAGAGATATACTCTCATTTCTTTCTCAATCGTTTGTAGTCTTTCTCTCTTGTTAGTTTTTATAGTGGTAAGCACAGAAAATCTTAACTCACATAGGTAAGATAAGATGTACCTTTTTATAATGAAATAAACATATAAATTAGAAAATAATAAGTTTAAGTACCTTAAACCCAAATTACGTGGTACCCCTGGAATGTTGTTTCGGCAGTCTAAGGTGCCATGGCACCCCTGTTGAAAATCACTGGACTAGATTGTAGGAAGTTTTTTTCTTTTAGCCAGTGAGTTGATTACTGGAACAAGTTGCCTCCTCAGATAGTTGAGTATGACATTTTGAAGAAATTCAAAAGTCTACATTACTTACGTGGGGGAAGCGCATAATTTGTATTTTCTTATCTACTCCCCCTTTTTTTTTTTTTTTTTTTGATTTTAAGATGTATTAGTAATCAAATGAGACGAAGTTTGATTTCGCTACTTATTTTGGATGATATAATACATATATTTCCAAGTAGCGACTATTTTTCACTATGATTTATGTTTCTTCTTTTTTTGTGCATGTGTTTGGTTTCTTGATTAGACTTAGGCGATATTAGACGGAAAATAAAGATGGCGGTGTCCTGAGTAACAATATAGTGTTCTTGGCACTTGCCACTTTTTATTAATATAAAATAAATATGAGTCACAAACTATGGCTCAAACCAAAATTTTTAAGGAATAGTATGTATTGAATTACAGTTTGAAATGTGAAACAGAATCTCGATAAAGTTAGCATTTACGATGGTTCTCTAATTTTCTTTCCTGGAAATTAATGAAAAACGAAACGAATATATTATCATGAGTGAATAATATATAGTAGAATGGTATAGTGGCGAATCGCCTCCATCCCACAAGTTTAAGAACTTCTCGTGTTTCGACTCAAATTTATGTTGAAAGCGGTGGAATTTTATTTTATTATTTATTTATTTATTTTTTTGTTCCTGTCAAAATCACTGAACTAGAACTGGCCAATGGCATCAGGTAATTTCAGGGTGGTCCAAAGATTTCGATGACTTTAATGTGCAACTTCTGCAAAATTCGCAAACTGCAACAATTCGATTGTTAGTTTTATCTCTAAACGCTCAATACGTGGATGCTGTTTTCTCTTTCAGCTTCTCAGTTGACATTGGGGTACACAAACTCACAAACTTAGAAGCACAAATAGTTTGAAGGGATTTGTGTTTGTCATAAGTACCCAAGGTTATCTTGTTTCAAACTTTTTGTTTTTATATCATTGAATTTCCACCAAGAAATTAGGAAATATTGAAAAATATGTTATCGTAGTCAGTTCGAACCCACAAAAGCTTCGTTAACCGATACGTTAAGGATTTAAACTAAGTAACTGATGAACAAAAAGTATATATTACTTTTTGTTCATCAGTTACTTGACTTACTATGACTGACATATTTTTCATTTATGAAGATTTTACATATGTATAGAATCAGCATGAAATGAGAAATACAAGATAAATCCTAACCTATTGGCTCAAACCAAAAATTTAAATTGGTTTTAGGCAGTGCATTGGGAAAAGTTTCAAGGGATGTTTTACATATTTGTCCAATGCATTTTTTCTTTTTTTTAGACTCATTAGAATATATGTGTAAAGTGCTTATTGTCTTCACCATCTCTATCTGTCTATTCGTTCGTCCTCATGCAATAACTGTTCGTAGCAGATAGCTATATTTTCATGAAATTTTATATTTCGCTCTAGGAAATTTTTGTAGAGCTGTCCCAAAATTCGAAATTCTGTTAAAATTGGATCAGTAGAGGCCTGGCAATTATTATTTATTTGTCCGTCCGTCTGCCCTCAGGTAATAACTTTACTCGTAGCGCATTGATTCTCATGATATTTTATATTTGGCTCTTTTAGGAAGATTGGTTAAGCCTCCCGAGTTTTTTTTTTAAATACATATCACATAGGTTATCCGTATGCTGTATATTGTTTCTGAAAACTGGATATTATGTGTGTTTCCGTGAGCTGATTAGAAGATTGAATGCGCAATGTGGCGGATGCGCAGAAAAGAAATTTTCTCTGTTCGCGCACAAAGGTCGTTGCATTTTTGCTCGCATTTTTATAATATATATATATATATATATATATATATATATATATATCATGAATTATTACTATTTGCTAATGCGTCTAACATATAAAACGCATTGCATATATCAGCTAACTTGTTCTTGTCTTGATTTTGCCTTTTGTTTTTATTTGTTTTTATTTTCAATGGTTGATACAGGGTACTCCACATACATTACATCATATGATCATTGGAAAAAATTATGGAACCAGCTATTGAATAGTCCAAAATAATTTACAAACGGAATCTCGGTTAATGAAACTTTGTTCAGACTGAAAATTGATTAGAATAAAGCGAATATCTATCCACGAAAATCCATAGTTCTAGTGATGATATACGATCCCCATCTTTCTTGAGATTTTGTATCAATTGTAAACAAATGTACTGGGTATTACAGCATCATTATTTCCTTATCGATTATAAAACGTTCATCAATCAGTAGGCGTTTCTCCACGCTTAATTCCTTGGGAGGAAGAGATACTCGGGAAATAAGTAATTTTAATAACAGATTAAAAATAATGCACTCCAAGTAAATTTTTATAGGCTAAAATGCAAAATGCTAAAGGCAACCTATAAAATAAAATTCTACGAAAAAAAAAAATTCCAATAATTCAATTTTATAATTTTTACATCTTGCACAATCAATCGCCTTATTCCTTTCTCTAGACTTAACAGCGGTATCCACAAGGATTTCGAAACATCATCAGAATTGGTCTATAAATGGTTGGGTTACTGGAATGTGTTTTGCAAAATTTTACTTTTCCGTCTTGTTTCACCAAAACTCGATCGTTTTTGCCTATAAAATTTAAGTGGGCAGTGTTTTTAATCTGTTATTAGAATTAGGCCTGACGAGCCCAGTGGTCAGGAGCGAGAGTGCATAGCACGCGTTCCTTGAGTGGACCGGGTTCAAGCCCGTGACTACTCAATACAATAAATATTTGTATTGACGATTTACTGTAAACTCTACTGACTTGGTTGTCGTGCTAGAGTATAAACAGAAAATTTATTTTATCTAAACAAAGATATCTGGCCTGAAGGTCTCCTGGTGATGCCATCTTTCGGCGACCATAATGTACAACCAGGGGTACATGCGATCTCTAGACCAGAGGTGGGCAGGGTGCATCTCTCTCTCTCTCTCTGCATAGCTAGGCAGCAAACCAGACTGTACCTTTCCTTTCAACCTAATGAAAGAAGAGCAGCCACCGTGCTGACTAAATCCTGCAATCATCTCGTCAAGTCTGATAACCAGATACAAGTGCACATTACTAGTAGGGTGAGTCCTAGTGCCACACCCTGCTCAAGAGGAATCCACCTCCAATCAGCCACCATCCTCAGGGAAAGGAATCCTAGAAACTTAATCCAGATCAAGCCTGTCAACGATAAACATGTGAAATGCTTCATGCAGAATATCAGGAGCCTGAAGAACAAGCTCAGTGCCCTGATTGACATACTTCTAAGTGCGGATTACGACTTTGTTGTCCTTATTGAAACCTGGCTTCGTGATGACATGGACATATCGCCTTTAACCATCAACATCGGTTATCAGTTTATTCTGGCAAACAGGAAAGATAGGAAAGGAGGGGGAGTCTTAATTTGCCAAAGGCAACAGTTTCCTCTGATCAAGGCTTGTGCATATCCTGGTAACGATTTTGAGGCCGCACTGGGCTGCTATCTAGTCGATGGACTACAGTTGCTAGTATGTACAGTTTACTTACCCCCACCCGTTGCAGACCAATGCATTACTAATTTTTCTGCTTGGCTGCTGACCTCTATCAAGTGCAACCAGAAAGTAATAATTCTCGGAGACTTCAATCTGTCCCTGCCAGCTGCATCATAGCTCCTCGATCAGTTAATTTCGGATCTGTCGAGTCTCAACATCCATTGCATCTGTGTCCCCCCTCTCGCGGAGAAGCCACATTACAGAGAATCTTTTCCAGCCATGGGAGTGTATGTCGAAGCTATAATCAGTTCTAATTCGGCATTTCCCTCCGACCACAGGCCAATTGAAGCTTCTCTCATCCTGTTGAAAGAATGCTATAATCAAAGAGTTGAAAGAATGCTATAACCCAATTGAAAAGATCAGGAAAGCTGTATATGATCCACAATACCTAAAAATTGAAACAGCAATGGACCTCTTTAGGCTCTACCCTTGGCGAACTCTCAGTGAAATCAATATAGAGGAAGGTGCGTTTTAGCTTCAGAAATGGCAGTCTTTCATTGCTAGAGTGACCATGTCAACAGTTTGCGTAATCTGCCCACACTGGAAGCCGTGGTGTTCCAGCATCCTTATGCACCAATTCAAAGAAAACAACGGTTACATGCGCAATTCAAGAGATCACCCACAGAAAGTTCATACTCAGCGTACTCAATAGCCAGATACAGTTTCCAGAAATCCAAAAAGCAGGCTATAAACTCGTTCATGGAGAAGAGGATAGCGTGTGGCCAGCGATCCTGGTCGGCCAATCACATCCAGTCAGCAGAATCGTTAGACCTATCCGAATGGTGCGATCATGTAACCCTGTTCGTCGAAACAGACAGTGCAGCTGCGGACTCCCCCTGGAACAGTGCACACTACGACAAAGCCATCAACGCCCTGCCCAATACGAAATCAATGGGAAGTGACTCTATTCCCACCTTTTGCCTTAAAGTTGCCTCCTACTTCATTAGCGATTGGCTGACAAAGTTGTTTAACAGAATTTTACAACAGGGAGTCGTCCCAAAGGCTTGGCTAAATTATAGAGTCATCCCAATACCAAAGGTACAGAATCCGACCTCTACTGCTGACTATGGGACTATTTCAATCTCCTCCCCTTTTCTCAAATGCCTAGAGAAGTGCTTCTTTAAAGTGGTTGCCAATCAGATTCTTTCCCAGAGACCTCAGAATATATATATATATTACACGCTCTCACAAAGATCGCCGATAACATGCATACAGGCTCTGAATTTGAAACCCTTCAAGCCTGGGAGCAAGGCTATGTTATGCATGCTGTTTTTCTGGATCTGAAAGCGGCCCTTGACTCAGTGCAAGTTAAGCCACTTATGTGTCTCCTGGAGAACTACTACGGTTTCACGGGTAATGTCTCGAAGCTCCTCAGAAATTTGCTGACCAAGAGGTGTCTTACCTTCCAGCAAGGGAATAACTGCATCACAAAACAGGTGGAAGTCGGTATAGCACAAGGTGGATCGTTCTCGGGACTGCTTTTTTCAGCAATATTTCTTCCACTAATGAATAAAATATCTGCGTTCATGGCCTACGCCGACGACATTGTATGTTACCTCTCAAGCCCGGCTAACACCTCACCAGACCAGGCAGAGGAATTATCGAATTCTGTCATCCTGAACTAATATCTCTCCTCTTTCTGTGAATACGCTACCTGTTTTGGGCTTAAAATAAACCCTGAAAAATCCAAATATATCATCTTCTCACCTAGAGCACAAGCAGACCTCAATCCAGTAGTCTCTCTGTAGTTCTCCACTGAGGGCCACGTTCTCCTCGCCACTCATTTCGTAAAATTCCTAGGAGTGGTAATGGACGAAAACCTAACGTATAAGGAACAAATCCAGCAACTGCGTTCAAGAGCATTACGGGCTTTCTGGGGTATGAAACTTGATCTCTGTAGAGCGCACAACAAGGAAACAATCAGAAAATTTCTCCTCTACTATTTTCGTTCTATCATCGGTTATGGTATTGAAGTTTGGTCGGCTGCTCCTACGTCCAGTCTGAAGACGCTCTGGGGTCTGGAATTCTGGGTCCTAAAGTGGGCTAACAATTGGGCTCACCTACCCTATACAACATCAAAATCACAGCTCTGCATAAATCTGAGGTACACCCCGCACAGCACCTGGCATATGCAGGGAAGCTCACAATGGCGCTTAATCTGTGCTCCGCTGCTCTTGACTTATCGTAGGCTCGTAAATCGTAGGCTGGAAAATCCCTGGTAGAGCCCTCAGAAACAGTCCAGTGCTCTGTTCTAACCTGCAGAAGCTCTCGACCTTCAAGCGGCACTGCACTTTCCGAACAGCATCATCCTCGCGCTGAACTCCTCAAAAATTGATTTGGATGTGTGGTTCGGAGATTCTGCCTACAGAGAAGAAAAGCGCAAATCCATAGTGAAGTGCAGTCAGCATTCCAGCTATTGTCAGCGGAACTAGTGAACTCCCAGTGAAAGTCTCCAGACTGCCTGAATGTGTTGCAGCTTGTATATAATAACTATAAAATCTATGTACTATAATGCAATATAAGCTCTGCATAATCAATCTATTATAATAACTATAAAATCCATTGATTGCAATATTAGCTGTGTATATTGTCTATGTATTCGATGTATTTGCTGTGTACGCACGTAGTTTTTTATGTACTGAATGTAAGTGTACAGTTAATTGTAAGATTCCTGTGGTTGCCTGTAGAGGGAATTGTGTCCTACATTTCTATGAATAAAGAATTTATATTTTATTATTATTATTAAACTTTGCCTAATTAATAGATTAATTAAAATTATTCCCCTTACACATTTCGAGAAATGAGCACTTTTATTGTATTTCTTCTGCTATCTTCACCATGTCCGTCCGGATGTAATAACTGGACTCTCAGTGGAAGAAATTTTGAGAAAATTTATATTAGAAACATTTGTCGAGCATCCCAAATTTTATTGAATTCTAACAAATAGAAATCCGGTAATTTTTACTTTTTTTTTCTTTTCATCCATGTACCCTGCACTATAGTATAGATGAAGCGCTGGACGGATTTTTATGAATTTTGATAATTAGCTCTTTTATGAAGAATTGTTGAGCCATCCAAATTTCATTAAAATCGGTAAAATAGGAATCCGGTAATTATTATTATTTTTTTTCTTTTCCTTTTTTCTTTTTTTTTTTCTTGACATATCACGTAGGCTATCCACATATCGTATATTTGTAGCTGAAGCACTGGATGTTATATTTGTTGGAATATAATATCCTACTGAATATTATAATATCCACTAGTGCCCTGATTGAAGGAATGAATGGGCAATAGGTGGATGCTCAGGAACGAAATATTCTCGGTTCACAAATAAAAAGTCTTAGCTTTCTGCTCGCTTTTTATTATCAGTTTACCAAATACATAAATCATAAATTATTACTATTTGCTTACTACTGTACCATGCCGGATTAAGGTATGAGCTAGTAGAGCCCTAGCCCGGGGCACCAATCTTTATAGAGCACCAAAAACAGAAGAATGATGAAGCAAGAAATATATATATATCCTTAGGAAGAGAGCGCCGAAAAACCTTTCTGTTCGGGGCGCAGAAATACCTTGGTTCAGCTCTGCTATTGTAGATAGTCAAGTGCAAGTCGAAGTCGATATTAGGAAATGTGCTTTGATGCCATAGCCGATGACGTCCGATTTTGTATATCTCGGAAGAAATTGGTGAAGTGAAACTATTTGATCCAAAACCTTTTTTGTTAGTAAATCAATGGAATATAATATTAATGTACTTTATAAAATCTAGGGGTGCGGGATTTTTCTGGCACCCACTGGTATAGCACTACTTCCAGCGGGTGCGGGATATATTGCCTTTCCTGGGCAGACAGTGATTATAGAGGCGCGGCTTCTCGTGGGAAGCGGCTTGAGAGTAATCTCTGCTTCCTGGTGGCTGACAGTCCAAACAACGTAACACTACACAACGTATAACACAAACAACATGTTGTTTAGTTTCTGGCCACTTTCTACCAGGAAGCAACAAGCACCAGGGAGGGGCGTCTTGACCCGTCTACGCCACGAGGAGACGGGCCACAACTGAGCGCGAACCGCAGCAAACGTCGAGTGTAACGTACTGAATATCCAAACCATTCAAAATATGAGGAAATAAAATAAAATAGAAAACTAAAATAATAAAAATGATAAAAATAGGAATAAAATAATTAAAAATAAAATAAAAATAAGGAATTGATAGCAAAATATAAAAAAAACGGAAAAAATAAGGTAAAAATAAAATAAAATAAAATTCTGCACCAATGCAAGGCTGGTGCCATCAGTGAGAAACACAACAGAGGAAAGAATAACAGTAAAAGAAGGAGGAAGAATAAAAAGTAAAAATGTAAACACTTAATAGGCGGACAAAAGGGAAAAGTCATGAATTAAAATTAAATAGAGGGAAGAGATAAAGATTCCAGGCAGGATAACGTGTTTCAGTATATGATCCTGCCTCAGGACCAGGAAATAGAATACAGGAAAACACTGATCGTTCAGCATTGTACAAGTAAGATTAGGAACTCTCCAAGTGGAAGGTGGTGGTGAAGATGGTGGTGGTATCACGAAATGATGACGATGGAGGTGATGGCCTGGACTTGAGTAAGAATAGGAGTTAAAAAAAAAAAATTTTTTTTTTTTTTTTTTACAAAGAAGCATGACTTATTTTTAAATCCTGGAATGACCACCAGGTCAGTGGAGTTTACAATAAATCGATCAATACAAATTTTAACAGTCTGTGACTGTTAAATAATTAACTGTTAATTATTTAACAGTCACAGACTTGAACCCTTTTTCACTCAAAGAGCGTGTGTTACTGTATACGCACTCCTGACCACGCGGCTACGTCAGGCCTCGAAGTTCCCCCCATTGAAGCACTATTGATGAGTTGCCCACGTCTGGCGAAGACTTTATATGCAAAATATGGCAGGAGATTTTGCATATTTTGCAAATCTTGCAAAAATCTTGCAAATTTTTCTTTGAAGTCCAAGAGAGATGACTCATTGCTTGGAGAAAACGGTTGACACACAGCAAACAACACTATACCAACACATTGGTCTAATTCTAGTCTGTATCACGAAAGAGAAACACAGCGGAGTTGGTCTACTGTTCCAGGTGTTCCAATTAGTTGTTTAATATTCACGTCTATTAATCGCAGAAAAAATAAAAATATCGATTTAAGAAGTAAAAATCGAACGCACCTGCCATGTAATGCACCGCATGCATTAACTAACCTGGTTTATTACAAAAACAGATTATTGTATTAATCTAATCTTCAAAAGTAGATAAATAACGAATGCTTCGAAACGTCTCCCGTTTTTTCGCTCGCGTGCTTGTACGGTATTACGAAGATACGACTGCCCAGACGCCTAGCCATGTTTACATACTCGCATTTTATTTATTCTTTTTTTAAAACTAAATAAAGCCCAAACAGCGATGTACGCAATATATATTTAATCATGCAAATCACAGTGTTTATATGCGCATTCGCCGCCCTTCTAATAATATATAATTTAATTTAAGCCGCTTGTATTATTTCCCATACTAAGAACTGTACAATGCATCCATTTGTAGTTTGTCTTTTTTTTTTTTTTTTTGGATGGTATAAATGTTATATGTGAATTTAAAAACACGCTTCTTTGTAATGTGCCCCCATAGCCAATAATGGGCTGTTCCAGTGCACTCTTTTGTAAGTTCATTTGCTATTTGTGTTTGTGATTTTATTTCAATATCTGCTCAAATCGCTTGTCTTGTTAGACATCGTAATTAAACCTCGTTCACTGTCAAATTTTTAAAACAGTTACGTTTACACACGTTTGAGAACGAGAATAGCCTTGTGCAGGCGTAGATTTTTGCTGCTCCTGGAATAGAGAAGTTTTTACTGTTTTATTAGCTTAAATTGGCATATTAACTTATTTTCTAGCGTAGCTATATATTCCTAGTTACGATACTTAGTTTAAAGTTTAACTTAGAGATTTTGTAGGTATTGCTTAGTATCGGTAAGGGTATCAAATCCACGTGTTACAAGTTGCAACTCCGCTGAACGAGAAGGTTTTTTTAGCCATATTTAGCCGTTTTATTGACCTGTTATATCAATGTTATTTTCGATAAGTGGCTTGTGGACCTAGTCAGGATCCTTGATATGTTCTGAATTGAGACAGCGAGATTTGGAAGTTAATTAATACTTAAGTGTCCGTGTATTACCGTTCGTAACTTTCCGCCATTGTATAACAATACAACGTTATATCCCGAACTAGATAGCGTAAGCTTAGTATAGTATATAATATAATATTGTCAATCAATCAGGAAAATCTGTTGATCTTGTTGAACTTCATTGTCAATTAAATGGTACTTTTTAACTAAATACATATAACGACTTAGATTACAAACGTAACATAATTAATTAATACATAACTTGATACGGAAGTTATATAAACGGAACTCGTAGATAATACTCGATACTGAAAAATATATATAGCTTTATAACTACTGTATGTTGGGATACACGTTTAGGGTTATAATTTTGTACTGAAAATGAAATTTTATTGAAATTAAAACGAAATCATGACTCAGACCAGAGCAACAAAGCAAAAGGCTCAAGCTAATGGGAGTACCGTGGCCCAGAGCAGAACTGAGGGGGTGGAGGGCAGTTACCCTCTGAATCACAGCCTTTTAAAATGCACTGCTTGCATTATGTTTCTGGAGCAATCGGATACGGGACATGATATTGCCATGGTATGTCTTTGTGTCTGCGCGATGTAAGGAGTGTAAGGAAATCAGTCAAAAACTCAACGTTGTTATGGGCCTATATGAGAACTTGAAGGGCAGGGTGGATGCCCTCGAAGGATCTATTGAGAGGCCCATCAAGCTCTCAGCTTCCCACATCAACGCCAGAGCTACCACTTGGTAATCATGCAAAACAGCTGCAACCCCCAAGGCAGAATGCGCTGGTCCCAGGAACTAGTAGTTGCTGGTGACTCTGCTGTCAGGGAAACGATGACATACTTTGTAAAAAGGATAGGTGGAATAGGACCAGGGTATGTCTGCCAGGAGCAAAGATGATGACGTTGTAGAGCGGATATCATCTTTTAAGGGCACAAAAGGTGATATAGTTGTACACATTGGCACTAATGATAAAAAGAGCAGGAGACAGGCAGAATTACTTAACAAGTACAGGTCACTGTTGAAAAAAAGCCGTGAGTTAGGATTGAATTTGAAACTGTCTGCAATTCTGCCCAGACACGATAGGAGGGAGTATATGATGAGAGACTTGTCAATCAATTCGGCCCTGGAAAGATTGTGCAAGGCTCAAGGGGTTGAATTTTTTTCAGACTGGTCTGTACTTGTTAACAGAAGGGACCGCTTCTAGAGGATGGGATACACTTAAATAGAAAGGGTGCAAGAATATTTGCTGATGCTATCAAGGCAGTGTTAGGTGGGTCGAAAAACTGCTAGCTTGGGGGAATACAAGGACTAATATATTAACAGTAGCCACTGGCAGAGGTGAAAGTAATTCTTGCACTGCTTCTATTGGAATGAGCAGCAGCCTGGAAAACAAGATGCAGGATATTTCAGAGACTGCAGGGAGTCATTGCGGTACAACTAAACACATGAGTTGTGGTAGGGTAGCTAAGAATAGGAACAGGTGCATGTATACTTGCGGGTACACCAATGCTAGGAGTTTGGTAAATAAATTTGATGAATTTGAGGTATTGCTCAAAACATCAAAGGCAGATATCGTTGGGATATCAGAGACGTGGTGTCACACAGATATAAGGAATGCAGAACTGGAATTTGGGGAGTACAATGTGTACAGAAAGGATAGGAAGGAAGGAGGGGTTATGCTATTAGTTAAGAAACACATAAAATTCAAGGAAGTGAAGTCAGTCGACATCGCTGGACAGTGCAATGTCGAGTCAGTTTGGTGTGACGTAAGCATTGGGAGATCAAAATTGAGAGTAGGAATGTGCTATAGGCCTAATGACACTGATGAGTATAATAAGAAACTGTACAGGGAGGTAGAGTGGATCAGTAAATCAGAGTCTTATAATGGGGGATTTTAATTTCCCAGATATTGACTGGAATTTTGTGTTGGTCACTCACACACTAGCAAGGCTTTTGTGGATTTATTGGATGATTGTTTTCTACATCAGTATGTTCGTGAGGCAACTAGAGGGAGTAATACTCTTGATCTGATTATCAGCAGTGATTCTTCATGCATTAAGAATCTGCAGATAAAGGAATCACTAGGTGGCAGTGATCACAGTGTGCTGAAGTGGGATTTACTCAAGGAGGTAACTACCATCAGGAGTAAAGGGAAGGGTGTTTGCTTTCGTAAAGGCGACTAGGATGGTCTGAGACAGTATTTAAATTCTATACAGTGGGACCAACTGATGATGTTACCAACAGCAAATTCAAAATGGGAAGCATTCAAAGAACTTATCTTGGAAGCTACTAGGCTTTACATACCAACTAAGAAATATTGTTCACGGTTTAGGCCTAAATGGATGTCAGATGAACTAATGAGACATATGACAGAGAAGAAAAATGCATGGGATACATATAAATTAATGGGTGACATGGAATCCTATGATAGATATAAGCTGGTCTGTAACCAAGTTACAAAGGAGATTAGGCAGGCAAAGGCAGATTTTGAGAAATCCTTGGCAAAGGATACAAAAAAGAAAAACAGAAAAGAGTTCTTTACTATGTAAACTCTAGAAGGAAAGGGATGAATCAGATTGATCCACTGGATATTGATGGTTTAACAGTTGAGGATCCTGCTCAGGTGGTTAACAAACTAAACGAGTATTTTGTATCTACATTCACACATGAGGAGTTATTCAGGAAGGGAAATGCCAGAGGTGAAGTAAACACGGGCAGTGAGCTAGTTGATTTCGTAATAACTGAGAGGAAAGTGGAGGAGAAATTGTTGAGGATAAACATAAAAAAGGCACCCGGGGTGGATGGGATCTATCCAGTTATATCAAAGAAGGCAGCAAAGGAAGTAAGCAAACCGTTAGTCATAATTATGAGAGCTTCTTTGGATTCAGGGGAGGTACCCATAGACTGCAGATGTGCAAAATGTGACCCCAATTCACAAAGGAGGATCAAAGGCTGACACAAGTAATTATAGACCTGTGAGTTTAACTTCTGTTCCAGGAAAATTAATGGAGGAACTGATTAAAGAAGCACTGCAGGATCATCTAGACAAGACTTCAGTTATAGCTCGGACACAGCATGGTTTTGTTAAGGGAAAGTCTTGCCTGACCAATTTGATTAGATACTATGATGGAGTCACTAAAGAACTGGATGCAGGGAATAACTTTGATATTATATATTTGGATCTTCTTAGAAAGGCTTTTGATACTGTTGCACATGGAAGACTGCTACACAAATTGGAGCAGTGTGGCATTGGAGGCAAATTGCTGCTATGGATAAGGGAATGGTTGAGGGGAAGAAGACAGAGAGTGGTAATCAATAGACACTGCTCATCGTGGACTAATGTTATTAGTGGAGTTCCTCAGGGTTCAGTGTTGGGTCCATTATTGTTTTCTGTGTTTAAAAATGATATTGATGATGGTATATCAAGCTTAATGTCCAAGTTTGCAGACGATACGAAGGTAGGCAGGGTTGTTAAGGACACTACTGATGCTATGCTGCTGGAACAGTTCAGCAGATGGGCTGAGAGGTGGCAAATGAAGTTTAACATTGACAAATGTAAAGTACTACATATGGGAAACAGCAAGCCCAGAGCAACGTATCAACTCTGTGGTACTACACTGACAGTGGTAGAGAATGAAAAGGACCTAGGGGTAATTGGGCAGGCAGATATGAAGTTGTCTGAGCAGTGCAGGCGGTCTGCAAGAGTAGCTCATGGTGTCTTGTCAATGATATACAGGAATTTGTCCAGACGAAGAGAGCGTGGTTGAGTTTTCAAAGAAGCTCAACATTAAGAACTGTTGCTACGTGTTGGCAGATGCCTAGAACATGTTGTCGGAGAGAAATCTGAAAAAGGCATGACAAACTTTGGGGTGCTGCCGAAGAGACGGTGACCCATGTGCAAGATTTGAATGAAGACGTAGGTGACATTGTAGCTTTATTTGGTGTGACCTGACCATTGCCAGGTGTGACCTGGCAATGGTCAGGTCACACCTTGAGTACTGTATACAGGTCTGGAGGCCTCATTTTAAGAAGGATGTAGAGCTATTGGAACGAGTACAGAGAAGGGCAACAAGATTAGTGAATGGAACAAAGGGTTGCTCTTATGAAGAAAGGTTTTAAGTTTTGCAAATTACAATGTCTGGAGACTAGGCACCGGCGAGGTGATCTGATAGTGATGTATAAAGCATTGAATGGTTTGAGCATTTTCAATGTCGATGGGATTCTTCTCCAGAATAATCACCTGAGAGGGCATAAACTCAGATTGAGGAAAGACAGATGTAGGATAGATATGCGGAAATTTGCCTTTAGCCAGCAGGTAGTTGGTTGGTGGAACAGACTTCCATCCCTTGTTGGAAGTTGATAGCCTAAATAAATTTAAGGGTCAGTTGGACAGGTATTTCGAACGAATGGAGGGGTGTATTGGAAGTGGTTTTTTTTTTTTTTTTTTTTTGGCTGATGCTGCATAAGCTTGCTTTCTTGCATCATATGCCTCTACTAATGCTAATGCTAAAAAAAGCTCGCTGTTTGCTGATTAATGCAAGTTTATTACCAGCGAATTAACTCGATAATATAGGTATGTCAGATGGAGAATGTGCAGAAACACGGGAAACATGTCAGGAATGATTGCATTAAAATTATATTGCTTTTTAAACACTAACATTCTTGTTGACCCCATGAGTGAAAAAAAAAAGTTCAGTTTACCTACGTTTCTTGGTCATTTTTATGAATTTGGTAATCTTATTTTGAACATAACCTTAGTTTTTACATTGCATCAATGATTATTATTTAAATAAATAAATATTTCTGTTTATACTCCGGCATGACACCCAAGTCAGTAGAGTTTACAATAAATCGCCAATAAAAATATTTATCGTATTTCGTAGTCACGGGCTTGAACCCCAGTCCACTCAAAGGAACGCATGCTAAGCACTTTCGCTCCTGACCACTGGGCTACGTTATTAACCAGGGATGATTAAAGATTGATTTTTAAAGATTTATTAACAATGTTGAAGTTATGTACAGAATAGAGTATAAATATAGTGTATTCATGTTTGCTACAGTAAAAAGCAAGTTAAAAAATCAAAAATGAAAAATTAGAAACCTTCCTTTGATTAATCAAAAAAATTTACTTAAAACTGTACATTTGAACGTTTTCGTCTTTTATGATCATCCCAAACTAAGAACTAAATATAGTTGCCCGTCATAGCGTCATCCCACCTTCCCTGGTACTGCTTCTTCATTGATCCAGGTGAGAGTGTAAAGCAATGGAGCTTGATTGACATTCTGCATCCCATTTTCCTTAATTTTCAATCAGCTTCTCAGCTACTTCTTTCACTAAACTTGCCTTCGCTTTATCAGGTGATGTCCCGGAGGTAGAAGCTTTTAAAGAGTCTTTTCTGAAAATGGCAGAGGAACAAGGTGTTTCCAAGAATGACGTTTACAATGCAGATGAAACTAGTCTTAATTGGAAGTCACTCCCTCGTAAATCACTTGCATCACGATGCGAAATGACTGCTCCTCGTTTCAAAGCTAACAAACAGGCGTGTTACAGTTATGGTGTGTGCAAATGCAAGTGGACAGCATGTTTTACCATTGTTGATTGGGAAATCCAACACAACATGCTTTAAAGGTGTAAAAAGTGCTTACCAGTACGATATAAAGGACAGAAAAATGTTTGGATGAATTCCAACATTTTTTTGGATTGGTTTAGCCAAGATTTTATTCCAAGTGTGAAGAGACATCGAAAAAATTAGGATAAAGCTGGTCAAGTTTTGTTTATTATCGATAATGCACCATCCCACCCTCTTGAAAAAATGAATTCAGTTGACGAGAACATTATTTTCAGATTTTTACCGCCAAATGTTATAGCCCTGCTGCAGCCAATGGATCAAGGTGTTATAGAAAAACTAAAAAAGATGTACAAAAAACAAGTCTTGCGTCGCTTGCTGCAACCAGAGGGAGACGAAGAGAGCGTGGTTGAGTTTTCAAAGAAGCTCAACATTAAGAACTGTTGCTACGTGTTGGCAGATGCCTAGAACATGTTGTCGGAGAGAAATCTGAAAAAGGCATGACAAACTTTGGGGTGCTGCCGAAGAGACGGTGACCCATGTGCAAGATTTGAATGAAGACGTAGGTGACATTGTAGCTTTATTTCAAGGGATTCCTGGGTTTTCCGAGTGTGGGCAAGATAATGCAGAGGCATTATCATGCATTATCATGCGATGCTGATTATCATGGTTATTATATTTTAACTGAAGAAGAAATTGTTCCATTAGTCCAGGATAAAGAACGTGCTGACTTTAACCAAGGTGATTCTGAAGACGAAGAAGAAGAAGAGGGAGCGGACTCACTCACGCTGAGGCCTTCATTGGCTATAAAATGCAATGACATTGTGTGAGCTGCTGTCTGAATGCAGTTCTGTGGAGATATTGCTATTAAAGAGATTGACAGCTCGCCACGAAAAAAAGACAATCTCCTATGGTTCAAAGAAAAATTCAAAAATTCAAGATTACATATTTTAAAAAAATAAACGTTCCCAAGATTCAATTTACTCTTATTTGTGTGCAATTGTGTTCGTTTATTTCTGTTGATGTAAAAAAAAAAAAAAAAAAAGTGTTGATTTACACTGGTGTTCAAAGAAAGTGCATCACCCCTTAAAATTGTAATTGTCGCCCGAATAACGTAAGTATATGGCAATATTTCCTACAGATTGCATCAGATAAGATTGACACGCGTAGATGATGACGTAATATTGCATCAGCTATTACTTTCAGCTATATAAGCACGCTCTGAAAGAGTTGCAGTCATTCCTTGCTTGTGTCAGGATGGCGAGTTACGTGCAGTAACGCCACGAAGAAAGAGTACTATTTTTGCTTTACGCGAGGAAGGATGTACTTCCCATCATATTGCTTATAGAGTGGCCTGCTAATCCCCACTGAGGGATGGGATATTTGCTGCTGACCCCTACCTGGGGTGGAATCTTCACTGCCTGCTAATCCCTACTGAGGGGTTGGGATCTTCGCTGCCTGTTGACCCCTTCTCAGGATGGGATCTTTGTTGCTGACTCCCACCTGGACTGGAATCTTTGCTGCCTGCTGACCCTTACTGAGGGGTGGGATTTTTATCTCTATCACTTTAACTAACAACTGCTCCTTCCTACTTCTATGGGGATGCCTCTAACTATCATCTCCATCTTTCTATCACTATATTTCCCCCAGTCCCTCCTTCCCCATCTTCTCCCTGATATACATCCCTCTCCTTTCCTATATTTCCACGGGCTTCCCCAGACCATCAGTTCTGGGAACGCCCAGCAGGAGGTAAAGGATGAATCTGGCCTGCCTCTGTGCAGCTAGAGATGTGAGACAGTGGGCAGTAAAACTCTTGTTTGTCGCCCCCTGGTTGCTAAATCGCCTAACGCCAGCCACTCAACACAACAACAACAAAAAAAAAAAAAAAAAAAAAAAAAATCACACCTTCACATATTCCAGCTACACACAAACGGCCGACGATGGCACTTACCTCACCACAAGACGACAAAGCGGCGAAATGGGGGGGGGGGAATCCTAGAATCCGAAAAATAAACCTAATAATAATAATAGTGTCTTGATCAGTCGACAGTGAGTAGATTTCTTTCCAAACTCAAGAATACTGGTTTTGCTGATAGGAAAATAAAAAAAAAGGAACCGGACGCCGCAAACGAGTGTCTACACCAAAACAGGACCCCGTTTTGAAGCGCGTATGCCTTTAAAAACCGTACAGCTTCTTCATCTGAGCGGAAAAGAGAATGGGAAGAACGTACAGCAGTGGTAGCAAGTGCAGTACCAGTCAGAAGACGCCTCTTCCAAAATTGACGTGTCGTCCTAAGAAGTTCCTCCTCACACAAAAAATGAAAAAGGCCCGATTAATTTGGTGTAAGGAGCATGTGAAATGGACCCCCGAGCAGTGGAAGTCAATTATTTTCTCGAATGAGAAGAAAATCAACCTGCATGGCTTTGATGGGAGACAAACGATTCGCCGTAGACGTGGTGAAGAATATCATCCAGACTGTATGGTGTCTACAGTGAAATTTCCTACCACCCAAATTATGTGGGGGTGCATTTCGTATCACCTGCAGTTTATAAAAGGTTCCGCCTGACTGCCAATGGATACCTCGCTATATAGGAAGGCAAATTGCTGCCAACCATTAGAGACCATTTCAACCTAACAAGTACCTGCATCTTTCAGGACGACTCTGCTCCTTGTCATTGGGGGAGAAAAGTGTAAGTAGGCACTTCTGTAGCTACTTTAGCTTTATTTCTGCATTAGAGGTTCGACAGTAATGTGTTTACATTTGTTACAGGTGAAAAAAATGGTTGGAAGAATGGTCCATTACAACTCTTAGCTGGCTAGGAAACAGCCCAGACTTGAATTCTATAGAGAACTGTTGGCATCGTGTGGAATCTGCAGTTGCCAGAAAGAAACCTAATACCCTTTGTGAACTTCAGGAAGCCATAATTCGTGTTTGAAACAACTAACTATCAGTTGATTATCTTCAGAAATTGATCTTGTCAATGCCTCGACGATGTGCTGTTGTCATCAGTGCCAGAGGCAGTTCAACTAAATATTAGTTTGCACCTGATGAACTTTTCATTTTGTTTTCCATTTAAAATGATAAACTGAATCAAATTCTGATAACATTTCAGCCATAATTGTCGTGTTTACCAAAACTGTTGTATAAAGGTTGCAAATACTCATTTTGGAATATTTTGAGAGCACCTGTCAAATATTACTTAGCTTTGCCTTAACTATTAATAAATATCTTTTGTTTTTATTTCTATTTGTGATGCTAGTCATTAATGTAACATACCATCGCGAAAAAAGGTTAGAAATATGAAATTCCTAGGTAATGCGCTTACTTTGAACACCAGTGCATAGTTGAAACCATGTAAAACAATTTGGTAAGTTCAAAATAAATATAATATATATTGTTTCTTCAAAACGTTTCGGTTATTACTTTATTTACAAACCATTTCCTAAATAAATAATTTTTTATAATACTTCATATTTCGAAATACAGTAGCAATAACCTTGCTTACAATAATTGAATTCTAGGCCAAATTATTACCCTTTGTTTCCTACAAACTGGGTATTCTTATTATGTTTCATTATCCGAACTATTTGATTAAGAACCAATCTTGGTCCCGATTAGTTCGGATAATCGACGTTCTACTGTATTTCATTAGGGTTACCTGGTTATTACATATATCCATGTGTACTGTGTCTGTAAATTGCGAGTTCTCTAGTCGAATTGCCTGTTTTGCTGCACGAAAAAACCCGTTTTTGGTAAAAAAAAACAAAAAAACTTGCTATCTTACTCCTGAGACCGATTAACTCAGCCACGGAGTGAAAAAAGCCCACAAACGTTCCTCGTGTCATCGACGGGATTCGAATCCGGGCCGTTTCCACTCTGTGTTTGGAGGACGATTACGATACCACTGTGTACCCGCGCAGACTGAAGGTGGTGCATGTGGGAATAAATGGTTTGTTCAACAAAATTTCGAATATATGTGATTCGTGATCGGCGGGAGAAAGTACTGCTCAGACTGAGCGCATTCGGGCAGAGTGAAAAAGAAAAAGGCACGAAATTTCGTCATTGGCAATGAAGATTTTATGAACGCAACTATATCAAACTATATTCCCAAAGAAGACGAGAAGACTGCAATTTATTTTGCTATTTTTCTTTAAAGATAAATTTTTTTTGTAGAATTTGTATTGTTTAAATGTTTCAATAAATTAATGAGAATATTAAAAATTGCTTACCTTGCACCATGCTGCCGCCGGCGCCCATGATTCTTTACATGTGTGTGACACCACGTCTCTGATATCCCAATAATATCCTCCTCTGATGCCTTCACCAGCACTGACGTGTTTCTGATCAGATGTATTTACTATACTTCTAGCATTGGTGTATATATGCAAGTATACGTGCACTTTTCTTACTCTTAGTTACCCTAAGACAGCCCATGTATTTACTTGTTTCATGATGATTCCCAGCAGCTCTTGTGATCCCCAGCAGCTTTCCAGGCTGCTGCTCATTCCAATAGAAACAGCGCAAGTCTCACTTGCACCTATGCCTGCGGATACTGTTAATCTATTTGTCCGTGTATCCTCCAAGCTAGCAGTTTTCCGACCTACCTAACACCGCCTTGATAGCATCAGCAAATATTCTTGCACCCTTTCTAGTTAAGTGTATCCCATTCCTGTAGAAGCAGTCTCTACTGTTAACAAGCATAGACCACGCTCTGAAAAATTCTACCCTATGAGCCTTGCACATTCTCTTCATAGCCGAATGGATTGATAAGGCTCTCATCATATACTCCCTCCTATCTGGGCAGAATTGCAGACACTTTCAAATTAATCCTAACTCGCGATTGTAGATTTTTTTTTGTTTGTTTGTTTATATTAACTCTCTTTGCTGCCGCTGCAAAGGTGATCGGTATATGCTACCATGAATCCTTTAACGTTCATATTTAACATTGCATCAAGGTGTCACGTGTACCGAACTTCCTGTAAATGATGTACAGTTATGTTGAAGCATTAGCAGTCGGAAAGAGCTTTATGCATGCGCCTTATGCCTGTTCATGATGTCCCAAGCAAAAGTACATAAACGTGGTCTTCAAACGCCATTCTCGCGAAGGTGAATTGGTATGCGGCTGACTGCTTGAACCTCGCGAAAATGGCGTTTGGAGACCACGTTTATGTACCAGATTAGTGGGAAGAACTGGTCTATAAAGATAACAGATTAGTGTGAGCTCCAATCTGACTAATCATTTAATAATGGCTTTTAAGTAAATTTTTTCTTTGCCCTGTTACATACCTCATATGCAATTATGTTTATGGCTCTATTATATATTCGAAAAATTAGTCTAACTAATGAGAACATTAGTTATTCTAATCTTAATATATTTTCGCATCTTTAAGGAGCTATTGTTCTGTGCGCATGCCCAAATGGACGTTCACTGAACTAAAATTAGACGAGATGAAGTATAAACTTTCAGGTTTTAAGCCTTGTATTAATATAAATATACATTTAGAGGGAGTTGACTTCAATTATGAAACAGTTTTGAAATTGTTGTTGTAGTCACGCTAATCTAGTTTTATTTTGCATGCTGGGCTGCCGATACCACAAAATATTACTCTGAGTTTTGTCATTTTAACTGCGTGGATGATAATAATCATTATTATCATTGTCAACATGAAGGGTGCTTATGTTCTTGTTAACAAGAAAAGGTACACATACTGGCGACACGAATAATATTTTTAGTTGGAACTGTATAATTAAATTTTCCTGACTCATATGCATTCTTCCAAAGGAATTTTAGAATATCCAAGCATAAAACAGCCGGTGCCGTGAAATTCAAGTAAAATTTATTAATAAATTAGGGTAAAAATTTGAAAGTTTCGCGCTTTTCGATTTCTATCCCTCTGTTATGGCTTTTTTTTGATTGCATGACAAATAAATAAGACACATTTGTTTGTAATTTCTGACATCAAAATTTATAATGCTTTTATAGTTTGATTTTAAGTATAATTTGTCACTTGTTCCCTGTAGTATATAAAGGTGTACTAAAGGGTAAAGAGTACTATGTAATAGTACTGATGTGTAATTTGTAAGTTTCCGGTCTTTGTACATACCCATACTTATTTTTCTTTGCTTGAGGATGAAATGGCGCATTTGAATTTTGGAACTAAGCAAATTTGATTTACTGCTTAGATTGACTGGAGTTTAATTTTCATATGACGTACTTTTATCTTTGAGCACTTCAAAATGTTACTGTTGGTTATTAGAACACGTAATGTTCTTTACTTCAAAGTATGTTCTAGGATAAAAGTGCTTTGGAAAATATCCAAAAGAACGTTTTTAAACGCATAATTTCTGTTTATATATTTTTAATTCACATTTAAATTGCTATGCACATCATAGATTTACGCTGGCTCCCTCTTTAATATTAAAAAAGGGCTTGTAATCGATTTACAATTTTCACATTGCCTTTTATTGTGTCTTTAGACGATTATTCAAAAGTATAATGACGAACTTCAGAGGACGAGAATTGCTTCTGAGGTGCTGGCTAAATATGAGGCGAATTGAAAGATATGGATTGTAACTGATGATGAAATAAGGACGCAACACTTTGACCAAAAACAAAACGACAGTCTGCGGAATGATGTTAGCAAAAATTCTCTCCCAAAAGAAGAAATTCAAGATAGATTCCTCTGCATGAAAAGCGATGGGCGTTATGGACAAAGCACAACCATAAATTCTCAGGAGGTGGGCGTCACAAACTCAGATGTTCAAAAAAGACTTAGAGGTGGCCTCCTGTTACATAATGCAACACACCACACCACACCACCTTTGCCTTTAGCCAGCGGGTGGTTGGTTGGTGGAACAGACTTCCATCCCTTGTCGTGGAAGTTGATAGCCTAAATAAGTTTAAGGCTCAGCTGGACAGGTATTTTGAACGAACAGAGGGGTGAAGTGGAAGTGGTTTTTTTTTTTTTTTTTTGGCTGATGCTGTATAAGCTTGCTTTCTTGCATCAAATGCCTCTACTAATGCTAATGCTAATGCTAATTCCACTCCCTCTTTTATTTAAAGATAATGACTTAGAGCTTATAAGAAGAGGCCTTAACTACAGGCTCTGAAGACAAATACCAACAGACTTTTTGGTATAACTCTAAACTAATTAGACTGCTGTACAAAAACACACACATAAAAGACCTGGATATAAAGATTGCACATAAAAGATTGCTGTACAAACTGAACCAATGTGGCATTAATGGCAAGTTAACTGCTGTGGATAAGGGGATGGTTAAGATAAAGAAGACAGATTGGTCATCAATGGGCACTGCTCCTTGTGGACTAATGTTATTAGTGGAGTTTCCCACGGTTCAGTGCTGCTTCTATTGTTGTTTTCAATATTTAGCAATGATATTGATGAAGGTATATCAAGCTTAATGTCTTAGATACAAAGGTTGGCAAAAGCTCACCCTGATGACAGTCATCAGGGTAAGCTACTGCAACAAAATCTAGGAAAATTGGGTCGATTGGCTGAGAAATGGCAGTTGAAGTTTAACATTGACAAATGCAAGGTACTGTATATGGGTAACAGTAATCCCAGAGTAACTTAGCTGTGTGGTACTACACTCAGGGTAGTGGAGAATGAATTATGCAGTCAGACATGAAGTTTTCTGAGCTGTGCAGCCAGGCTGCCAGAGCAGGTCATGGGGTCTTGTCAATGATATACAGGAATTTTGCTAGCAGGGATAAGGAGGTAATTATCTCCTAGTATAAGGCAATGGTCAGACCACACGTTGAGTACTGCGTACAGGTCTAGAGGCTTCATTTTTGAAAGCATGTAGAGTTGCTAGAACGAGTACAGAGAAGGGCAACAAGATTGGTGATGGGAACGAAGGGGATCCTTTTACCAAGAAAGGCTTAAATTCTGAAAATTGCAACTGGTGTGAGTCTGAGCACGGAAATATGTAATCATTTCCGAAATAGTCAAATAATAAATTATTGCTCTCTCGGCAAAGGGCGATTCGTGATATTTCATATACTTGGTCTCGTGTCTCTGTATAATGTCTTGAAAGGGGTACGTCAGATATACCACATTTGTTGATGTTAATTAATAATTCAGTCCACGTTCTGTAATCAGGTATTCAAATTTTTACCCTCTTTTCCAATAAAGCATGGTCATAAAATCTATAATAGCATCCGGATATGTTAAAATTCTGACATTGTCGCGTACGGGGTCCGGAATATCAACGGCTTAAAAAAAATAAAAATAAAAATAAAAAAATTATAATAATAATAAATAAAACTGCGTTTTCCTTTTATTAGAGTAGACTTTTCACTTTATCTTTGTCAATTCCTTAAGTCATAAATTTTAAAATCGGAAAGATCATTTATAATCGCCATGTACACAATTGTTTTTAGTAAGCAGTACCACTGAAATATTGATGCTGGTTTTTTTTTATTTCAGAATTGTATTTTATTCATTTTGAAAATGGTTGTGTTTTATATAAAAGCACCGTTACTTATTTCAGCAATGAGCACGCATTCTTCGGAAGAATCGCCTAGCCTTATGACTGAAAACCAAACAGAGACAGACAGTCCTAACTCCAGGAAGAGATCTCTCTCTCCACAGACCGAACAGACACAGTTGGACTGTGACAATACAAAACTTCGTTTAGTGCAAGTAGAGAATCAGCCAGCTACCGGAGATCCCTGCGAGTCCTCTCAACAGAATTCGCCAGCATCCGATCAGTAAGATTTTCATCATGTTTTTGCCTATTAGTTAACAAGCGATTTAATAAAATAAATAAGATCTTTATTGTAAAGTTCATCGGTACACGCAGGTACCACGACCCTACAATACCCTTCACGGCATCATGCCAGGGGTTAACAAACGGCAGAGATAACCTCGCCGGGATTATAAAGATTAATTATAGGCAGATTATATATACATATATAAAAAAAGTTCTTATAGCAGATAACATTGACTTGGAAGGAAAACTAATACAAAATAACAAAAATAATACAAATTGTGATAACATAAGATATTTTCCTCGAGTTCGGTTTTCTGAGAGTTTCTTGCCCAGCCAGAACGATCTGAGATCAGTTGGTAGTTGTGGAAACCACGTGCAGATCTAGGATGAGCTGTCTATACTTTTTATCATCTATGATTTTAAACAAGTCTTCATCCAGGGATTGAACCTGATGGAGCTTCTGATAAGGGAGGAACTGATCTTTAAAATGTAGCCTCTAAGGAAGAGCAAGAAGCTTGGGAGTTGAGCGGAGAGCTGGTTGGGGAATCCGCCAGCACACGGTGTCCCAAACGTTGGGTGCTGAGACTCTCCCGGCAATCATTTTTACGGTGAAGATGAGTCTTCTCTGGTGCATTAATGCTGAAAACCTGGTTAAATTCAGCGCTTTGGCCATCGGTGTTGTGCGCTGCTGTGGTGGGAGATGACACTTCTAGGTTGCCCACTTCAGGACCCAGTATTCAGCGGCTTTTAATGGTTTAATTGTGGTGTCTGCAGCTGAGCCCAACAACTCTACTCCATACAGTACACCTCCGAAAATCATCATCCTGATATACATTTTTATCAGGTTTATGTTGTGAATGTGGAGCAAGTGCTGCTTGGCAACCCACTGTTTCTTGTTGAATTTAGCACAGAGTTCTTCTATATGATGATGGAATCGTAATTTTCTGTCGAAGATTACATCCAGATCTCTTTGCTTTTCAACGCAGGGGATCGGGACTCCTTCAATCGCAGGCTGAATTATGGTTGGTATAGGTTTAAGTGAGAATACCATGATGGCAGATTTCTCAGGGTTCACTTGCAGGTCAAAATTCGTGAGGTACTGCTGTACTTCAAATGTCCTCTTGGGCATTTTTTATTTTTCAAATTTAAACGTTGCGGTGGAAAATTAGCCACTTCAGATGAACTCTAGTTGAAGTAATTGTTCGTAATGGGTTGAATATTTGTTTATCAAGAAATCAAGAAGAGAAATTGGTTTAGTTTTATGTGGCCATTATCATAAAGCAGGAACAGTTCACACCTATCGAAAGATGTGTCTGATTAGAATTTTTAGGACTCCATGTGGAAATATTTTTGTGACCTTTTTGATAGCTCTCTCCTTGCAGCTGACATAATATTTACGATGGCCGTTAGTTTTTCCTCTTGTGCAAAAGGCCTACTTTTTTCGAATTAGTAGGTTTTTCCTCTCAAGGTTTTTATCCCTTAAACATACAAAACATGCAGTTTACAAATGCCAACGAGTATAATGGGCCCCGTTATAAAGTTGTTTATTATCATTTTTATTGTATTATTAATAAAGTTCAAGGAAGAAACTTGTAGTTACAGAAGTTTTTACATTTCCCTTAATCATCCATCCCCCCAAATTATAGATATCTGTGGAGTAGTCGGTTTGCCACACGCCACTTGTTTTTATTGGTGTGTTCAAATTTTATCGTCGGCAAAAGTAAATTGTTTTCTAGATCTTTTCAAAAGCTGAGTCATTCAGTGGTTCGTATTCCTGTGGCCGCAGAATTCTGATCTTGGCCTTTTTTCTGAATATCCTTTGCCTTAGAACGAGATGGTCTCAGATGGTAGTATATGGGTGTTTCTTTCCGGAGACAACCAGTTATATTTTTCACGGTTGTATGCCTTTGTTAAGTAAGGCATGAAATAAATAAGCTTGGAAGTTGCAATTTAAAGCATTGGTTCCAGCGTAAAGAGACAAAGGTTGGATTATGTTAGTAGAATTCTGTTTCTTTCTCCTTTAAGACATATTTCTTCAAATAAGCCTCTGGGACTAGGACAATTCTGACACATAATAACTGCAATGGAATACACCAACCATATATGATTCAAACTTTATTAAATTTATTAAATTAAAATAGAATAAAAATAAAATAACAAAATAAGACAGGCTAAAATATGCTACCTTCGCTTGACACCAATAACTCAGCCACGTTGTTAAAGAGAACCATAAAAATTCCTTTCGTCATTGATATAATTTGAAATCAAGTCTTTTGCACTTGGTGTGGGGAGAACAGTGATTATACCAACTGTGCTACCTACAAGAGCATGAGATTATGATGGTAAACACCGGTGAGTTTTGCTTTGTTCTCCAGAGGGCTGCAAGGCTCTTTCTTGGTGTTTGCAAAGTGCCGCGAGAAGGTGGGTTATTCATCCCAAGTGACTCCTAAATCTGTTGTGATGCGTGACTGTTTTGACGGGAAGGTCATCTGTTGGGTCCGTGATGTCACTTTTATTATTTTTGTTTTAAAAAGTGATCTTGGCGGACTTGCTGCGATTTAACTCTAAGCCAGTATGTTGCAGCCTGCAACATATGTGCAGCGTCTTGGCTGTCTCGTGAGAAGATGAACATCTTGAGGTTGTCTGCATACAAATTAAAGTTTTTATGCAGCTACATCGAGGGTTATCGCATAAAAAAACAGGTGCGCACAGAACGCCTTCTCGGGATACGCCTATGTTCACGGTGTACTTGAAGGTATTGTTGAACGCCATAAACAGAGTAAAAAAACGACGAAAATTCACAGATTATGGTGTACAAAAAAGGTACTATAAGTTGGGAATTAATCATAATCACTAACTCGTTGCTTTCGGCAGTTTCACAAGTTGGTCGCTCCACTTCCTGCTAGATGGTGTAAGAACTTGTTAAACACGCCAAAACAACTAAGGCTGTGAGGTGTCAGTATATTGTGTTTCTAATTGCGTATATTCTTTGGTCAGTTTGATGTTTATTTAATGAAAAATTGAGAGTTAGGAATTGAAAATTTTCAACCCTTCGCTTGAGACTGAGTTACTTAGTCAGGTTGTGAAAAAGCTCATAAAAATCCCTCTTCTCTGACAGGTTTCGAACCCTTTCTCCACTTGTGTCGGTGGAAGGTGATTAAAACTACTATACTACTCGCGAAGGCTGTGTCGCGGCAGTAGGGCTATTTTGAATGTCCATGAATATCATGGATGGGAACAATAAAAATAAGGAATTTCTTCAGATATGTTGACTGGAACGGCAATGGAAGTTGTCAAAAAAAAAAATATGTAAATGATTTATACACGTACGCAGATGACATCAAGATTTTAACGACCATCCAACCGTCTTTGTCTAATAGTGCATTGTGTGACCAGGTCAATCATAAGCTTATGGAGCTATTCATATACTAGATAAATTTGACCTGGCTCTCCCCAGAAAACTGTAATAATGGTGTACTCTCTCAAAAAATCACCTACGCTTATACATCCAAAAATAAATGGAATGCCTGTCCCAATTGTCACAACTTATAGAGATCTGGATTTAACACAAGACTTACGTTCACGTTACATATTGACTTACTTGTAAAGAGGATGAACTGTCTACGTTAGCAACCAAACAACACCTCTTGCACGTGAGACAAACTGCGACAATCGCACGATACATAAGAACAACAGTGTATTCGGCTATATTGTATGGTGCTGAATTGTGGGCGTCAGCCACTCTACCCACATTTGGAGAATATATGCGACTGAATTCTGGTTGCCGAAGTGGGCCAACAATAAACACCATCTTTCGCATCAGTTAAGGACCACGCAGCTTGCTGAACATTTTACATTTTTTATTAACATTTATACAAATATACATATATACAAACAGTTTTCTTATACAATCATCCGGTTCTGCAGAGAAACTCCTGATTATAGACCATCTCATACAAATCCAAAAATAACAATAACACACTCAAAAACTCTAAAGAGAAACATGTTGCGTGTAGTAAAACATGTTGCAACAACACCCAGAACAGAGTTCAACTCCGCCAGTTATCATCGTATTGTTCACAGAATGCTGTAGTTTGGCCAAATGTAGATCACGTAGTTTGTATGTGCCTTATATGCGCTGATATCACAGTGGTATTGTCACCATCCTCCCCACACCAGGTGGAAAAGGCCCGGGTTCGAACCCCGTCAATGACGCGAGGAACTTTAATGGGCTTTTTTCACTCCGTGGCTGAGTTAGTCGGTTTTAGGCGTAGATAACAAGGTCCCCCCCCCCCCAGAAACTGGGGTTTTTCGTCCATCAAAACAGACAAATTGACCATAGAACACGTGCAATTAACAGACATAAGACACACAGCACGGCAGATGAATTTACTGTAATTATTCGGGTGGCCTAAAAATAATAGTTTGGTTTTTGGTTTGTATGTGCCACCTTAACTGGGCAGCAGCAAAGCAGTACCCATCCTCAGCACGAGGAGGTGGACCTGTATTAACTTAATTGCCTAAAAGGGGCAGATTCTGCACCCACTGAAGGTAGTGCTAAATCGGTGGGTGCCAGCAGATTTCTCTAGTTGCCCGTACTAGAGAAAGAAAGAAAGAAAGAAATAAGTCACTGAAGACTTCTTGAATTTTAGTTCTACCAAGGCAAGCATCCGTTCATAATGATGCGTCGTTGGAACTCGTCGTGGAAGTTGTAAGTAACTGCCTTCTTCTGCTGAAAGCGTCCACAGAAAACTGTTGAAAATAGTTGAAATGGAGACATTTTCAATCAAAACGTTTATATTGTCAGGTAATAACTGCGAAACTTTTTCCAGTAGAGAATTTCTAAAGTCACAATAATAACGGCAGTGGAAGACAACGTGCGCCAAGTCTTCTTGCTGCTGACAAAGGCAAGTATCATTATTTTCTAAACCCAACTGAACAAGTTTCGATTTGATGGAACCGTGCCCAGTGATGAGAAAAGACGTGTATATATTTGGAGAGAACCAAGATGAAAATTTCCGATCAGAAGCAAACAGTACATTATCGATAAACTTGTATGTGATTCTAGCCTTGACTGACGTGGTTCAACGATCTTGCCAGATGTTGATAAGTTCCGACCATATACGACGTTTTTCCTGCTTTATATCATTTAAAACGTTTGTAGTAATACCAGAAAATTCCATCGGCAATGCATGCTTGAGATGATAACAGAAATATATAAATATAAGATGAAGATCTAACGGCAATGTCGCACCTGTTACTTGTAGGGCATCCGTAGAAACTGTCCTGCAGGCACATAGCATACAAAGCAGCATTGGACGCTTGCGGAACAACCGAAACTACAGCGTTTACCAGACATCATTGCTTGGAAACGACTGATAACTATAATAAAGATGATGCCTGGCGTTATATGCGTTATATCATTACCGTGCTTCTGACAGCTTGTGAGTAGCACATCCTGCCATCTTGCTTAAGAGGCACCAAATCCCTGAGGATGAAGGCCAACAGACTAAAGATGGCCGATAGATTTATACCAGCCAGGGCATTGGAATCAATCCACACCTTATCTCTAATTGGAATTGATCTTAAAAGGATAAGAGAAGATCCGAAGTACAGAAAAAAAAAAAAAAATGAAGTTCGCTGAGGCTACTCTCGCCTAACAGAGCTGTGCGTTTTTTGAACAATTGTGTTTACCAATGGTGTGTTTATGTGAACACGTATAACACGTCTATAGTGTATTCAGTGGTGGTGGTGTTGCTATACTGAGTAATTTGTATGTTAACTGCCAGGACTCTTGACAGAAATTCAGTGTAAATGTAATCTCTGAATTATTTTATTCCTTTGTATTATATGTAAATCCCCTGGCATTTACTGCCGTGAAGGGAATTGTAACTCATCAATGTAACACTTTATTTAGTTTGGTAAGGCAGATAAAGATTTATTTATTTATTTAAATAATACTGTACGAATAGAGCATAACCTCATTATGTACAGAATGGGGCTTTGCCCTTTACCAGTGATAGTAGTAATATTAATAATAGCAAATGACGCAAAAAAGCAAGCTCATACAGCATCAGATAAAAAAAAAATTAATACTCGTCTCATTTGCTATTCCTACTAATAATTTGTCTAATCCCTTCTTAAACGTATTCAAACTACCAACTTCCCCATTACCACCCGTAAGTTTGTTCCAACAATCAGTTACTATGGCTGAAAGCAAATTTTCGCATACCTGTCCTGTAACCATCCTTTTTTACTTTAAGTTTTTGTCCCCATATGTGTTATCCGAGAAAGAGTAAGGATGCCATCAGGACTGAGCTTACTCAATCCATTCAAAGGTTTAAACACCTCAGTCAGATCTCTTCGCAAGTGCTTAGTTTCCAACTGCTGCAATTTGCAGATTCAAAAACTTTGAATCTGCAATTTTTGTATCTTAGATTAATCTTCTTATTCTTTTCCGCAAATTTTGCAACAAATCCGTATCCTTCCTAAATTGAAGCTTCCAGATCCATATGCAGTGGTTTAACCATTGCCTTATATAGCGGGATAATCATCTCTTGTCTCTGCTGGCAAAATTCCTGTATATCACGCACAGAATCCCATGAGTTGGTCTTAAAAACTTGGTTCTGCACCGCACACCTATTTTTTTTTTATGTTATTCTGGGATTACTACCTCCCATATGATAAATGCAGTACCCAGCATTTATTAATGTTATTTCTCAAGTGTTATATTCCAATGTCTGCCTAATTTCTCTCGGTATTGTTGCAATGATATACCTTGATTCATGTCATTACACACTCTGCCAACCTGTATCATCTGCAACTTAGACGTTAAGCGTAATATGCCTTCATCAGTGTCATTAATAAATATAGAAAGCAACAGTGGGCCCCAGCACTAAACCCTGGGCGACTCCACTAACCCAAGAAGAATAGTGCCAATTTATAACCAACCTCTGTCTTCTGCCACTGAACCACCTCTTTATCCATAGCAATTGCTTTCCTCTAATGCTACATTGCTCCAATTTGAAGTAGTCAAAAGTAATTTTTGCATTCAATTCCTTTGTTACTGCGTCGTAGTATCCAATCAGATTACCCAGACCAGATTGTATAGCTGTGTTCCTGTCTAAATGGGCCTGCGTTACTTTTTTAACCAGTGACTACATTTTTTCCTTGGAACAGAAGTCAATTTTACAGGTCTTGAATTACTTGCTTCCCTTTTGATTCCTGTTTGTGAAATGGGGTGACATTTGCACATCTGCATTCTATGTGTGCGTCTTCCAAATGCAAGAGGACTTATAATTATGGCTATAGGTTTGCTTACCTCTTTAGCTGCTGCTGCTTTTAATGTAATTGGATATAAAACAACAGTGGGCCCCAGGTGGCTTTAAATTTAGCAATTTCTCTTCCACCTTCTTCTTAACTAGAGAAAAATCATTTAGCTCCCACTCCCAATTATAACTTGTTGTACTCATGGGGCTCCCATCCCTAAAACCGTCTTCGCAGGTGAATGTCGATGCAAAATATTATTCAGTTTGTTAGCAACCCGAAGAGTTTTATCAATAGTTATGGCATTCATATCTAGTGAGCCAATATTTTCTTCCCTTCTTTCTTGTCAACATAAACAAAGAATAAAATAATAATGTTTTACGTTATGGCTCTCGTCGCGTGAGGCTTTTGTTCTAAATTTACTTCACTGCAAAGGGTATGTAAATAATTTATGCAAAAAACTCCAGACTGAAAGACAGTTTATTTATATTACTTGCAATTTGATAGCCAATCTTCCCGGTGGAAAACTGGGTTTTGTGATCGAATGTTTTTAGTCATTTTATCTGTATATAGCGGTGTCTTTAACTCTTTTTTACCCAATGGAAGGAATAGTTAAAATTAAACGAGTATGAATGAGAGAATGAATATTTTTATCCACTATATAATTAGCTTATTCGTTTCGTATTTTCAGGATGCAGGGCTCAGTTAGAGCAAACGGTTCTTTCCTTTTTAAGATACCCATAAATTCTTCGTCAGTTTTGTCACGTGACTGCTTTCTTGCCGCGCTTTCGCCTTTCTCTTAATGTCCATTTAATACACATATAAAGCCAAATTCGCCTTTGTCCATCTGTATGTTCTCAGAATTGCAGTCTTCATTAATTTATTGGAATTCTTTCGTTCTTGTAAAAGCGCCTGATGCGATATTGTATGAACCTTCGTTGATTGGTTATTATGCTTTCTGTTTATACAACGATGCCTCTTCTAAAGGTTTCAATTAATGTTTTTCTAGCTCTTTTCAGCTAACTTTTCTTCCGTTTAGATTCATGCGCATTTTTTAAGAAGGCGCTTGAATCGAAAATAAATGTCTTTTTAAAGGAAATGAGATGTGTTTTCCTTTGAAATGTTCAAAATGTTTGAAAATCTGTGTGAATAAAAAATGCAGTTTTTTATTTATTAGACTAGTCTAGTTAATTATTTATTTCGTATAAATTTTGAAAGAGGTGGGGTCAGGACCTAAGACTGTTCAAACAAAATGTGCCGTTTTAACTTTAGTCATCCGTGCAGTCCAGAGTGTAGAAGTAAAATATCTTCATCATTAAAGAATATCACCATGAGTGGAAGCAGTGGTTAAGGTACAACGAAAGTTTTGTAAGGAGTTTACGTAAGAAAGCCACTTGCAAGATCAAGTATATTTTCCGACTAATAAAACGAGTCATGGCGTTGGCCATCCAAATGCATACCAAATGCAAATATATAGAACAAAAGAACTGGACAAACATTGGAAAAGAGTTTTTGAAAATTTTTGACTTTCACAGCAGGGAAAAACTATGAAATGGTGTTCAATGCGAAACTTCGATAAAAGAAAGTTTATTTCCGTTGAATTTCCTAGCATCTCATGGCTTTCCCTCAGTATTTGTGATGTCACCCTTTATTCCATCTGTATATAGTGTGTAAGTCAAAAGTAGCTTCACACATTTGGTTCTTTCTAACTTTTCATTCTGTTTACATAGAAGAAACACACTAGTGTCATATTAGGACCACTGTAGAAGTAAGTCATAAGTCCATAAATTGCCTGTGTTCTCTGATCAATTTGTCTGTTTTGCTGGACGAAAAACTCGAGTTTCTGGGGAGGGGGTTGGAACCTTGTTAATCACGCCTACGATCGAGTAACTCAGCCACAGAATAAAAAAAAAAAAAAAAAAAGAAAGAAAGAAAAAAAAAAAACCCATAAAAGTGCCTCGCGTCGTTGAGAGAATTCTAACCTGAGCCATTTCCATGCGGTGTGAGTAGGACGATGATTATAACCACTATACTACCCGCTCGGACAGAGACGTTGTACTGGGAGGAAATTAGTGCAAAACCTAAATTTTCAGAGAAAGTAATAGTCACGCTGTTTCGATATAACCTCTGCAGTAATGCTGCACATGTCCCAATGGTAATCAATCTTTTTCCAGTGTGCTGTAGCATGGCTTGTGTAATCATGTTGATCGCTGCAGTGATTTTACTGTCCAAGTCATTTACATCAGTTGGCAAAGAAAGCTTGTACCTGAAGTCCTTAATGTAACCCCACAAAAATAAGTTCATTGATGTGAGTTCCGGTGATTCTTTATGAGAAGAGGCAGAACGCGGACTATGCACCTTCCTGTAACTTGAGCACAAAACACGACTTTTTCGGATCTGTTCCCAAACCATGTTGGGTTTTAAAATGCTCACATTGCGTGTGTTCCCTTTTTTGTGGCGTAGATGTGCATTCATACTAAATGCAAAATATTTAAGCAGCTCTTCTTCTCTTGCCATCTTTGCAAACATGCACGCACAGAATGTCTGATCTGATCTTGTCATCAGCCATAGGTAAGAGAGCTTGTATCACATGATATGTTAAGTGCTTGTCAAAGGCCATGAAGCGTCAGTATATTCTGCTTGTAATTGCGTGTATTCTTCAGCCAATTTGATGATTGCTGGAAAAAAAAACAAACGGAACAGGTTTTCTGAACAAAATTTCCTCACCTGAGACCGACAAACTCAGCCAAGTGGTGGAGAGAAGGGAAAAAATTTCTCCCCCCTCCATTGATGGGATACGAACTCGGGTCTTTTCCACTTTGTAGGAAGGACGGTGATTATAGCTACTGGTCAGCCCGTGATGGGTGGATTCTATCACCTGCCACTTGTATGGTTTTAGATGCAATCGCTGACGCAGCACTCTCCACAGTGCTTATTTGCTGTATAACAAGTTCTATTAGATTACCAAAGATTACGAGAAATCTTTGGCAAAGGATGCAAAGAAAAACAGCAAAGAGTTCTTTATTTATGTAAATTCTAGAAGGAAAGGGATGAATCAGATTGGACCTTAACACAGATGGGTTGACTATTGATGATCATGCTCAGGTAGCTGATAAACTGAATGAGTATTTTGCATTTACATTCATATATGAGGAGTTATTCAATGAGGGAAGTGCCAGAAATTTAACAAACTCTAACAGGGAGCTAAGCGATTTTATAATAACTGAGAGAAAAGTGGAGGAGAAATTGTTGAAGTTAAACATAAGGAAGACACCTGGGATCTATCCAGTTATATTAAAGGAGGCAGCAAAGGAAGTAAGCAAACCCTTAGCCGTAATTATGAGAGCTTCCTTGGACTCAGGGGAGGTCGCCATGTACTGGATGTGTGCAAATGTATCACCAATTCAAAAGGGGGTTCAAAAGGTGACATAAATAACTACAGACCTGTTAGTTTAACTTGTGTTCCGGAGAAATTAACGGAATCACTGGTTAAAGAAGCATTGCAGGATCATCGAGACAAGGCTGCAGTAATAGTTAAAATACAGCATGGGTTTGTTAAAGGAAGGTCTTGTCTGACCAATTTGATTAGATACTATGATGTGGTCACAAAGGAACTGAATGCCAAAAATAATTTTGATATCATATAGTTGGATTTCAGGAAAGCTTTTGATACTGTTGCACATGGAAGACTTCCTTCGCTGCCTCCTTTAATACAATTGGATAGATCCCAGGTGCATTCCTTATGTTTAACTTCAGCAATTTCTCCTCCACTTTGCTCTCACTTATTACAAAATCACTTAGCTCCCTGTTAGAGTTTGACGGAGAGCGGTAATCAATGGACACTGCTCTTCGTGAACAAATGTTATTAGTGGAATTTCCCAGGGTTCGGTGTTGGGCCCATTGTTGTTTTGTTTATTTATCAATGATATTGATGAAGGTATATCAGGTTTAATGTCCAAGTTTGCAGATGATACAAAGGTTGGCAGGATTGTTAACGACATTAAAGACAGTATGCTACTCCAACTGGATCTAGATAAGTTGGACAAATGGGCTGAGAAGTGGCAACTGAGGTCTAACGTTGACAAATGCAAAGTACTGCATATAGGTAGCAATAACCGAAGAGAAACGTACCAACTCTGTGGTACTACACTCAGGGAAGTGGAAAGTGAAAAAGACCTGGGGGTAATTGTGCAGTCAAATATGAAGTTCGTTGAGCAGTGCTGATGGGCTACCAGGGAAAGTCATGGAGTCTTGTCAATGACATATAGGAATTTTGTTAGCAGGGATAGGGAGGTGATTATCCCGTTATACAAGGCAATGATCAGGCCACACCTAGAGTACCATGTACAGGTCTGAAGGTCCCATTTTAGGAAGGATGTAGTATTGCTAGAATGAGTACAAAGAAGGGCAACAAGGTTGGTGAGGGGAACAAAAGGGTGCTCTTACCAAGAAAGGATTAAGTTCTGCAAATTGCAGCGCCTGGAGAGTAGGCACCTGCGAGATGATCTGATTGAAGTGTATAAGGCCTTGAATGGGTTGAGCAAGCTGAATGCTGATGTGATTCTTCCTCTTCCTCAGATTAAGAACCTGAGAGCTCACAGATTCAAATTGAGAAAAGACAGTTGTAGAATAGATAGATGTGCGGAAAGTTGCCTTTAGCCAGCGGGTAGTTGATTGGTGGAACAGACTTCCATCTTTTGCTGTGGAAGTTGATAGCCTAAATAAATTTAAGGCTGAGCTGGACAGGCATTTGGAATGAATGGAAGGGTGAAAGGGGAGGGTTTTTTTTTTTTTTTTTGTTTAGCTGATGCTGCATATGCTTGCTTTCTTACATCGTATGCCTCTACTAATGCTAATGCTATTTTAGGCAAGTACGTTGATTTTTGTGGTCTGTGGATGAAACTCCTCACCTACAGTTTCCCTAGCGAGCTTATACTGCGTCGCACAAAAAATCGTAGCTAAAAAGTCTTATACCAATAGTAGATCGAATACTCGGTAGGGTTTTGCGGAAACTTGGACGAAATTTCCGCTTGACCTGCATCGTTAACTTTGTTTCTTCCTTCCAAAGATGCATTGTGCTGTACCAGTGTGTTGCCGTGTCAGCAGTGCCAGGTTGCTTGCAATTAAAATTGAAAGCTCCAACTTTATCTATTTTTAATTACTCTAGTATATCTGCAATGAGCACATTTACAAACTTTTAAAAGTTTGAAAATGTGTGAAGTTGTGATGCTTCTTTTGGCTTACTCTGTAGATTCTTGCACGGTTCCAATTAGACCTGCATCTGTAGTAATTGGAACCGCACCAGAACCCGACGTATTAAGAAAATTTGTCTTAAAATTTTTTGCACGCCAGTAATAATGCAATATAGTTAATTTTAAATTAAAATTAATCAATAATATTAATATTTATTGATTATAATAACAAAAAATTAAATAAAAAATGAAAATATGTAGAAACGGTTCATCAGCAATTGTGGGATTTAGCTGTATTCTTTATTGGATTAGAAAGCCATTTGTAGAAAACTCTTTCGCTGGCTAGCGTAGCTGACCAAACAGTTTGAGGCAAATAGAAGCTCTTGTTTTTCTGTTGAAAGCAAGAGAATGTTTAACACTATGAGAAAAATTAAGCCCCTCCTATTTCCCCACAGAGAGCAGGAATTTACTTAAAGGCAGCACGAAACTGTTCGTACTACAATGTCACCTGCCATCTTGACCCCAATGGAGGTGTATAAGATAATTTGCTGAAATACTTAATAGGACGAAACTACAATCAACTTTCATGAGAATCATGGTTATGTTGAAGTCAGAGTGGTATTCAATACAAAACAAAAAGCTGTGCGAAAATTTAAGAAATATGTATATAACAAATCTGGATATAATTTCGACATTGTTTACTCAGATTCAGGAAAGACTTTGACTCAGTCCCGCATGTATAACCTGTAACACGTTGGAAACACAGAGAACAATCCTTAGATGGATTGTAGGATGGCTACAAGGCAGAAGGCAGAGGGGTTATTCTTCACATTGGGCTAACATAATAAGTGGGTTTCCTGAAGGATCGGTACTGGGACCACTCTTGTATTTTGATTTTCTTGAATGACGTCGACGAAGAGGTAGAAGGCGTGATGTCAAAATTTGCATACGATATCAAGATCGGTAGAGTAGTTTAATGATTAACACACACCTTCTTCAGAACGATTTAGATCGACTTCAGAGATAGTCAGAAAAGTGGGCAGCATCGTTTAATGCAGCAAAATGCAATCCCAAAATAACTTACACACATGGCGGGTTGAACTAAAAACAGCAGAGAAATAAAAATATTTGGGGGTTATGATACGGTCGGAGATGAAGTTCTCCGAGCAGTGTAGACTGGTGACAAGGAAGGCCTATAGTGTTCTATTGATGATTTATCTAGCACTACAGTGTGGTATCTGTAGAGAATAAGTAACATTAGTCTTCTCTACTAGGGAAGCGTTGCTTTTTCGAGGTAGTGCAGTAACAGGCAATTCGTTGTGAAGGCGTTCGCAATATGAGATGTAACGAAAACGTTGCCGTTTCACCTACTGCGGTGATTTACTACGAACTAAAACTATTTTTTGCACCAACTTGTTCGTCTAGTATTCATACATTATGAAATAAATAAATAAATATATTTTTATTAAGCAGAGTTATGTTCGGAAAATATAGTGTATAGTGTGTATAGTGTTTTTTAGGGTCTAACGGCACCAGGGGTTTCCCCCATCTCCGCGTAATATACATTGTGGTGTGATACAGAACACTGTAGAGGCCAGAGGTTTAAAAGTGTATGGATATTGTAGTGTGTAATGTTTTGTACCGTTGTTCATCTGGTCTTTTAGCCGTTGGGTCTCAAATGAGACCCACCGTTGCCCACACTATACCTCGTGGAGGCAGACCAGGTACACCAGTATTTTAGAAATTTACTATTTACTCTGGCAGGTCCTGCCACCTAATTTCCTGAGATTTCAGTGGCTAGGACCTAAAAAAAAAAAAAAAAAAAAAAAAAAAGTGGAGGGGGGAGGAGAAACGCTAGAAATTGGGTCAGACCGAAAGAGATATAAGTTATACGGGTTATAGTTCATTTATTATTATTATTTATTTATTATTTTTTTTTTTTTTTTTTTAATTTTTGTGTGGGGCTTGTGTAGTTTTGGCAAGGGTCAAACGCTAGTCGCAAGATAGCTAGAGAGGGAAGGGAGACTGAAGACTGGGGGGTGAAAGACAGAAATATGGAGTCAATAGTGAAGATAACCCCAAAAGTCGGTGGGGCAGGCCCATGCCTCACCAGGTGAAGATAGGGGATGGCAGGGGGGAGGGTACAGAGTAACCATCCCCTGCCAAGGAAAGGGAAAGAAAGTGAACCGAGTGAGGGTACCCGGTTCAGATCGCCTAATGATGTTTCGGCAGCAAACTGCATAATGTCTTTGTCAGGTCTTCGTACGCCATTCCTGGGACATGTTGTTCCGTCCGTGTGAGTGGTCAAATCCAGATAATGACTCCAGTTTAAGCCAGTGGTCAGATCCAGGTTAAGTTAATGATTAGTTTTTCAGATTGTAGCTGTTAGGTTTTTGTTTGGTTGACACATCTAAGGATCTTTATTATGGATGATGAGTGGTTAGTTTGTGGGAAAATTCCTGCTAAGGTTGTGGGTATGTTCTTCTTCTAGTAAAAAGATCCTGCGCAAACTGCGTTAAGGCTTTATAGTTGTCCTCGCTCTCCAGGAGATATTGTTCTTGGTTTATTGGTGAGAAACGTATTCTAGTTATTAAGAGGCAGCGGAGGTCTTCATATAGTTGGCAGTGGTGCATGAGGTGCTCCCACGTCTCTGGCTGTCCACAGTGGCAGAGAGGGGTGTCACTCAATCCGAAACTGGAGAGTTTTGCTCTTATTGCGCCATGTCCCGTGAGCAGGTAAGATGTCAGCAGACCCGGTGAAAACCAGTTTGGGCTTTGGGGAAACACTAGTTGATTATCCGGTATGAATCTTCGGGTGACTTCCCCTTTTGTCGAAGTCGTCCAGCGGGTTTGCCAGGCCTGCTGTAGGTGGGTGAGAAGGCGTTTTTTCTCTAGTTTACGATCGTTCGCCGGATCAGTTGTGTAGTCTAGGCAGGTGATTGATTTGCCTTTGGATAGTTGATAAAGCAACCCACAGCGGACGATCTCCAGGTCCAGGGGGAGAGCACCCAAGAGGACCTGGAGGGCGTGGGTGCTTACAGTAGAGCAGGCTCTCGAGATTGTTAGTAGGACTGAACGTTGAATGGTCTCTAGCTTCCTTTTGTTAACTGCTGTTACCGCCTTGTGGAACCAGACTCCTGATGCGTATGTTATTGCTGGTAAGAAGACTGCCTTATAGAAGAGGGCTAGGGTCCTCTTCTTAAGTCCCCAGTCGCGACGAGTGACTCTAGCTATTAGTGCGGAGTATTTTTTGATTTTGCTTCTGAGGTAAGTAAGATGGGGTGTGAATGACAGATTTTTATCCAGCAGAATACCAAGATATTTAAGTTCAGTGGAAAGCTTAATTGTTGTTTCCTGAATCTTTATCTGGGGAGGCCTTCTGATATTGAGAGAACCTTTAAGTAGGATGGAGCAGGTTTTTGTTGGGGATATCTTTAAGTGGTTTTGGGTGGCCCAGTCTTGTAGGATATTTATAGCACGGTTTGCAGAGATCTCTAGTTGAGTTCTTGAGTCTGCCGCCAGCATCAGGATCAGGTCATCCGCATAGGCCTGCGATCGCACATTACCAAGGTCGAGGTTTAGAAAGCTGTCGAGCACCACGTTCCAGAGAAGTGGGCCAAGTACTGAGCCTTGTGGGCATCCTCTATAGACTGGTCGTGTGACTGAACAGTACGGAGCACTGACGGTTACTGTTCTGTTTGCAAGATAGGTTTTTATACAATTGTACAAATTAGCTGGTAGTTTTGCTTTCCGGAGTCTGCCAAGGACGCTTGGCCACCAGAGGGAGTCAAACGCCCCGGCAAAATCCACTGAAATGACAAGGAAGTATTTATGGCTGGTAGTGGTAGCTGCTTTGACGATATTCTCTAAGGCGTCCACCGTGGAGTATCCCCTTCTAAAGCCGTATTGGTTGTCAGAGTGAAGGCCAGCCTTGGAGTAATGAATTTCTATTCTGTTGCTTAGAAGATGTTCTAGGAGTTTGCTTAGTATGGATAGAAGAGCGATGGGCCGGTATGACTCCGGAAGGTCTTGTGGTTTTGTCGGATTCTTGAGAATAAGCCTTAATTTTGCAGATCTCCATACTACTGGGAAATGGCCTGCTTCAAGGCAATGGTTGAAGAGGTTTAGGATCTCATTTGGGATGGTTTCAACAGCCTTCTTTACGATCTCAGGCTCCAGCATATCTTCTCCTGGAGATTTCTTGTTTTTTATTTTTGCTGCAGCGGAGTCCAGTTCTTCCTTGGTGAAGCTGTCTTCCACTTGGGCCGTGGTGTATGTGCTGTTTTCCTCACATAGTAGTATTTGCTCTGGGGTACTTGGTGGCATGTGTTGATGGAACATGGCGTCAAGGATGTTATTTATAGATTCGGACCATGTCTTTGTATACGTGCCTTGTGGCGTCTTGGTGGCTGGGATGACTTCTCCCCTGGGGAGTTTGTTTGTGATTACTCTGTAAACCACTCCCCATGGAGCAGAATTTCCAACTGTGGAGACTAGGTGCTCCCAGGAGCGCTTTTTCCTTTGTTTAATCAGGGCTGTGTATTCGTTTCTTGCCGTTCGGTACTGCTGCTTGAGATACTCTACTTCCGCTTCTGGCCATGTCCGTCTTGCGCGTTGAAAATTTTTCCGTCGGGTGTAAACCTCCCGTCGCAGTTGTTGGAGCTCTGGGCACCACCAAGGTACGGCTCCAAGAGAAGGTTTCTTCCGTTTAATAGAGTTAATTGAGCTGTCAGTGACTAGGCTTACAATTGCCTTTTGGTGCTGGTCTGGGTTCAGTCCAACTGTGCTGAGAGAGTGGGCGGCCATGATCAGTGAATCCTTAAATTCCTGCCAGTTTGCCTTGTCAATTGCAAATCTATGTAGAGTTTGCCTCATAATTGGTTGTCGGCTTACTGATCGGTGTAGTTGGAAAGTTATTACACGGTGGTCCGAAGTGGTCCAGCTTTCTCTAACTGTCCAGGATGAAAGGTGTTGTGCAACGGATCTTGTGGCCAGGGTGATATCAATTGTGGCTTCCCACATTGTACTAGAGAAGGTCGGTAGGTTATTTGGTTGGTTGAGAATTGAGAAAGAACTGTTTGAAAGATATTCTTCCAGTCTTTGTCCGTTGTTTGTGCCTCGTCTATCTTGAGTTTCACTGAACCACGCTGGCGACCTGCAGTTTACGTCGGCGGCAACGATGATTTTTGCATTTGGGAATTCCAGAGAGATGCTTTGTAAGTATCTAATAATCAGGAGAATATCCTCCCCCGGCCGCGAGTAGAGAGAAACTGCGTAAAATTCCCCCAAAGGGGTGATGATATGGGCACAGGCTGCCCAGGGAAGGCAGTAATGTGGTATTTTGGTAACAGTGAGATCAGAGTTTCTGACCAGAATAGCCGCCCATGGGGTCTCCCCGTCCACTTGAACGATCTTATAAGCCAACGGATACCCTCTGACTGCCTTACTATGCGAATATGGCTCTTGAAGAAAGAGGATATCGAGGTTCTCCTCATCTGCCTTTTTCCTCAACTGCGCTGCAACTGCTTTAGCTCGCTGGGCATTAATTTGTGCAAATTTTACAGTGGTAGTATTAAATGGTTTAAGGTAAGTCCCCATAATCGAGCCTTAGTTGGCATGTGCTCTTAGCTTTTGTGTAGACAGGGCATTTATTGTCCCGGATGGAATGATCCGCCTGCATTTTCATTGATTTGCAGTTTGCGCAAGTGGGTGGGTCTTCTTTTTTAGTGCACGAGTTAAAGTCGTGGCCTCTCTCAGCACAGTGTCCACATGTGGGTTGAGCTTGGGTACACGTGTGTGTCGTGTGTCCAAAACGACAACACTTGTAGCATTTGGGGACAGCCACATGCTCCTTGAAGCGGTGACTGCCCCAATTTATGAACACTCTATTTTGTTGACTTATTGTTCTCCAGGCTGCGGGGGAAAGCTCCACTACCCAGTTGGTAGAATTTCCCACTCTGGCATTTTTTTGGAATTTCGGGAAAACGAGGTCATTTGGTTCAACATCTGGGTGGTCCTGCTGGAGGTTTCTTCTGTATAGTTCATCCTGGAGCGTTGCTGGGGTTAGGTCCTTTTCGGTATCATAAATTATTATGCTGGGCCCCTTTCTTTTCGGGGGTGCAGCCTGTAGGCCAAGTGTTTGTATTTTGGGGTTACTAATGATTTTGTTAGCTTCTTCTTTCGTCTCAGTTTCAATGATGACACCAATATTACGTGTCTTACGCACAGATTTAATTTTTGCCATTTTCAGGTCTTCTGCTAAATTTGCGACCACTATATTTTTTACTTCCTCACTTGTGTGATGATCTTCTGTGGAAGTAGATCTAACAATTACCAGATGTGGTTTTTGTAGGAGAGTTTTCCTTTTGGTTGAGTTTTCTGATTCAGTTGTTTGTTCAGCATTACTGGGAATCCTCAGCGTGTCTGCATAATTAGGGGCGCGCTGTTGCATTTGACTATCCCTACCGTCAAGATATGCCTCGAGTTTAGCCACTGCTTTCTCGCGTTCGAGGTGCGTTGTAAGTAAAATGGTTTCCAACTTCGTCCATAGGGAAACTATGTCTGCGCGCAGAGCTGTACTGACTCTGCTGTTGGTTGTCTTCATTAAAGTTTCTAGTGCAGTTCTCAGGTAGAGAACCTGCTCTAAAACGGGACCCTCAGGCAGAGTGGGATCCAGTGGTGTCTCTTCATCATCATTTTCTCCTTGCTGGGAAGATCGGTCTTGTAGTTCCTTTCGTTCACTTTGGGATCTGGTTTCCATTTCTGATTTCGGAAATGATTTTTTATTACGCTTCTTGGAGGCTGGAGTAGGCCTGGAGGCCTCAGTATCACCCCGTAGGCCTAGAGTTTGGATAGTTTCAGGAGTAAAGTCCTGGCATTCATCAATGATAGTATAGTCTGCAGTGGACATGATTTTCGAAAAACGGAAAACAGGGGTTTCCAGATAATCGGGTCGCCGTTAGTATTCTCCTAAAAAGTAGCAAAATGATGGTTGAAGCAAGTCTCTATGATAAACAGGAACCCGGTATTGGGCTGTAGCCTTCTGTTCACGTGGGAAAAAATAGGAAAAGTTCAAGCGGAAAAACCTCTAAATTAACAGAACAAGGTCTTTTTTTTTTTTTTTTTTTTATTATTATTATTATTAGAAGTTTTTGGGGACGATAAATACGATGACAGTCTTCATTTTCTCGCCGGATAAGCCTGGGGGAAGTTTCACATCTGCCACAAAAAGTTTGTAGACGTGTGGGGAACACACAGAAAACATGGTAAAGTTAGTTTAAATCAGGCGAAAAGTTTCAGAGACGTTGTGCCTATGGGCATAAGAGGAGAAAAGTGCAATTAGGGTGGAGGAGTATAATCCCTAACCTTGTCGCCACGTGACGTTATTCTTGACCTTGTTAAGCGACAATCACTAGGCAACGTAAGCAGACAATTGCTGACACACAGCGGGTGGTCCCCTCCCCAGTCACAATTTGCTAGATATTAGCGTGGCAGCTCCGAAAAGACCGAAAACTGCTCTCTTCAATTTCCTGCCAATGGCGGCATGGCGACCTAACCATTGACAAAGACGTTGAATAATTAACGTTAAGATCTAGCAGAAAGATCCCAGAAAACACCAAAAAAAAAAAAAAGTCTCACCAACGGAATCCTCTTCTAAACTTGTCTATGGAGAACATAATTCCAGAAGTATGAGGCACTTTAAGCACTTAAATTAAACAAAATATCAGGAGCTCGAATTATTGCGTCTGCATGCCGAGACTATCCCCGCACCTCCCCGTTCGGAAAATATAACGTGCCCGACTCACGAAGCGCGAGGATTGGGTACAACTCCTTGTATATCAAAAGGTATGTCAGATTTCTAATATACAGCAATCGCAATATTCATTATCCGTATTTAAGGGTGATTGAAATTGGGTTACTGTTGATATGTCAGCCTTAGTTTGAATTTGCACCAGCGAAGCGATGGCTTCCAGTAAGAGAGGTGTTCCCATAGCAACCGCCACAATTAGACAGTCTCGTTTACAAGAAATTTCTGTTTTCTCTGGGGGAAAAAAAAAGCAGATGGATATTGGGTTTCCTTCAACTAGACAAATGTTTCCGTGCTATAGCTGAAGTGTGGGAATTAGATACACTCTTTACACTTTTTAGAACGATTTACTGTACTGTGTGGGGAAACACCCCTTAGACAAGAAGAGTTGGATAGCACAGAAAGTAATAGTCGTCGGTTTCCAGGATTGTTGCATCCAGCACTTTGAGTAGCAACAAGACAGTGAAGACTTTTTGGGCGGCAGTCAGTCCGGTAAACATCAGAAAGAAAGTGGATATTACTGGATGCCGAAGTCACCAAGGGATGATGTTTACTTTGATATATAACTATACAGGGTGTCTCAAAAATATTGGTACAAACATTTAGGGGAGGTAGGTAACATCTAAAGGAATGTGAATCGCATAGGAACCCATAACTAACGTCACGGGAAAGTAGTAGCAGAGGCACAAGAGCAGAAATGACACGAGACAGTAATTAGTGGCAAACATTTATTTGACATAATATTAACAATGGAGTACGAGATGGATGCATATCATGATGTTACAACAGATGCTCGAAGGTTCCACCATGAGACGCGATGACACCGACGCAGCATGGATTGGCCGACAAGGTCGAACACACCTGGAGTTTCTTTGACAGTAGCAGCAGCGCAGACGAGATCCATTTCCGTCTCCACAGGCGATTCATACACGATAGATTTGAGGCCGCCCACAGAATGAAATCAAGGCTCGATAAATCAGGCTGTGTGGGGGCCAGGCAATGGGTCTACCATGGCCAATCCATCGACTCCCAAAACGCCTGTTCAAATGGTCACGAACACACCTTCCATAATCGGCAGGCGCCCCGTCATGATGAAACCAAATGTTGCGTCTCACATTTGCTGGAACATCGTAAAGTAACCCTGGTAGAACTTGTTCAAGAAAGATCCAATATTTAGCGGAGTTCATGCGGGATGGTAACAGGTATGGGCCGACTAAGCAGTCACCATACCTGTCCACAAATTTATTGCGAAGCGATGTTGTGCCGCATGGGGGCGCACACCGTGTGGGCCCTCTGCTAATCCATACACTAGGTGCATGTCTGCCAGCTCACAGTTCGTATATCGATGCATGCTCTTCGTGCGGCGACTACTGCTTGAATGAGTAAACCAGAAATTTTTCCTCTCGCGAACTGATGAACAGCGCCGTGTACCGACTTACGGTGACGTTTTCGGTGATGGGTTCCTATGCGATTCACATTCTTTTAGATGTTACCTACCTCCCCTAAACGTTTGTACCAATATTTTTGAGACACCTTGTATAATATCGGTGTAGATACACCATAGTTTACCCATAAATTAAACTACGTACGTAGTGTGAAAGACATCGTTTTTAATTGTATCTCATACTGTGGCTACCTTCACAACGAGATACTAGGTATTGCACTACTTCGAATAAGTAACGCTTCTCTAGTAGAGAAGACTAATGTTATTTATTATCAGTGGATACCACCACCACCCAGACGGCACCGTTTCAAAGTTGTTGGCCTATCATCGCTGGGCAGGTACCCAGATAATGCAAACATGCCATCACAGTTGCGAAGTGGTTCCACAATATGAGAGATGCCAAATGGTATACAGAATGATACAATATTTGAAGATTAAATGCACAAGGCATAATATGATAAGGGTTTAAATATTGTATCATTCTGTACACCATTTGGCATCTCTCATATAGTGGAACCACTTCGCAACTGTGATGGCATGTTTGAGAATAAAGTATCCACTGATAATAAATAACATTAGTCTTCTCTGCTAGAAAAGCGTTACTTATTCGAAGTCGTGCAACGCCTGGTATCTCGTTGTGAAGGTAGCCACAATATCAGATACAATTAAAAACGATGCCTTTCCACACTACGTACGTAGTTTAATTTATGGGTAAACTATGGTGTATCTACACCGATATTATATAGTTAGTTTACACCCATATCATATTATGCCTTGTGCATATAATCTTCAAATATTTGATATATAACACAGCCCATAGATAGTGGATGAGTTGTCCATGACCCTCTTATTCAACCATCTTGTTATTCAGTACTCGACTGAGAGGAATTCCTTTACATACGGATTCCTTACAGAGAGTGGGACAGAATACCAAATTAGAGAAGCGTAAAGTGGAATCGGTTGTAGACAGTGTAGGACATGTCTCGCGACTACTTCCACGTTGAGCAGCGAATGTGTTAGTTGTTTGACGGCACCAGGGGTTCCCCCATCTCCGTTGAGCAGCAGGTGTCGGACTGTCAACATTGCAAAGTGCTTTTTCGTCTTCATGATGAAGAAATAGCCCTGAGAGGTGAGGCCCTCTTACTGTGTCAAGCCGAGGTCGGTGTGACTTTACTTTAATCTGTGATCCATTATGATAGGCTCTGATGTCATTCTTCAACCTCTTTTCGGAAAAGGTGATTTGAGCTGATTTCGATATGTTAAGTCCAGAACCGTAGACAGGCTAGGGGCTGTTAGTTACGGTATTTGCTGTCATTCTTCAACCTCTTTTTTGGAAAAAGTGATTTGAGCTGATTTCGATATGTTAAGTCCAGATCTATTACCGTAGAGAGGCTAGGGGCTGTTAATTACGGTAGATATGTTACTATACGAGGTGAATCTATGCAGGGTCTTTAGCTGTTATATACAATTTGAGTTGGTCCACGTATGATGCAGAAATCACTGTTCCTTGCGAGAAAAGGTTCAAAGGCAGCAGCGAATGGAAGACCGGCCAGGACTTCACTTTGCATTATACCCCGCATTATAATAAGATATAAATCTTTCCACACTTGCTGGAAAAAGATTTATGGCTAATGATCAACTGTGTTCGGGTGTCAGAATTAGATCGTTGATTTTTAAGTTTCCTGTGATGAAAAAAACTATTTTTCCAGAATGTAAATGAGAACAGGAACTGAGAGTTTATCAGTTCCTGTTTAATTTAAAAAAAATTAAGTCTAGTTGAAATATACTGTTAATTGCTGATTATGTTTTAAATACAGTGTTGAGTAGGTTCATATATGCAGGGTTATTCGGGATTACTGTGTGAAGGGGTCTGTGACTGTAACATTGGCCAATAAAATGCTGTTAAGGTGGTTTTCTCAAACACTGTTAGCCCACTAAGAGCAGCCCACTGAGACACGATGAAGATTTGATTTCTTTCTCGCCTTGACACCCTGGCAGTCATGGCCGCGTATTTCCTTATTTTTTCCTTATTTTGATAAGTCCGAGATATTTCACATACTTCATCAGTTTTATCGTTTTTTTTTTTTTTTTTTTGATTTGGTAGTTGTTGGCGCATCGGCTTCTGTGGCCATATTGCACCTCCCAAGGTTTTTGCAGTACTTTGATCCAAGCCCGAGGCGGGAATCGAACCCGCGACCTTTGGGTTGCCGGGCAGGTACTTTACCCACTCGGCTAACCCGGTCGGCAGTTTTATCGTGTTCCCTTGGAGCTTAATTTGGGGTGGTCTTCTGATATCAAGCGTGCCCTTCAGTAGGATTGAGCAAGTCTTCGTCGTTGATATCTTTAGGCAGTGAGTCGTCGTCCATTCCTGCAGGATCACCAGCGCTTGGTTGGCCAGGGCCTCCAGTCCTGCCCTTGAGTCCGCCGCCACAGTGAGGACTAGGTCATCAGCAAAGGCCTGGGATCCAACCTCCCCCCAGGTCCATTGAAGAAATTCATCAAAGACAGTGTTCCACAGGAGCAGCCCCAGGATCGATCCCTTTGGGCAGCCCCTGTGGATGCTCTTGGTCACTTTCTAGAATGGTGTGACTATCTCTAACCTCCTATCCTTCAGGTAATTCATTATGCTCTTAAAAAATCCTGTTAAGCAACCTGACCAACGAGACTCATACCGTCCTATAGCCCATCTCTCAACTCTTAAGTAAATTGCATGAAAGATTACTTCACAGCAGGTGGGGGGTTAATGGGGGTCTCTTCCATCAAAGTGAGTCGAATGCCCCGCGAGGTCGACCAGGATGGCGAGAAAGTATTTCTTGATACATTGTTGTGCCTCAGTCTGACGTTTCTGGATCTCAGACCAGGCCTGAACCCGAACTGATTAGGGTTTGTGAGGTTTTCTGCAGTGTATGGGCTAGTATTCTGCTGTGAAGTAATCTTTCATGCAATTTACTTAGAGTTGAGGATGGGCTATAGGACGGTATGAGTCTCGTTGGTCAGGTTGCTTAACAGGATTTTTTAAGATCAGCTTCAGGTTGGCTGTCTTCCAGTGTGTTGGATATTTCCCTGCTTGTAGGCAGGTGTTAAAGAGATAGAGGAGGAGTTCAGGCTCATATTCCACAGTCTTTTGAGTATCTCTGATTCTGTCAAGTCCGGGCCAGGGCATCTTTTATTTCTAATTTTCAGTGCTGCGGCCCTTAACTCATCCATAGTGAAAGGATGCTCCTGCCATTGCGTTGTGTAATTTTGATTTGCATCACATATTTCCTGCTTCTTAGATGTGACTACGTTAGGTGCTGCTTAGGTGTGACTATTTCTTCCTGCTTAGGTGTGATTAGTGTAGGTGGTTCCTGGAATATTAGGTTATGTTAAGTTAGCCTAACCTAACCAAACTAACCTAACATAACCTAACCAACATAAGTCAGTGGGGCATGTCCATGCCCCACCAGGAGGAAACTCATTCGGCTGATTGGAATTCAGCTGAGTAGAAAGTCACTGATGAGAGTGTCCCGTCCGGGGGGGGGGGATCCACATATCGGGTGTGCACATTTCGGTGGTCAGATCCGGTTCCTGTGATCCTCTTATCATTTTCTTTTTTTTTTTTTTGCTCTCTCTGAGGCAGTTAAAATGTTTAGGTCGGTGTTTAGGTAGTTAGTTTAGTTTATGTATAACTGGCTCTGGTGGCGCCCAGGGTAATGTCCATCTCCACCTATATTCATGTATCCAAGTGAATATCCAAAAAAATATATATTCATGTATCCAAGTGAATATCCAAAAAAATATATATTCATGTATCCAAGTGAATATCCAAAAAAATATATATTCATGTATCCAAGTGAAAATCCAAAAAAAAAAAAAAAATATATATATATATATATATATATATATATATATATATACACACACAGGCAACCGCATCCCGGTGTCCGTCCCCACACGTGGGTCTACTATACTGTCTGTGTAAGTAACACAAAAATCTCGCACCCACCAGCAGTTGTGCAAGTCTGATAGGTGCCAGCGTCTCCCACTTCCAGGCTGCCCAAACCTAGGAGCAGAAAAAACAAATAATAATAATAATAATAAAATAAAATAAAAAATAATAAATAAATAAAAAATTAAATATATAAAAATTTATTCCCCCCACCAAAAAAGCCACCTCAGGGAATAATCCCGCTTCAGTAAATTCTATTAATGCCAACAAACACAGCAAAACTAATAAACACGAAACAAACAAAAAAAAAAAAAAAAAAAAAAAGGTACAGTCATGCAGTCGTACTAAAAACCTAATCTACACTAATCAAAAGAGAGAGCTGCTTCCTTTTAAGGAATACGCCCCTCCAAAATTCCTGTAATAGCTTAAAACGTTTTTCATCAATCAACCATTCTGTTTCAGTTCCCCTATTCAATGTAGGCAAGCTAGCTCTTAATTTACTTCTAAATTCTTCATAAATTGGGCAATCATTCAAAACATGATCCCAAGTCTCGTTGAACCTAGAGGAGCACAAGGGATCTGTTTCCAGACCCAGATCACATAGCTTAGATTTTAATGAGACATGTCCAGTTAGCAAATAAGACACTTCCATAGTTGGGTTAAATCACTTAGTCTTCGTACCCGTATTAAAACTTTCTTTTGAAATAAATAGCTTGGTATCATATCGAGTATTACTTGTGCTCCAACGGTTCTGCCATATTTCATTTAACTTTAACCATATATTCTTTTCCTCAATTTTCCTATCTACCAAAATTTCATTAGTAATACCCAAAAATGATGTCTGAATTCCCTTTCTCAAAAAAATAGCTGAATGCCCTAAACGCTATATATAAATCTAATGGAAGGATGCCAGCAATTACATGCATTGCATGCATAGAGACGGTTTTACACTCTTAATATTGGATCTCTGAATTGGGTTAATTTTATTCCTAAATTTAATTACATTAATTCTCTTAAACCAGACAGAAGCAGCGTATGATACTATAAGCAAGAATATAACCTTATAATATAATCCAAGGACCTTTTACTGGTCCTTTTTAGTAATCCTTACAATAGAGGCAGTAAATTTTTTAACCTTGCCACCGAGATATTCAAGATTTGCCACAAATGACATATTATCATCTATAATTACACCAAGGTGCTTGACCTTAGAGACCAAAGGTATCTGTTTATTATTAATAAGTACACGAGAGGGGCCTATTGTAATCAAGTTTCCCTTTAGTCAACACCATAACTTTCTCAGTAGAAGATATACTAAGTTTATTATCTATAGCACAATTGGCGAGACTATCCACAACCATCTTAATTATTTTAGGTGTTTAGGTAAAGTGTAAAGCTTACATTGTGGTGTGATACAGTTCACTGTAAAGGCCAGAGATTTAAAAGTATATTGATATTGAGGTGTGTGATGTTCCTTTGGCCATTTAGCCGCAAGACCCCTTCTGGGGACCGACGTTGCCCACACTTCTCCCCGTGGAGGCAGACCAGGTACCCAGTAGTTGTAGTTTACTCTGGCAGGTCCTGCCACCTAGTTTCCTGAGATTTCAGTGGCTAGGACCTGAAAAAAAAATTACGTTTGCGTGTTGAACGCTAGATTGAAAGACCGAAATGTGGGCGAATTTAATTTGGATGATATTAAATTTTGACCTGTGGGGTATATGCTGGTGTGTAGATAGAGAGGGAGAGGAGACTGAAGACTGGGGGGAGAAAGACAGAAGAAATGGGGGTCAATAGAGGAGACGACACCATTATAAATCAGTGGGGCATGCCCATGCCCCACCAGGAGGAAATCTGGGTTGGCGAGGAGAGGGAGGGGGAAAGAAAGATGGGACCAGCAAGAGTGCCGGCACCGATTGCCATTATGGCTGGAATATGCAGAAAGCTGTGTGGTCTCATTGGGCTGTTTGGAATTCAGCTGAGTAGAAAGTCATTCATGAGGCTGCGTCTCCTCTGGGGGAGATCCATGTATCGGGTGTGCACCTTTCATGGGTCAGGTCCGGTTCGGGTGATGCTCTTATCATGTTGATTTTGAGGTGGGGTTATGACTTTTAGACGCAATTCGGCCAAAGTTCGCACTGGTAGGTTATTCATTTCATGGTTGTTGTTGTTGTGGTGGTGGTGGATGCTGTAGAGTCCGTCTTCTTGTGAAGAGGTCTTGTGCATATTGAGTGAAGGCACTGTAGGTATCTCTTTCAGTTAGTATCAGATATTCCTGGTTTCGTATCATTATTTGGGTGGTGGCGATAAACCGGCAGACGGAGTTCCTCATACAGTGAGCAGTCGTACATCAAGTTCCCCCATGTCTCGCGTAGACCGCAGTGGCATGGGGGGGGGGGGGGTGTATTTATTCCCGATATCCAACTAGTGTTGGATATCGGGAATAAATTTTTTGGTGATTTCACCTTTGGTTGATGTCTGGCAGCAGTTTTGCCTGGTCTGGTTGAGGTGTGCGAGGAGACGCTTGCGTTCCACTTTGTGGTCGGTTTCAGGGTCCACGGTGAAGTTCAGGTGGTTAGCCTCCCTTCACTTGGAGAGTTGATATGTTAGGCCGCAGAAGACTATTTCCTGGTCTAGGGGAAGAGTACCTGTCAGAGCCTAGAGATCGTGCGTGCTTACAGTATTGCAAGCCTTTGTTATTGTAAGTAATATATATATACTGCTGGGTGGTGTCAGTTTTCTTCTGTTGATGGCCGTGGTGGCCTTCCGGTACTACACACCAGCGGCATACGTTATGGCAGGCAGGAATACGGTTTTATAGAATAGCTTGAGGGCTCTCCTCCACAGGCCCCAATCCTTGCGGCAGACCCTCATGAACAGAGCAGAATATCTCTTGATCTTTTTCTGTATGTAGGTCAGATGAGGGATGAATGAGAGGTTATTGTCTAGGACAATCCCGAGGTGTTTTAGCGCCTTTGTGAGCTTAATTGTAGGTATTTAGGTAGGTGGTAGATACAGAGTGCCTGGCACATGGATAACTGGACCCAGGGTTTCTCTCAAGTGGATGTCTAGGGATCAGTTCTGGGACCCCTCTTCTGGAACATAGTTTTGGACAGCTGGCTTTTGCAAAAACCTGACAATGTCTCTGCCTTCGCCTATGCCGATGATTTGGTTCTCCTAATTCCAGGTCGATCGCGTTTTCAACTAGAACAATCAGCTGATATAACTCTTTCTGAGCTAATCAAATGGTCTACAATAAATAAATCACGATTATCTGCATTAAAAACAAAACTGATGGTTTTTAATGGCAAGTTGATTACAGAAGAACTCCTAATATAAAAATATAGACGGTAAGCAAATCCCTTTGGTACCTGAATTTTGGCGTAATTTTAGATGACAGATTAACCTTCTCCTCTCCTATTAATCATCTCGCCTCGAAGATTAAGAAGTTCACTGCAGCAATTATCCGCATTTCCAAGTCGGACTGGGGACTAAATAGGAAGACTCCCTTATATTATATAGCAGTATCCGTACCAATAACAACATGTGCTTCGGGAGTTTGGTTTCATAGTGCCGTTAATGTTAAACTTCGTTCCAAGCTATCTCCATTCAACGGATTATACTGCTTGCCATGCTCTGGACCTGCAGGATAGTGTCTTCTGCTGCTCTGCAGGTCCTTGCTGGAGTCTTACTACTACGAGACGTGCATGTCATTTTCAAAGGACTGTGCTATCGTCTAAAGCACGGAGTTCCTGGCGTTAGGTTAGGTTACATCTCATGTAACCTAACTGCTGACATCAAAAACGAGAAACGGAGAATTTGGAATGAACTTACCAATGTGTGGCATTCACTATGGGATTCCAGTACTACCGGTCAATTCACCCACTAATTTGTTCTTGCAGTTACCTTCCCTCTCAACAAGAACGTTCAAAAATGGCTTTCTCCCAGCTTAACCGGGGCGACCTTCGTATCATCTGCACACTTGGACATTAAGCCTGATATAACATCATCAATATCATTAATGAATACAGAAAACAACAATGGACCAAGCACTGAACCCTGAGGACTCCACAAAATGACATTAGTCCATGAAGAGCAGTGTCCATTGATTACCACTCTCTGTCTTCTCCCACTCAACCATCCCTTTATCCATAGCAGCAATTTGCCTGCAGTGCTACACTGCTCCAATTTGTTCAGCAGTCTGCCATGTGCAACAATATCAAAAGCCTTTCTAAGATCCAAATATATGATATCAAAATTATTCTTTGCATCCGGTTCCTTTGTGACTACATCATAGTATCCAATCAAATTGGTCAGACAATACTTCCCCTTAACAAACCAATGCTGTGTCGGAGCTATAACTGTCTTGTCTAGATGATCCTGCAATACTTCTTTAACCAGTGCCTCCATTAATTTCCCTGGAACATAAGTTAAACTAACAGGTCCGTAATTACCTGCGTTTCCCTTTGATCCTCCTTTGTGGATTGCGATCACATTTGCACATTTCCAGTCCATGAGTACCTCGCCTGAATCCAACGAAGCTCTCATAATTATGGCTGAGGGTTTACTTACTTTCTTTTCTGCCTCCTTTAATATAACTGGATAGATTCCATCTACCCGAGGTGCCTTTCTTATGTTTATCTTCAACAATTTCTCCTCCACTTTACTCTCAGTTATTATAAGATTATCTAGCTTACTGCCAGAGTTTAATACACGTCTGGCATTCCTCTCCTCATGTGTGAAAGTAGGTGCAAAATATTTATTTAGTTTGCTAGCTACCTGAGCAGGATCATCAATAGTTGAACCATCGATAGCAAGTGGACCAATCTGATTCACTAGAGATTACATAAGTAAAGAACTCTTTGCTGTTTTTCTTTGCATCCTTTGTCAATGATTTCTTGTAATCTGCCTTCGCCTGCCTAATCTCCTTTGTGACTAGGTTACAGACTAGCTTATATCTATCATAGGCTTCTGGTCAACTGTTAATTTATATGTATCCCATATAATAAGAGTTAAGAGTTAAGTTATAGACTTATCTCTTTACTCTAAGATCCCAAATGTTTTGACAATCATGTGTTGTATCTCTGTATATAGTATTTTATTATTATTCTTCCTTTGTGTGGTATTGCATTTCATTTGATCGTACTAACTTGCCTCCCCCTCGCTGGATAATTGCAAAGCGCCTAGTCTTCAGAAATACTGATATTAATAATGATAATTTCAGAATGTTATATAAAAACAGATAATGATTATGATCATAATTTTCTACAGTTGTGTAAATTCGTTTTCATTATCGTCTTGTATCATCGGCATTTACTTCGTTTCAGAACTGAGGTGTCTTAACTTTTTGGCTGGGGAGGCAAAACAGATCAAATGCTGAAGGTCGCAAGTCATATTGATTCTCGTGAGCCGCAAGCAGCGGGTCGCAAGATCAGTTCCTTACCACTAAATATGCAATTTTCAAAATAGAATTTATTTATTTATTAGACAGATAAACATATATTTTACTCTTAATAATTAAATACGAAAATTTAAATAAGTTATTACATGCATTAATAACATTCTTAACTCTTTTCAATTGCTCCCATGCATCCAAGTATTGTCATGTCTCATTCGTCTTGAAACTTTTTTTTTTTTTTTTGAATATGAAGACCCCAGACACGAAAGGTGTTGGAACCCATATTACCGTACGTGGGTTTCAGGTTAAAAAGACAGAAGATACTTGACGACATTAGACTAGAATTTCTGTAATTTCTGTAAATATATGTGTGAGTGAAGATTGTTCTAGAAAGCAGAAGTAGAAAGGATAAATGAGGAGAAGAAAAAGTTGCTTTGTGAATTTAGAGTTGGACATAGAAATTCCTCGTTTAGGTTTTGGTTGGGCTGATGCCCTGGGGCACGTAGCATGTCTCAATTAATCCTTGAAAAACCAAGCCTCTGTAGCTTCCTATGCGGACCGTGCATATATACTGCGCCGGATTAAGATTTTGTAGGTCCCTGGGCTACAGGTACTGTGAGGTCCCCCAGTAATATTTTCAAAAGGAAAAAAAGTTAAAGAAAAATTAAATTTATTTTTACGAGGCTAACAATTAATATTCAAACATTTGCTCTGAATAATTTCTTGAAAATAAATTTCTCCAAAACATCAGTAAATTGTAAGTTCTTGAGAATATCGTTTTCAATTGCCATGAGAGCAAGTCTGTTTAGTCGTTCTTGTGCCATTGTCGATCTGTGTACATTCTTTAGATGTTTCATCTTGGAGAAATTCCTCTCTCCAATGGCATTAAACAAAAGTAAATCTGTAGTGCTATTTCAACATTAGGGAATGAAGAAGTTAATCCATTGTTTACTACAATGGTATAGATATCAGAAGCTTGTAGTGTTTCATGCTTGTGCCTGAATTCATAAAATTGCCCAACAAAGTTCCTGAAGTGAAAAATTTCAGGCATAAATCCAAGCTCGATGTCATCTGAGTAAATCTTCTGCAACTTGGCTGCTGCCGTTGAAGTGTCTTCATCATTCATTGTTGGAAATTCGACCGGGAAACAAAAGTAATGAATGAACATTTTTATATGCTTCAATGCGATGAGAAAGAGCTGAGCATAACTTTTCTATGATGGGTAGATATGTTTCCACCTTAAACTTCTGTCTTCCTCGCAAAGCAACATCTTCAGCATTACCATCATTGATTCGTTTTCTTTTCCAGTGCTCTCATTTTTTTCGTCACAGTATTCCATATATTCTACTTTGTCTTTTACTTTATTTTAAAACACTTCAAACTGATCCCGCTGCGACATCAAAAAATCCAGTAGAGATTTAAGAAGTGTAATAGCTGATTGAAACTCCACTGTTTCAACTTGAAGTGATTTGCTCTCTAGTATGACAGCCCAGAAGTCTGCCAAGAGAACTGTTTTCAACTTTGATAGCTGCTTGAGTATAGTTTTTGCGTCATAATGTGTGTCAGCCTTCTGATTTCCATTTTCTGAGATTAACTTCAAAGCTTCTTGAAAACTGATGTACCCTTTAGACGAGGCTTTTGTGGCATCGGCCCTTGCAGACCATCTAGTATCTGATGCTCTTTTAACTACCAATTTAGATTCACTTCCACTTTCAGCTTTAAGGCACTGAAGCATTACTAATCAACGTTGAGTTGAACTTGAAAAGAAATTTTAAAGTTTTTGTATAAGACCAAAGAATGAAACTGCTCCAATGCAGTTTTCCACAGCACTTACACCTACCAAATTACGGGAGTGTGCAGCACGTGGAATGATGTGCAAGGTGATTGATATTCATAATATGTGCTTGAAGCCCTTTGTAGCATCCTAACATGTTTCATGCGTTGTCATAAGACTGTCCTCTTAGATTAGCTACATCAATTCCAATTTGTTCAAAGAATTTCAAGACAATGTTGGAAAGAGCTTCTCCATAGTGTGCATAGTGTTAGGGTCGGGCGCCACCTGTGGTTTCTCACATCTGCGCCATATGTACACTGTGAAGAAATACAGAACTGTAAATGCCAGAAAAAGTGTAGTGTGTTGAATGTGTAGTATTGTGTTGGGTTCTGTTGTGTGTCCTGGCATTTGGCCGCGGGAACCCTGATGGGACCCCACATTGCCCGCACACACCACTAGGAGGTAGCCAGGCTGCCCATTATTCTCTGGTAGGTCTCCGTCAGGGTCGCCTGAGCTTCCTGAACAGAGACCAATTAAAAAAATAATAAATAATAATAATAATAAAAAAAATATATATATATATATAAATAATAATAATAATAAAGTAAAAAAAATAAAAAATAATAAAATAATAAAAAATATAATGAAATTTAAAAAAAAATTAAAATAGAAATAAATTAAATAATAAAATAAAAATAATAAAAAATGATAATAAAAAATAAAATAAATAAAAAATGAAAAAATAAAAATAAATAAAAAATAAGGTAGAGTGCGGCAGTACAGGGTGTACGGAAGAAGATGGTTGATGAAAGTAAGAGTAAAATTGACAGTGGAGCATATGCTCCACCAGGAGAAAAGTGGGGAGGGGATAACTCCAGAAGGGTAGAAAGGCCACTCAGCGAGAGTGCTGAGTGTGACTTATATTTTGCGGTGGAGTGCTCAAGACCACTGGAGCCTACTCAACCATGTGGAAGTTAGCAGGTAATCCTACCCTGGATGTTCCAGGGTTAGCAAGTCGATGCTGGTAAAACGGTCAAGTGTAGATTTTTTATTTCAATTTTTTTTATTTTTTTTATTTCATTATATTTTTTATTATTTTTTTTATTTCATTATATTTTTTATTATTTTTTTAATTTTTATATTTTTTTATTTTATTATTATTATTATTATTATTATTATATAAAAAAATAAAAATAAGAGCTTCGCCAGTGTGACTTGCAATGGGAATGAAAGTGAGAAAACGTTCAACAACACCTTATGATCTGATATTCCAACATAGCGAAGAACTACAGTCCGCTGATCAATGTGAGAATTGTCTGGTGTTGAATCAACACTTAAAGAAAAGTATTTGGTTTCCTTGATTTCTACAATGGTTTTCAATACTTTATTTCTCAAATCTCTATGACTTCCTCACATATTGTTGAAGATAGATATGAAGCTTTTCCTCGTCCTTGATTACTATATTTTGCTATATGTGAACTAAGAAAAGTATCATACTCAGCAAGTAATTCAAGTGTCCCAAGGTAGTTGCCATTCTGTTAAGAATTAAGTACTTCTGTATCACCACGAAATGCTAATGTTTTTCTAACTACGAGATGAGAGAAACTTTATAGTTGAAACTACTCTTTGCAGTACTTTTGCCCAGTATTCTGTTTCCTTTGTGAATTGGATTTCCAATATTGATTCAATTCGTCCAAGTGATTTTCGTCTAGAAATCTATGTCATCATAGAGGTTCAATGTCCAGATTTTGTAATTCGTGTAGAGGCATGTTTCCAGTCTGAAAATCCACCATCAGAAAACTGGGTTTTTGATCCATGTATATCATAAAAGAGAACGCAAGCAATATACATTTCCTGTTGAGGAAGAATACATTAGCCATTCCCTTTTAATTTTATTACCAGTTATATGTTTTCGGAATATCAATGAACGCAAACATTTTCTTTTCCACGGGATCTTGTTCATACCAAAGTCACGTACCTCCTTTGTTATAATTGAGTTTGTCCACAAACCAATGTCATCTTGATACTCAGATCTCAGGTCATCTTTCTTCTGGTGGACAAGTTCAGCATCAACTCCTATGGCATTGGCATCATCAGAGACAACTTGAACTTCTAGTGCCTCAGTCGTTTTTCCATCATTGAATTCATTTGTTGTTAGCTCTGTTTGCTGTTCTGCTGCTGCCTTGCGTTTGAACCCAAGATCAAATAAGTTTGGAGATTCACTGAGCAGTTCTTCATGCTTCCGCGTCTTCTCTTGTTGTCTTTTTCTTTTTCTTGCTCCACTCTCAAACCTCTTCTTCTCCGACATGATTAATCTGAAAGGGTGAAACAATTTGGTAAAAATTGATTTAACTGAATTATATTTATTCAACTTTCTGGCTGACATGACTCAACGGAACCGGCCAGGGGCACAAATAAGAATATAGTTTGCCGAAGCATACGGTCACGAAGCATACATGATGGTCCCACACAATGGGACCATCACGCCCAATCCAACGGCCAGGAAACGTCATCAAGATATCTCACACTCAAAGCCCAATGTGGCGGCGCTCCATCCTGTTGGAAAATAACCCCATTTGGCAGTTCATCCAACTGAGGATACACATAAAACTCAAGCATGTCCTGGTAATTATCCGCTCTCATAGTCGCTTCTTGAAAGGATTATTAGTTTCCTATTATTTGTATTACTCATTTAAAATTGGTTACACCTTTTTGTTCGAGAATTATGGGCCTCCTGGCTTCCTCCTAGCGGGGTGTGCGGGCAACGTAGGGTCCCACCAGGGGGCCCTGCGGCCAAATGCCAGGATATAACAGAACCTAACGCAATATGTCATATACAACACACAATACTTTTCTGGCATTTACAGTAGTACTGTATTTCTTCCCAGCGTATATGCGGCGCAGATGTGGGAAACCACAGGTGGCGCCTGACCCTAACACTATGCACTATGCAACTCATATATTCTTGGTGTTTCTGGTGCGTACGTTTTCTTACCTGAATATGCATGGCTGTATCTTTTACTACCTCGGAAGGGTTTCTGAATATTTTTGAGAGAGTAGTGTATGCTTCCAACGTGTACCCTACCAAAGTAATTTATTTATTTTTTTATACTTTAAGCTTCTTTAATGATACATTTAAATATAGCATCGTAAAATATTTGAAACATTTGCATTCGACCTGTTCTTTTGTTCCTCAGACAGACAAGCCCAGGTGGTGCTGTACGACCTCAGTTCTACATTGAAGTTGATGCAAATACAGTGGCAAATTTAAAGGCTGGCACTCAATATACTCTCGTTCCTGTTGATTCTGAGCAAATTAGGTCCACAGCTGAGGGTGGAGATATAACAGTAGCTGGCTTTGACAGCAATAAACAAAATCAGTACGTAATTATCTCTTTTTTTTATCATCCTTTACTTCAAATGTTTGCATATATGTCTTAACTTCAGCCTGGATTCAATAGATAATACCATATGTGTCCTGTAGATTTAATTGGACAAAGGCGTATTTTTGTTCGCCTTTGTCCAATATCATATCGTTTTTCATTGGTACGTTGATGAACTACCTTTAAAATGAGGCCACAGATTAACTGTAATAGTGTTCAAAAATGTAAATAAATAAAAATATTTTTATTGCAATCTTTTATTTTATTAAAAACCTTTTCGCACATTTGCTGTGATAGGAAATATTGTTTGCGTTGAATTCTCTCAAAGAATAAAAATATTGATTATGACGAAACTTTAGGGACACATTCGTTTTATTGCGCGTTTGCTGGATAAAACACTAATTTTAGGGAACCCATGCTACCTTCGCCCGATACCAACTCCCCAATATATATTAAAAAAAAAAAAAAAAAAAGTACTGTACAAGCGAGATTCGAACACAGGACTTTTTCAGTGATGTGAAAGAGTAGTAATTATAATCGCTGTGGTAGCCGCGAGAGCCTCCCTCTTTTTAAGTATTACAATTGGTATAGGCCAACGTATGCACAAAAGTCAGGTCGTCCTATCAGCCAAAAAAATTGGCTTATAGAACTTATACTATCTTACAAAAGTATTTGGAACACTCTCCAATTTTATGAACGGTATGAAGTGTTTTAATGGTTAAAACACTCCCGTGTAGTGTTTAAAAATCATAAGAACTTGAATAATTACTAGCACAACTTCGAGTCCAGTTGCATCACTTTTACGGAAAACAACTTCGGGATACAAGTAGGTCTTGTTTATTTCCCGCCAGAACGATAAGAACTCTATTCAGGTCCTTCATTAGGAGAAGCCAAAAAAGAATAAAATCTGCAAGTGATCCAGACCCAGGTTCTCTAAAAAAAGCAAATCCATCTTTATCGGCAAATAGAAAACCTTCAGGAAAGAGGGAAGAGCCTAATTTCACGAACCGTTCATGAAGTACAGAAAACAAAGGACAATCCAGAATCAGGAGACACTTCTCAGGGCGTCAACGTTCAGATCAGTTACCCTTCAAGAAAACATCACTACCACGACTAGCCATCACAAGGCAAAATACTCTTCTGCATGAAAAGAGACTGCTGCATTAATGGACACTCCTCCATTAACACTGAACCCTGAGGGACTCCACTAATAACATTAGTCCACAATGAGCAGTGTCCATTGATTACCACTCTCTGTCTTCTCCCACTCAACCATCCCTTTATCCATAGCAGGAATTTATCTCCAATGCCACACTGCTCCAATTTGTGCAGCAGTCTTCCCTGTGCAACAGTATCAAAGGCTTTTCTAAGATCCAAAAATATGATATCAAAGTTATTCTTTGCATCCAGTTCCTTTGTGACTACATCATAGTATCAATCAAATTAGTCAGACAAGACTTCCCCTTAACAAACCCATGCTGTGTCCGAGCTATAACTGAAATCTTGCTAGATGATCCTGCAATGCTTCTTTAACTAGTTCCTCCATTAATTTCCCTGGAACAGAAGTTAAACTAACAGGTCTGTAATTACCTGTGTCTCCCTTTGATCCTCCTTTGTGGATTGGGGTCACATTTTGCACATCTCCAGTCCATGAGTACCTGTCCTGAGTCCAGGGAAGCTCTCATAATTATGGTTAAGGGTTTGCTTACTTCGTTTGCCGCCTCCTTTAATATAACTGGATAGATTCCATCCGCCAGAGGTGTCTTCCTTGTGTTTATCTTCAACAATTTCTCCTCCACTTTACTCTCAGTTATTACAAGATTATCTAGCTTACTGCCAGAGTTGAATACACCCCTGGCATTTCCCTCCCTGAATTACTCCTGATGTGTGAATGTTGATGCAAAATATTCATTTAGTTTGTTAGCTACCTGAGCAGGATTATCAAGAGTTAAACCATCGATATCAAGTGGACCAATCTGATTCATCCCCTTCCTTCTAGAGTTTGCATAAGTAAAGAACTCTTTGCTGTTTCTCTTTGCATCCCTTGCCAAAGATTTCTCGTAATCTGCTTTCGCCTGCCTAACCTCCTTTGTAACTTGGTTACAGACCAGCTTATATCTGTCATAGGCTTCTGTGTCACATGTTAATTTATATGTATCCCATGCATTTTTCTTCTCTGTGACATGTCTAATTAGTTCATCTGACATCCATTTAGGCCTAAATCTTGAACAATATTTCTTTGTTGGTATGAAAAGCCTAGTAGCTTCCAAGATTAATTCTTTGAATGCTTTCCATTTTGAATTTGCTGTTGGTTGGTAACATCATCAGTTGGTTCCACCGTATAGAATTTAAATACTGTCTCAGACCACCGTAGTCACCTTTACGAAAGGAAAAACTCTTCCCTTTACCCTTGATGGTAGTTACCTCTTTGAGTAAATCCCACTTCAGCACACTCTGATCACTGCCACCTAGTGGTTCCTTTATCTGTAGATTCTTGATACATGAAGAATCACTACTGATAATCAGATCAAGAGTATTACTCCCTCTAGTTGCCTCCCGAATATGCTGCTTTAGAAAACAATCATCCAATAAATCCACAAAAGCCTTGCTAGTGTGTGAGTGACTAACCCACAAATTCCAGTCAATATCCTGGAAATTAAAATCCCCCAATATAAGACACTCTAATTTACTGCCCCACTCTATTTCTCTGCACATTTGCTCATTATATTTATCAGATTCATTAGGCCTGTAACAAACACACCTACTCTCATTTTTCCTTTCCCAGTGCTTATGTCACACCAAACAGACTCAACATTGCATTGTCCACCCACATCAACTGGATGCACTTCCTTAGATTTTATTTGTTTCTTAACTAATAGCATAACCCCTTCTCCCTTCCTGTCCTGCCTATCCTTTCTGTACACATTGTACTTCCCAAATTCCAGTTCTGCACTGCTTATGTCTGTGTGACACCATGTCTGTGATATCCCAACAATATCTGCCTTTGATGTCTTGACCAACACTTCAAGCTCATCGAATTTATTAAGTAAACTCCTAGCATTGGTGTACATGGTGTACACAGCCCAGGGATTTACTTGTTCCACTATGACTCCCAACAGTCCTGGAAATTCCCATTGCCTTGCTTTCCCGGCTGCTGCTCAATTGCATTTCAATAGACGTAGTGCAAGAATCACTTTTACGTCTGCCAGCGGCTACTGTTAATCTATTAATCCATGTTTCCCCCCTCAAGCTAGCAGTTTTCCGACCCATCTAACACTGCCTCGATAGCATCAGCAAATATTCTTGCACCCTTTCTATTTAAGTGTATCCCATCCCTGTAGTAGCAGTCTCTTCTGTTAACAAGCACAGACCAGGCTGAGAAAAATTCTACCCCTTGAGCCTTGCACAATCTCTCCAGGTCCGAATTGATCGACAAGGCTCTCATTAAATACCCGCTCCTATCGTGTCTGGGTAGAATTGCAAACACTTTCAAATTCAACTCTAACTCACGGCTTTTTTTCAGCATTGTCTTATACTTGTTAATGAGGGGTACAAAAGGGTTGTCTCACCAAAGACTTCAGTTCTGCAAATTGCAGCGTCTAGAAACTAGGTATTCTTATTCTTTCACACATGACAAACATAAGGACCACCTACAATGAAGATATTTATAGTGTACTTCGACGAATCTAGTTACCAATCCTCATCCCCAGGGCTGACCCAGCTAAAATTATCTAAACTATAAATAACAGGATCGTTGAGTTAGTTTTCAGCCAGTAAATCTAAGATGATGATCTTGTCTTTTACCAGCCACCTTTCTACCCTCTTTCAGTAGAGCTCAGATTCCGATAGTGAACATAGTGGCATAGTGTTTTGTGGAAGCCGCCACCGGTGGTTTCCCACATTTGCGCCATGGTACTTTGTGAAGAATTACAGAATCTCTGTAAAAGTCAGAAAAAGTGTAATGTCTGGTTTGTGTCAGAGTAGTGCTATGTTCTGTTGTTCTGTCTCTGGCTGCTTGGCTGCAGGGCCCCTAGGGGAAATTGCCCGTCACTACGTGAGCCAGGCTGCCCATTATACTCCGGCTGGCCTCCGCCAGGGATGCCTGAGCTTCCTGCGGAGACCAACTAAAAAAAAAAAAAAAGAGAGCCAGAAGAGAGGGGTATAGAAGAAGAAGAAAGAATTGAAATCGGAAATGAATTTGGATGGATTGACAGAAGAGAATTAATCTACCCTAGTTTAGACGAAGGAAGGGAAACAGTAGGATTTAAGAGTCACATGGGACAGACACTCCTGTGTGTTGCCATTGGCATAGTACTTGTAGATCCCGCACTATGGTGAGTGTCAGCAATCCCGCACCTACATCGGTGCCAGCAGTATATCCTATCCATTTCGGGTTTGCAATAACTTTTAAATCCCGTATTCCGAAGATTTGTCAGCATCCCGCCTTGGATGGTGCCTCCAATAAATCCTACCCTATTCGTGTTAACATGGTCCTGTCTGTGTTGTTCTGGGGGGGGGGGATGAGAGTTATCTCACGCTGGTCTGGTTTACTTCTTGGGCTCTGAGTTCTACAATTTTAGCTCGCCTAAGTGCAAATGTTTCCTGCGCGTAGGTGGTTAATGCCTTATAGGTATCTTCCTAGAGTAGCAGAGTGAATTCTTGATTGCGAGGGTTATTCTGTATTGTGGTGAGGAATTTAAGCCTAACGTTGTCGTAGCTGGGGTGGCATTTGTATATGAGGTGCCCCCAGGACTCCTCTTTGCCGCAGTGGCAATGTGGATCATTCTCGATTCCCATGGCTGTCAGTTTTGTTGGAAGATCCATGCCCGGTGATGATAAAAGTCACATGGAGACCAGGCGAAAACCAGAGTTTCTGGGTGAGTTGTACTTATAGATGAAAGGAATTGTTTCGTGATGAATCCCTTTGTTGTGGTGTCCGAGTCATGTTGTCATATCTCTTGCAGATGCTGAGTTTTCCATTGTCTTTCCTGCCTGGGGCCGTTTGTGATGTTAAGTTGAAGACTAAGCAGTTGGATTGGAACTCCCTTCCTTAAGTGATAGAAAAGCCCTCTTTTAACCACTTCTAAGTACAGTGGATGGCATCCAGTTATTACCTACATAGTGAACAGCCACAGAGACCTTAAGGTTATTTGCGACCAAAAGCTTAGATTTCATCAGCATGTTAAAGAGAATGTGTAGTTTTAGATGGTGCGTGGGACAAAACCTGTTGCATGTAAGTGATTTGAGAACAAGGAAGAAATATATCCAGACTGTAATTTACCTGTGGAACTCTATGCAGAAGAAATTTGGGCATCAGTAGCCCTGACAGTAAAAGAAAAAAATCCATGATGAAGTGTGCTGGCTGTTCAAGTGGGTCCTTCATAAATATAATGTTCCTCCACAGGTACAGACGACTCAGATGGCGAGACAGAACTGTCACGCTACCACCCACAATAAATTGCAGAAGGCCCACAACTTCTACCAAGCTTCTAACTGGTGTCATTTTCATCCCCAAATTTCTGTGCACAATCCTTGAGGTTAACCCCAAAACAGCTTTCAATGTTATGTAGACTTAAACTGAGCGACAGAGTCATACCTGCGCAGTCACTACCAGCCATTCGAGTATTGGAATCAAGTGGAGTAAATATAAATAGATTTGCAAAGCAAGTCCCCTCCATACTCATAACAAATATGACTCGGAGAATTTGATAACGCTCGTCTCTGTATTCTGCCTTCCGATCCTGGTGATGATGCAATCCGTGAAAGTGCTCACAAAACCACACAGGCTGTAAATTGGACTGGAGCTTCTCCAGTCCAATTTACAGCCTGTGTGGTTTTAATTAGATTAATTGGAATCTGGTACAAGCTGTGATGTAAGAAACTAATAATGACTGATAATGAGAGCACCTTTTCACACTATATTATGAAGTGTGCAACTGCCTGCCTTCCGTCAGCGTTGTTATCGTATGCTATGGCAGTTGTGTCGGCTATAATTAATTTTTATGTATACGAGTAGTTTCTAAATTATATGCAATTAAAATTACATATAATTAAAATTGAATATAATTATCGCACAATTTGTACTTTAACTATAATTTAGACGCATTATAGCCAAAGCAGCTTATGCGCCATCAAACCCCCAAAACAACATTAACTATAATTTACTTTCCACTTTTTTTGAAGCCGTTAAAAACTGTTAACCTAACTTTCCATTATTATAATTGTTAACATAACCTATTAATTTCCTTATTGTTATATCTCTAATTGTAAGTTGATGGCCTGTCAAATCCTAGCCTTGTGGGCTGTGATGAGTATTTATTTCCCATTGTATCTAGCCGTGTGCTGCAGTAAAAAGCTTATTTATATTTTGTACTGTAATTTTAAATTGAGGAAGGATGGCTGCACGATAGATGTGCGAAAATTTATTATAATTGATTGAATGGAAGTTTGTTCTAACAAACTTTCATCTGATGTGGAAGTGGACAGATTGAATAAATTTAAGGAAAGCTTAGAGTTACCATTGTTAATACTAATGCTAAGAGCTAACTAAAGTTAACAGCCTAAATGCCTCTTGGATCCGATGGGTTTTTTTCCCATTCATTATAAAAATCCATACTCCCTATATCTTAGATCTCCTTCACGTACACTGTGTGGCCTCCTTATTACACACCTACCCTTTTCAGAAAATGGAGGGTTCCTTCAATAACAGCATTATGTTCGAGCCATGCGATATGAAGCAGGTGGACTGATGCGTAGGGATGCCATGCCGTATGTGTGTAATTCTTTGAGACGATGGAAGAGACAGGCGCCTCCGTAGCCAGGTGGGAAGGAGCAGCAGTGCGTAGCACACGCTTCTTGATTAGACCGGGGTTCGAGCCCGTCACCACCAAATACGGAGGATGCGGAAAGGTCAAGGGAATGACCACCGCATATTCCCGGAGAAATATGGCCTTAGTTGCTAATGCTCCTAAAAAAAAAAAAAAAAAAAAAAAACCATGGAAGAGACTAAATATTTAAGTGACTTTGAACGTGGCATAGTAGTTGGTGCTAGATGTACCAGTATGAGTGTATCGGAAACTACAACCCTGCTGGATGTTTTTAAGTATAGCTGTGTCTCGGGTGCATCGAAATTGGCCCAATAACCAAATAACATCCAACCAACGGCGATCCAGTGGACAGAAACCGCTAGTTCATGCGAGAGGATAGCGGAGGCTGAGAAGACTTGTGTGAGTTAACAGAAAGGATACAATAACTCAAACAGCAAACCCAGTACAACAGTGGTAACCACCAAAGAGGCATTTTAGAACTCAACTATTCGTAAATTGCCATGATTGGGTTATCACAGCCGACGACCGAAACGGGTTCCACTCTTATTAGCAAAAAAAAAAAAAAAAAGAAAAAAGAAGATACGGTTACAATGACATAAAGAAGAACAACAACAACAACACCGGACAGTGAGGGATTCTCATATACGGACCCATCCTGCCAGGTATCATCACTGCAGGCTGGTGGTGTTATTGCGCGGGGCATGTTTTCGTAGTTCGCGTTGGGTCCCTTAGTAGTGAAGCAATTTGTATGCCACATGTTATCTGGAAATTGTTCAGGACCACGCACATCCCTTCATGGCTGTAGTGTATCCATCCACGAATAGCTTTTTCCAACAGAATATGCACCATATCAAAAGGACAGAATTCCGCAGACGTGGTTCCAGAAACATGAAATTGAATTTATCCTATTAAACTATATAGTCACCAGATCAAAATCTGTTGGAATCGCCTTGGAACGAGTCGAAGTAGAGTTTTGCAAAAAAAGTGTGAGAAGACATGTAGTCAGTACAGATCAACATCTTTCTACCCCTCATTGAATCCATGCCAAATTCTGGCTGCTCTATGGGCTAAAGGAGTACTTACTGGCTATTAGGTAGATGTACCTAATAAAGTGGCCACTTCGTGTATTTAATTCACTCTTTCAGATAGGCAATTTCTTTCTGGTATGGAAGAAATATTTCATTAAGCCCTTATTGAATAATAATGATCGCAAAGCTTAGAAAGATTTCGGACCAATCTCCATTGGATATAAATTGCTAAAGATCCTTTAAAAATTCATTATTGAACATATTATCAGCAGTGAGCAATGGTCAATAAGATCTGCGGACTTACTTAACAAGTACAGGTCAATGTTGAAAAAAAGTTGCAAGTTAGGGTTAAATTTGAAAGTGTCTGCAATTCTGCCCAGACACGATAGAAGGGAGTATATAATGAAAGCTTTGACGATCAATTCGGCCCTGGAGAGACTGTTCAAGGCTAATGGGGTAGAATTTTTTCTCAGCGTGACCTGTGCTTGTTAACAGGAGAGGCTGCTTCTACAGGGATGGGATACACTTAAATAGAAACGGTGCAAGAATATTTGCTGATGCTATCGAGGCAATGCTAGGTGGGTCGGAAAAGTGATTATTGCATTGCTATTGGAATGAGCAGCAGCCTGGAAAGCACGTTGCTGGAGATTTCAAGAACTGCCAGGAGTCATCATGAAACAAGTAAATACATGGGCTGTGTTAGGGTAACTAAGAGCAGAAGGAGTGCATGTACACAAAAGTTAGAAGTATAGTAAATAAATTTGATGAATTTTAAGTGTTGGTCAAGACATTAAAGGTTGTTGTTGTAATTGGTTTTTAGGAGTATCGGCAACTAAGGCCATTTTGCTCCGTGAATACTGTCTATAAATTGCGTGTGTTCTGAGGTCGATTTTCTAATTGCCAGATGAAAAGCCTGAGTTTCCCGGAGAAAAACCATGCTACCCTCACCTGAGGCCAAATAACAGCCAAGTTGTGAAAGAGACCCATAAAAATTCTTCCGTCATCGACGGGACTCGAACTCGGGTCTTTTCCACTCTATTTTATTTTTTACTTGGTCTCCGTCAGGAAGCTCAGGCAACCGTGGCGGAAGCCAGCCAGAGTATAATGGGCAGCCTGGCTCACCTCCCAGTGGTGGTGGTGGGCAACGTGGGGTTCCCTTAGGGGCCCTGTAGGCAAGCAGCCAGAGACAGAACAACAGAACATAGCACTACTCTGTCACAAACCAGACATCACACTTTTTCGGGCTTTAACTGAGATTTTGTACTTCTTCACAAAGTACCATGGCGCAGTTGTGGGAAACCACCGGTGGCACCTTCCACAAAACACTATGCCACTGTGTTCAACCAGGTCGAAAACTAGTGGACTCCTCTCGTGTTGAAGCTGTGGCTATGGCTGTCGTCGATTTATCAAGTCAATCTCCATGTGGTAGCGCAAGTGTGCCAGCTGATTCTCGTGAAGTGGATATGCCATATTCCACTGTAAGGCTAGTAATGCGTCAGGTGTTGCGGTACATCTTGTATCCTTACAAGATGCACATGCTACAGCAGCTAAAGCATGGTGATGCAGATATTCGTTTCACACACGCACATCAGTTTCTGGCGCGAGTGACTGGATATCACTTCGTCATGGAACATCCTTTCGAGTGATGAAGCCCACTTCTGCTTAAATAGACAAGTGAATACGCACAACTGTCGCATTTGGGCAACAGAAAACCCTCGAGTTATCCAAGCGGTCCCATTGCATTCTCCAAAACTGACAGCGTGGTATGGATTTACGGCCACATTCATGATTGGGCTATATTTTTTTTGAACTGGTAACACCGACTGAACCGTGCACCTATTCCGTCACTGGACAGCGATATTATGAAATGTTGGCAAATTTCGCGATACCAGAGCTGCAACAATGTGGGTACCTTCAGGATACCAAATTCATGCAAGATGGTGCGCCACCCAACATCCACCGTTGTGTGCAAAGATTGCCAAAGCAACATTTTACAGATGAACGGGTCATCAGCCATTGTTTCCAGACATCTTGGCCACCCCGATCACCAGACTTCATCCCATGCGACTTCGGGTTGTGGAGTTTTTTGAAGAACCAGATGTATCAGGAAGGATGCCAAACTCTGCCAGATCTAAAGGACAGCATTAGACGTCATGTGCTGGCTATTACAGTTGACATGTTACGTTCTGCTGTAGAAATTGCTGTTCTTCGAATGGAAACTGTTGTTGACCAAAATGGAGGACACATTGAACAATTGTAGCGCTGTTCAAGTGATTTGTATTGCCACAGCGCCATATAGTGACAAATTTTGTAACTAATTTTTTTTTCCCAATAAATGCGAGCGCATTCTTTATTGTACCTGTTGTCCAAATTTATCTTCAGTACGAGCCTTAGAACTCACTCCAGAGCCTTCTGCTTAGGAATACTTTAATTTTAACAACTCTGTATATCTTTAAATTCCCATCCCACTTCACAGATTTGGTCCTCTGCTCCATAGAGTAACTTGAAAGCTTTATTCGGTATTGAATACTACTATTGAGATGGATGAACAGGATCTCGAATCGCCTGTTTACTATCTCTAGAACCATCCTACTTTCCAATCTCAGTATCCCTCCCTGGAAACAGACAATTAACACAAGAAACATTTTCACATTAGCCCAACTGCTAACAGGAAGATTAGACGCTCCCAGCATTGACCGTTTATTTCACTCTCATCGAAAAGTCCCAGAATGATGAAACAAGACATCCTCTTCAAAGCAACTTAAAAAAACCTGGACAGCCTAAGTCACTTTTTTTGTGCAAACAGTAGAACTCTTCAAGCAACTAAGAATAGACAACGCATACAGGTTGCAGGTCTTTGCCTACTCCTATCGTATCGTGCAACTTTAGTGGCACCACTCGGCTCAAAACTGCATTTAATTTTGATCCTGTTGAACTATATCTTCTCATTATTCTAAATGTCAACCTAAGATGTCAAAATTTTAAATATTCTAATATGAAATCATAATTATCCATGTATGTCAAAATTTTGTATTCAACCTTTCAGGTGAACGCCCCATGGACTTTTTAACCTTTTGCTCATGAGGTCCGCTTCACACTTTAGAATGTAACCCACACCCTTCTAGCCAATGGCTGTCCCAGGGGTGTCTCCTCAACGGAGAAATAAATTTATAATAATAATAATAATAATAAAAAATTCAGGGAAGTACTGGACAAACTTTTGAAGCGAATAGATAGGTGAAATGGGAAGGAGTTTTTTTTTTTGGCTGATGCTGTATAAGCTTGATTTCATGCATCATATTCCTCTGCTAATGCTAAATCTTCTCGAAACCCGCAAAAGACAAAGCACCTTTAACAATAAAGATCAGCTAGATGCAATCTTCCTCTCCGCATTAACGCTGGCTTTGACAATTTGACCTCTTTCTATTCCTTAGAGATGCATTGTCGCATTACTGGCAATCTTGAAGTATGACAATGTCATACTTCAAGATTCCCTTCAAGATTAGATAACCTACTTGTCTCAGTTTCAGCAAGTATGACTTTGTGACTGAATCGTAGATAGACCCTAGTGATCTTTAATATTAAGTACATACTTAATAGAGGAGTCCCTCAAGGAGGCATTCTCTCTGCTTCCCTCTTCTCATCAGCTGTGGGTCCATTTCACTTTCACTTCGCAGCGAATTTTTGTTGTGCGCAGATGTTGTTAAAATGTGTATTAGGAGTCTAAAGACGGGGTTAACACTTTACAGATCTCATTTTAAAGTGTAGTCATCGCAGAAGAATTTGTGGTAGCATATAAAATTAGGGTGAGGTGTGTACCAGCTGTGAACAATGATGCCTTTTGATTATACAGCCTTCAATATCTAGCTCAACCTTTGCTGTGTCGTATTTCCACTAATTGTATCGAAACTTTTGGGTTTTTATTTACTGAATAAACCTTTGGGGATACAACGTCTCAGTTTATGCACGCAGTATTATGAATCGACACGTAAAACTGCCTCAAAACAGATGGATTTTAAAAACAGTAAGTGTATTAAAGGATTTGCAGCTCTTGACACGCCCTTAGTCTGTTTGAGCTACTTGTTTTGAATTTTTGCGTTTTTTGGGCTTTTGTATCTTCAAATCTTGGCAACAGGTCTGAAAAACATAAATACACCCATTTATGTTTTTCAGATCGAAATTATTACATGCAGATAAGGGATGGCTTCGTAATTAATCAAGAATTCTGAGGCTTGCTGGTTGGGGGGAGAAGGATCTTGAAAACCAACTTACTTTTTTTCATATTTCTAAATTGAAATTTATAACGCGCACCTATTTGGGAAAATAATGAAATTAAATTATCAAATTTATTTGTTGCCAAATGTTTCAGCACTTGCGTGTGAATCGCGTGTCGAAGAGACCTGCAGAAAACCTAAGCTGGAATTTTTGTACAGCACAACTAAAGGTCTAGACAACTTTTTCCTAATCAGTGCTTCATTCATATCACTCACTTAGACGTTGATATTTACACCTCCAGTTGCCATAAAGTCTCCTAGATTAAAATTATTAATTTAGAATTAAAACATAATGAATTAGAAGGAACGAAATTATTCGAATTGCATTTAAGCAGCTGGATGCCAAGTGAGTTTATTGCTCATCTCCCTTCTAGCTGTACTACATTTAAATATTTGTCTTTCCTAAACAATAACAATTACAAAATCCGTTCACAATCATCTTATACAGAAACTAAAGAAATGTTGCTGAAAATGCAATATTTATTAACAATTCAATAACACTTTCAGTTCATACAAGAGAACTAAAGTACCATTAACAATTCAGTTCTCCATGTGTTCTCCTCCATTTTCTAGTTGACTGTCTATTTAGGGAATTGTGTTATCATCACAGTTTCCTCAAGAATGTCACTCGGAATATGAAGATCTCGCAATGAAGTGGCTACTATAGATCTATAATTGAAGTTGGAAATCTATATATATATAACCCATATACATCTGTATTTCACAGGAGTCAGGTTGGAAGATCTCACAGGCCACGGATGCAGACAATATCGATTAGCTACTATGACACAGTAACAAAGGAACAGGAGGCAAACTCTAATTTGTCATCATACATTTTAGTAAAGCTTTTCACACTGTTCCACTTGGAAGCCTGCTGCACAAATTGGAGCAGTGTGGCATTAGGGGAAAGTTGCTGCTGCAGATAAAGGGATGGTTGAGTGGCAGAAGGGAGAAGATGATTATAAATGGATACTATTCTTGCACTAAGATTATTAGTGGAATCCATTAGGGTTTAGTACTGGGCCCCTTACTGTTTGCTGTTTTTGTTTACGGTATTCATCAGTATCGTAAACAAATATGATATGCTCCATATGCCTTTTCTAAGTTTCTTTACAAACTTAGACAAAGCATATCAAGCTTGTCTAAGTCTGTAGATGATACAAAGATTGGTGGAGTGAATAACGACAGGAATCAAGGAATACTGTTTCAGCAGGACCTAGATAAATTAGGCAAGTGGACTAAGCAGTGGAAATTGAGGTGTCACATTGGTTAATGCTTTGCATTAACCAATGTGACACCTCAGTTTCCTCAATTGGTTAATGCAAAGCATTAACCAATACATATGCTTTGCAGTAATTCCAGAATAACATACTATTAGGTGGTACGACACTTAAGGTCATGGAGAAAAAAAAGAGACATAGGGATGATTGTACAGTATGAAGTTTTCTAAGCTGCCTTACAGCTCATGGGATTCTGTTAATGATACATAGGAACTTTGCCAACAGGGACAAAGCGGTGTTAGCCCGTTGTGATGGTTAGGCCGCATCTTGAGTACTATTACAGGTATGAAAGCCTCATTTTAAAAAGGACGTGGACCTCTTGGAACTGGTGGGCAGAAAAGCAACGAGATCGGATCAAAGACTGCGTAGAAGTGGCGTGCTTAAACTTCTCACGAGTGATGCTTTCGATCCTGCCCCGTAGTGCATTGCAGATGCAAACTTATATATATATATATATATATATTTTTTTTTTTTTTTTTTAAAGATTACTACATTTTCGGCTATCTTCCTTTTTGGCCTGTGGCTTTCCGGACATTTCGTACTACCATCATTCTTTATTTTTATTTGTCATATTTTTTATAATATGCATATACTTACATTTGCATCCATTGCTGCTGCCTTGCGCGCTTCGGTGCATTTTCCATATCCTATCCTGTTTATTTAACCTTCAAATATCTTATCTGTTTTTACTCTTTAATACAATCTCTTATATATTATATCAATTTAAGAATTAGTTATCTACTGCTTTGCGCGATACTATTCTTAAAAATACACCCATTTATGTTTTTCAGTCTTTTTATGGTCTTGTTTGCAACTCCGTTTTGCCATTTAGCCTATGCTGGCTTTAATCATCAATCTATAATATTTAATCTATATCTTTAATCTATAATCTTTAATCTATAATCTTTAATCTTAAATCTAAAGTTTATCTATCTTTTCTTTGTGGCCTTTAGTGTTTTATATATATATATATGTTTTAAATAACCTGATTTTTCTAATGCTAGTTTAACAACACAAAGGGATAACACCCTTACCAAAAAATACTTCGGTTCTGCAAACTGCAGCTCTTGAAAATTAAGGCACTTGTGAGGAGGCCTGATTAAAGTGTTTAAATATAAGGCTTTAAATGGATTGAGTAAGCTTAATGATAGTGGTATTCTAACTCTTTCTCAGACAACGCACACAGGAGGACATAAACTTAAACTGAAAAAAAGGATGACCGTAGATGTGCGAAAATTTTCTTTCAGCCAGCCAGAGAGTAATTGTCGGAACAAACTACCATCTGATGTGGAAGTAGACAGTTTGAATGAATTTATGACAATTAGACATTGTCAGAGGGGATTGACAGATGTGATGGGGGGGGTAGATTTTTTTTTTTTTTTTTACTGATGCTCTATATTCTATAAGCTTGCTTCCTTGCATCAGTTTTGAATATTACTCCTAATATTAATACAACAATGGTGTGCAAAACGTAAGAACCAACACTATTTCTGAAGGTTACACCACAAAATCTGTACTTAAGGTTACTCTTTACTGATGAGAGTAGATTCAGTCTCAGCAGCGATTCTGGATGTCAGCTAATCTGGCGAGAGGTTGGCACACGGTATCACCCCCGCAAACATCAGTGAAAGGGATCGATATGGCGGTCGAGGTGTTCTCGTCTGTGGAGGCGTTATCTTGGATGGACGTACACAACTCCAGATACTGGAAGGCGATACTATAACCGGTGCACGCTACGCTACTGTACTGAGGTAATCCTTCCCCATGTGCGTCTGTTCTGAGGTGCCATTAGCCCCGAGTTCGTGTTTATGGATGATGACGCCATACCCCATCGCACTTCAGCTGTTGATAAAGCTTTTGGAAAGTGAGGGCATTGTTCGTATGGATTGGCCTGCCCGTTCCACCGCCGATCTAAATCCCATCGAACACATATGTGGACGCCTAATGGCACGTCCACATCCACCACAAAATGTTCACCAGCTGAAGATGGCGCTGACAGAGGAATGGACGATGTTACCGCCAGAACTTATCAACAACATTGTTCTAAGTATGGACAGGCAGTGCAAAGCCTGCATCGACATTAGGGGTGGCCATATCTCCTACTGAGAACCACCTCTTCCTTTTGTTCCATCTTTGGCAGTGATGCATCTGTATCATGGCAGCCAGTGCTATGTTGCCATTTTTCAATAAAGTCCCTCTGTACCGTTTTGTTTCCGTTGTTGTGTCGGTGTTACTTCATTCATCATTTGTGTACCTCACGAGGTTACTTTGGTATGCTTTTCCCATATGCAGGCCACTCCTATGAGAAGCTACAGGTAAAAACCTGACTTGTCCTTAAATTTTGCACACCAGTGTATTACCGAGTACTACCGGTAGAAAGTCCTCCAGTTTTTTTTTTTTTTTTATGTGGTGGTGTATATTATCTCATCATCCTGAGCACGTTCGTTTAATGCAAGGATAATCGTAATCTGTACTCAGATATCGGTCTCCATTAACAACAACAATAATAATAATAATAATCCCAGAGTCTCTGACTCAAGGAATCACCTACTGAAGGCTAATGACAAAGACACCACAAATTCGACAGAGAACAGACCACGCACCTGTCTCTCAGCAATGTACAAGATACTGACCAGCTGCGTAACTAAGAAGATATCAGATAACTGGAGAGCCAGAATATCATAATCGACAAGCAGCAGAAAGGAAATAAGCAGAAGGAATTGACCAATGACGCTGCAGTTATGAAGCAAGCCTAGAAAAAGCACCGCAACCTGTACACGGCCTATACCGATTACCACAAGGCCTTCGACTACTAGGCCCATAGATGGCAGATAGATATTCTGATCTACAAAGTCGACACAACATTGACAAACTTCCTAGAAACAACCATGGTGAAATGGAAGGCCACCATCAATGTAGAGAACATCACGACCAGACCAACCCCATCAGAAGAGGAATCTTCCAGGGAGATAGATGCCTTGAGCCCACTATTCTTCTGTCTAACGCTCAACTCACTGTCTTTTATTATTTATTTGGTTTTTTTAGGAGCATTAGCAACTAAGGCCATATTGCTCCGGGGATATGCGGTGGTCACGGGCTCGAACCCCGGTCTAATCAAGAAGCGTGTGCTACGCACTGCTGCTCCTGCCCACCTGGCTACAGAGGCGCCAAATCACTGTCTGCCATGCTCAATAACAGAAAATATGGATATATCCTAAAAGAAGGGAAAAATAACCTGTACACCGTTATGCTTGATGTACATGGATGACTCAACTCTATGCCGCCAGCGAGATTCAATCCACCAGCTACTCCGGATCACCGATGAGTTCAGCACTGACATCAGGATGCAATTTGGCCTAGAAAAATGCAAAACCTATGAAAAGGAGGTGCGATTAGCCCAGTGGTTACGACGTCAGACAACCAGTATCATGGACCGAGGTTCAAATCCCGCCACGAAAAAAAAAGAAAATGGCGGGAGGAAAGAAAATCGCGAAAGTCGCTTCATCGGACCCACCTTCCCCAAGGTAAAAGTTACAGCTGAGGTAGAATGGTGCCATCTGCTGCAACTGCCATTAACTACCATCAAACACTGGATGCAAAAGCCATAGTTAAACAGGTCCACCTTCAAAGCTGGATGAAAATGAGAAGTAGAAGTATTGAATATAGTGCCTCGAATGTGGCGTAGGATAAAGTCACTCGCATTCAGGCCTTAGGCAGAGAGAGAGATCTCTTCGAAAAGTCACAGATGGTCTATCGTGGACGACTGTGGAGAAAGTGGCGATGTCTCCCATGTGGCCACGACAATTGTATGACAGGGCATCCAGCCCAACCAACTGGAAGTGCTTTCTGCGCAACTGCGCTGGCGACCACCCAGGAAGAAAGTAGAAGCCAACACATGAAGTGAAGCTGGAACAGATTATGAGATCGATAACGATGATGAAGTGCCGCCAACACCACCCGAAGTCGACCATCGAGAGACTGATCATAGCCTGGAAAGAAGGAGAAGGGGAGACTGACTGACGTCATTGAATAAGAGAGAAGGCAATTAAGAACTTGCTGGATTACTTCCAGGAAAACACAGCACCAATCTACTAAGCGATAAGAGAGTTAGACTAACGGCACACAACGCTCAGCCTTAACAAGGAGACTCCGCTCACACAGATTGGAGAAACAAAGGCAGAAAGATGGGCGAAGAAGGCGCTCTATGGCAGACACGATAATGACCTCCAACAAAACTATGTAGATAAGATGGCTTCTAACACATGGCTCACGAACGGGAATCTCTTTCCTGAGACCGAAGGATTCATTCTCGCCATCGCCCAACAGGTAATCAACACCAGGAAGTAGAGGAAATACGTAAAGGATCCCGGAGTAATAGATGACACATGTCAACGATGCCACCTGGCCCCCAGAAGCAATCCAGCACATCACCGCGAGATACAGAGTGATCACCCAGACACAATACACTCACATACACAGCCAAGATAATACATCAGAAGCTAGGGCAAAAATACCAGTTGATTAAAGAAAGTGTACGGTAATACGGGTATGAATCCCAAGCTATATACTACTCACAAATTATACTGGGACGGTGGCATAGTAACGGATAAGACGATCCCTCACAACAGACCAGACATAACCCTCATCGACAAGAAGGAAAGAACTACCTACCTGATCGATATTGCAGTGCCGAAGACCAGCAACCTCCAGGAAACCTACGAGGAAAATATCAGAAAGTACACAGATCTAAGTCAGGAAGTCAAAGAGATGTGGCATATTGAACACGTAATGACCATCCCTATCACCGTGTCAACCACGGACATGGTGACAAAGAGCCTTCATAAGAACATAGCAACAATAGGTCTCCCAGAGAACACTTCCTGAACACCTGCAGGATAGTCAGAAAGTTCCTCGACCAACAGTAATAATAACAATAACAGTAACCGGGAGCAACCAAACACCCCATGCACTTGAAACCAGTACCCATCACGTGGTGGAAAAATCCCATAAAGGATTAAAAAGAGATAATAATAAAACAATGAGAAATAAATAAATAAATTTCCGTTTATGCTCACTCAAGACGTCCAAAGTCAGAAGAGTTTACAATTTCGTTGAAGCTGTTTATTGCAGCTGATTTACTAGGGGAAACAGCTAAACAATACCGGCACATTTTATGGGAGAAAGGGCTCGATAACGCAGTCTTCGCGTACATGACCCCATGACAGGCTATTTTCAAATAGCCTCTAGAATTGACTCTTTTCAATGGGGAAAATTAAAAAAAAAAAAGTCTGTGCAACAAAGTGCTTCACTTTTTTTTCCTCCCACAAGCATAAAGTAGATGAATCCTGAGATACCGCTGCGCCGAATTGGAAATCGTAATCCTAAATGCTTTATGTATAGCGTCTGAGAAAAATGGCATTAAAGGGAAAGATACGAAGTTAAAATGAATATACAGTTACAGTTTTCTTAAAGTTGTACTGTCTTAAAGCTGGACTGTCTTCTCATACACATTAGTAAATTATTGTGGCCTCAAAATTTAGACTAGATATTGTTAACAGTAGAAAGTTTGGATATATTTGACCAAAACTAGTTTCGTATACGTAGGAATTGGCCAACAGGTGGAGGAAAAGGTGTCTATCTTCAGATGTCAACAAATTCAATAGCATTGCCACTTTCTCACGCAGATTGCAACAGTCCAGTTGCAGTTACTGCCGCTCATCCTGGTACTGTATTGGCTACATTTTCGAATGACAAACAAAAGGTGAGTTGTGTAAATAATATTCCAACGAACACGTCACATTTTTCCTAGTTTGCATTTCGTAAATTCTAAATTTTACCTTTGCTTATATACTGTATATGTTTATATATTTTATATGTTTACGAAATCAAGTAAAAAACCTTTTATCGTAAAGGTAGCAGTGCCGATTGATTTCTCTGGTAAAGCTGATTGATTAATCTTGTAAAAGACAATGTAAATTCATGCTGTCTTTGTATGGATTTTGAGTTAATATTGTTGTAGAATTTCGGGTGTCGGCAGCTTAGGCCATATTGCATCATATGTAATATGTGTTTAAATTTCATGTATTCTGTGGTCAATTTGCTGTTTATCTGGAAGAAAAACCCGAGGTTCCGGGAGAAAAAACCATGCTACCCTCGCATGAAACCGACTAACACAGTGTGTAAAAAATACCCATAAAAATTCCTCGAACTCTGGTCTTTTCCACTGGCTGTCGGGAGGGCGAGGATTACACCAACTACGTTCTCCACGAGGGTTGTTTTTAATGTAGGGTTTAACATATCAGCAATTTAGGACATATTGCTCTGAATATATTTGTAACCTGTATTTGGCCGGTTTGCTGGATGAAAAATCTAAATTTCGGGCGTAAAAACAATGGCACCCTCGCCTGAGACGAGTAATTCAGCCACGTTATGAAAAATGCTTATAATAATTCCTCTCATCATTGACGTGTTTGAATTCAGGTGTTTTCCACCCGGTGGGTGAATGATCCCACAAAGGATCATCCAATAAATTATTAGGTTGGGAAGGGGGGTTGATATTTTAGTCACACCTTTTATTTAATCAAAACGTGATATCTGTATAAAACATCAGTTCAAAAGTGAATCAAAAAGTAACTTCAATTTAAGATTATTATTAAATATAATACCAGAAATTAATAATATAATTTATGAAGCTATTCGCCTAAACTACTATACATTAAGGTAACGTTTCAGGTATCTTACCGATACCCATCATCAGACCGTGCTGTTGGGGGAACAAAAATAGAAAGGGTTACAAAGCCACTACACAAGAACTACGGATCGAGGATAAAAATCTTGGCACAATTCTATTGACTATTGGAATTAATCCCTCACCTATAAATTAACTGCTGGCAGACCTCTTGCCTGTATGCATATCAGGTTTCTGGAAGTATTGGCAAGAGGAGTCTGTCAGCAGGTAAGAGTTTAATCCCTTTGTATTTAATATTTGGTTTAATATTTTGTTCTATTGTAGCAATAATCCAAACTTAGAATTGTTTATTTGAAAATCGTAATTGTAATTATAATATTCATAATATTGATAATTGTGATTGTAATATTAGTAATTGTATTCAAATTTGATGATGGTTATCGGTAAGATACCTGAAACGTTATCTTAATGTACAGTAGTTTAGGCGAATAGCTTAATAAATTATATTATTAATTTCACGTGGCATAAGAGTGGTATTATATTTGGTAATAACCTTAATGGAAAACAACCACGTAACGTCTTTCCCTAACTATAACGGCAATTTATTTAATCTATAATTAAAATGTGGGTTTGGCGATTAAAAATCATTCATTTTACTTCCTTTCAAAAATTAAACATCTGATAACAATGTAACAATGTTTTTCAGTCAATTTAAACTTGTTTACACTTGTTATGTTTATTTGTAAATATTGTTGCACCTTTTACAAGATTGGTTACGATTATTGCACTTCCATACCATGTAGAAATAGCCTGGGTTCAAATCCCACTTAGTCGAGGGATAACTTTTGTTTTCCGCAACCTTAGAGATACGGTATGTCCGGAGTTCAATCTGCAGGTTACTACTTTTCATTATTCTGTATTTAAATGAATTTCCCCAGATGTGATCGATGTTGGTGCCTTTCTGACTATTGGCCAAATTCAATAAAAAGCAAATAATGAAAGATTCCGTGATGTATTTACACTGTGATGTGTTTCAGTAGAAAATACACGTGTAATCGAAGTGAAAAAGAATAATTTCTTTCTTCATACAGTCATGATGGTTCCATCTATTGTTTTGCAATGCTTGAGGTTGTCTCAGTGCTCTAGTAGATTTAAACATCTTGTTACATCGTCCAAATAAGCTACCCTCGCCGGTAACAGTGTTTTATAATCACAGTCCTTCTGGTCAGGGTCCGAATCCCGTCAGGGCAGCTAATAAATTTTTTTTTTTCACATCATGGGCCGAGTTAGTTGGTCTCGGACGAAGGTAGCAACGTTTTTTCCAGGCAACTCCTGGATTTTTTCGTCCATCAAAAGAGGAACACCATAGAACACAACATGTGAGGTGGATGTTGTAACAGGAATAGTATTTCAGGCATTTACTGAAGTCGTGGTACAGAAAGTACCAGAAAACATCTGAAAACAATCTCTAATCATTTAATAAATTAAGATAAGATTATACAGATGACACTATACGCATATTGGAGCTTATTTTTTCACTAATTTTCATTTGAAAGTGATTTGTTTGTTTTATGACAAAACTCCTGTGTTGTCAAAATACACAAAAAATTGCTTATTGTGACAAAATACACTTATCACATTGATATATATTTCATCGGGAATAGGCTTCTTTTTGTTTGACGTTCCAGTTTCCTGATGCAAATCAAGAGAGTACTAGTATTATTATTAGTATTGGTGTTAACCATATATTTTTTAAATTATTATATTAGGGTCCCGTAAATGATTACATATACCCGTTTATGTGTTATGTCTGTAAATCGCGTGTGTTCTCTGGTCGATTTGCCTGTTTTACTGGAAGAAAAACCTCAATTTCTTGGGGAAAAACCTTGCTATGTCTGATGTGTTATGTCTGTAAATTGCGTGTGTTCTCTGGTCGATTTGCCTGTTTTGCAGGAAGTAAAACCTCAGTGTCTTGGGGGAAAACTTTGCTATCTACGCTTGAGACGGACAACTCAGCCACGGAGTGAAAAAAGCCCATTAAAGTTCCTCGCGTCATTGACGGGATTCGAACCTGGGCCTTTTCCACCCGGTGTTACGAGGACGGTGACGATACCACTGTGCTACCACGCAGACTAGTGTTAGCGATATAGTTCGAGCAAGTCACAGGCTTTGGCTGCACTCACCAAAAAAAAAAAAAAAAAGTATAAAATAAAATAGACTAATTATCTGCTTCCCGCCTCACTTATTTAACTGTCCAGTTCACTTCTGAATTTCTTTCAAACTGTAAGCCTCAACTACTAAGGCAACCTGTTCCAGCAATTAACGACTCGGTGGGGAAAAGGACCTGGGGGTAATTGTGCAGGCAGGTATGAAGTTCTCTGAGCAGTGCAGACTGGCAGCAAGAGTAGCTCATGGTGTCTTGTCAATGATATGCAGGAATTTTTCTATCAGGGATAAGGAGGTGATTATTCCCTTGTATAAGTGCATTATAGCCTAAGTTGCTGATGCACCAATAAATCTAACAAATAACAACAACAACATTGCCTTGTATAAGGCAATGGTCAGGCCACACCTTGAGTACTGTATACAGGTCTGGAAGCCTCATTTCAAGAAGGATGTAGAGCTGTTGGAATGAGTACAGAGAAGGGCAACAAGATTAGTGAATGGAACAAAGGGTTGCTCTTAGGAAGAAAGGCTTAAGTTTTGCAAATTACAGTGTCTGGAAACTAGGCACCTGCTACGTGATCTGATTGAGGTGTATAATGCCTTGAAGGGTTTGAACAAGCTCACTGCTGATGGGATTCTTCCTCTTCCTCAGATTACTCACCTGAGGAGACACACTGGTGTTCAAAGAAAGTGCATCACCCCTTAAAATTGTAAAATTGTCGCTCGAATAACGTAAGTATATGGCAATATTTCTTACAGATTGCATCAGATAAGATTGACACGCGTAGGCGATGACGTAATATTGCATCCGCTGTTACTTTCAACTATATAAGCACGCTCTGCAAGAGTTGCAGTCATTCCTTGCTTGTGTCAGGATGGTGAGTTACGTGAGGAAGGATGTTCTTCCCGTCATATTGCTTATATAGTGTCTTGTAATCAGTCGACAGTGAGTAGATTTCTTTCCAAACTCAAGAATATTGGTTCTGCTGATAGGAAAAAGGGAAATAGACGCAAACGAGTCTCTACGGCAAAACAGGACCACGTTTTGAAGCGCTTATGCCTTAAAATCCGTAAAGCTTCTTCGTCTGAGCTGAAGAGATTTGAAAAGAGAATGGGAAGTACATACAGGAGTGGTAGCAAGTGCGGTAACAGGCAGAAGACGTCTCTTCAAAAATGGACTTGTAGCCCGTCGTCCTAAGAAGAAGTCCCTCCTCACACAAAAAATGAAAAAGGCCCGATTAATTTGGTGTAAGGAGTATGGACACCCCCCTCACCCCCAAGCAGTGAAAGTTAGTTATTTTCTCTGATGAGAAGAAATTCAACCTGCATGGCTCTGATGGGAGACAAACAATTCGCCGTAGACGTGGTGAAGAATACCATCCAGACAATATGGTGTCTACAGTAAAATTCCTTACTAGCCAAATGATATGGGGGTGCATTTCGTATTGCGGAGTAGGCCACCTGCAGTTTATAAAAGGTTCCGTAAATGCCAATGGATACTTGGCTAATTGGAAGCCAAATTGCTGCCAACCATTACAGTCCATTTCAACCTGCCAAGTAACTGCATCTTTCAGGATTACTCTGCTCCTTGTCATCGGGCGAAGAGTGCAGTTCTGGGCACTTCTGTAGTTACGTGTTTCCTAATATCACCCCTAATAGGACATTTACACTTGCTTTCTCATTCCAATTGCATGTAGAGACTCTAATCATACTCTTCACAGTCTTCTATCTGTAGATTTATCTCATTATTCCTTTGTTTCCAATTAATTTTAACCTTTGTTTACAACACAGATTCTATGCTGGCAGATGTAACTTCTGACTTTGCAAAAGCTCTTTTTGCGCTCAGGCTGCTTTTGATAAGAACCAAGACCTCGCCACTCTTTCTTTCTTTTTTTTTTTTTTTTTTCTAAATACATCGTTGGGGATGATGAGTTCCATTATCGTACATACGATAATGGAACTCATCATCCCCAATTTCTGGGTGGCACACCAGGTTTCTGGTAGTCCGATTATGCCAGCATTGGTTGTCCTAACCAAGATTTCAAATTTATGAATTTTTTTAAAAACATTTTTGACATTACTGTAGGCACAAAAAAAAAATCTATTATATTAGGGTCACCGTGTAATTTCTTACTTATACCCGAATTTGTGTCTGAAAATTTCGTGTGTTCTCCGGTCGCTTTGCCCGTTTTGCTGTAGTTTCTGGGGGGGAAAAAACTCGTTATCTACGCCTGCGACTGACTAACCCAGCCAATGAGTGATCAAAGCCCATTAAAGTTCCTCGTTCCATCACGGTAGGAAAAGTCCCGGGTAAAACTCTCATTACCCGGGACTTTTCCGCCTCGTATGGGGAGAAGGATACACTGTGCTACAACCTCAGATTACTGTAGGCACAGTTAAGATTAAGTATTCTTCTATTATTTATTACCCTACCCTGACACACCCTCTGAAATTACTTTGGCTTGTGTCCCTAGCTTTATCTTCCCACTCATGAAGCGTTACCACACTCAGAAAATCTTGCCAACATCGTTTGTACCGTCAATAAACAAGAATTCTTGAGATGTGTGCAAGCATTACTTTGACCCATATCATCAGAAAATGCAAGTATATTACCCTACTTACTCCCTCTAACTAGCTGTTTCCCTGAACTCTTAAGGAATCTTCAATGATATTAGCAAACCCTTGCACCACCTTTGTTCAATTGAATACCGTCCCTACAAAATAGATTCCTTCTACTTACAAGTGCCAGCCACGCAGAGATCCTCAAGTCTTAAGTTAATCCAAAAGGCTTTCAGCTTATAATCCCTCCTAACCCATCTAGACAGAATTGCAGACATATAAACATTCTGACCTAACTGGCAATATTTTTCGGCATGGTCGTGTATACAGGGTGTTTCAGTTAAACGTTTCAGAACTTCTAAGAGGGGTAGGGTACATCCTGACAACTCGAAATCATATAGCAATGTGGGGTCGGAAATGCTTTCCTGAAGCGGTGTTGTACACAGAAGCACCATAAAGAAAAGAGACCGTAAGTGAGAAATCGTTTTAATAATACATGAAAAGAAGCAAAAGGTACATGGATTAAAGTAAGTGTTCGAAGTTTCTTCCACGGGCTACAATGCACGCCTGACATCTCCGACGCCTGGACATCCGAACATTCTGGAATACTCCAGGCGAATTTCGAATTTCTTGAACAAGAACGCCAAGTTAGTAGGATGGATGATTACACGAACGCAGAGTTAGCCGATATGCATTTGGTGTACGGGGCTGCAAATTGTAGTGGGCCAGCCGCACAGCATTTGTACGCGGAACGATATCCGACGAGGCGTATTCCCAGTCATAATTTCTTTGCAAGACTGCACCAGAGGTTAGCTGAGAGAGGTTCATTTGAAAGAGCTGACAGGGACAGGGTAAGAACAGCACGGACTCCAGCCGTCGAACAGAATGTGCTGCAGCATGTACAGGGGAAACGAGTACACGAAGTCTAGCAAACGCAGTCGGGGTTTCCCATTGCAGCGTCTGGAGGATTCTCCGAGAACAAGACATGCATCCGTTTCACGTGCAGCGTGTCCAGACACAGCAACCGGAGGATTATGCACCTCGTATTGCTTTCGCACAGTGGTACCTTGGAAAATGTGCTACAAATCCCCTTTTTCCTGCTGAAGTGTTGTTTTCCGATGAGGCATCCTTCACAAGGGAAGGAATTTTCAACACGCATAACGACCATATCTGGGCGGTCGAGAACCCGCATGCAATACGACGTCGTGCAGCACAGATTCGATTTTCGGTCAATGTATGGGCCGGTATTATGGGAGATCACCTCATCGGACCTTACCTGTTACCGTGTCGTCTAACCGGACCTATCTACTTGATCTTTCTGCAGCAAGTATTGCCACAACTTTTGAGAGATGAACAGATTTCTGCATCGACGCAACAGACAATGTGGTTCCAACACGATGGAGCCCCTGCCCATTATAGCGGAGATGTTCGTAACTACCTGGATGTCACATTTGGTCAACAGTGGATCGGACGTGGTGGTCCCGTGCGTTGGCCTGCTCGGTCACCCGACCTATCATGTCTTGATTTTTATTTCTGGGGTCATATGAAATCGCTAGTTTATGACACCCTGTTGACAATGCTGAGGAGCTGGTTGCAAGAATCGCAGTAGCTGCCGAAGAAATTCGAAATTCGCCTGGAGTATTCCAGAATGTTCGGATGTCCATGCGTCGGAGATGTGAGGCGTGCATTGTAGCCCGTGGAAGAAACTTCGAACACTTACTTTAATCCATGTACCTTTTGCTTCTTTTCATGTATTATTAAAACGATTTCTCACTTACGGTCTCTTTTCTTTATGGTGCTTCTGTGTACAACACCGCTTCAGGAAAGCATTTCCGACCCCACATTGCTATATGATTTCGAGTTGTCAGGATGTACCCTACCCCTCTTAGAAGTTCTGAAACGTTTAACTGAAACACACTGTATATTCAACAAATGGTCAGGTCGTGTTCGTTTACCTTCGTTAATACCCACATGAAGAATAAGCTTTCTTTATTTCCCTTAAAATCTGACAGTCGGTTGGTAGCATCATCAATTGTTACTCTCGGCAAACACACCCTAGTTCTGGTATACTTGTCATTACAAAAGATGTTACCGTTTCTAAAACTAAATAAAACTAAATCTCCTTCAACCAGGGAAGTATGCACTTCACTGTTCTTTTCTTGGACTCGAATCGGAGGAGCATCACTTGACAGGTCAAGAGATACTTGAGTTCCTGACGAGTTCTCAAGTTACATTTGTTTCTAGGGTAAGCACTCGTTTCTTCAGTCACTCAAATTCTTCTAGTAATGTACCATGTTTCAATTTGACATCAGTACACTCGTTACATCAGGTGCAAAGAAATGACTCGCCAGTTGAGTTTGTCTACTACACTGGACTCAAAATACATGCCACAAGCTACACAAACGAGAAGTCATGACCCATATCGGAAATGCCCTAGGTATATCCGTTTTAGTTATGGCATTCTTGCATGTTGCATTGAAAGAGGACCTTGTAGCAACCATTATTTAGGTAAAATTTTATCTTAAGAAAGAACAAGTATTGGGAATCATTTTATATATTTAAATAATCTATGGTACTATACAGATAATTACTCTCACTTGTTCCGTAAATTCCGTTGATGCATAATTTCAGGTTCTGGAAGGTGCACAGGTTATAGATATTCAGTGTAATGGACAAGGTGATGGAATTGGAACTCCAACGCCCTTTATTAGCGGGAACCCTGAAACTGTGATTAAATGCGAAGCTCCTGGAAGAGATGATGCCATTCACAGCAGAACTCATTATGTCGAACACCAAGAAGGCTCCTCCATTGAAAACGAATCCAAAGATTTGACCTACACGCCTTTGACGACACGTGATCAATCACAACACGTGGCCATGGTAAGTTTTCTTCTGCACCTAGTCCCTGATACATTTAATCTCTGTTTTTAATAAAAGCGAAATGCCACTGTTTTATCTTTATTTTCTGTTCTTTTAGCATTCGGGCCATTTCGAGACTCCACGTATCTCGCATTTCCAGAATCCAGCTTTGACCAACTCCTCGACACCTTTAGCAATAGTACCAACACCATATCAGTTGCATCGCACGCCTACTATTTATAGTACTTCTGGAATCGCCAATCCTTTGAGTACATCATTTCCACATCCCTCGCTACCAATAGGTCACCCTAGAGCTCACATAGGCTCCACTCCCACCGCTCAGCACATGGCATCTCCGTGGTCTCCCTACGCACAAGTAAGTATAATCACTGTTTCATATGCTAATTGTTTCATTGGCTTTTTTATTGGGCAATGGTTGTTCTAATGAATGAATAGTGGGTGGGGGCTGCTTTGATTCTATGAACGGATGTATATATAGATACAGAAGAGTGTAGATTTTATGTGGTGGTGGTTGCGAAGTGCACAGAGTGGATTCATTTGCGCAGTGTGCTCTAATGCCATTTTACATTACTCATATAAGGAGCACCTCCAAGTGAAATTTCTGAAGAGAACAAAAAAAAATTATGATATTAGGTTCCCCCGTAAATGATTACATCTACTCATGTATTTATTTGGAAGAGAAGTGTCCAGAATCAATGGACACTGCTCTTCGTGGGCTAATGTTATTAGTGGAGATCCCCAGGGTTCAGTGTTTGGGTCCGTTGTTGTTTTCTGTATTCATTAATGATATTGATGATGGTACATCAGGCTTAATGTCCAAGTTTGCAGACGATACGAGGGTCGGCAGGGTTCTTAATGACACTAATGACAGTACGCTGCTGAAACAGGATCTAGAAAAGTTGAGTAGATGGCAACTGACGTTTAACATTGACAAGTGTAAAGTACTACATATGGGAAGCAGTAACCCCAGAGTAACGTATCAATTCTGTGGTACTACACTGACAGAGGCACAGAGTGAAAAGGACCTGGAGGTAATTGTGCAGGCAGATATGAACTTTTCTGAGCAGGCAGTGCAGACGGTCTGCAAGAGTAGCTCATGGTGTCTTGTGAACGATATACAGGAATTCTTCTAGAAGGGATAAAGAGGTGATCATCCCCTTGTGTAAGGCAATGGTCAGGCCACACCTTGAGTACTGTATACAGATCTGGAGGCCTCATTTTAAGAAGGATGTAGAGCTATTGGAACGAATACAGAGAAGGGCAACAAGATTAGTGAATGGAACAAAGGGTTGCTCTTACGAAGAAAGGCTTAAGTTTTGCAAAGTACAGTGTCTGGAGCTAGGCACCTGCGAGGTGATCTGATTGAGGTGTATAAACCTTGAATGGTTTGAGCATGTCAGTGCTGCTGGGATTCTTTCTCTTGCTCAGAATAATCGCCTGAGAGAGTATAAATTGAAATTGAGGAAAGACAGCTGTAGGATAGATGTACAGAAGTTTGCCTTTAGCCAGCAGGTAGTTAATTACTGGAACAAACTTCCACCTGTCTTACGAAAAAAAACCCAGTTTCTGTGGGAAAAAACCTTGCTACGCTTGAGACCGACTAACTCAGCTATGGAGTTAAAAAATTTCACTATAGTTCCTCGCGTCATCAATGGGAGGAACTATAGTGGAATTTTTTAACTCGGGCCTTTTCCATCTGATGTAGGGACGGTGGCGATAGCACTGTGCTACTCGCGCAGACTCTGAGGAGAACAAGTCGGGCAAACACCATATGGGTGGTCATTTTTCCACAGATCTGCGCAACCTGAATAAGGCACGATGTGCCTTATTCAGGTTGCACAGATCTGTGGAGAAATGACCAGCACATTGTGCCCTGCTATTAACGTAGCAGTTATGAGGCTGGTTCGCCATGTAGGAAAATCCCACGAAGAGGTAGTGAAAGCAGTAAATGTTATTGTTGGTATTGTATGAATCAAGCAGACTGTAGCCGAGTGGTGAATACAAGTACAGATATATGCATGATGCGCATTTGAAGACACGTTCTGCCACAAAATATGGCAATATTCTTGTGATCTGCATCGCGTAAATTCCTTTGTCCCATATGTCTCGTCTCGGATTATAAACAAATAATTTATTTATTTATATAATTCTTTGTAAATAAATTGATATTAATTTAGTATAATATAATACTCCAGTGGTCTAATATAGTTAGGGAAAGACGTTACGTGGTTGTTTTCCATTAAGATTATTACTAAAAATATTGCCGCTCTTGTGCCGCGTGAGATAGTCGATTATTAAGCTGGTCTCCTGAACTGCTATACATGGGGGTGACGTTTCAGGTATCTTATGAAATGTTACCTTAGAATCGTTAAGATACCTGAAATTCCCCCAATTCACGGGGGTGAAGCGGGTGGTTATTTGTTTGTTTTGGTTTTTTTAGGAGAATTAGCAACTAAGACCATATTGCTCCGGGGATATGCGGTGGTCATTCCCTGACCTTTCCGCATCCTCCGTATTTGGTGCTCGCGGGCTTGAACCCCGGTCTAATCAAGAAGCGTGTGTGCTGCTCCTGCCCATCTGGCTACGGAGGCGCCACGGGTGATTATAGAGCTGTGGGTTTGGCTTCTGTTGCGGGGAAAATAATGGAGTCACTGGTTAAGGAGATGATACAGGATCACCTATACGAGTCAGAAGTAATAATTCAGACACAGATTGGGTTTGTAAATTCGACGTCTTGGCTGGTCTGACCAATTTGATTGGATATTATGTTGTGGCCACAATGGAACTGGATGCAAAAAATAAGTTTGATATCATAAATTTGGATTTCAGGAAATCTTTTGATACTGTTGCACATGGAAGACTGCTGTACAAATTGGAGCGGTATGGCATTAAGGGCAAGTTATCGCAATGGATAAAGGAATGGTTGAGTGGGAGACGACAGATAGTGGTAATAAACGGACACTGCTCTACGTGGAATAATGTTATTACCAGAGTCCCCCAGGGTTCAGTGCTGGGTCCATTGTTGTTTTGTGTATTTGTCAATGATATCGATGAAGGTATATCAGGCTTAATGTCCAAGTTTTCAGATGATACAAAGGTTGGCAGGGTTGTTAATGACAGTATGCTACTGCAACAGGATCTAGAACAGTTAGGCAGACGGGCTGAGAAATGGCAACTGAAGTTTAACATTGAAAAATGAAAAGTACTCCATATGGATAGCAGTAACCCAAGAGAAATGTACCAACTGTGTGGTACTACACTCAGAGAGGTGGAGAATAAAAAATACCTGGGGGTAATTGTGCAATCAGATATGAAGTTCTCTGAGCAGTGCATAAGAGCTGCCAGAGCAGGTCATGGAGTTTTGTCAATGATAAATAGGAATTTTGCTAGCAGAGACAAGGAGGTGATTATCCCTTTGTATAATGCAATGGTCAGGCCACACCTTGAGTACTATATACAGGTCTGGAGGCCTCATTTTAGGAAGGATGTAGAGTTGCTAGAACGAGTACAGAGAAATGCCGATTGGTGAGAGGAACAAAGGGGTGCGCTTACGAAGAAAGGCTTAAGTTCTGCAAGTTGCAGCATCTGGAGACTAGGCACCTGCGAAGTGATCTGATCGAGGTGTATAAGGCCTTGAACTGTTTGAGCAGTCTCAATGCTGATGGGATACTTCTGCTTGCTGAAATTAAGAACCTGAGGAGGCATAGATTCAAATTGAGGAAAGACAGTTGTAGAATAAATGTGCGGAAGTTTGCCTTTAACCAGTGGGTAGTTGATTGCTGGAACAGACTTCCATCTGTTGTTGTGGAAGTTGATAGCTTAACTAAATTTAAGGCTGAACTAGACGAACATTTGGAGTGACCTGATGGGTGAAATGGGAAGGGTTTTTTTTTTTTTTTTTTTTGGCTTCTGCTGTATAAGCTTGCTTTCTTGCATCACATGCCTCAACTAATGCTAATGCCTTATGTATAGTGGTTTGGGCGAGTGGCTTAATAAACTGTATTATTGATTTTGCGTGGTGTAGGAGTGATGATGTTTTTAGTAATAATCTTAATTTTTAGTTATACTCCAGTGGATTTTCCTTTTGGATTTGTATTGTCTGGTGCACTGTTGAAACCAACCTGGACATGCTATTGATGGTATATTTGTTAATACTGAATCTTGCCCTTTTAACGGAGTGTGATGGGGTGAATTTTGCTCCATTACCTTTGGACTCTTTCCTCAAAGAAGACAGGAATGTCCCTGACGAGCATGTTTTGTCTACTGATCCTGATACCAGGATGGGATTTTTGGTAAGATGCCAGGCGCCGGTCACACAACATGAGGACGGAACAGAGCACAAACACTACACGCACATGACCGGATTTCGCGCAAGCTCACCACAAGAAGTATAAAAGCAGCTAATGGGGGAAACCCTGGGCTCTGAAACAACTACACTCAGCATGAATTGTTGAGGAGGCTTCCATCCTGCAGTGGGTTGATAATGGCTGCACTTTACCTTTACCTTTTACCTATAAAGACCAAACATTTAGGAACATTGAATGTTGGTGCTTTCATTTGAACAATTCTTATATTAATTGATATTTATGAACTGCGTTTATCATGTAAACAATTCATTCCTACTTGCCCATATACAATTTTAAGCTGATTCTCGTTCTAATTTATATTTAACTGAGCTTTCTATTGCATTAGCATTAGCAAAGGCATACATGCAAGAAAGCAAGCTTATGCAACATCAGCCAAAAAAAAAAAAAAACCCCTCCCATTTCACCCTTCCATTCGTTCGGAATGCCTGTCCAGCTCAGCCTTAAATTTATTTAGGCTATCAACTTCCACAGCAAAGGATGGAAGTTTGTTCCACCAATCAACTCCCCGCTGGCTAAAGGCAAAATTCAGCACATCTATTCTACAACTGTCTTTTCTCAATTTGAATCTGTGCCGTCTCAGGTTCTTAATCTGAGGAAGAGGAAGAATCACATCAGCATTCAGCTTGCTCAACCTATTCAAGGCCTTATACACCTCAATCACCTCGCAGGTGCCTACTCTCCAGGCGCTGCAATTTGCAGAACTTAAGCTTTACTTGGTAAGAGTACCCCTTTGTTCCCCTCACAATCTTGTTACCCTTCTTTGTACTCGTTCTAGCAACTCTACATCCTTCCTAAAATGAGTCCTCCAGACCTGTACATAGTACTCTAGGTGTGGCCTGACCATTGCCTTGTATAACGAGATAATCACCTCCTTTTCCTTGCTAGCAAAATTCCTATATATCAATGACAAGACTCCATAACCTACCCTGGCAACCCGTCTGCACTGCTCAGAGAACTTCATATTTGACTGCCCAATTACCCCCAGGTGTTTTTCGCTTTCCATTTCCCTGAGTGATAGTTATTATAGTTATTGTGCTCTGTAAGGCGTTTTTTCCCGATCTTTATTGTTTGGTCGTTCGATATGTAGTAACTTTACATTAATTGTATTAAAACTAAACCAATGTGTGCAAAATATTAACCTCCATTTTCAAATATGTGTGTAACAGCTTATATATTCGAAGGCGATATCTGTCCAGCAAGCTTTCAGCACCTCACGATTAGTGAAACACTGCAGAAACTTTTTAAATTGGTGAACTTCATTGGATGATTTAGTTTGAGATGGCTTTCCAGTGTCAAACGAGAGTTTTATTGCCTGTTAACTGCTTGCTGACGTTTCACATTCAGGCCAACCAGAGTTGTGCGCTTGTGTTCATGCGATGGCATACACAGGATATGCGGTACCACAAAAATAACAATATTCTGTTTACCACACTGTTTTGAAGTGCGCTAATGTTTCCCTGGAAATGATTTTCATCGTTACCATACTTTGAAATCATTCCTGCCCATGAAAAATAGTGGTACATCATTCACCCTACGAGTTACTTGTAGTTCAAAAGAATAAAGCTGGCTTTAGATGAAATCCGAGGAGAGAAATATAAGTATAAGAACGGTTTCATTTTTCTGTTTAAACAATTTTTCTGCCAAGCATCTTGAAGATTCCAAACGAGTAACTTAAAAAAACATGAGTCGCTTGTAATGGTGTGCTTCATTTGTTATTACATGGTGTTACATGTTATTCTTGTTATTACATTAAATGTAATTTTGTGCCTATCATAATGCTGATTTATTTATACTGAAAATACTTTTTATACGTAGTATGAATAGTATGATGTTTGGTTTTCTTACTTTGTTATTATTTATTATATATATTTTTTTACACTCAGTCTTCACAGGGAGTCTTTGGTACGCCTGTAGTTTCCACTACAAATATCGGAACGGCATCAATTAGCTCGAGTGTGTCTTTGAATAGTAGTGGAGAAGAAGGACAGAATTCCTCACCGGAATATCCACGGTTAGTTTTTGTTATCAGATTTTCTAACATCAAACATTTCATTTATCTTTGAATGACATGACTTACACCAGCCAAAACATTATGATCACCCAACTAATATGATGGTCTCCACGTGCAGCCAAAACATTATGACCACCTAACTAATATTATGTTGGTCCTCCACGTGCAGGCAAAATAGCCTGTACCCGGCGAGGCATGGACGCTACAAGATTTCTAAATGTATCGTCGTATCTGGTACCAACACGTAACCAGCAGATCCTTTAACTCCTGTAAGGTCTGTGGTTGAGATGCTGCAGATTGGAGATGCTGTTCCAACACAAACCACAGATGCTCGATGGGATTGATGTCTGGGGATTTTGAAGGCCAGGGCAATACCTGGAAGTCTTCCTTATGTTTCGCGAACAAGTCTCGAACAATCCAGGGGGGGGGGTGTGGCATGGTGCATTATCCTGCTAAAAGACTGCACCTCCAGAGGGGAAGACTGTTGCCATGAAAGGATGTACCTGTTCAGCAGTGATGTTTAGGTAGGTGGTAGACGTCAGAGTGCCCGGCACATGGATAACTGGATCCAGGGTATCCCAGCAGAACATCGCCCAAAGCATGACACTGCCGTCACTGGCTTGCTTTCGTCCCACAGTGCATCCAGGCGCCATCACTTCCCCAGGTAAACGACGCACACGTACCCGGCCGTTCACATGGTGCAACAGGAAACGTGATTCGTCAGACCAGCGACCTTCTTCCAATCACTCAAGGTCCAGTTTCGATGCTCGCGTGTCCATTGTAGGTGCTATCGCTGGTGAACCGTGGTTTGCATGGGCACTCGAAGCGGCCTATCGCTACGCAGGGTTCGATGTACTGTGTGTGTTGTGACACATTACTCCCATCACCAGCATTCCAATTACCGTCGAGTTGCGCTACAGTCGCCCTACTGTTTCTACGTACCATCCAGGAGAGCCTTCGCTCACCTCGAGCATCGATGAGCCGTGGTCGTTCAACACCCCGCCGGCGGTTCGTGGGTTTCCCCTCCTTGGACCACTTTCGGTAGGTACCAACCGCGGCTGACCATGAACATCCCGCCAGCTGTGTCGTTTCGGATATGCTCCGACCCAGTCGTCTGGTCATTAAAATTTAGCCTTTCCCATCTGAAGAACAAGAGTAGCACTGATTAACGGAGCTCAGTATCAGGTGTTTTTTATACCGTGTCCGGACCCGAGCATGCGCCGTTATTCATCTGCAGTTGCTTCGATTTGCATAATGACTCGTTGGTCATAATGTTTTGGCTCATTGGTTTATGTCATGGTGTTCTCAGATAAATCAAATATTTCAATAAAAATAGTATTTAGCAGCTTTTATTAAAAATCTTCCTTCCGGTTGTTAAGGTCTTTTTATGCATCTGCTGATTTCTTTTCTCCCTGTTTAGGGCCCCGCACAATACTCCGAACGCTGGTGAAATGTCGCTGGATATGACTGGCGGAGTTCAGAGGTTAACTGTGCCCGGTGAAGGCCAAATGGCTCAATATGTTGGACCTTTGGATAGTATGCGTTATTTTGTCCCATTCAATGGACGAGAGAATCACAACGAAAAGGAAAGGCGAAGAAGGTACACAATAAAGGGAAAAATGCAGTAATTGCAGCCATTTTTTGATAAGTACATTATTATTGTTAAAGTCTTTTTAGTTTTCTTACATCTATTGAAATATTTTGCGTTACATAGCTGTCGTGAAGCACGGGAAATGTTATTCGTGCGAAGACATGATCCCTGTGCATTCAGTAGCATTTTCAGACACGTGGACAATTTTCATAGCCGCAATTGATTTGCAAAACAGTAAATGTGATTATCGCTTCACTTCTTCAGCCGAATGTGGATATTCCTGCACATTAAAAATTCCACACGAAATAATCATTCCAAATCCGATGAGAACGGACTGTGTAGCTATAAATTGTTCATTATATCGACTCGAGATGACCGTATGATAAAAATATTCTCTAAGGAAATGAACAGAATTTGTTGAAAAACTATTTCTTGCATACGAGTAACTCCCTGATTAAAGATTTTAGAATAAAGTTCTTGAACCTGTTCACCGTGTTGTCATGAAAGGCTAGTTTGACAATTCCAGCATATGAAACAGTATTCCCTCGAGGGCAGCACACTGTACATAGCCACCGTTTTCTTAAGTTTTTAATGTTCAAACATCGGACTATGTCATCAGTGTTTCTTGTCGAGGTATATTTTGCTTTCCCTGCTCTGCTGTGAAGAATGCAAAAAAATGAAGCTAAATTATAATGCTTGCAATTCTTGGCGAGCGTACATTCTAACTCTTCTCTCTCACTTCATCCCCCCCCCCCTTCAAGCTGGAGTTGAAAGCGTTCTTGTAGGTGAACATGATCAAAGACGAACGAAACGTGGGCTATTCCTGCTCCGGACAATCAATCTCAACGCTTTCACCGAATCCAAGAATCAGATTAAGAACTTACTTTTACAGGATCCTACTATACTCAGCGATTCGTTGTGACCGAGAAAGTCATGGCGGAGGTGTTCTTCTCCTTTGGTATCGCAGTTTGAAATTAATTAGTTCAGGTACTTTCGCCATGTCGAAGGAATTCAAAAAATCTAGTTTTGTGTTGCTTCTTTTAAAAGTCGCTTTATCTTCTCCCCGTTTTACATTCTGCTGTTTCGGATCTTGACCGCAGCTTAGACAATCTTATAACTGAAATCTCGTCATCTGCTCACGTCATTATTTTAATCTCCCGCGAATTTATCTCACCTCCTCATCTTCTGGATTCAGCCTCTCTCCAGCCCGTCAACACGACAACAAAACTCAGCTTGTATCAGTATCGATTTTTTTTTTCACTCAGGGTTTAAAATGCTTGCACTTAGTTTTTTGGAACGAATTCATTAAGCCGGAAGTGATTCCTAACATAATTCAATTTGATCATAAAGCCATATACCTACTTCCGCTTTTCATAGGTTCAAAGAAATAAGAGCCGTGTGTGAAAAAATAGTCTTTATAAGGGTTATATTTCCTCTGTCATCACCAGCGCTACTCATCGGAATGACCTTAGACCTCAAAATATCGCTTGAAAAAACCAAACAAATACTTCTAAAAGGTAATTTGGACATAAGAAGACGTCCACAAATCAAAATTAACACAATCACTATAAAAATGGTAACAGAACTAAAATATCTTGGAGTGGTCTTTGATTCAAAATTAACTTTTTACCCCCATTTGATCTACTTGGCGAAGAAAGTGCGAAATTATGCAGGTATGATTGCCAGGATCAGTCGAGCAGACTGGGGACTCAAAAGAAAGACTCTGACAATCATATACCGTGCAATATTCCTACCTGTTATCACCTATGGAGCCGGTGCGTGGTTCATCCGCTCGGCCATAGTAAGAAATAGGAATAAATTAGAATCGATACAAAGGACAATACTACTCACTATTACCAGAGCATGTCGCACAGTAAGCACACCTGCACTACAGTTGCTGGCCGGAACTCTCCCACTTTACCTGGAAGTAGCCAAAAGAGGCTTATATTATAGATTTAAAAAGGGCATACCCACAGAATTTCTGGGGATAGCCCTTGATACAACCAATACGTTCAATGATGAAAGAAAAAGAATAGCCACAAAGCTCCACGAGCTATGGCAAACAAAGTGGGAGCAGGAAACCAGAGGTCTGGTCACCAAACGGTTTCTGCCACTGGTGTCAATGGTTAGCCCAAAGCCACCTAAGTGGTATGCCCCTGGACTTTTTACAACATTTATATTGACAGGGCACGGCTCCCTAAAGGCGAAACTAACCTCCTTAGGCCTGACCGATGACCCAAACTGCACCTGTGGCGAAAGTGAAGACTGGGCACACATTCTCTATGAATGTATAATATATGACATCCCCAGAACAGAGCTAATAGCACAGATTGGTCCCCTTCCCAGGGGAGAAGAACATCTCTTCATCATAGAAGAGCAAAATTATAAAGCTTTTACATCTTTCACACAGAAAGTTTTCGAAATGCGCAGAGCAATGCAAAGAATGGCAATTCAGCCCCCCCCAGCAGTTAAACAATAATCAATAGTAAAATTGCCCAAGTTTCCCACCACGCCCAGATGATGACTTAAAAACTGTTAGGGTAGCAGTATTCTGCACCCTGACAGAAACCTGACATAACAAAACTCCCCATGACTACCATGCCATGTGTAGGAACCTGGGGCCCCAAACCAATGTAGGGGAGGAGGATGGGAATGCATGCAGAGAAAGTGAATGGGAGTGAGCAGAAGAGCAAATGTAATTGGCCGAAAGAATACAAAGTTAAAAATAACTTACATTACTTTATATATACTGTACCAACAAACATTTACAAACCACATAAACACTATCACTGCATTCTCCCCTGGCCTGCAAAAAAAAAAAAAACCTTGCAGCTAGGCCTGCACCACAACTGAAGAATAACAGTAAGTTGCGGTGCCCAGAGAGTGCAGTGCAGAAAGAAAGAGTCGAATAAATGAGATGAGAGCTAGAAGAATGAATAAAAGTGCAAGCGTGAGAGAAAAGAACACAAACCACAAATGCTAAGTTAAGTACACACTAACCCTGGTTTTAATTAGTATTTAAATTTACGCTACCCATCATTGCATCCCCTCCTGGTGTGTGAGAAAAAGATGAATGAGTTGAGTGAAATAAAACAAAAAATAAATAAATAAAATAATAAATAAATTTAAAAAAAATATATATATATAAAAAAATTATACAATAAGAAAAAAGTATAAAAAAAATAAATAAATAATAATAAAAAAATAAAAATAATAAATAAATAAAATAAAAATAAAAAAAAAAGAATGCAAGTAGAGTGAGAATGCACATTACGAATGAAGTAAATGTGTGTGTCTCCCCCCCTTCACCTGGTAGGTTCCCCATTGCCAGCTAACATATCCCACTCCCAGAGGGGGATGGGCAGCTGGACCTTCATACCGGATTCGACACTCCTTGGACATGACACCGACGAAGACATTCTGCGGCTTTGCTGCCAACACGCCATTGGCGATCCGAACTGGGTGCTCTAACCTGGTTCCCTTTAAAACCCATCCCCGGGCAGGGAATGGAGGAGACGGATCTCTGTCTCCTCTCCTCCCTGTCTACCCCCCATATTTCGCCTGGTGGGGCTCGTCTCCACTGACCTCTTTGGGGATGCCTACTCTATCCGTCCCTATTCTTCTATCTGTTTCCTCCCCAGTCTTCAATCTCCTCCCCCTCCTCTCTCTCTCACTAAATCGACCTAGTACACCCCTTAAAAATGCCGCCAAATTATAACCAACATCTAAATTCTACCGGTTTTGTGCAAATCTCTAAGATATCTAACACTATCAGCTTTTATCTAGCGTTACATGTCTAAATTTAATAACATCAAAATTTTGCCCTACCTATTTGGCCTTTAACACATCTCTTTAGTGTTCAACCCTAACCAGCGATTTCCTAACAGCAATCCCATTAAGCATTAATGTCAAATGCATAAACTTTTTTTTTTTTTTTTTAAATAGGCCCTGGCCACTGAAATCCCAGGAAACTATGTGGCAGGATGCCAGAGCAAATTGTTGTGATACTGGATACACCCGGCTAGCCTCCACGTGGCAGGGTATGGGCAACGTCGGGCCCCACTAGGGGCCTGGCGGCCAATTAGCCGGATAAACAATGGGCACAACATATCACACTGCACAGACACGACCCACACACTTTCAAGTCTCTGGCTTGACAGTGTACTGTCCTCGATACAGTGAAACACACGCTGAGATGGAAGAAATCCCAGGTGCCGTCTGACACGAACATACCTTATGACCTTAGACCATTTTGGAATATGGTCAACAATATGAGATCTTCGACTACAGTTACGATCTTGTCATTAAAGCTTGCTGACCACATTATTACAGATGTCGCTGAAATTGCCCACGAATTCTCAGAATATTATAAATCTCTCTAGAACGTTCACGACATCACTAATTATGATTCCTCTCTATTTACGTGTAACGATGTTATCTCTGCGGTCCAAATTGAAGAGCCTGATCTCATTGCTGGTGTTGAGCACTTGAAAAAAGACTACTCGCAGGGAACTGATGGAATTCCTCATATATTCTGGAAAAGAGCAATCCGTGTGCTCTGTCCTTATGTTCTTCGCTTAGTTAATCAATATTTAGCCAGTGGAATTTATCCCCCTTCAAGTCTGGGTTTATTCTCCCTCTTTATAAAAATGGCAGAAGATTCTACCAAGAATTAAATTGGCTTGCGAAAATCGCGCTGTTTGCTGTAAACTTTCCGGTTTCGCAAAGTCTCTTCTTATGCCACGCCAACGCGGATTTAGGCACCGCGGTTCAGTCACATCCAATCTTTTGTTTTGGCAAACTGTTTTGCTGCAACTAGACGCCAGCCTCACATTTGAGGTTGTACACAGACATATCAGGAGCGTTCGACTCGGTGTCTCATAGTTTACGTAAGTAACTGTTTTTCTGTGGATTCAGAGATCCCATTTTAACTTGGACCATAGTTATTTAGCCAATGCAGCTATAAAGTTTTAATCAATGGAACAAAGTCTTCTCTTTTCACACAACACTAGTCCCGTGGAGTTCCTCTCTTGGCCCATTACTTTGTAATCTTGGTCTAGCCTATTTCCTAAAGAATTCATTCTGACGTTTGTTTTTTATTTTTTATTATTATTTTTTTTAGCATATGCTGATTATGTTAAATTTTTTTATGGTAGTCAATAATTTCGCTCACTTTCAATCTTTGCAAGGAGCTTTAAATATTTTCTGTTTTTGCATTAAAAATAACTTTTGTATCAACATTATCTAAATGCTGCGTGATGTCTTTTCCCGATCTTCACACTCGTCTTACGGCATATGACTACTCTGTCAACTGTATAAAGATCCCCTATAAAGATCTTGGTGATCTCCACCTAACGACAGTTTCGTTGCCCACTTTTAAAAACATCACTCAGAGGCTTTCAAATGCTTAGCCTGTTAAAAAGACCTTTTGTAACTCTAGACTCTTCTCTTTACAGAATGTTCTTTACTGCGCTAGTTCTGCCCATCTTGATTTTTGTGGCCATGATTTGGTCTCCTCGCTCGGAACCCGCTTATAATTTCCCTCAAAAAATTCAGGAGGAGGAGGAGGCTATTAAACAAATGCTTAACTAGATGGTGATATTTTCTTTTATTAATATATCTTTATTGCAATCAGTGAATAGAATGGATTACATAGAGGAGTGGTGCCCTCTCCTCAATACCCATAACAGCAAAAATGCTAAGGGTTTAACATATTGAACTGAAGATTACAAAGAAAGTTATTTACAGAGTACTGTATATGTATTTAGATGTTTTTTTTTGTCTTTTTTTTTTAAACCGCGATGGTCATCAGAATGTCGTGCTTGCCGGATCACTGCTCTTGGAACCGCATAGGCAACCTTCCTGATGACACGTCTTCTGTAAGATTTGTCCCCAATATAAACTTCTTGAAGTCCGCATCAATCTTTGGAATGTTTTGGATAAAGACCGTTACTCGCCGTATTTATCTCACTTGCACCTTCTATTCCAGAGAAGAAACCATCGCCAGATTTCGATTTCTCCACAAAATCATTAATAATTGACCCGATCTCCTTACCCTCATAAATTTCTGCGGCGTCCCTTCCACATCAACCAGACTGAACCACTTATTTTATTTGTCTTCCCGTACCAACTACGGTTCCCATTTTAGTCCCCTTTTTAAATTATTAAATTTAATCAACGTTTTAGAATTAGATGCTTTTACAGATTGCAGTTCTCTTATTCAATTCACTACTGTTTATTTCCATAAATGTTTAAGTTTTTTATTCTCTTTCTTTTTTATACCATCAATTTATTTTTATTTATTATTTATTTAATTTACTACGCATTGTAATTGGGATCATCCTCTATGTGCTAATTAATAATATATATATATAAATATAAAAAAAAGTCTCGTATTCGAATCCCGTCAATGACGAGAAGAATCGTTTTGGGCTCTTTACACGACGTGGCTGAGTTAGTCGGTTTTAGGCGAGGGGAACATGGTGTTCTCCTCTCGGAAACGGAGTTTTCGTTCTGCAAACAGCAAATCGACCACAGAACACACGGTCTAAGCCACTGATGCGCTTAACACTTGACAACCAACACATGAAACATTTTTTTTTTTTTTTTTTTGTGCGGAAAATATTTCTGAATTTTCCGGTGACGTGACTTTCGACGAAGGTAGGCCTTTTCCGCATGTTACTGCATATCCAGAGCGTTTGGAGCTGGTTCTAGTGTCAACTTGGAGACTGGAGAAATTCTTAAAGGCCTCTTCAGTCTGGTCTAAAATTATTACTTTGCTGTGTTAGTTATGTTTATTATTTTGTAATTATTGTACTGCTATGCTTTTTTGGTATGTCGCTTGTGTTACGTGACCCCCCATTTAGTTTGTTTCCAGGAAGCAGCGATCACTTGGGAGGCAGCTTTCTGGCATCCCTCCGTGTCGCATGGAGGCGGATCTCTTCTAGTACATCAATGGCAAGCTTCTTTCAGTCTGACAAAGTCAGATTAAAGGCCAGCCCACGAGAATTTCGCATGAAAGGAGGGGGGGGAGGACAGCCAGATGGTTGAAGGGATAAAGTGATAGTACGGAGGGGCAAAGGAATGATAGGTTTCTCGAGAAAAGACGAAAAAAAAAAAGAAAAAAAAGAAAAGGAAGTGAAGTGAAGTTATAAGGATAAAAGTTCCCACGCTGAAGACTCCCAGAGGCTCGAGTGCCAGCAATTCCCTTCGTCAAGTTTAGTTGAAACTTTAGACGGTGACCAGGCAGATGGTTTGCAGGCAAGAAAATAAAATAAATACGTAAATAACCCATAGTTTTAATGCTATTTTACTATTCGTTCTCATGCTATCAACTACATCACATGAAATGTTTTTGTGAAACATGTCAAAAATTAAATCTGTACAAAACGTCGTGTGGAACCGTGGATTGCCAATTACGGAAAAAAATATATGAAAACAGCATCACACTTTATGACCAAGCAAAGGAACTATTTCCAGAGCAGTCACCTTTAAGGAAGCCTTCAAAAGAAGAGAAAAGTGATTTTCAAAGGATTTGTGTCTCGCCCTGGTACGCAGCAATATCTCTTTCAATAAGTTAAACAGCTTTCAAGCAATTTTTGAAACAGTATTGTATAAATGAAAATATTACGCACGAATCTGCCTTGAAAAAGAATTACCTTAACGCTATTTATGACGACATTATTCTCGAAATTCGTCAAGATAATCGAGTAAACTATATTTGGATGTCCTTCGACGAAATGATAGACGTTTGTGGTCGCTATATTGCACATTTTACGTGCGAAAAATTAGACCCAGAACCATCGTGTCTGTATTTGCTTGTTTGTGATTCACCTCGAAAAGGTGAATTACTCTACAATAGCAAGATTTTGTAATAGTCTTTGTAGTTATTGTGGACAGAATCGACCCATAGCGAAAGAGTCCACATTTTTGTTAGTAACGCTGCTTTGTATATGATAAAAGCCGCTTCTGCGTTACAAGTTTTTTATCCAAATGTGTTACCCATGTTACTCGCTTAACCCATGGCTTACATAGGTTGGCAGTAGTAATTCGTGAGAATTTTGGCGAAATTAACCAAATTGTTTCTAATATAAAAAAGATTTTGTCAGAAGCGCCTATCGAGAACAGCAATTTACCTACTCTTCCTCTCCCACCTGATAATGTTCTCACAAGATGGGAAACATGGTTACTAGCTACATCGTTTTATGCTAAAAATTTTGATTCAGTAAAAGAATTTATTGATTCTTGGATAGTACGCATTCATCGGCTATTGATGCTAAAGGCATTGCTTTCTGATTCTTTAAAATGTTTATTGTTCATCCAGACTCATTTCGGCTGTTTACCTAGTTGCATAACCGAACTTAAAACGTGGGACTTGCTTGGAGAAGCGCAATTGGAGAGATGGAAAAAGCTGAATTGCAAATTTTAACCGTGCCAGGAGAAGAAATAAGAATAAAATAAAATGTTTTAGAAAATAACTCAGGATTTCACACTTTAAGGAAAAACAGATGAATTTATAAATGGGAAAGGAAAGGAAAGGAACTTCCATTTCAAGTAAAGGCTTCAATAGCTCACATTTAAGTAGAAAGGTCACTCTCTGCGTATAAAATCGATAAACGCCACAAATTTACGATGGACCAGAATTGTAACAAAAATTATTACGGGTGTGAATTTTAAAGAGAAAACTTTTAAAAAAGATTTAAAAGTTTTCATAAACGGTTCCATACATGTTAAAGTAATACTGAGGAAAATATTCAGTATTACTTTAATATGTGGAATAAAATTTTGGTTCAATTGTAATAAACGAGTAATAAATTTTAAAAAATGTGCATATATTAGCGTGTAGATATTTTAGTGCATATTTGACCTGTTTTTTAGTGCATATAATCCGATGTCTAGTGATTATATTGAAGGAAAGTAACTAGTAAGTACGTGACTGCCACTATTTTTTCTCTGATCCCCATATTACTGCATAGCGATATTTCGATAGTTTTTTTTTTTTTTTGGTATTGAAAAACATACTTTTTAAATTTATAAAATCAGCTGTTTCAGCTTTGTATATACATCTCTGCAGGCGCTTTTCTGATTTGTATACTTTAGATGCATAGAAATGGAGGGGAAGGAAAGAAGATTAAGCCTCTAGGGAAATACTTGAAGCAAGGCAAGCTCCCTATTTTAAATAAATAAATTCTCTTTATTGTACAGCGAGAGAAATGAGCACTACTATGTACAAGCCCTTCCAGAGGGCCAGGGATTAAAATTAAAAAATGAAACTAAAGCAAGGAGCTCGCGGGTTTGAACCGGGGACCTATCGATCTGGAGTTCAACGCTTCACCACAGACCTATATCCCTTCCCCCCACATTTTTTTACGTACAAGACCGGATTTCCCGCACGAAGTAGCACATTTACTTCAGGGAACCCCCTCCAAAGGTCTCTGGGGGATCCCTGAACCAACGCAATTACTAAATGAAGTAAAGCTAATTGTATGTTTAATTTTTTGTAGTTATTGCCCCTTTACTCTGTCTAAATCCATTCCGTTAATATTTCGTTTATTATTATTAGTTGCAAACTTCTCTGGCCACTATGTTAGAGCAATTTACAATTAATAATTTCGACAATGAATACGATAGTTAACCGTATTTAGCAGTCATGCTGCCTTGAACCATGTCCCAGTCAAACTCATGTGCTACCCGCAGCAGTATATTTTGCCGTCAGTGACTTGGTTTTAATTGTGCCACAGCGTTTTATTAATCATACACTATTAGTAACTAAAGAAATATAATTATTTCAAAGCTAATGTTAAGCACACCTTACTCGACCGATAATTCCCGGCGAAATAACTAGTTAGATAGCATGCGAATGTGTGTGGGGGTATAGCTCAGTGGTAGAGCATTCGACTGCAGATCGAGAGGTCCTCGGTTCAATCCCGAGTGCCCCCTAGGTATTCTTTTTTTTTTTTTTTTTATTCTCTCTCTTTTTTAACTGAATCCCGGACGAGGATTTTTGGAAACTTCACTTAAAATCTCCATCTGGATTTTAGAATTTTTATCATTTTCTGTTTTTACTTCCTTAAAAGAACTATCGGCTTTCGTTATCAACTTTCCTTTTCTTTTTATCCTGTTTTTTTTTTTTAAAGAATTAAAGAAACATATAAACGAAAAATTATAATATAGCCCTTTTGGGGTATAGAGGAACAATTTTCGTAATATACTTAATAAAAAGCACACAAATAAAAAAATTTTTTTAATTTGTGTAGTTTTGAATTAAGCGTAGCTAACTACGTTGAACCTGGTCTGTGAGCAGACTGTTTCATTTGGATGTCTTTGAAATATAGCTAAAATAACGGGGAAACATTAAGTTACATGTTTACTCGATACTCGTGCATTTAATTTTTCAATTTCATTATAAAAAATAAAATTACATTTAAAAATAAAATTCATACTTCAGAAATGTTATGGCATCAGTAACGCGAAGAAAGTATCCAGTATGGTCGATTTTTAAGCAAACTTAACGAAAATGAAAAACTAAAATTACGTTTATTTTTGACTTCAGTTGGAATCTCACAGTCTGTGAAGAGCCGTTGGCTCTTCGAATGCGAACCACGGTCCGTCAGTTTGTGATTCCTGTTATGGAACAACCACCAGAAATCCGACTGATTCAGGTCCAAATCCTACCCTAAAGTAAATATCCCTATACCTTTATTAGGCCAACTTGTAAAAACTCTTTGACGTGTAATGGCAATTAGAATTTCAAATCTTTTTGAACTCAACAACTTAAATTCTGTGCATCAATATGGTTTTAGACATGCAAATCTTGTGAAATACACTGCTTGGCCTTGTATCTCGTGTTCAAGCTTCACGTAAAAAATACGAATATTCGTCAGTTTGATTTGCTGTTGATCGATTACATAAAGACAAATGTCCTCGACAGCTTTATCAGGTTGTAAATAGTTATTTCCATAAAATAACTATAAAAAGTATAAAAGTCATTTCTAAACACTGGTCTGTCACTAAATTGGTTACGAATTTGCTACCATTGGTTACTACTTTCCATATGATGGGCTCCCAAAAACCAAGTCATGTCTCTAGTCCCTGTCTTGTGCCTGTCCTCTGTCTTACGCCAGTTCTCACTCAGAAACACTAATATAGTTCTTTCTGATTTCAACGACTGGACGGTTAAAAATACGCATCTCTCTCTCTCTCTCTCTCTCTCAAAAACCAAAACGATCGTCTTTAGGGGAAAATTTGGCCACATCCCATCATGAAAATTAATGCGCCTTCCATGGAGATGGGGACGGGGCTGAACTGCGTCTTACGAACAAAAACTGTCTTAAGGAGTGGTCTAAAATTGAATACCTTGGTTCAGTTGTGGATAACTGCTGCTGTTGTGCATAAAATTGTGAAATAAGTACACTGTGAAATATTAAACATGTCTGAAGAGCACCAAGGTGCATTGTAATATTTTATATCATAATTAACAGAGTAAACGCGCGTTATCCTTAGGATAACTAGTTTTCCCTTAACGTATGCTATGAAATAAATGCGACATTGTCAATTGATCTTGGAAAGTTGCAATTCTAGCTGTGGGTAACTTATTGGGTAAATTATGATACTTGTTGTGCACAGGTTGCCGAATCATATTCTGCCAAAGTTAATTGCATTGAATTGTTGCAATTTCTGCAGCCTTTCTTTCCTAATTTTATTTGTAGAAAAATGGAAAAGTTCTTAGTTGAAAGTTGTAGTGGAATGCAGTGAAAAACAATGTCAATAATTATAACCTTTAAATCCTCCTTCAGAGTATAGTGGGTTCGCCACTTGTTATTAGTTTGAAGAGATCTGGGTTGAAATCGCATTGTAGACTGAAGATAGAATCGCATTGTAGACTGAGTCAGTGGGGTTCACCCTGAGTTCTGAGGGTTTTTTAAGCCCTTATAATATGCAGATCAACCCCTGAACACATAATAAAATCCTATAAACTAGTTTACTGTGGCTAAAGTAGGCAATAAACCCACAAGATAACCAATGATAATTTTTAATTGATTCTTGGTTGTAAGTGTGACTCATCTTTAATTGCTTATCATGATCCACAGTTAGCATATATATATATACGAGTATTGCATTACATGTAATAATCTTTTTCATTTTGTTCAGTATTTATGCTTTTCTTTACTCTCTTTTATTTTAAGATCGTCACCTAGTTTTCGGACTGTTTGGAAATGAATCACACATATGGAAAATTTTGATTTAAGAATTCTATACATTATGCATATGCGTCATAAAAATTCTGACAAAATGCCTCGTTTAATCTTTCAGGAGTCGCATTAAAACTGCTTGTCAGACTCTGAGGACCTTGGTGCCAGGACTGAGTGAGAAGACAGACAAGGCAACTGTATTTGAATTCACCGTTCAGTATTTGCTTCACCTAAAAAGAAGTATAGGAGTTAAATACGATAAGGTACTTACCTCTGATGATAGGCTTCTTAATCGAGATGCTCTAGATCTAAGTTATTATAGCAGAAATGTGATACACGATCATTGAATTATTGGCCGGAGGTCTCAATTCAGTGAGCAAAATATGAACGCCCTCCATCAATAGGGTTACTTAAGCTTACTTCACATATTCACTAAACGATGTTTTTGTTCCAATTTGGTATGTTTGTTATGTCACTATATCTCTAATTATTAATAAAAATTGGAAGAGTTCGTTCAATTGTATTTTAAAGGTAAGCGGTCCTATCACACCATGAACCTCAGGTGTGATAGCACCTGTGGATCATGGTGTAATAGGACTCGATTAGATTTTCTGTTTTTTACTGCCATATTTGAAAAGAACAGTGAATGGACGGATTCAAAAAACAGTATCGAGAAAACTTGTACGCTTAAACTGAAATGTTAAAAAACGACTAGGACAATATCTGAAATCATTTTACTAATTGTTTCATATTTATAATTTCCTAAAACAGCATGATGGCCATTTTAAAATAATACAAATTGTAAACAAATCAGCTTTTACACTGCTCCTTCCCACTGAAGGGTCACGTAAACAAATGCCTCTTAATGGAGTGCTGAATCCCATTTGAAAATGAAGATGCAAAGCTGAATCCCATTTGAAAATAAAGGCCTTGAAATGGGCATGATTTTTTCCCCTCTCTTTTTTCAGGAAGTCCATATTTATTTGCACATTGGCTTGAGGTGTACATTAAGATTAATCCATTTGAAATAGTATGACAAGGTGTTTTATAAATGGAGCAAGACATCGTGGCAGAGAGTCCAAAGTTTCTGTCCTGGATGGCTTTACAATGACAATAGGAGTTTACAAAGGCATTGTTATTGAGCATCCCGATTTGTTCGTGAACCCCAACACGTTGTGTAGCTAGTTGCTGATTTTGCTTCGTACAGCTTGTATGGTTGTCGATGTCTTTACTCCGTGAAAGAAAGTACTAGGCTCCTACTGGCAATCTGACTTTTTTTACAGCAGAGCATTAACCCTTTCTAATTCCTGACTGATATCTCCTTTATTTATTTTTCATGGTTTATATCGATTTCCAAAAAAATAATGGCAGTTGTATTGATGATTTTCTCCAAGAAAAGGCTAACCGTCAGATTAAAGTATATTGCTGATTTTCACGTTTTCCTTTTTTCACCACCGAAAGGTGCCCACTTGCACCTTTTGATATACACGATTCCACTCTGCATCAATAAACAACGCTGAACAGCTGCATTCTTGTTTCTTCGATAATTATTGCTATAAATTAAACTGCTTCCCAAAGTGAATCAAAATGAGCGAAGTCCACTGTATTTGAATAAATACAAACTCATTATACGATGGCATCTTTTAGTATTTTCACGTATAGTCATATCAGTAGATGACTACTGATGCGATATGACTACTACATAGTCATATCAGTAGATGACTACTGATGCGATATGACTACTACATAGTCATATCAGTAGATGACATACGTGCGACGCATGCTCATGCCAGATATTGTTCCGGATTGGCCCATGTTATATTGGGTGGTCAATTCTTCGACAATGTTGTGCCTGTGCGCCTGTACGAGTCGTCGGACCTGGCCCTCATCTCTAACATCAGTCATTGGCTGACCTTTGCAGTTTTGCTGTCGGGTGGTTGTTTGACCATTTTGACGCCAGTCCTGGTACACTTTAACTACGGCGGCTCTCGAACACCCCGCCAGTTCAGCCGTTTGGGAAATTGAGGCACGAGCTCGTCGAGCACCCACAATCTGTCCTTTAGCAAAGTCCGATAAATTCTTCCTTTTATCTATCACGCTCGGAATTTTACTATCTACTGAACCACTGACACCTTATCTATGTGACGTAGGTCGGCTAACTCCGCACTCTCGTACCTCATGTGGTCAACGGGTCGCATTCAGTTTTCATAGGGGTGGTCATAATTCAGTGATCACTCAGTGTATATATTATGTCTGTAAATTGCGCGTGTTTTCTGGCCGATTAGCAATCCACCGGACGAATCCCAGGATTATCTGTTATGGCTACACAGTACATGTAAATACCAGATGTTTACGTTTTATTTTTCTTTTATATTTTTAACCAAGGAGGAGGAGGAAAAGAAGATGGTATGGCTTTTGAAACATCGACTCTCCCCCCCCTGCTTATTTAACCGCTATAAAGAGGGAACAGTAATAATTTATTTTTTCATTCAGCAATCCGGCAAATGGATCACAGGATGCTCGCGGTAATCAGACACGACATGAAACGTGTTCTTGCATGTGTTTCGTTATTTATAAATAGTGCAGTTAGTTTCCTCCTCTCTCTCTTTCATGCGATTATGCTTCCAGGGTGATCTTTCCCCTACTCCTTCAAAAAAAAAAAAAAACTGGACAGCAGAAATTTTTACCGGCCTTTTTCACTGTAGCCGACTTTGTCCATATCGGGTGAGGATTTCGTGGATTTTTTCTTTTCATCCAGCAAGACAAAAGACAATAGAACACTCACATGCATACAGATATTAAGAGAATATAATATAAGAGAATCATTTTCTTTTAAATGTCTAAATGCGATTCGTGAAGTCACATGACTGAGAAGTAACTCCAATAAAAAAAGGGGCATTTCTCGACAAACAAATTTAAAAACTAACGCTACAGTTAGCACTAGCATTAGCAGCGGAATATAAATAAATAAGTTTTCTGTTTATACTCCGGGACGACCACACGGTCAAAGGAGTTCATAAAATTGAAAGAATACAAGAAACAGCACAGTATTTAGCAGTCACTGGCTTGAACCCCGGTCACCCAAAGCACGTGCACTCTCGCGCTTGACAACTTGGCTACTGCAGCAAGCTTATACAGAATCAGGAAAAAAAAAAAAAAAAAAACTTCCCTTCGCTCCAAATATTGGTCTAGTTCTGCCTTGAATTTATTTCAGCTTTCAACTTCTACAACAACAGATGGAAGTCTGTTCCAGCAATCAACCATCCGCTGGCTAAAGGCAAATTTCTGCACATCTATCCTACAACTGTCTTTCCTTAATTGTTACGCCCCCTGAGTTGCAGAATCTGAGCAAGAGGAAGAATCCCATCAGCATTGAGCTTGCTCAATTCATTCAAGGCCTCAATCAGATCACCTCGCAGGTGCCTAGTCTCCAGATGCTGCAACTTGCAGGACTTAAGCCTTTCTTGGTAAGCGCACCCCTTTGTACCGCTCACCAATCTTGTTGTCCTTCTCTGTTCTCGTTCCAGCAGCTCTACATCCTTCCTAAAATGAGACCTCCACACCTGTATGCAGTACTCAAGATGTTGCCTGACCATTGCCGTATACAAAGGAATAATCGCCTCCTTTTCCCTACTATCAAAATTCTGTATATCATTGACACAACCCATGACCTGCTCTGGCAGCCTATCCGCACTGCTCAGAAAACTTCATATCTGACTGCACAATTTCCCTCAGGTGTTTTTCATTCTCCATTACCCTTAGTACAGTGTCGCACAGTTGGTATGTTTCTCTGGGTTTACTGCTACCCATATGCAGTACTTTGCATTTGTAAGTGTTGAATTTCAGTTGCTACCTCTCAGTCCATCTGTCTAACTTTTTCTAGATCCTGTTGCAGCAGTGTACCGTCGTTAGTGTCATTAACAATCCAGCCCACCTTCGATCATCTGCAAACGTTGACATTAAGCTTAGTATACCTTCATCGATATCATTAATAATATTGATGAATGTATAACAGGCTTAATAATGTACAAGTTTTAAGATGATACAGGTGTAGCTTAAGTTGAAATAAGTTTAGAAATTAAGTTTATCACAGAATATTTATACCGATAAATTCACTTTTAAACTATTATTAACATGACCTATAGTGGCCTTCGGATAATTGAGAAGAGAAGAGGTCTGTGTGGAAACACATTTCTCCTGTACAATGTCTAGAATTCGTCCGTTTTACTTTTTTTTTTTTTTTAATAGAATTAAGAGTTTCTTCGAGACAAAAAAAAAACTAAGAAATTGTCAGGAAAGATAAGATGTTTTCGTCTACATAAAATTTTGACCTTTTGTGGAATAATTTGAGAAATCCCTGTTTTTGCATATATTCTTGAATCTGTCATTATCCGAGCCTGTTTCACTTCAAACCTCGATTATAAGTAATTCGGTTAAAGTAGACAGTCTTTTTGTTTGAAGTGTTTCCGATCGGAACGACCAGCAAAGGAGATTCAGTTTTCATTTCGTACATTATGCATTAAACCGATTGGTTTACGCGTGTTTTATTCAAATCTCCAGGCACATGGCATACAAATTTGCTCCTTTTCTAATTCTTTTACCCCAAAATACGTTTTTAGCGGAATGAAAATAGAATCGCCTCATGTTAATTAGTGGATTTATTGCTTTTACTGCCGATTATTAAATAAATATTCGTCTTCTGTTTTCTTTACAGGAATTTATGGAAAAATATTCCCCATACTAAAATAGCCAGATGTGTGCATTGCTGCCACACATGAATCCTTGTAATTATTTGTAAAGTTAATTTGTGGACCTATTTACTATCTCTGCCGAATTCAAATCATTCCACTGTGCTCGTTGGTCCGTAGCCAATTTCATGTAAAAAAAAAAAAAAAAAAACTATGTCCAATACAGTTGAGAAAGTTTAATTAGTTGTAACATGTTTATCATTACGACAGAGCAAGTGTTGTACGTAATTATACTCAATAAATGTGTAAAATATTGTCCTCTGCAGCTATGCAAATTTTAAATGCTAAACTTATTGATTTGCATGTTATTATATTCACTGTTGTTGTTTGTTATTATTATTATTATGATTATATAATGTGTGCTTTTTAAAATAAAGATGTATAAAAATGATGTCTCTTTTCATTGACAAGTGTCTTCACAAACTTCAACCGGGTGGAAAAGACCTGAGTTCTCACACCAGGTGGGAAAAAACCAGAGTTCGAGCCCAGTCGATGACGTGAGGAATTTTTATGGGCCTTCTTCACAACCTCTCTGAGTTAGTCGGTCTACGTCGAGGATAGCATAATTTTTTCTACCGGTAACTCTGGTTTTTCTTCCACCAAACAGAAAATCGACCACAGAACGCACGCAATTTACAGACAGTATACACGGGGCAGCATGGCCTTCTGATGCTCCTAAAACCCTGCAACAACAGTAACTTAATAAAAGTAACAAAAAATACATTTGGCTACAAAACATCGCTCCATCTGTAAGTTTTCAGCTGGCGAGACTGGGATCGGATTATTTGGATTAGCCAAGAACCGGCGCAAGCCTCACGAGTCCTGGTGCTTTTTGAAATGATTTCTAAAATAAATTCGTACGGAGTGTAAATTTCATTATGCGACCCCATGAAAATAATAATAATAAGATTCTTTATTAACATAAATTTTATACACTAGTGATTCCTTATACAGAAAGCCAGAGGAATCTTACAATTAGTTGTTTATACAAGTGATTTTGATTTATAAAAAAAAAATAATAATAATAATAAAAAAAATAATAAATAAAATAATAATAATAACTAAATAATAATTAATAGATCAAAGCACAGATAATAGTCAAAATGTAAAAATGAATGAAGTAGTAATTACAGCGAAAGAGGAATACAAGTTGAGCAGAAACAAATTACATAAGTTAACTAAGATCGGCACTTACACAAATGTCCTTTACAAACAGCAAGATAGGACAAGATGCCATCTCGGTATGCCTTGTCTATCGTCCACAGGTCGAAGTCGATGTTGAGCGAGTTGAGAGTGTCCAGAGTCACATTAGGGAAGTGTCTCTTGAAATTCTGTAACCGCTGGAGCCTTGAGCATAAGGAGGGAGTACTACGGAGATGTCTGCCTGGCAAACGCCAACCAACTGTGTTCCAGATGTTGATGTGATCCTGCTTAGCTGAGCACAGATGAAGGAATGACTTTATTTTTAGCACATGGGCTCTGTGGACTATGGGCGTATATTGCAGGTTGCAGCAGAGAGTAGATTTTGATGTTGTGTAGTTCTGGTGCGACCACAAGTTGGCCCACTTCAGCACCCAGAATTCGAGGCCCCATAGTTTCCTGAGGCTGGTGGGTGGTGCCGCCGACCAAACTTCCACGGCATAGGAGAGTACACTACAGAAGTAAGTTGCAAGGTACTTCTTGATTATTTTCTTATTGTGCGTTTTGCACAGATCAATTTTCATTCCCCAGAACGCTCTTAGGGCTTTGGAATACTGTGCTTGGATTTGTTTTTTATAGGTGAGGTTGGCATCCAGGATTACTCCTAGGAATTTGACACTGTCTGTGGGAGTCAGGACATTTCCTGCCAATTCCGGAAGTACAGAAGATGCAGTATCAATAGAAGTGATCCGACTTGGCGTAAAGATGAGATAGTTTGACTTCTCTGGATTGACTGACAGGCCAAAAAATTTAGCATACTTACAGAATGTATTTAGGTAGCTGTTTAATGATTCAGAGGCGGTTTGTCTTTCTTGTGAAGGACCAACATTGCGTTTGCATGGCAAGTAGCAAACAATATCAGCATACGATAGGAACGCTGGAATTTGATCCATTAGTGGAACGAATATTGCTGCAAATAACAAGGCTGAGAGACAACCACCTTGTGGGATCCCTACTTCGACGCTTTTAGTGACTTTAACGCCATCGCCTTTGAAGTGAAGCATTCTCCTAGATAGCAAATTATTGAGGATCTCGAGCATCTTTCCGGATATCCCGTAGAATCTTTCAAGTAAGGCAAGAAGGGGTGTTATTTGGACTGAGTCGAAAGCAGATTTCATGTCCAGAAAAATGGTGTGAAGATCTTCGTTGTCATTCCAGGCCTGAAGTATTTTCTGTGATAATGACTGTAGGCAGGTTACCGTAGATCTATTAGGCATGGCATAATGGGTGTGTTCTGGCCTATGCGCAAAGATTGCGAGTGCTACATCATTATAGATGCACTTCTCGAGGCATTTCAGGAAGGGAGAGGCAATTGATATTGGCCTGAAGTCAGCCGGTCTTTTCGCATGAGGCTTTTTCGGAACTGCCACGACTCTGTATGATAACCAGCTTGAAGGCACCTGTGCAAATTTGAGTACTTTGTTGTAGAGTTGAGTGAGCTCTTTGATGATGAAATGAGAAGCAATTTTTAGACTAAACAGAGGTATTGCGTCAATTCCTATGGTGAACTTGTCAGGTAGTGAATTTATTATTTTTATTAGTTGTTCTTCGGAAATTTCTGTATTACTAGTAAGTGAAGAAATGTTAAACGCTTCGTTCCAAGGATATGCTTCGGACACACGGTGATCTCGCTTAAAACGCAGCACATGCTCACACCATTCCAGGACATCTAAAGATAGAGGGGCGCAAGTATGGCTAGTGGACCACACACGTTTTCCCCTGGATAGCCGGCCGTTCATGAAATTGTCAATAGAAAATTGTTTCCTCTTCTGGAAATCCATCCTTGCCTTGAAAAATCTGGCGTATGACTCTTGTGAAGGCGACTTCTTGTAAGAGGTATGGGCTGCCTGTTTTTCCCTAAAGGCCTTGGTCAGGAGGTCATTCCACCATGGCTTTGAGTGGGGACTAAGGATGCAAGTTTTGGACATTGCAGACCTTGCAGCAATCGGAACATGATCGGATGGGAGGAAGTTCTCAGTTATGGTCAGGGTTTCCTCTACTAAACAGTTTTAGAAGATGCGCTACAGGGTGGCATCGCCGTGTGAGGGAGGAACATGAATAAGATCAATGCCCATTTCCGACATGTTCAATGACAGAGTATCTAGGATCTTCTTTGTGGCTGGCAGTGGAAGGTTAAAGTCTCCGAGGATGATGAGCTTTTGCCGATTATTGATTGTGGATGACAGCCATGCTGTCAGATTAAGTACAGAATCCTCAGAAACTGGTGGAGGTAAATAAACACACAGAGATCGAAAAACCAGCAATTCGGTAGATTCCAAGAACAGCTTCTACGTCACCTCCTGGATAAGTGGATGCCTTAATCAGGGGTAGTGAACTCCTTTGACAGATTGCTACACCGCCACCTCGTCTCCCAATTCTATTAGCAGCCAGCGTGTGATAGCCAAGATTTGAGGTGAAGGCAGAAATTTCCATTTCATCTCTGAGCCAGGTTTCAATCAGAATGACGAAGTCGTACTCTGAGCAGGAAAGCAAATCAAGTAGACCATGTAGCTTGTTTTTGACACTCCTGATGTTTTGTAGGAAACATCGAATTTTTACTTCGACAGAAGGTTGTACTATGGTGAGATTACTCTTGGAACAGTATTTGCTTTTCACATAATGATCTGAAATCTCGTCCCGGGATCGATGTCGCGTTCGATGTGCTCTCATTCTGGATATTCTAACTGGAATGCGATATCCAGTGCAGCTGCACAATTTGCGCATGTCTGATGCTGGTCATAGCCAAGAAAGTCCAAGCTATGAGCCCACAGTGTTTGCGATACGAAAAATTCAGGATGAAACTGTTTAATGGAAGAGTTAAATTAGCATTAGCATTAGCAGAGGTATATGATGCAAGAAAGCAAGCTTATACAGCATCAGCCAAAAAAAAAAAAAAAAAAAAAAAACCTTTCCATTTCACCCATCAATTCGCTCCAAATGTTTGTCTAGTTCTGCCTTGAATCTATTTAAGTTATCAACTTCCACAACGACAGATGGAAGTTTGTTTCAGCAATCAACTACCCGCTCGCTAAAGGCAAACTTCCGCACATCTGTTCTACGCCTGCCTTTCCTCAATTTGAATTTATGTCCCCTCAGGCGATTAATCTGGGCAAGAGGAAGAAACCCATCAGCATTGAGCATGCTCAAACTATTCAAGGCCTTATACCCTCCTGTCAGATCATCTCGTAGATGCCTAGTCTCCAGACACTGTAATTCACAAAACTTAAGCCTTTCTTTGTAAGAGCAACCCTTTGTTCTATTCACTAATCTTGTTGCCCTTCTCTGTACTCGTTCCAGCAGCTCTACATCCTTCCTAAAATGAGGCCTCCAGACCTGTATACAGTATTCAAGGTGTGGCCTGACCATTGCATTATACAATGGGATAATCACCTTTTATAAACCGTATATAAACCTTATTTTAGCCTTACTATCGAAGAAAAACGTTTAACATGGTATGAACATGTAAAACGGATGCAAGAAACCAGATATCTAAAGGCTATCCTGGAATGGATACCTCCAGGAAGAAGGAGAAGAGGAAGGCCTAGGAGGACATAGGCGGATGGAGTACGGGAGTGCATGACAGCCTGAGGTTTAACTGACCAAGATACCAGGGTGACTGAGTGGTTAAAGCGCCAGAACCTGCCAAGCCAGAGTTCAAATACCTTGAACTGCATTGTGTCGGGAAAAGATTCCTAGCAAAAAAAAAAAAAAATGAGGCCGAGGAAATCCATTGTAAATGGAAACACTCTTGAAGAAGATTTTAGCTTTACAACGCCATTGCTACCCCGTGAGTCATCTAAAATATTAATGCACTTTCTTTTTATATTCTAGCAAGGCCATATATGGTTAGAGGAGTTTATATTAGCCCTAACCATGTATTATTGTGAGTATTATCAAACTGGTAATATTTCATTATATTATACTGACTAATACCAACTCATTCATCAAATCCATAAACAAACAAAAATCAATTCGTCTTGTAGGATTTAAACTGAAACATTTCAGCATAGTGGCAAAGTCTCAAAAATATGTTCGCTAACTACTTCCATGCACTGTTTGTATGGGATAATACCATGCAAACAGCGCTTTTAGTTTGCTTCAACTTAATAGACGTGTTAATCGGATATTCAGGACTATTGTGAGTGAATGGAACACCTTTGTTCCAGTGGTCCCGCTTCGCCATTCGGATAAAGCTATCCTAACAATACCTTTAGTTTTGTTCTAATTTTTGAGAAAAGCAAACTGTAACTGGAAAAACATTAAACAATAATAGTAAAATAAAGGGACCAACATCTCAAGCGAAGTTGGCCTGTATAATAAAGTGGCTCAGTTTATTAGATAAACTGACAACCGAAGAATTAGTGAACAATCAGTATTAAACTTGTTTGATGTGTTTGTATAAGACGTGTATGAAATACTGTGCCGATTGAGCTGTATAACGCCTTGAATGCTTTGAGCAGGCCCAATGCTGATGGGATTCTCTGTCTTGCTCAGATTACGCACCCGAGGGAGCATAAATTCAAATTGAGGAAAGACAGTTGTAGAAAAGATAGATGTGCATAAATTTGCCTTGAGCCAGCAGGTGGCTGATTACTGGAACAAACTTCCATCTGTCGTTGTGGAAGTTGGTAGCTTAAATAGATTCAAGCAAAAACTGAACAAACTTTCGGAAAGAATGGATAGGTGGAATGGGAATTTTTTTTTTTTTTTTTTTGGCTGGATGGTACATAAGCTTGCTTTCTTGCATCATATGCCGCCTCTACTAATGCTATTACGGCACCTCCCATATTAGGGAGGTGCATATAGACATTGTTAAAATATTACGATTGTGTTAATTCTCGCCTATTGCAGGGCAATAACGTTAAATAGTATCAAAGATTTGAAGACATATAGAAAATAATATTTAAATTAAACGTTTATAATATTGAACACACTGGTAATATATACACAGAGGTGGCCACTTTATTACGTACATGAACGCTTCATGAAAAAAGCGCTGCACCTTCAGTGAGCCTCGTGCGCATTACACTGGCCGCTTTATTAGGTACACCTACTTAATAGCGAATAGGCTTCCCTTTAGCCCTCAGAATATCATAGGCATTCGTACTGGCACGAACTCAACAAGGTGTCAAAAGCGTGCCACGGGGATACTGCTTCATGTTGACTCACCTGATTTCCACAGTTGTTGAAGATTGGATGTTGCAAAAGCTGGTTTCACCTCATCCCCTCAAGTGCTCAATTGAATTGAGATTTGGCAACGAGGGAACCACCACAGCAGACTGAGGACACTGTTGTGTTATTGGAAACACTTCTGTATAATCCTTGCCTTGTTACGGGCATATTCTCTGTAAAGAACTAATTAGCAAATGATACTTTGCAGCCACGAAATGTTGCTCCACTGGTATCAATAGGGCTAAACGTGTACCACGAAAACACTCACTACGCTATAACACGGTCACCAGTAGTCTGTTGGTGATACCTGGCAGTATGAAACCACACGCTCATGCGGTTTTTTCCTAATTTCATCCTCCCATTATTATTAAAAACGTTGCCTGGTCTGACGAACCAGAATTCGTCAATATGTTCTCATGGAATCCATGAGAACATATTGCGAGTTATGCGTTCTGAAATGTCTGTTTGGTTACCACCGTTGTACTGGGATATTATTTGACTGACTATAGCCATCCTGTTACCACCACAAGTGTCACCAGCCTCTATTGATCTCTGACATCAACGAGCTGTTTCCGACCACACCTCGCCGTTGGTTGATGTTTGATTTTTGGACTAATCTCGATACTCCCTAGACGCAGTGATTCGTGAAAAACCGAGCAGGGTTGCATTCCCGAGTTACAGATAATGGCGCGTGTGGCACTGATTATCATGCCACTTTCAAAGCAACTTAAATATTTTGTCTTGCCCATTCTCAGCCTGAATTGAACACATATGAAATCCCTACGTATCTGCCCAACTGGTTTATATCGCATCATACGAATATATGGTGCGGTTACCGAAGGAGCGCTCCATTTCATGAAAATGGGTAAGGCTATCTAATAAAGTGACCACTTAGTGTAAAAAAGACACATATGAATGGGAATTTCACTGTAAGAATGGGAAATATGAAAGGTTTAAGTGACTTCGAACATGTCATATCATGGTAGTGAGTGCAAGATGCAACAGTACACACTGTCCAAAGAAAACATTATTGCCGCCCACGTGTTTTAGCAATCAACAGTTCCACCCAGTCAGGTGGCATACATGTCGCGGTTAGAACCGGTAAATGTGATACTGCGGGTTCGCGCCATGCGGTTCATACGAAGTACTTGATCGATAGGGGCAAAGGACAGTGATGAACTTTGATAAAGGGATGACTGTCGGGTACAAATTTAAAAGTGATATTATTACGGAAACTGCGAACCCTGGGGATTTTTCATAGAGCGCTGTAGTTAACATGGCTTAACGGAGTGCTGGAGCCCATCGACGAAGCGTGGTGAACATAGGTTGTGAGCCGATAGACGGGAAATGGTAGAGCGACTGATCATGGATGGAGTTGGGGGAACCTGTGGTGGCACAAGACCTGCAACACTACACACTGTGACCATGAGAAATGGTCTATGCAGATAGCATGATGGTCATAATCCCTGTCTCCCACACCGGGTGGAAAAGCCCGGTTTGAATCCCGTCAATGATATTAGGAACTTTTATTGGCTTTTTACACTCAGGGGGCCGAGTTAGTCAGTCTCAGGCCGAGATAGCTAGGTTCACCGAAAGTTACCGGAGAACCTTGCTATCTCTGGTTTTTCATACAGAAAAACAGACAACTTTACTAGATAATACACGCAATTTATCGAAATGTCACACGAGGACAAAGAAGATAGCCCTTGGTGGTCTTAACATAACAGTTTTTATTTTTGACCACGAGGAAGTGACTTATGGGTGATACTTTGGCCGCCGAATTCTCTGCAAATGAATCCTGCAGAACGTGTGTAGGATTTGGGATCGACAGATCCAGCGTTTACTATCGCAGACCTACGGACTCAACCCTTGGCCACTTGGTAAAACATACCTCCCACGATGTTAAGAGTCCTTATAGAGTCCTTGGCTAGTGTGGCGAAAGTGGCAACAAGAGGAACACACCACTACTATTAGATAGGTGGTCATAATGTTTTTACTAGGTGCTGTAAGTGACTTGGAAACTGTAACACGCCTAGAGTTTTCAGGAACAAATGTTTCAGGTGTATCGAGATTGGTGCAAAAATCAAATGACATCTAGCTACCAGCGATCCTGTGATGGGAAACAGCTCGTTGAGGCAAGAGAACAACGGATGCTGACAAGACTTGTGCAGAGTAACAAAAAGGCTACAGTCAGTAGAAATAACACCTCACAACAGCGGTACATAACGAAGCAATTTAGAACGCACAACTAATATTTTGTCAGGGTGAGATATTGCGGTCGACTACAGAACTGGATTCCACTCCTATCAGAAAACAAAGGGTACGGTTACGGTGGACTTAGAAACACCAACAATGTGCAACGGAGGATTGTAAAAACGTTGCTGGAATGACGAATCCCGGTTCCTAATGTATCAACCCGATGACAGGGCTAGAATACAACGAAAACAGCACTAGTCCAAGAACCCATTTGCTCAGGTGTTGTGTTGTGTTGGCATTATTTTCGTGGTGCACCTTGTGCCCCTTAATAACAGTGCCGCAACATATGGCTGCCACAGGAAATTATTTCCGACCAGGCTCATCCCTTCGTAGCTGCAATAGGCTGAATTTATGAGGGCGAATTCAGCATAGGGCAGTTGCTTCCCCCACAATTCGCCAGATTTCAGATGAATTGTGTAGGATGACAACCTTGGTACACTATCGACCTCTCGTTGAGATCATGCCATGAAAAAACCAGGGTATTCTGAGGTCTAAAGGGATATACTCACTGTTAGGTATGCATGCCTAAAGTGGCCACTCCATAACTGTTACCCTCATTATGGTATAATTTCAGCACAAAGATTCTTTTAATTTCTCACTTCCACACTTTTGGTCAATTTCTCTGTCTCTCCGTGCGGTACGAATCCCGGTGAACAGCAATACTTCAAGCTGCGTATGTTACCGACATCTTCATTATTAATGAACTGGGCGATGGAAAGTCACGAAGTAGTTTAGATTCCGCATGCGATTTCAATTAATAGAACAAATGGAAGGCGAATCATCAAACAGCCATCACTGGCGATGTTGTAGAAAACAAAAGTAGAAGTAAAAAGAGAGGATGATGGAACAAAATAGTAATAGTTCTGTACTATGAAGATTTTGCCAGAAAATCCTAACCTATAGAAAAATGCTTCGTGTCACAAAGCAAAAATGTACAGACCGATAATCTGAAGATTCGGGTCCCAGAAAGAATAGTCTAGTACAGACTGTTCTAGTCGAAAGTGATCTAGTTTTATTGGGAGACTCAATTGTCAAGATAACATTTTTTGTAATAAAGAGAGGTGCTCCAGATGAAGAAGTTTGTCAGGAACAACAACTAATGATGTTATCAACAAATTGTAAGATTTCAAGGGAGGTAAAGACAGCACAATTATTCGTGTGAGGACTAACGATATTAAACGAATACGACTGTACCATCCGTTGGATAAATATAGGATTATGCTATTAGATAGTATGAATCAGAGCTGTAATACTCAATATGTTCTACGTTGATAATAATATTAGTAAATTAATAAGAGGTGTTTACCTCAATATAGTACGTGGAACACTTCCGTATGATACCCTCCAGAAATTAAAACGGAAAAAACGAAAAAATCGACAACTTACCGGTACATTAAAGTAAAATATAAATAATTAAATAATCAATTTAACACAATTCAAAATCAATTCAAAACAATTAAAATTCAAATCAACGCAATTAAAAGAATCTAACGAAAATATTCAAAACGATTTTCCTTCCTGAAGCTGACAAAGCGAAGTCACATAATCACTATTTAAGTTGCAGGTTTAGCCTGATTCGGTAATTTTCATTCCTGTGATCACGACAGTCGGTCGAAAAGCTTTGTCAGCTTCAGGAAGGAAAATCGTTTTGAATATTTTCGTTAGATTCTTTTAATTGCGTTGATTTGAATTTTAATTGTTTTGAATTGATTTTGAATTGTGTTAAATTGATTATTTAATTATTTATATTTTACTTTAATTATTTATATTTTACTTTAATGTACCGGTAAGTTGTCGATTTTTTTGTTTTTTCCGTTTTAATTTCTGGAGGGTATCATACGGAAGTGTTCCACGTACTATATTGAGGTAAACACCTCTTATTAATTTACTAATATTATTATCAACGTAGAACATATTGAGTATTACAGCTCTGATTCATACTATCTAATTAATTTTCAAATTCTTATTGACTATTTCATTCACTTCCTGTCTCTCCAGTAGTATACAATCGATACACACAATTATGGGAGATTTTTTGAATGGCTTGGTACAAAATTACATTAAATCTACACTAAGGTACTCGGCCCAAAGTTACCATATTTCTTTCCTAAAATATTGCCTTCAAAACAACATCGTTCCGAAGTTTGCCAGGGTGAATTTAAATCAAAAAATTTCAGGCATAAAACAACTATCACTGACGACATCACGTAATATTGTTAAGCTTACCTTAAAATCTCGATATTCGGATAAACAAAAATACCTTTCCCAGGTTAGGAAGCTTCGCGATAAATTAAAAAATTATCTACATCCGAACGATTGGTCTGTATTGAAGACCTCCATAGATTTGCGACGGGAAGCACAAGCCTCAGAAATAAAAAACAGACACGTTAATAAGTTGCAAACATTATCGAATAGTTCAAGACACGTTCATGCGAATTCTAACACATTGTCGCGAGCTTGCGACCAAGTTCACACGAGTTGGGTGACATCCCCCCCACAGACACATAACGCACTACCACAGAATATGTCGGCTAGTTCACGAACACCCCCTCACCCAGTATCCAACGAACCGACATATCAACAGGTTACAAATCTTTCCTCGTGTACACTATCGCAGGACCAGATTTCACTTTTATCCAAAGGATTAAATTATAATTTACCACCTCGAAAGCTGCCAAAAAAACAATGCGTAATTGATATTGAATTTGGACTTCGTAGTGTTCCACAAAAAGATGTATTTATTCAACAAGTTAACCAAGTAATGAATAACATAAAAGAAACGCGACTTCCTAAATTGAATACACATGACAGTTTACGAGAACTTCGAGAAAATAAGGACATTATTATACAGAGGGCAGATAAAGGAGATACAGTGGTAATACTAGATAAACATGATTATATTAATAAGTTAGATTCAGTTGTATCTGATAGCTCCACTTATTGTGAAGTGGACCCGACACTGTTTACCAATTTGGTAAATCAATACAATAAAACGTTAACCACATATCGTAAAAACGACTACATTACTATGGTTCAGTTGAAGGAATTGAAGTCCAGAACATACAATATCCCTGCACTTTTTGGTCAGGTAAAATTACACAAGCCTGGATTTCCGATTCGACCTATTGTTTCCTACAGGAACTCGGCATTTTCAGCCTTAGCCACACATGTATATAACATTATAAAACCTTTTAGACAGGTTATACAATTTGGGATTAAGAATTACGATACATTATTTAATAATCTTAAAGACTGTAGACTCGGCGACAATGACAATTTATTCTCATTAGATGTTACATCATTATATACGAATGTAAACGTTGAATACACATTAGATATTATTTGGGATATGTTAAATAAAAACTCGACACCGATTAATTATACGAAGCTGCCTATAAAGGAGATTTTTCACTTAATTAAACTATTAGTTGAAGCTAACTACATCACCTTTCGAGACAAGGTGTACAAACAAATTTTTGGATTACCAATGGGTTTGAGCCTGAGTGGCTTAATGTCAGAGATCTATCTCTCAACGATTGAGCAGATACATTTGACACCTTTTCGTCCCCGTATCACATACTATGGGAGGTATTTAGACGATGTTCTAGTTATTACCGATAATAGTACTATCCAAGATATTTTACATTCGTTTAATAATATTCATTCTAGACTCAAATTTACATTGGAAAGGGAAGATACGGATACTAAGTCATTAAACTTTCTAAATTTCACGCTTACCCGGGACTCGAACAAAATACAATTTAGCATCTATCGAAAACCCACAAACACCGGTATGCTTCTACATTATAATAGCTACCACCCGTTCACCTACAAAAGATCGATTATCTTTAATCAATTTCTAAATGCCTATAAATATTCAACGACGGATTCTGCTTTAGACTCAGAAATACAAATATTAACTAGCAGATTCTTGAACAGGGGTTATCCCATTAACACAATAAATCGAATTAGGGTACAAGCTAGGGATAGGATACAAAATACTGCACCAATCAACAATAGTAATATCAAAAAATACTTTATTTCTGTCCCATATGTTGAACAGTGGCACAAACAGCTTAACAGATTCTTTAAAGATACCGAATTTAAAATTATAGCTAGGCCTATACGGAAGTTACACACTATACTGAACAATCGCTCGGTTCTTTCGGCGTTCGCAACACAAATTAATGATCTAGTATACAACATTTCTTGCGGTGATTGCGACTCGTCTTATCAGGGTTCGACGCGGTTTTCTCTTAATATCCGTGTAAATCAACACGAAGCCTCAGTTCGTGCTTCTCGTTCAGCAGCGTCAGAATTAGCCTTTCATGCCATTAACGAAAAACATACTTTTTTATTTAATTAACGAGGCCAAAATACTTAACGTTCAACGTAATTATACGCGACTATTAATTGCAGAAACCGTTGAAATTAAATTACACGAGAATTCTGTTAATGTTCGGCGGCCATATTTGATCTCCGATGCGTGGACCTTTACGCGCATGCGCGAAGTCACATAATCACTATTTAAGTTGCAGGTTTAGCCTGATTCGGTAATTTTCATTCCTGTGATCACGACAGTCGGTCGAAAAGCATTGTCAGCATTGTCAGTTTTGAATATTTTCGTTAGATTCTTTTAATTGCGTTGATTTGAATTTTAATTGTTTTGAATTGATTTTGAATTGTGTTAAATTGATTATTTAATTATTTATATTTTACTTTAATTATTTATATTTTACTTTAATGTACCGGTAAGTTGTCGATTTTTTCGTTTTTTCCGTTTTAATTTCTGGAGGGTATCATACGGAAGTGTTCCACGTACTATATTGAGGTAAACACCTCTTATTAATTTACTAATAGGATTATGCTATAAATGATGCGATTTTGTAGAGATGGTGATATTCGTGTGAACAAAGGTGGAGCAAGAATTTTTGTCTGCATCGTTGAGGATACCCGAAGGGTTACTCCCAAGAGCTCTTCGCAAGAAGACGAGTGCTCTCGTCTTCTTGCGAAGAAGACGAGATGCAATGGAGCACAACTGAATCCTACACATAACAACCAGCAAAATATATATACTTAACAAATGACAAGAACTGACTTGACTGAACTGGACGGGACCTGGTCCCATGAGTGATATTCCAAATGGGAACACCAATACCACTGAAGACTAACTGCAGCTTGCTGCTGGCCATCTTGGCTTTCAAACCATGCTCCCTTGCATTGTCCTATCTTTTCCCCTTTCCCCCGGAAAGAATAGGACGGTCTTTTCCGCTCCCTCCCCTCCTTGCCACTCCTCTCTTCGCCTGGTGGAGCATGGGCCTGCCCCACTGATTATCTGGGGTCGCCTTCTCTATCGTCTCCATATTTCTGTCTTTTCCCCTCAGCCTTCTATCTTCCCCCCACTCTGCCTAATACGCTAGCATATACCACAAATAACTTGAAAAATTTAATTGCGTTCATTCTAAACTCATTTGGCCTTTCTACTAAATTTTCTTAATCCCCACCGAGCAAGAATTTTTATTTTATTTTATTTTATTATTTATATATATATATATACAGTATATATATATATATATATATTTTTTTTTTTTTTTAGGTCCTAGCCACTGAAATTTCAGGAAATTAGGTGGCAAATCCTGCCAGAGTAAATATCTAAATACTAGTGTACCTGGTCTGTCTCCACGAGGCATAGTGTGGACAACGTTGGGCCCCAGCAGGGGTCTAGCAGCTAAATGGCCAGAAGAACAACGATAGACAACACTGTTCAAAGTTTAGGCCTAAATGGATGTCTAAACAGATGAACTAATGAGACATATGGCAGAGAAGAAAAATGCATGGGATATATATAAATTAATGGGTGACATGGAAGCCTATGATAGATATAAGCTGGTGTATAACCAAGTCACAAAGGAGATTAGGCAGGCAAAGGCAGATTATGAGAAATCCTTGGCAAAGGATGCAAAGAAAAACAGCAAAGAGTTTTTTACCTATGTAAATTCTAGAAGGAAAGGGATGAATCAGATTGGTCCACTGGATATTGATAGTTCAACAGTTGAGGATCCTGCTCAGGTGGCTAACAAACTAAACGAGTATTTTGCATCTACATTCACACATGAGGAGTTATTCAGGAAGGGGAATGTCAGAGGTGAGTAAACTCTGCCAGTGAGCTAGATGATTTTGTAATAACTGAGAGGAAAGAGGGGAAGAAATTGTTGAGGATAAACATAAAAAAGGCACCTGGGGTGGATGGGATCTATCTAGTAAAGGAGGCAGCAAAGGAAATAAGCAAACCCTTAGCCATAATTTTGAGAGCTTCTTTGGACTCAGGGGAGGTACCCATGGACTGGAGATGTGCAAATGTGACCCCAATTCACAAAGGAGGATCAAAGGCTGACACAAGTAATTATAGACTTGTGAGTTTAACTTCTGTTCTAGGAAAATTAATGGAGGCACTGGTTAAAGAAGCACTGCAGGATCATCTAGATAAGACTTCAGTTATAGCTCGGACACAGCACAGTTTTGTTAAGGGAACGTCTTGCCTGACCAATTTGTTTGGATACTATGATGCAGTCACAAAAGAACTGGATGCAGGGAATAACTTTGATATTATATATTTGGATCTTAGAAAGGCTTTTAATACTGTTGCTCATGGAAAACTGCTGCTCAAATTGGAGCAGTGTGGCATTGGAGGCAAATTGCTGCTATGGATAAAGGGATGGTTGAGGGGGAGAAGACAGAGAGTGGTAATCAATGGACACTGCTCATCGTGGACTAATGTTATTAGTGGAGTCACTCAGGGTTCAGTGTTGGGTCCATTATTGTTTTCTGTATTTATAAATGATATTGATGATGGTATATCAAGCTTAATGTCCAAGTTTGCAGACGATACAAAGGTTGGCAGGGTTGTTAAGGACACTACTGACGCTATGCTGCTGCAACAGGATCTGGAAAGGTTGAGCAAATGAGCTGAGAGGTGGCAAATGAAGGTTAACATTGACAAATGTAAAGTACTACACAACGGAAACAGCAGCCCGAGAGCAACGTATCAACTCTGTTCTGTGGTACTACACTGATAGTGGTAGAGAATGAAAAGGACCTTGGGGGTAATTGTGCAGGCATATATGAAGTTCTCTGAGCAGTGCACACGGGCTGCAAGAGGAGCTCATGGTGTTTTGTCAATGATATACAGGAATTTTTCTAGCAGGGATAAGGAGGTGATTATTCCTTTGTTTAAGGCAATGATCAGGCCACATCTTGAGTACTGTATACAGGTCTGGAGGCCGCATTTCAAGAAGGATGTAGAGCTGCTGGAACGAGTACAGAGAAGGGCAACAAGATTAGTGAATGGAACAAAGGGTTACTCTTATGAAGAAAGGCTTAAGTTTTGCAAATTACAATGTCTGGAGACTTGCATGGTTTGAGCATCCTCAATGCCGATGGGACTCTTCCTCTTGCTCAGAATAATCACCTGAGAGGGCATAAATTCAGATCGAAGAAAGACAGATGTAGGATAGATATGCGGAAATTTGCCTTTAGCCAGCAGGTAGTTGGTCGGTGGAACAGACTTCCATTCCTTGTGGAAGTTGATAGCCTAAACAAATTTAAGGCTGAGTTGGACAGGTATTTCGAACGAACGGAGGGGCGAAATGTAAGTGGTAATGCTAATACACTTACAAAATCCATACACTTTTAAATCTCTGGCCTTTACAGTGAACTAGCACACCCACAATGGAAGCAACGCGGAGATGGGGGAAACCCCTCGTGCCCTTAGACACGAACACACTATACACTATACACGGAGGGTTTGGGAAAACTGCTAGTTAGGGGGAGAGATGGGTAATTTAGATCCACGTTTATCTAATGATATGGGTCGAAATAATACTTGCACTCACCTTATGAATTCTTGTTTATTGACACAACAGCCGATGTTGATAAGATGATGTAAGGGAAGCAATGTTTCAAATGAGGGAGAAGATAAAGCTTGGAATACAAACCTAAATAACTTCAAGGTGTCTGTCAACGTAGCAAACCATAAAAGATTACTTATTCTCAACTGTGTTTACAGTAATGTCAGGAGTAATTTCAATAAAATGGCTTAATTTGAACTCCTGGTCAGTACACAACAACACACACACACATAATATTACACACATTTCTGGCCTTCTACAGTTCTTTGTAATCCTACAGTGTACAAAGGCGGAGTTGAACTTTCGTTCAGGTGCCGTCCTACAAAAGATATTACACATGTCTACATGTCCTGGTTCGGACAACTAATGCTGATATAATAGGTCTAACAGAAACGTGGTGCCACCCGGAAATTGGTGATGACGATTCCACTACTCGTCATCACAAATTTCCGGATGGCACCACGTTTCTGTTAGACCTGTTGTATCAGCATTAGTTGTCCTAACCAGGATATGTATAATGCATTTAGAAAAAAATATGGAAGATAGAAGGAGTGGAGGGGTCATAGTTCTTATCAAAAGCTGCCTGACCGCGAAAAGAGCTTTTGCTGAGTCCGAAGTTACGTCTGACAATAGAATCTGTGCTGTGAGTTAGTTTGAAGTGAAGGAACAATGAGAGTGGGAATAATCTACAGACCAGAAGATTGTGAAGATTATGACGAGAGGCTTTAAATGCAGAGGAAATGAGCAAGCAAGCGTGAATGTCTTATTATGGATGACTATAATCTCCCCCAGATTGATTGTAATAAGTGGGTGGGAAATTCACAATGGGGAAAACTCTTCTAAATAAAGAATGATTCTAAATAAACTGGATGTTCCAGTAACATTTAGATTGATATAGCATTCTGAAGGACACACAACATCGCTTTATTAGGGAAAAATCATCTTTAACTAAATTAATAGTCTATTTCGACATGAGCTGGATTTGGGGAACGTTTTCAACATACTATATTTGGATTTTAGAAAAAAATTGGACTCGGTTCGTCATGAGGTTACTGTATAAGCTTGAACAGGTTGGGATTACTGGTAAGATTCTAAGATGGATTGCTGGGTGGCTGTAAGGAAACCCTCTGTGATTAATGGATATGCTTCAGATTGGTGTAAAGACAGGAGTGAGGTCCCTCAAGGATTAGTTCTTGGACCACAGTTGTTTCTCATTTGCATAAATGACGTCGACGAAGGGATAGAAGGAGTGATGTCAAAATTTTCATATGACATAAATATTGGCAGATTCGTTAATAATCAGTACCAAGCAGCGCTCCTTCAGAATGACTTGAACAGACTTAAAAGATGGTCAGAGAAGTGGCAGATATGTATTAATACTGCTAAATGCAAGGTCTTACACTTGGGGAACAGCAACCCACAATTAAATTATATACTTGGTGGAGTTGAATTAAAAACAGTGGAGGAGGAAAGGGATCTGGGAGTTACAATACGGGCAAATATAAAGTTTTCTGAGCAGTATAAAAAGGCAGGAAAGCACATATTGTTCTATCGATGATTTTTCGAACGTTATCCTGTAGATATAGGGAGATCATGATCCCAATATATAAGGCAATTGTAAGACCACATTTCGAATACTGTGTTCAGGTATGGGGGCCTCAACTGAAAAAAGACATTGAGCTTCTTGAAAGGGTCCAAAGATGGGCAACTCGAACGGTTAGATTGGCAAAAGGACGACGGTAAGAGGAAAGGCTCCGGTTATCTGGGTACTACATCGCTTGGTAATAAGGCACCTTACTGGTGACCTGATTGAAGTTTATAAGGCTCTGAGAGGGATTATTAAAATGAATGAAGGTGGAATTCTCATTGTTATAAAGAATTCCAGAGAAATAGGGACCGTAAATTCGAATTCGTATTAGCATTAGTATTAGTAGTGCCGTATCCAGATATCATCATAAGAGGGGCATGACGACCAGGTTTTTGAGTGTTTCTTTAGATAGACCTAGGAACGAATATGCCCCTGGGTATTAGATGCAAGGAAGCCCAAGATTTATGCTGCACTGTAAAATAATAATAATAATATTTAATAAAATAAATAAATAATAAAAGAAAAAAGAAATCGACAACCTATGCATTTCCCTCCTCTCATTGCTAACTATTCAGCTGACTTTTGCATTTCTACAAATTGTAGGTAAACTGTTCCAATAAATTTTACCTCGCTAGCTAAAATAAAACTTCCTGCAATCCTCTTTATCCAGTCTAAACATCTTCCCCCGTAACTTGAATTTATAGCCCCTTGTTCTAGAATAATTTATATCCGTGAAAATTTTGTCCCCATTCATTTTAGTTTTGCCTCTCAGAGCCTTCAACACCTCAATCAACTAAGGTGCCTAGTTTCCAAGCTGTGCAACCCACATATCCGAAGTCTTTCCTCATATGGATGCCTTTTTGCGATCCCACCAGGCGAGTTACCGTCTCTGGACCCTTTCAAGAAGCTCAATGTGTTTCGTTAGGTGCCGTCTCCATACTTGAAAACAGTATTCCTTGTGTGATCTAACAATGGCCTTATATATTGGGTTTATCTCTACTATCAATTGTTCGATAAATCATCGATAGGACACCATGGGCCTTTCTTGCAACCTGTTTACAATGCTCGGAGAACTTCCGGTCTGACCATATCGTAACACTCAAGTTCCTTTCTTTCTTTACTGATTTTAGTTCAACTCCACCAAGTGTATAAACTATTTTAAGGTTACTTTTCCGTAGGTATGAGACCTTGCATTTTGCAGAATTATAGCATAGCTGCCACTTTTGTGACCCTCCCTGAAGTCTATCTAAATCATTCTGAAGAAGCACGGCTGGGCGGTGATCATTAACTACTCTACCAATCTTTACATCATTTGCAAATTTAGAAATCACGCCCGTATCCCTTCATCGATGTCATTTAAAAAATCAAGAACAGTGGTCCCAATACTGATCCTTGGGGGACGCTACTTCTTATATTAACCCAATCTGAGGAATAACCATTTATCACAACCCTCTGCCTTCTGCCCTGAAGCCATCCAGCTACCCACCTATGGATTTTCTCTGTGATTCCAACCTGTTCCAGCTTATAAAGTAATTGGTCATGTGGGACTGAGTCAAATGCTTTGCTGAAATCCTAATGCACAATGACTCAATTATTCCCTAAATCTAGCTATATATCTGGCTATATGTAGAATACTATTACTATTAGGATGGAAAATTTCTTAGCTGGGACAATCAAAAGTACTAAACGATACAAAGTTAGATTGGTTATTCCTCGTATTAGTTTTGATAGAAATGACTTCGCAGTCGAAGGCTTTGAAATAATTATTACAAAGTTTTTAACTTGGCAAACTAGTGATATTAAAAAGTAATTATTTTATTTATTTACGTCACCTCACCCACATATTAAAATGAGACCCTCATCTCAGTAAACTAATACAATCCAGGTACACATCCAGGTTCCATCCAGGTTCATACCAATAAAAAAAATCATACAACATAACACATACAATTATACTCACAAAAACGTCAATAACAACACAATGATTTAGCTAGAAATAATGTTATATGCAACTCCCAAGCTCCTCCTTAAAGCCTGACAAGCAAAAAGGGGGAAAAAATTCAGTGCTTTACTAATTCACTAAATCACTTAGTCCGAACCTTGTTTTTTAGAGACGGGCAACTTTTAATATTTGAAGCAGAGGCTTCAAATATTAAAACCGCAAAAAATATTAAACTATTTTTTAATAGTTTTTACTTTGCTTGTTAAACTATTTTTAATAAGTAACATAACATATGTGATATATAAAAAAACCGATTATATTAGGGTGACTTAGAAAGTCATTTCAACTACTCATGTGCATTCAGTCTGTATATTGTGTATGTTCTCTGGTCGATTTGCCTGCTTTTGCTGGACGAAGAACCCCAGTTTTTCCTGGAAAAAACCTTGCTATCTATGTCTGAGGCTGACTAACTCAGCCACCAAACTATTATTTTAGGCCACCCGAATAATTAAATTCCGCAGATCGGAGTTTCTATTCCAACACAAACCACTGATGCTCGATGGGATTGATGTCTGGTGAATTTTGAGGCCAAGCCGCAAATCTTCCTCATGTTCCGCGAACTAGTCTCGAAAAATCCGGGCGGTGTCCACATGGTGCAACAGGAAACGTGATCCATCGGACCAGACGACGTTCTTCCAATCACGCAAGGTCCAGTTTCGATGCTCGCGCGCCCATTGTAAGCGCTGTCGCCAGTGAACCATGGTTAGCATGGGCATTCGGAGCAGGCTGCGGCTACGCAGCCCCATTTTCAGTAGGGTTCCATTTACTGTGTGTTGTGACATATTACTCCCATCACCAGCATTCTAATTACCGGCGAGTTGCGCCACAGTCTCCCTTCTGTAGCCACATACCATCCGATAGAGCCTTCATCACCTCGAGCATCGATGAGCCGTGGTCGTCCAACACCTCGCCGGTGGTTCGTGGGTTTCCCCTCCTCGGACCACTTTCAGCAAGTAATAACCACGGCTGACCATGAGCATTCCACTAGCCGTGCTGTTTCGGATATGCTCTGACCCAGTCGTCTGGCCATTACAATTTGGCCTCTGTCAAACTCGCTTAAGTCCGCTGCCTTTCCCATCTGAAGAACAAGAGTAACACTGATTAACGGAGCCCAGTATCAGGTGTTTTTTATACCGTGTCTCGACCCGCGCACGCCTCGCAGTTCCCCTGCAGTTGCTTCGATTTGCATAACGACTCGCTGATCATAATATTTTGGCTCCTCGGTGTAAATTAAGAGAATCGTCCAATTTATAAGAAACTTGCAAAGCCGAAAAATTAATTAAAATTTGAATAAACCTTCGCAGCACCTAAATGCTGTCTCCTAAACCTTAACAAATGTCTCCAACACAGAAGCAATCGCCTCTGCAAATCGCTCCGTCCCATCCTCCTGGTAGTGTGAACTGCGAAAGTCGGACTTTTATACTGAGGAAATGGGCTTACAAAACCTTTTTTTTTTTTTAAATGATGATAAAATTTGATCTACGTTGTTTCTTACCCTTCGATCCAAGAGAAAGCAATGTGAGAAATTGCCAAAGCGACTATCTCACTTTAATAGGTAGATGCCTGGACGCTTAACACACTAACTATTTTAGGTATAGTTAGTTAGTATATCAAGTTGCAACTAAGGCTATATGAGGCGTCAGTATATTGCTTTTGTAAAGTGCATAGATTTGCAGGAAGATTGGAGTAGGTGTCTAGTCACGCACGTTTCCTAAGGTATGTGTGTCTGAGACTTTCTTTCGATTAGCACAGTGCAAATTCAGGAGCACAGGGACTTTTTCTCATCCTGTAGATGTGTGCTGGATATATCTCACTTTTATTCTTCAGATTACATTTTGTCCTGATGTTTCATCTTCAGAATTCGATGTGGACTGATATTTCGTCACTGAAAAGACACCTTAACTTAATGTCAATAAGGGTGAAGAGCATCCTTACATGATGCTGATAACAGTGATTAAGATTCAATAGTACACTGTAGGCCCATTGTACCATGCAATATGTACTGCATGTAGAATTGCATGTTTGCCAGTGTAGATTTACCGATACAAGTGTAATTTTGCAGCTAGCTGTTACCCAGATCATTCTGAAGGAGTATTGTTTGGCTCTAGTGATTAATTTCTCTCTCTCTCTCTCTCTCTCTCTCTCTCTCTGTGCCTTCATCTTCATATCATCTGCAAATTTTTAAGTCATGCCCTTTGTTCCTTGATTAATTTATTCAGAAAAAGGGGCGGTGCCCAATACTTGATGTATCTCCCTAGAGAGTAACAGTTAACTACAATTCTTTGCCTACTGTCGTGTAGCTATTCCGCAAAGTGTATAAGAATCTTCCTTGCGATTCCAGCATATTCCAGCATGTAGGTTTATAGCAGTATCCAGTGTGACTGGCATAAAGTTATGGCTCCTCCGTAGCCAGGTGGGCAGGAGCAGCAGTGCGTAGCATACACTTCTTGATTAGACAGAGGTTCGAGCCCGTGACCACCAAATACGGAGGATGCGGAAAGGTCAGAGAATGACCTGCGCATATCCACGGAGCAATATGGCCTTAGTTGCTAATGCTCCTAAAAACCCAAACAACAACAGCATAAAGTCAAATATTTTGCTCAAGTACAAATAATAAATAATCTCGAAGTTATTTCCTTTGTTCCGTGGTCACAGCTTACAGTGTTTTTGTTAAATGTATCTGTGTTAAATATTAAAACAACTAAGGCTATGAGGCATCAGTATATTGTAATTGTGTGTATTATGCGATCGGTTTGCTGAAAAAAAACCCGAGTTTCCAGGATAGAAAAACTATTCAACCCTTCCCACAGACCGATTAGCTTATGGGCTTTGTGCATAGGCCATAAAAATTTATCACGTCATTGACGCGATTGAACTCAGGCTTTTTCTGTCCAATGTGGAGGACGGTGATTATAACCATCGGTTACCCGTGAGGGTCACTTACACTATCATAATAGTTCACCAGGAAGGTGGAAAACAATCGATTAGCGGATGTAACTCAGTCATGTGTAATTATAAAATAAATTGTCTGTTTATACTCCGGGACGACCAGACAGTCAGAGGAGTTCACAAGATAGACAGAATACAAGAAACAGCACCGTATTCAGCAGTCACGGGCTTGAACCCCGGTCACTCAAGGCACGTGTACTTATGCACCCGCGCGCCTGACCACTAGGCTACGGCGGCCTTTTCATGTACTCCAACATGAGCCTTTGTGGGTAGCACTGTGGTTATAATCACCGTCTTCCCACACCGGGTGAAAAACGCTTGGATTTGGATCTTGTCAAGGATGCTAGAAGTTTTTATGGGCATTTTTCCCAATGTGGCTGAATTACCTGGGCTCAGGCAGGGGTGGGTGTTCATGCTTTTTTTTATCCTGAGTCTCAAATACTGTATCATTGTTTCATTTTTTATTTGTATCCATTAAAAGAATAGTTCTACTCATCTAGGATTTTATGATTAACAACTGAAACCTTAATATTTGGCATCAAAAATATGAGGGTGGATGGTCCCAAAGGGAAGCCTAGTGTTTGGAAACAAGGAGGCAATCTGATTGAGGCACATGAGTGGGGAGTCAAATTAGATGACAGTGAACTTTTCACATCGAAATGGAGAACAAATATCAGAGGAAATATAGTGTTAGAGACAACTAGCAGAATGGATAATATGAAGTTTGTTTGGTCAGCGTGCTATCGACCGCACTACTTTTGTGTACAGGTTTTCTGCCATGTACAATAGTAACATTGTCCTCACCTTTATATTTTTTAAATTCAAGTTTTACTACCGTACACCGCTTTGCTCTTCACTTAGACAAAATACATTATTTGCAGTTTTGCATGTTCGCTAACAGAGACCACCCTCTATGTGATGGGAAGTCAGTAAGCTATGAAACAGCTGTCCTAGTTGTGTCTCAGAATTTTCAATGTTTAGCGGATTTACATGTTCAGCGATGCTATACAATTTAAAAAGACATTAAGAACTTAAACATAATCGTACATAATGGTGTTTCTGTTTAAGCCGAACAGTTTAAAGCCGAGTAGTAGTAGTAGTAGTAGTAGTGGCATGTGATGCAAGAAAGCAAGTGTATGAGCTTATGCAGCATCAGAAAAAAAAAAAAAAATCACACCATTCCCTCCAAATGCCTGTCCAGTTCCTCCTTAAATTTATTCAACCTATCAACTTCCACAACGACAGATGGAAGTTTGTTCCAGCAATTAACCACACGCTGGCTAAAGGCAAATTTCCGCACATCTATTCTACATCTGTCTTTTCTTAATTTGAATTTATGCCCCTTTAGGTTCGTAATCTGAACAAGTGGAAGGATCCCATCAGAACTCAGCGTGCTCAACCCATTCAAGGTCTTATACACCTCAATCAGATCACCGCGCAGGTGCCTAGTCTCCAGCCACTGCAATTTGCAGAACTTAAGCCTCTCTTGGTAAGAGGATCATTTCATTCCCCTCACTAACCTTGTAACCCTTCTCTGTACACGCTCAAGTAAATCTACATCCTTCCTAAAATGAGGCCTCCAGACCTGTACGCAGTACTCAAGGCCTGGCTTGACCATTGCCTTATACAGAGGGATAATCACCTCCTTTTCCCTGCTAGCAAAATTCCTATATATCATTGACAAAATCCAATGACCTGCGCTGGCAGCCTGTCTGCATTACTCAGAAAACTTCAGATCTGCCTGCACAATTACTCCTAGGTCTTTTTCATTTTCTACCACCTTAAGTGTAGTACCACATAGTTGGTACGTTTCTTTGAGGTTACTTCTACCCATATGCAGTACTTTGCATTTGTCAAGGTTAAGCTTCAGTTGCCACTTCTTAGCCCATCTGCCCAAATTATCTAGATCCTGTTGCAGTAGCACACTGCCATTACTGTCATTAACAACCCTGCCAACCTTTGTATCATCTGCAAACTTCGACATTAAGCCTGATATACCTTCGTCAATATCATTGATAAATATACAAAATAACAGTGAACCCAACACCGAACCCTGTGGGACTCCACTAATAACATTAGTCCACGAAGAGCAGCACCCATTGATTACCAACCTCTGTCTTCTCCCACTTAACCATCCTTTTATCCATTGTAGCAACTTACCCTTAATACCATTCTGCTCCAATTTGTACAATAGTCTTTCATGCGCAACAGTGTCAAAAGCTTTCCTGAACTCCAAATATATGATATCAAAATTATTTTTTGCATCCAGTTCCTTTGTAACCACATCATAATATCCTATCAAAATGTCAGACAAGACTTTCCCTTAATAAATCCATGCTGTGTCTGAATTATTGCTGCAGTCTTGTCTAGATGATCCTGCAATGCATCTTTAACCAGTGACTCCATTATTTTACCCGGACAGAAGTTAAACTAACTGGTCTATAATTACTCGTGTCACCCTTCGATCCTTCTTTGTGAATTGGCGAAACATTTGCACATTTGCACTTCCGTCGGAACCTCCCCTGAGTCCAAGGATGCTCTCATAATTATGGCTAAGGTTTTGCTTAGTTGCTTTGCCGCCTCCTTTAATATAACTGGATAGATCCCATCCACCCCAGGTGCTTTTCTTATTTTTAACTTCAACAATTTCTTCTCCACTTTGCTCTCAGTATTCTGGGCTTGGTCTTCATTGAGTTCAGGAATTTTCCCATGATGGAAATCAGACACAGGTGAAAGTGTATGAATTTTGATTTCATTTCAAGTAGTGCGTTGAAATATTATTATTATTATTAGCTATATGGTGCAAGGACGCCTGAGGCTTATGCTACGCCGGCCAAAACAAACAAAAAAATTTCTGAGGTACCCTGAGAGAGAGAGAGAGAGAGAGAGAGAGAGAGAGAGAGAGAGAGAGAGAGAGAGAGAGAGAGAGTAGAAGGGAATCACCAAGAAAGAGAAGAATGATGATATCCAGCTCAAGACCCTGGGTGTGCTATCTCTGTAATCCTATAGTATTTTACTTCATTAATTTAATTACTACTACAAAAAAAGTGTAAGCACACTAAGGAAGACAGAAAAAAGGTCAAAGAAAAAATAGGACAGGTGTTCAAAAAAAGAAGAATTATCATCTTGGTGACCAGATAAATGCGCACATGAAAAAAGCCCACACGAAAATTTCGCACAGAAAAAACCCCACTTTCATAAATGCTCACATGAAAACTGCCCACACGGAAAATTGCTCACACGGATAAATGTTCACATAGAAAGGTAGTAGGCCTAGTGGCCTGTTACTGTCTCCAGCATCCCTTAGTTGGCCAAAAAAAACCAGAATGGTTTTCTAAAAGGGCATCTGTCCACCTTATAATTATTCTCTACGTACAAGTATCCCAAGAATGAATTTTAATTGATTTCAGAAAGTTTAAATTCGTGCATTAGAGGTGTGTTCGTGTGCCTTCTTCTATTGGTGCGTGATGATCATGTGATAATTGAATGCACGATATTCCACTCTCGTTGATATTTGGGATTGAGAATGAATATAGCGCCCCCTGTTGGATGCGCAGTGAAACTGAGAGTGTGACATCCGTCGTTAGTGTGTCGTACCCGGTCGATCCGTAGCCGCTGTTATTACGGTAGCAAGTGGATGCTGCATGGATCCTGTGGGATGAATGGGTAGGGAAGAACGTTTTTATAGGCTGCACTTAAATTGCAGTTCAGACGTTGGATATTTATTAGAAAGAATGATGGACGAAGTTTCTTTGAAGTACCTCCAGATTGGATCGGAAGACGACGTCGTCAGAATTTTAAGGGACTTCAACACGCAGGTAAACATAAACAAATTCTTTTTCGAAATGCCTCGTTTTCATATTTTTACATTTTCATAGATTGCATATCTGCGTGAAAGGTGCCAGAAATAAGTACACTTATAGTTATTTTTAAGCAAGAGATTTTTGAAAGTAACAGTTGGTAAGATGTGCAATATCTCTAAACAAGTGGGCAAGAAAATGTTTTGATCGGAATATCATCTTATAATTATATATGCGGAAAAAAAAAAACCCATTTATATTCGTTTATAATCTCCAGGCAATGAGTTTAAATAACGAAGCATTTATTTATTTTTTTAATAATGAACCGTAAGTAGAAACAAAATGCATATTTTATTTGTTTTATGATAACACGTAGTTAAAGAAAAAAAAAAAAAAAAAAAAGGATCCAGTGCGAAACATACGGCATTAAGGAACACCCGTTTATTTCTAAAATGAATACTTAAGATGGCCGCCCCCTTCCCATTCCTTTCCCACATAAAACAATCTCAAGTGTAACCTTTAATACTATAATTCCTGGTGTTGAAGATTGACATATTTTGGAGTGTTACCCCAGAGCTAGGGGGTATAACACCTCGTCTTCCGTGGTAGAACCGATAACAGGTGGCCCAGTTTGTTTGAGAACGGAAATGATTGTAAAATTCGTCAAGAAGCAATTAGAGAATTTGAACATATTGCAATTCACCTCTCCTCACATCTCCAATTCATATAGCGAAAATACCAACTTCATAGTATTCCAGAAAGATGTATGCAGTTTTCAGTAACTCATTTAATAATATAATAAGCTTTTTTAAGGTTGACTGGAATCTTCAGTTTATTTGTTTAGGAAAGAACCATTTTGTGATCGCTTGCCCTGTTTCATAACGTGCCACTTTTGTAGAAATGTAATAGAAGAAATGCAAACGTTTGTTAAATATATATTTGTACCTAGAAAAATTGAAATGTTTCCAACTATTTGGAATGTTGAGTGTTTATGTTTAGTAGCACTTAGGTATTATTACTCCAGGGGCTTACATCTGGTGAGTATAGGTTTGGCACACCCAGGGTCCTGAGCTGGATATCATCATTCTTCTCTTTCTTGGTGATTCCCTTCTCTCTCTCTCTCTCACACACACACACACATGGGGTAACTCAGAAATTTTATTTTTTTGGCTGGGCCAGCATAAGCCTCAGGCTTCCTTGCACCATATGGCTAATAATAATAATAAATAATGGTATATTCAGATCAGAATTTAACTGTCCATCACTTGCACTCCCAATTTTAATGAAGTTACTTGCATGGCATCTGTGTGATTCTCCTTTGTTTTGTTTTTAATTTATAAAAATTTAATTTTTACCTATTTTACCAAATTGAAAACAGTGATATATTAATTATGATTTGTTAAACTTAATTAAAAATGTCAAACAAAAAAAATGATAGAAACCAATAATAAAGAAAGTTTTCATCATATTTTTGGAAATTTTTTTTTCAATGTCAGTGATTTTGCCAGTTTGAAACCCAGATGTGCATGCAACATCTGGCAGATGAAACATGTAACTCTGTATTTTTGTCAGCTGTTCACATTCAGCCAGCAAAATCAAAGTTCTATGACAACTTGTTGGTGCATTAGGCACTAGTTGCTGGTCCAGGAATAAGAGTGGTCTAGAAAGAAGATAGATGCTTCAGCCCCTGATGTCTGTTAAAGGCCAAACAGAAATTTAATGTTTAATAATTCATAGTATATAGAAATGAAAACTGAAAATACTGAATAACCAGTTAGAGAATATTGGTGGGTAAAGGTGTATGGAAGGATTTTATTTTATTTACAAACTTAAAAAAAATAACAATTTTAAAAAATAGTGTATTTAAAAATTTCAAATATTTAAAAAAACTCTAAATGGTTGAAGATAATTATAACATTGTAGGTCTGAGTGCTTTATTTTCAAACATATACAGACTTTCCTATATTGTTTAGTTGCATTTGGCAAGAACATTAGCATTAGTAGAGGCACATGATGCAAGAAAGCAAGCTTATACAGCATTAGCCAAAAAAAACCCCTTTTCATTTCACTAATCCATTTGCTCCAAATGTTTGTCTAGTTCTGCCTTTAATTTATTTAAGCTGTCCACTTCTACAACGACAGATGGAAGTTTGTTCCAGGAATCAACTGCCCGCTGGCTAAAGGCAAATTTCACACATCTATTCTACAACCGCCTTTCCTCAATTTGAATTTGTCTCCTCAGGTGATTAATCTGGACAACAGGAAGAATCCCATCAGCATTGACCTTGCTGAAACCATTCAAGGCCTTATACACCTCAATCAGATTACCTTGCAGGTACCTACTCTTCAGACACTGTAATTTGCATAACTGAAGCCTTTCTTCATAGGAGCAACCCATTGTTCCAATCGCTAATCTTGTTGCCCTTCTCTGAACTCGTTCCAGCAGCTCTACATCCTTCCTAAAATGAGGCCTCCAGACAGGTCTGGAGGCCTCATTTTAGGAAGGATGTAGAGGCAATGGTCAGGCGTGGCCTGACCATTGCCTTATACAAAGCGATAATCACCTCCTTATCCTTGCTAGAAAAATTCTTGCTCATTGATACAGGAAACTCTGTAAATATTTGAAGATAGTAGCATTAGTAGAGGTATACGATGCAAGAAAGCAAGCTTATGCAGCATCAGCCAAAAAAAACCGCCCCCATTTCATCCCTTTATTTGTTCCAAATACCTATCCAGCTCAGCCTTATATCATTGACAAGACACCATGAGCTACCCTTGCAGCCATGAGTTAAATGACCTGCACGGCTCAGAAAACTTCGTATCTGACAGGGCCATTTCATTCTCTACCACCCTGAGTGTAGTACCACACAATTGATACGTTACTGTGGGGTTACCGCTCCCCATATGCAGTACTTTACATTTGTCAATGTTAAACTTCAGTTGCCACCTCTCAGCCCATCTGCTCAAATTTTCTAGATCCTGCTGCAGTACCATACTGTCATTAGTGTCATTAACAACCCTGCCAAACCTTTGTATCATCTCCAAACTTAGACATTAAGCCTGATATACCTTCATCAATATCATTAATAAATACAGAAAACAACAATGGACCTAACACTGAACCCTTTGGGGACTCCATTAATAACATTAGTACACAAAGAGCAGTGTCCATTGATTACCACTCAACCATCCCTTTATCCATAGCAGCAATTTACCTCCAGTGTCACACTGCTCCAATTTGTTTAGCAGTCTTCCATGTGCAACAGTATCAAAAGCCTTCCTAAGATCCAAGTATATGATATCAAAATTGTTTGCATCCAGTTCCTTTGTGAGCACATCATAGTAACCAATCAAATTGGTCATACAACACTTCCACTTAACAAACCCATGCTGTGTCTGAAAATGGATCAACAACACATTTTTCTCATTGATACAGGAAACTGTGAATATTTGAAGATAATAGCATTAGCATTAGAAGAGGCATACGATGCAAGAAAGCAAGCTTATGCAGCATCAGCCAAAAAAAAACTGCTCCCATTTCATCCCTTTATTCATTCCAAATACCTGTCCAGCTCAGCCTTAAATTTATTTAGGCTATCAACTTCCACAACACAAGATGGAAGTCTGTTCCACCAATCAACTACCTGCTGGCTAAAGGCAAACTTCTGCACATCTATCCTATAATTGTCTTTCCTCAATTTGAATTTATGCCCTCTCAGGTGATTATTATGAGCAAGAGGAAGAATCCCATCAGTATTGAGCATGCTCAACCCATTCAAGATTTTATACACCTCAATCAGATAACCTCTCAGGTGTCGAGTTTCCAGGCACTGTAATCTGCAAAACCTAAGCCTTTCTTCGTAAGAGCAACCTTCATTCCATTCACTAATCTTGTTGCCCTTCTCTGTACTCGTTCCAACAGCTCTATATCCTTCTTAAAATGAGGCCTCCAGACCTGTGTACAGTACTCAAGGTGTGGCCTGACCATTGCCCTATACAAGGGGATAATCCCTGCTAGAAAAATTCCTGTATATCATTGACAAGACACCATGAGCTACTCTTGCAAACTGACTGCACTGCTCAGAAAACTTCATATCTGCTTGCACAATTACCTCCAGATCATTTTCATTCTCTACCACTGTCAGTGGAGTACCACAGAGTTGATACGTTACTCTGGGGTTACTGCTTCCCATATGTAGCACTTTAGATTTGTCAATGTTAAACTTCATTTGCCACCTCTCAGCCCATCTGCTCAACTTTTCTAGATCCGTTTGCCTCAGTGTACTGTCATTAGTGTCCTTAACAACCCTGCCAACCTTCGTATCATCTGCAAACTTGGACATTAAGCCTGATATGCCATCATCCATATCATTTATAAATACAGAAAACAACGATGGAACCAGCACTGAACCTTGACAGACTCCACTAATAACATTAGTCCATGAAGAGCAGTGTCCATTGATTAACACTCTCTGTCTTCTCCCACTCAACCATCTGTTTATCCAGAGCAGCAATTGGCTCCAATTTCACACTGCTCCAATTTGTGCAGCATATGAGTTATTTCCTGCATCCAGTTCCTTTGTGACCACATCATAGTATCCAAACAAATTGATCAGACAAGACTTCCCCTTAACAAAACCATGCTGTGTCCAAGCTATAACTGAAGTCTTGTCTAGATTATCCTGCAGTGCTTCTTTAACCAGTGCCTCCCTTAATTTCCCTGGAACAGAAGTTAAACTAACAGGTCTATAATTACTTGTCGCCCTTTGATCCTCCTTTGTGAATTGGGGTCACATTTGCACATTTCCAGTCCATGGGTACCTCCTCTGAGTCCATAAAGCACCCAAACCTGTATTGTTATAATTATGTTTATTTCAGAATTGAAAATATGTACATAATGGAACCAAACATTTCGGGAGTCTGCTGACGAGGCTACTAGTGACGGTCGTGTTCCAAGCCGCTAAGTGGATTTTTCTTATTTATTGATTTGAAATTATTGTTTTTCTAAAACTTTTGATTTAAATTTAGTAGTATAACATTATTTTGTGATTTGTTGATTAATTTGGTGTACTTATTCTTTACTCGGCCTTGTAAAAGTATCGGTAAGGGTTTCCATGTGTTCGTAACTACCGTTAGTAATTTTCCCGCCATTGTGATACCGTACTAGATATACCGTAGGTTATATACCGTACTAGATAGCGTTAGTTGAACTTCGTTAGCAGTTAAATTGTACGTTTAAATAAATACATATAACGACTTAGATTACAAACGTAGTATAATTAATAACATAATTAATAAATTAATAGAATCATGACTCAGACCAGAGCAGCAAAGCAAAAGGCTCAAGCTAATGGAAGTGCTGTGGCTCAGAGCAGAACTGAGGGGGGCAGTTGTCCTCTGACTCACAGCCTTATAAAATGCACTGTTTGCTTGATGTTTGCAGAGCAATCGAGTACGGGACATGATACTGCCAAGGGGGATGTCTTTGTGTGTGCGCAATGCAAGGAGTGTATCGATATCAGGCAACAACTCGGCGTTCTTATGGGCCTATATGAGAGCTTGAAGGACAGGGTGGATGCCCTCGAAGAAACTAAATTGAGGGGCCCATCAAGCTCTCAGCTGCCCACATCAACGCCAGAGCTTGCACTTGGGCATCGCATGACACAGAGACAACCCCCAAGGCAGAATGCGCTGGTCCCGAAGGAACTAGTAGTTGTTGGTGACTCTATTGTCAGGGAAACGGGGAACATGCTTTGTAAAAAAGATAGGTGGAACAGGACCAGGGTATGTCTGCCAGGGGCAAAGGTTGATGACGTTGTAGAGCGAATATCATCTTTTAAGAGCACAAAAGGTGATATAGTTGTACACGTTGGCACTAATAATATTAAGAGTAAGAGACCGGCAGAATTACTTAACAAGTACAGGTCACTGTTGAACAAAAGCCGAGAATCTCTTACGAAGAAAGGCTTAAGTTTTGCAAATTACAGTGTCTGGAGACTAGGCACCGGCGAGGTGATCTGATAGAGGTGTATAAAGCCTTGAATGGTTTAAGCATGCTCAATGCTGATGGGATTCTTCCTCTAGCTCAGAAAAATCACCTGAGAGGGCATAAATTCAAATTGAGGAAAGACAGATGTAGGATAGACGTGCGGAAATTTGCCTTTAGCCAGCGGGTGGTTGGTTGGTGGAACAGACTTCCATCCCTTGTGGTGGAGGTTGATAGCCTAAATAAGTTTAAGGCTCAGCTGGACAGGTATTTTGAACGAACAGAGGGGTGAAGTGGAAGTGGTTTTTTTTTTTTTTTTTTTTTGGCTGATGCTGCATAAGCTTGCTTTCTTGCATCAAATGCCTCTACTAATGCTAATGCTAATGACTGTCAATGAAGACAGTTGTCACTAAAGAAGTGCAATTTTCTTACCAATTAAGTGACAGCTGTCTTTGCAATATCACCGTCACAAAAGATCACCTCAGTTACAAGAATTGTTGTTCCTATGACCTTTATGCCACTCAAGGAATACTTTAACACTCTGTGAAATTTGGTACATTTTACAAAAAAAATCAACATTTTGCAATCTGAAAGTATTAAGAAAACAATTCAGGACTTGCATCTGTGATTGCATTTGTCATTAAGAATTCATGGAGAAAGGATGAATTTTAGTGCTATCACACTTATTCAGTAAATTTATTAACTTAGCACAAACTGCCCTTGCAAATTACAACTGTATGATACAGATTTTTGTAAGCAGAGAAAAAGAGAGCGAGAGAGAAGGGAAGTGTAGTTTTGGATGTAACTGGATAAAAATGTGCAGATAATCTCTTCCATAAACAGACTTAATAATGCCTATAAACAATAGATTTAATTCCACACAACGAATATTTTTTTTGCCATTTATCTAGTCTTGTCCTCCATGGCAGCTTAATTGGCATGATACATTGTTGCTTGCCACTTGTTTGGAAGTCTTGGTTTGATTCCCATATGCAACTGGAGGAATTCTTTAGGCCTCTTCATTCAGGGCCATAGTTAGTTGGTCTCAGGCAGTGGGAGTAAGGTCCCCTCCCTGCCATCAGTTATTACTGCCTGCAATAACTGACCGAGAAAAAAATGTGTGCATGTGTACATTAATGTTCAGTGCAAAATGCCCATAAATGCACACTTATATAGACAAAATATGTATATCCAGTATTAGGATTAGTCAACCAATATGGGAAGTGAATGAAGTGGGAGATGACTATGAAAGAAAGCATATCTTTCCCTACCTGTAGCTATGGTTGCGAGGTTGTCATTAGTCGTGATGCATTTTAACCGCAGTCGTTTTTGTTCCATAAAAACCCAATGTAATCTAATCTAAGCAGCATGACTAGTTATAATGATCGCAAAAAAACCAAAACTTTGTGATCTGTGTTATTATGTGCAAGAAGTGGATTTTCCCTGCAGTACATTATTAAAATCAAAATTTGACGTAAATTGTAAAGATTTCATATACTTTGTTCTAATTATTTTTGCATTAGATCCTTTGTGCAACCCTGTAACTGGTTGCACAAAGAATTGGTACTTCTCTAGGTGCAGTGGTCTGAATGACCCTACACACCTGTAATTACAAAAATCAGTAAGAAATAATTCAGAATTGTTTTCCTTTTTGATCATCATCATCATTATTAGTGTTCTGTTAAGGGCAGGTCCAAGTGCACAAACTAACACACAGCGACTTCTCCATACCTTCCTATCTGCAGCCTTCCTCTTTATTTCCCCATATCTACCCAACTCTCTCAATTCATCAACCACAGTTTTCCTTAATGTCCTTATGGGCTCCTCTCTTCAACTTTTCCTTCTATCACACCTTCATCAATCCCTCATCTTGCAACACATGTTCAATTCAATTTCCTTTCATCGGTAAGGGTATCCAATCCACGTGTTTTACAAGTTTTGCAGCTGCACGAGATAGAAAGTTTTTAGCTATGTTTGGCCGATTTATTGACTAATTGTTATATTAAATTATTTTCTATAAGTAGCTTATAGACCTAGTTAAGATCCTTGGTTCATTCTGAATTGAGACAGCGAGATTTTGGAAGTTAATTAATACTTAAGTGTCCATAGATTTACCCTTCATAACTTGCTGGAAGTCAGATAACGAAACTCAGAGATAATACTCTATATTAAAAAAAATATATATAGATATATAGTGTTATAACTGCATTGATACAAGTTTAAGGTTATAATTTTCTACTGAAATTTAAATTTTATCGAAATTGAATCGAAATCATGACTCAGACAAGAGCAGCAAAGCAAAAGGCTCAAGCTGATGGCAGTGCTGTGGCTCAGGGAGAACTGAGGGGGGGCAGCTGCCCTTTGAATCACAGCCTTTTAAAATACGCTGCTTGCTTGATGTTTGTGGAGCAAAGAGGTACGGTACATGATATTGCCAAGTCTTTGTGTGTCTTTGTCTTTGTGCGATGTAAGGAGTGTGAGGAAATCAGGTGACAACTCAGCGTTGTTATGGGCCTATATAAGAGCTCAAAGGACAGGGTGGATGCCCTCGAAGGATTTAAATTGAGGAACCCATCAAGCTCTCAGCTGCCCACATCAACGCCAGAGGTTGCACTTGACCATAACGCAACACAATGGCAACCCCCAAGGCAGAATGCGCTGGTCCCACAGGAACTAGTAGTTGATGGTGACTCTATTGTAAGGGAAACTGAGAACATGGTACGTAAAAAGGATCAGGATATGTCTACCAGGGGCAAAGGTTGATGATGTTGTAGAGCGGATATCACCTTTTAAGGGCACAAAAAGTGATATTGTTGTACACGTTGGCACAAATGATATTAAGAGTAGGAGGCCGGTGGAATTACTTAACAACTACAGGTCAATGTTGAAAAAAAGCAATGAATTAGGGTTGAATTTGAAAGTGTCTGCAATTCTGCCCAGACATGATAGGATGGAACATATGATGAGAATCTTGTCGATAAATTCAGCCCTGGAGACATTGTGCAAGGCTCAAGGGGCAGAATTTTTTTTTAGCCTGGTCTGTGCTTGTTAACAGGAGAGACTGCTTCTAGAGGGATGTGATAGACTTAAATAGAAAGGGAGCAAAAATATTTGCTGATGCTATCGAGGTAGTGCTAGTTTGGTCGGAAAACTGCTAGCTTGGGGGTATACAAGGACTAATAGATTAACAGTAGCCACTGGTAGAGGTGAAAGTGATTCTTGCACTGCTTCTATTGGAATGAGCAGCAGCTGGAAAAACAAGATGCAGGGTATTTCAGAGACTGCTGGGAGTCATTGCAGTACAAGTAAACACATGGGTTATTTTAGGGTAACTAAGAATACGAACAGGTGCATGTATACTTGTGTATACACCAATGCTAGGAGTTTGGTAAATAAATTTGATGAATTTGAGGTATTGCTCAAAACATCAAAGGCAGATATATATATTGTTGGGATAACAGAGAAGTGGTGTAACACAGATATAAGGAATGCAGAACTGGAATTTGGGGAGTACAATGTGTAAAGGAAGGATAGGAAGGGAGGAAGGAGGGGTTATGCTATTAGTTAAGAAACACACAAAATCCAAGAAAGCGAAACCAGTTGACATCGCTGGACAGTTGCAGTTTCGAGTCAGTTTGGTGTGATATAACTAATGAGAGATCAAAATTGAGAGTAGGATTATGCTATAGGCCTAATGACTCTGATGAGTATAATAAGAAACTGTACAGGGAAATAGAGTGGGCCAGTAAATCAGAGTCTTATAATGGGGAATTTTAATTATCCAGATATTGACTGGAATTTGTGGGTTGGTCTCTTGCACACTAGCAAGGCTTTTGTGGATTTATTGGATGGTTGTTTTCTACATCAGCATGTTCGTGAGGCAACTAGAGGGAGTAATACTCTTGATCTGATTATCAGCAGTGATTCTTCATGCATTAAGAATCTGCAGATAAAGGAACCACTAGGTGACAATGATCACAGTCTACTGAAGTGGTATTTACTCGAAGAGGTAACTACTATCATTGGAAAAAAGGGAAGAGTTTTTGCTTTTGTAAAAGCGATTACTGTGGTCTGAGACAGTATTTAAATTCTATACAGTGGGACCAGCTGATGATGTTACCAACAGCAAATTCAAAATGGGAAGCATTCAAAGAATTTATCTTGGAAGCTACTAGGCTTTACGTAACAATTACGAAATATTGTTCAAGTTTTAGGCCTAAATGGATGTCAGATGAACTAATGAGACATATGGCAGAGAAGAAAAATGCATGGGATACATATAAAGTAATGGGTGACATGGAAGCCTATGATAGATATAAGCTGGTCTGTAACCAAGTCACAAAGGAGATTAGGCAGGCAAAGGCAGATTAGCTCCTGGTGCCTTGTCAATCATATACAGGAATTTTTCTAGGAGGAATATGGAGGTGATTATTCCCTTGTATAAGGCAATGGTCAGGCCACACCTTGAGTACTGTATATAGGTCTGGAGGCCTCATTTCAAGAAGAATGTAGAACTGCTGGAACGAGTACAGAGAAGTGCAACAAGATTAGTGAATGGAACAAAGGGTTGCTCTTATTAAGAAAGGCTTAAATTTTGCAAATTACAGTGTCTGGTGAATAGGCACTGGCGAGGTGATCTGATAGAGGTGTATAAAGCCTTGAATAGTTTGAGCATTCTCCATGCTGATGGGATTCTTCCTCTTGCTCAGAATAATCACCTGAGAGGGCATAAATTCAAATTGAGGAAAGACAGATGTAGGAGAGATGTTCGGAAATTTGCCTTTAGCCAGCAGGTAGTTGGTTGGTGGAACAGACTTCTATCTCTCGTTGTAGAAGTTGATAGCTTAAATAGATTCAAGCAGAACTTGAGTGAGTGGATGGGTGGAATAAAGGTGTTTTTTTTTTAATTTTATTTTTTGGATGCTGCTATTATAAGCTTGCTTTCTTGGATCATGTGCCTTTGCTAATGCTGTGTCTGAGCGATAACTGAAGTCTTGTTTAGATGATCCTGCAATGCTTATTTAACCAGTGCCTCCATTAATTTCCATGGAACAGTAGTTAAACTAACAGGTCTGTAATTATCCGGGTCTCCCTTAGATTCCCTTTGTGGATTGGGGTCACATTTGCACACCTGCAGTCCGTAGGCAACTCCCCTGAGTCCAAGGAAGCTCTCATAAGGGTTTGATTACTTATTTTGCTGCCACCTTTATATAACTGGATATATTCCTTCCACCCCAGGTGCCTTTCTTATATTTATCTTCAGCAATTTCTCCTCCACTTTACTCTCAGTTATTATAACATTATTTAGCTTACTGCAGAGTTTAATACACCTCTGGAATTCCCCTCCCTAAATAACTCCTCATGTGTGAATTTGGATGCAAAATATTCATTTAGTTTGTTAGCTACCTCAGCAGGATCATCAACAGTTGAACCATCGATATCAAGTGGACCAATCTGATTCATCCACTTCTAAAGTTTACATAAGTAAAGAACTCTTTGCTGTTTTTCTTTGCATCCTTTGCCAAAGATTTCTCGTAATCTGCCTTTGCCAATCTAACCTCCTTTGTGACTTGGTTACAGACAAGCTTATATCTATCATAGGCTTCTGTGTCACCTGTTAATTTATGTATCCAATGCATTTTCTTCTCTGCCACATGTCTAATTAGTTCATCTGACTTCCATTTAGGCCTAAACCTTGAACAATATTTCTTAGTTGTTATGAAAAGCCTAGTAGCTTCCAAGAATAATTTGAATGCTTCCTATTTTGAATTTGCTGTTGGTCCCACTGTAAAGAATTTAAATACTGTCTCAGACCACTGTAGTCACCTTTACGAAAGAAAAAAAAAACCATTCCCTTTACCCCTGATAGTAGTTACCTCTTTTTTTATATCCGACTTCAGCGCACTGTGATCACTGCCACCTAGTGGTTCCTTTATCTTCGGTTTCTTAATGCATGAAGAATCACTACTAATAATCAGATCAAGAGTATTACTCCCTCTTTTTGCCTCTCAGACATGCTGTTGTAGAAAACAATCATCTAATAAATGCACAAAAACCTTGATAGTGTGTGAGTGACCAACCCACAAATTCCGATCAATCTCTGGGAGATTAAAATCTCCAATTATAAGATACTCTGATTTACTGGCCCAGTGGCGGACTAAGGAAAAATCTGGCCCTAGGCAAGGCTATCATTTTGGGCCCCACCTAGGGTTGTCACCTTTCAGAAATTGTAATTGAGGACACAGTTGAATGGGTTAAAAAAGGTCTTCTGTTACTAAATATAAAAATACAGGTCTTGTATTATGTTGAAAGCTAAACAGAGTCCTCTGCCTATAAATATTTTTATTATAAAAAATGTATAATAAAACCGTTTTATGGGTCCCTGAAAATTAAGGGCCCTAGGCAGTTGCCTTGCGGTAGGCTAAAATCTGCCCACTGTACTGGCCCACTCTATTTCTATGCACAATGGCAGATATAAATTAATCTGTAATCAGGTCACAAAGGAGGTTCGGCAGGCGGAGGCAGATTACGAGAAATCCTTGGCAAAAGAAAAACAGCAAGGATTTCTTTACTTATATAAACTCTAAAAGGAAGGGGATGAATCTGATCGGTCCACTTGACATCGATGGTTCGACTGTTGATGATCCTGCTCAGATAACAAACAAACTGAATGAGTATTTTGCATCTACATTCACATGTGAGGAATTATTAAGGTTTGAAAATAGCAGAAGGTTATCAAATTGCAGGAAGATACTTAATGATTTTGTAATAACTGAGAGCAAAGTGGAAGAGAAATTGTTGAAGTTAAATGTAAGAAAAGCACCTGGGGTGGATGGGATCTATCCAGTTATATTAAAGGAGGCGGCAAAGCAACTAAGCAAACCCTTAGCCATAATTATGAGAGCATCCGTGGACTCAGGGGAAGTTCCCACGGACTGGAGATGTGCAAATGTATCGCCAATTCACAAAGGGGGGATCGAAGGGTGACACGAATAATTACAGGCCAGTTAGTTTAACTTCTGTTCCGGGTAAAATAATGGAGTCGCTGGTTAAAGATGCATTGCAGGATCATCTAAACAAGACTGCAGCAATAATTCAGACACAGCATGGGTTTGTTAAGGGAAAGTCTTGTCTGACAAATTTGATAGGATATTATGATGTGGTTACAAAGGAACTGGATGCAAAAAATAATTTTGATATTATTATTATTATTATTATTATTATTAGCAGCCATATGGTGCAAGGAAGCCTGAGGCTTATGCTGCACCAGACAAAAAAATAAATAATTCTGAATTACCCTGAGAGAGAGAGAGGGAGAAGTAGATGGGAATCACCAAGAAAGAGAAGAATGATGATATCCAGCTCAGGACCCTGGGTGTGCCAAGTCCATACTCACCAGATGTGAGCCCCTGGGGGTAAATATAGGCACAATACACTGATGCCTCCCAATCTTAGTCTTTGATGCAAAAAAAAACCACTTTCTTTTTCTTATGTTCAATCAGATTACAAGTTGATAACAGTGACCAAAAACTAAGCCCACTGCAGTAGACCATTAACCTCTAAGCAGTGCATGCATTAGTTGTAATGTCAGCAGTGGTGAGCTATAGTGGACTTTTGAGAGCCCATTGTTATTTTTTTTTTGAAAATGTGCAAGCCTATTGTTGAAACAATCATTTATTTTACAAATTAAATCCTGAAGTCAATTATTGAGTATCCAAAGCCAGAACTGTGGTGGGGCAATGGAACCCCAGCCCCAGGCACAGCATTTTAAGGGTGCACTCGACCAATTAAGTATTTTAAAATTGCTTTATTTTTGATTTAATTAGTCGGACCTGTGTTTAACGAACTTCTTTATAGCGAATTTTTTTCAAATTCCTCTTGGTAATTACATTTAAAATAGTTTCCATAGAACAGAAAATTTCCATATAAAACGGATTAAGAAAGACAACTTTTGTATGCATTGTGCCCACCTCTGGCCTTTAGGAACTTTTAAAACGTGAATTAAGGGTTATAGAAATTACCATTCCGCAATGTTAGTGGTGCCCACGAAGCCTACGCGGCCAACTATTCCACATACTGAGAAGTCACGCTGGTCTAAATGCTTTCCATAGCCAGTTGGAAGATTAAGGCGTATTCCCAACATGGATAAGAGCCACTGGTCAACCTGTGTTGTGGTTCCCCTCTACTCCGGCAAGCAATCTGTTTTTCAGAGAAGTGAGTGATCCATGTGTTTCCGTTAATTTCTCATGTCTATGTTTACATGGTCACAGTAGCTGAAAATCCAGGTAATTCAAGAGTTTGGACAGTATTCAAGAACTTGTGTGGCCTGACCATTGTATAAGGCAATGGTCAGACCACACCTTGAGTACTGTATACAGGTCTGGAGGCCTCATTTTTAGAGTTACTAGAACGAGTACAGAGAAGGGCAACAAGATTGGTGAGGGGAACAAAGGGCTGCTTTTACCAAGAAAGGCTTAAGTTCTGCAAATTGCTGCGCCTGGAGAGCAGGCCCCTGCGAGGTGATCTGATCAAGGTGTAAAAGGCCTTGAATGGTTTGAGCAGGCTCAATGCTGACAGGATACTTCTGCTTGCTCAGATTAAAAACTTGGGGGGGGGGGATAGATTCAAATTGAGGAAAGACAGTTGTAGAATAGATGTGCGGAAGTTTGCCTTTAACCAGTGGGTGGTTGATTGCTGGAACAGACTTCCATCTGTTGTTGTGGAGGTTGATAGCTTAAATAAATTTAAGGCTGAACTAGACAAACATTTGGAGTGACCAGATGGGTGAAATGGGAAGGATTTTTTTTTTTTTTTTTTTTTTTTGCTTGCTTTCTTGCATCGTGTGCCTGAACTATGACAGTAGCGATCTCAAGTGGGCAATGAGACGAGAGCGAGTAAGATATTGAATAAACTTTCTGAAGATGAAACGTTGGCAGATTTTGAAACTGCATCGAGGCCTTCATTGTGAAGAAAATGTTCCAAAATATAATAGTATACTGACAATAATTTAAAAAAAAAAAAAAAACTGTGCATTAAATCACCAATGATTGCTAAAGAACTTTATGTGAAAATTATAAAGATCGGTCACGTGTTCAGGCAGATGGAAATCATGGTTTGGAGGAATCATCCCACTTTATGCAAACATTTTGAATCAACAGTTAAATATTCGGGATTATTAAACATACTTTTAAATCTGGAATTTAACAATTTAGCTCTAATGATCAAATCATGCAGGAGCTCTCTTACCTTTCAGAAGTGTTACAAAGTCACAGCATAACTATAGTAAATGTAGATAAATTAATTATTCAAACTGTCAATGCTATTGATAATTTGAAAAATTCTGAAAGAATTTATGAAGCTAAAATTGAGAGCATGTTGAAGTTGAAAGAATTTGAAGTAATCAAAAGTAAAAACACCTTTAAAAAAGTACCTTGTGACAAGTTATTAAACTGCATTGTGTTATCCTTAATGGATAGGTTATTAATGCAACAGAGTAATTTTAAATTAAATAAAGAAAATAATAATATCGTTGACTATGAGGAATTGAGAGAAATTTTAAACGTATGCTACCCGGAAAACTGGAATATGGAAGAACTTTTGTCACCACGGCAACAGGGTAAAAAACGAATAAATTTAATTTTTCTAATAAAATACGAAATAAAAATTCTTAGAGATTTTGTTGAAGACAGTTTATCTTTAAAATCAAATGAAATTCCCTTTTCAATTAAAAAAGCCTGAAATATCCTTGAAACCACTGCGATTAGCAGTGCTGAACTGAGCAAGTTTTCAACATAATGAATAATATTGTAACAATAAAAAGAACATCTTTGACAATTAAACACATTGCAGATATGAAGGCCATAAATCCAAATGGGAAACCATTCATCAATTTGATCCGAATTGTTACGTCAAACCTTTCCTCCGTAAGCATCGCTCAATACTTGAGCAAAGCAGATCGAGAACAAATATTAATAAATGGAAATTCTAATGGAAATTTTTAGAATAATTTTTTTTTTGAATATTTGTGTAATAATTTTTTTTATGTAATCTGATTTTTCTGTGCCTTTTCTGGAATAGTTTGTTTTCTTACATAATATTTGTTTTTATATTCTAGAATGTCTTGTGATAGTTTCTTATGTCATTTGTGATATGGAAAATATTTCATGTTATTTTCTATTCGCAATATTAAAATTTTATTGTAAAAAAAATGTATCCATAATATTTCCCTATTTGAAAAAAAAAGAATAAAAAGTCAGCACAACTGTGAGCCCATTGTTAAAATGGGTTCACAGTTTTGAATGAATGTCAGTATTATGTAGAGTGATATTCTCATATTGGAAGCTTATATTGCAATCGATAATAAATAGAGCTATTTAAACTGAATCACATTTTTTGTCATGGCAGTATATGCTTATTTTTATTTTTTTAAAAAAAGTAATGGCAGTGTTGCAGGGCAGACCATGCTAAGGACTGTCTGGATGGTCTGCTGAAATAGTGCATCATAGGCAGAATCAACCACAATATGAGAGTATCCCTACCATACTTGTATATGGCTGTGTTGGCCATAAAGGCTCAAGTAACAGAATGCTTAATATGGCAATGTGATGATTGTTTGATAATGGCTATTGTATTAACAGAGGGTACAAAATACCATGTAAATGGCAGTGATGCATGGCAAACCAAATATAAGCATGGCAAAGCAAATCCAAATATATCATATATTTGGATTTCAGGAAAGCTTTTGACATGTTACATATGGAAGACTATTGTACAAATTGGAGCGGAATGGTATTAAGGGTAAGTTGCTACAATGGATAAAAGGATGGTTAAGTGCGAGAAGACAGAGGGTGGTAATCAATGGGTGCTGCTCTTCTTGGACTAATGTTATTAGTGGAGTCCCACAGGGTTCGGTGTTAGGTCCACTGTTGTTTTGTATATTTATCAATGATATTGATGAAGGTATATCAGGCTTAATGTAGAAGTTTGCAGATGATACAAAGGTTGGCAGGGTTGTTAATGACAGTAATGGCAGTGTGCTACGGCAACAGGATCTAGATAATTTGGGCAGATGGGCTAAGAAGTGGCAACTGAAGTTTTACCTTGACAAATGCATATTTGTCATATGGGTAGAAGTAACCCCAGAGAAACGTACTAACTGTGTGGTACTACACTTAAGGTGTTAGAAAATGAAAAAGATCTGGGAGTAATTGTGCAGGCAGATATGAAGTTTTCTGAGCAATGCAGACAGGCTGCCAGGGCAGGCCATGGGGTTTTGTCAATGATATATAGGAATTTTGCTAGCAGGGAAAAGGAGGTGATTATGCCTCTATATAAGGCAATGGTCAGGCCACGCCTTGAGTACTGCGTACAGGTCTGGAGGCCTCATTTTAGGAAGGATGTAGATTTACTTAAGCGTGTACAGAGAAGGGCAACAAGATTGGTGAGAGGAATGAAGGGATCCTCTTATCAAGAGAGGCTTAAGTTCTGCAAATTGCAGTGGCTGGAGACTAGGCACCTGCGCGGTGATCTGATTGAGGTGTATAAGGCCTTGAATGGGTTCAGCACGCTGAATTCTGATGGGATCTTTCCATTTGTTCAGATTACAAACCTAAGGGGGCATAAATTCAAATTACGAAAGGACAGATGTAGAATAGATGTGCGGAAATTTGCCTTTAGCCAGCGGGTGCTTAATTGCTGGAACAAACTTCCATCTGTCGTTGTGGAAGTTGATAGGTTGAATAAATTTAAGGAGGAACTGGATAGGCATTTGGAGGGAATGGTGTGATATTTTTTTTTTTTTTTTTTTTTTTTTTTTGCTGATGCTGCATAAGCTCATACATTTGCTTTCTTGCATCACATGCCACTACTACTACTACTACAATTGCTGATTATACTCATCAGATTCATTATTCCTGTAACACACACCTACTTTCATTTTTCCTTTTCCAGTTCTTTTGTCACACCAAACAGACTCAACATTGCATTGTCCGCCAACATCAATTAGGTGCACTTCCTTAGATTTTGTGTTTCTTAACTAATAGCATAACCCCTCCTCCCTTTCTGTCCTTCTATCCTTTCTGTACACATTGTACTTTTCAAATTCCATTTCTGTATTCCTTACTTCTGTTGGATACCACGTCTTTGATGTCTTGACTAGCACTTCAAGCTCATCAAATTTATTAACTATACTCCTAGCATTGGTGTACATGGACCTGTTTCTACTCTTAATTACCCTAACACAACCTATGTAGTTACCTTGTTCCACTATGACTCCCAACAGGCCTGGAAATCCCCTATGCCTTGCTTTCCAGGCTGCTGCTCAATTGCATTTCAATAGAAGCAGTGCAAGAATCACTTTCACCTCTGCTAGCAGGTACTGTTAATCTATTAGTCCGTGTCCCCCCCCTCAAGCTAGCAGGTTTCTGACCCACCGAACTCTGCCTAGATAGCATCAGCAAATATTCTTGCATTCTTTCTATTTAAATATATCCCATCCCTGTAGAAGCAGTCCCTCCTGTTAACAAGCACAGACCAGACTGAGAAAAATTCTACCCCTTGACCCTTGCACAATCTCTCTAGGTCCGAATTGATCGACAAGGCTCTCATCATTTTCTCCCTTCTATCGTGTCTGGGCAGAATTGCAGACACTTTCAAATTCAACCCTAACTCACGGCTTTTTTTCAACTCTTATTATGGAGGTGAATAAATTCAAGGAATAACTAGAGAAAGTATTGGACGGAATGGATAAGTGAAATGGGACAGTTTTTGTTTTTTTTTTTGGCTGATGCTTTATAAGCTTTCTTGTATCATTTGCTAATTCTAAATAAGTTAAGCTTAATTATATGCACATTTTGATTCACGCATGTCACTTTTAGTTATTGATGGTAAGTTGTGTTTACTGCTATGTGCTTTCCTCCAATTGGTAATGCTCTCTAGCTTCGTGACTTTGAAGCATTATCATCTAGAATCACTGTTGACTTTAGTACTTCAGCCGTGCTCCTGTTAGTTAGAGGCTGTTGTTCAATTGCAAGGGGGTCTGATGAAGCATACCATTTTGAAATTTGTATTTTGTTCACTGACAAGTCTAAAAGGAGTTTTAATTTCAACAATTAGTTAAAAATATATGCTTTTAATGTAAAAAATGGAATTTACCATTATGTTCACAAAAGATTGAAAAAATATAGGTGGCAAATAAAGTTAACAATTCTTAATTATTGTTTGGTGATTTTTCAAATGTATGCATGTGGTGGGTGTCAAAGTGGCCCTGCATAATTAGAGGAAGAACAATCGTTTTCACGCCTGCAGATAGTTTACTTTAGCAACGAGTACTGTGCTATACTTGCCAAATTAAGTGACTTCGTGTTTTTTGATAATTTACTTTACTTTTGCATTTCCAGTTGAATAGCATATTACTTGCATTCCCCCCCCAAAGTATGGTATCTCTGTCCCCCCCCTATCTGTCAGATATGAAGGTATATGACGGATTTAGGGGAGAAACAGAGATAACATGGTATTCCCAAAGTTGTTTTCTTTAATGCAAACAGAATCTGTTTATGTTTCAGTCATTGTGGTTAGTGACATATGAAGTTCCTTATAATTCTGTAACCTGGGACACTCATCCGTATTCCTCCAAATTTAAAGTGTTGCACGAACAGTCATAGCAATATGAGCAACAGAACCTTAGTCTAATCAGCTTTATTATTTTAATTTTTTTAGTGTCGTAAAGGAGGAAAATTAGAGATTCCACATTTGTTTAAAAATTAAGAGGAAGTTAAAACAACCAATAGTGTGAATCATTAATTGCTTTTACATCTGCTTTATAACAAATAACTATAGGAGGTTCTCCTAATAGTTGTTCTAGTCCACTCTTGGTGGCAATTCACACAATCATTTTAGCATTGCCTTAAAAGTTATTCTGTTAGGATCATGAGTTATTTGATTTTAGGCTGTGCATGTAAGCCTTTTCAAAGACTGCTCCAATGTCTGTCATGTGAAAAAACTTAACATTGTAGTATGCAGTTTTTGGAAACTAAAGCCACCAGTATTTTCATAGCTATAATAGTGCATATAGGATAGTGAATGGGATGCCAGAAAATTAGTGTTTGATTTTTTTATGTAATGCCTCCTTCCAAAATGTTAATATCTGTATGAGTGCAAAATTGAATGTGATCACAGAATAGTTTGATAAATAGATTTTTAAAAAAATCTCAATAATTCATTGGCGGGAGGGATCCTTCTCTGCTGCACTTGGCTTACTACAGCCCCAAGTGAAAGGTCTACTTTTTGTATTTCTTATAATCCAAAATGTCTGTATTCTTTCCACCTCCCCACCCCTATAACTACAAAATCTTAAATGCAGTTGCAAATTAAAGAAATTTTCTGTTGGTATTTGTTCAAATTTTCTAGTATTAGTTGCATATGTAAGATAAAACTGTATAATGTAATTAGCAAGTAAAATTAAAGCACTCCAGTTCTTAGAATAACTGATACTCAGTTCTCATCCAGAGAGAGAGAGAGAGAATATGGAACAGGCACCCATCCTTCTAGTGTCAAGGAAAAGAGTAGTACGTTGGTCTGGAGAATCATGCTTAGTAGCCATGATGTTCCATACCTTTGATGGAAGTACTTTTATCTAATGGTGTATATCAATAAGCTCTTTGATTCCTGTGCAAGGCTTTTCAGAAGAGGTGCCTTAGATTCTGAATTTGTTTTCTTGGTTTTTCACGCATTCAGATAGGCAATAAATAACTTCAAATTGAGGATGTTATTTAGATTTGAGTGGGATTTATTACAAGGCCTTGTCTGCTTCCTAAAATCAAAACTTCAATCAAAATCACAGTTCTTACAGTTGAAGGCTTATAGTATGAGTTGTTTTGCCATCAGGGGATTGTCACTATTAAAAGCCTGAATTATGTAGGATTAGTCTTAGAATTTTGGTTGTTAATATAATTAATGAATATTTGTTTTCAGGCTCAAGGTAATTGAATCTTATAACAATACTGTTCCACAGATTTGATAATATTAGTATTAGCAAATGAATTCCTTTTTGTTTTCCCAGTGTTTATATCACGCAAGATTGATTCAGTGTTACACTGGAAGCCTCTGTCTACTGCTACTCTTTTATCTTTTAGAAGCTATAACTTCTTAACCAAAAGCACCACACCCTCCCTCCTGTTTTCTGTTCTTTATGTATGTCGTATAATCACCATATTCAAATTCTGCATCTTTAATATCAGAGCAGTGTCATGATAATTTCAGCATGTCATGACTTAATACAGGTAACCTTCATATAACACGGTTATTAGGTTCCTATAAAATGTTGTGTTGTGCGAAACCATGTTATACGGGACTAAGAAAAAGTACAAAAGGGGGGGTTACGTTCCAAAAGCCAACAAAAATACACTATTTTCTTAACAAAATGTTAACAAAAATATACCATTCTAGATTTCGTGTATCTTCTACTCTTTTTAAAAAATCAATAATCTGGATTTATTTGCTTTTGTTTGATAAATCTTTGTGAATTTCATCATATGGAACTAAGCATTTTTGAAGCTCCTTTTTGAACTTTGGGCTCCTTTCATTCAAGATTCTGCATTCAAAAAATAAGATTCTAATTGCTCGGCTCACTTTATGCCTTCCCCTATGCTTTTTAGTGTAAAATATGGAAGTTTAGAATTTTCATCTGTGATATCATCACCTGAATTGATTTGATTTTACCTCCAATGCTATTTGCACCAAATCCGCTATGCTGGCTTCTTTTTCTACCAGTAATTCTTGAACATCTTCAGTAATCATATCTTTTTTTATTTTTTTAGGAGCATCAGCTACTAAGGCCATGTTACTATTGTCTATAAATTGCATGTATACTGAGGTCGATTTTTCTGTTTTGCTGGACGAAAAACCCGGGATTCTGGGAGAAAAAACCATGCTATTTTCTATTTTTCTGGATGAAAAACCAGAATTTCCATGAGAAAAACCCATGCTATCCTCACATGAGACCGACTATCTCAGCCACATTGTGAAAAAGACCCATAAAAATTCTTCCTGTCATTGACAGGATTCAAACTCAGGTATTTTCCACCCAGTGTGGGTAGGAGGGCGATTCTATCAACTGTGCTACCCACGGGGCTTCAATAGTCATATCACCAAAACCTTCCCTTCCTACTGACGTAGCAAGTTCTACTATCACACTGATTTTGTTTTCTGCCGGTTCGACCATATTTCCTGAATGAACTGACTCTGGCCATACATTTTTCCACGAATTTAACGTTGTTGGTTTTACTTCTTTCAGCAATAAAGCTATGGTTCTGATACAGTCCATAATTGAGAAATGTTTCCACGCCTCCATTACTGCAATAGATTCGGAATCAATTTTTTCCAAAATCCATTGTAATGATTTTCTGATGTAACGAGTTTTAAAGGTGGATATAATGCCTTGATTTAATGGCTGAATGAAAGAAGTCGTATTAACCTAGTACAACTGTGATAGTAGGAACAGAACTTCAATGTTTGGATGACTTAAATCTTTTACATGGCCTGATGTGCTCCAATAGTAATAAAACTTTGAAATTTAGATTTTTCCACAAGTTCAATAAGCACAGAATGTAACAAGGGAATTTCCAACAAAATAAAATACAGGGATTTCTCAATTTTTTTTTTTTTTTTTTTTTTTTTAATAGTGAGTCAATATTGATAATATTAGTATTAGCAGATGAGTTCCTTTTTGTTTTCCCAGTGTTTATATCATGCAAGATTTATTCAGTGTTACACTGGAAGCCTCTGGGGGGGGGGTCCAAAAATAGTGGAAACATTGAAAAACTACATGCAATATAATAGCAGGGTTTTCCCCACACAAAAGCTCAAAAATACCCTGTTATTTTTGATAATATTAGTATTAGCAAATGAATTCCTTTTTGTTTTCCCAGTGTTTATATCACGCAAGATTGATTCAGTGTTACACTGGAAGCCTCTGTCTACTGCTACTCTTTTATCTTTTAGAGGCTATAACTTCTTAACCAAAAGCACCACACCCTCCCTCCTGTTTTCTGTTCTTTATGTATGTCGTATAATCACCATGTAATTTTCGGTAAACATGCGAGGTTTACCGAATTCCTCTAACCATGTTAGCGAAACCATGTTATATAAGTATTGTATTGTGCTAGGATTGCTGCAATTTATCAATCATGTTAGGTGAAACCATGTTGTAGAAGTACTCGGGGTTTTCTGTACTTCAAACTCATCAAATTTATTTACTGTACTCCTAGTATTAGTGTACTAGCAAAAAATGTGCACCCATTTGTGTTTTTACTAGTTCTATATGGACCTTCATCAAGCCTTTTAACCTTCCCATCATTCTGGCATGTTACTATAGAAGCAGTGCAAGAATCAGTCTGCCTCTACTTATGTCTGTCATTTATTACTCTGCATTCTTCTACCCCCCAACTAACAATTTCTGATGTCTTAGCATTGCCTTGATAGTATCAGCAAATATAGAATTCCATTAAATACATAAACAAATACATTTTTGTTTATTTTATGGTTGTAACTTAATTTTTGAATATCACAGAAGATAAATGGCTGATAATTCAAGAATAGGCTTGATTTCTTCATGTGACATTATTAAGCATGTTCACAAAAGCATTAGCTCCTGTGGGCTTTGGTGTATCTGTTCATCTGTCTGGTCACTAGTAGTAAATTGTATTACCAATGAACAGATTTTTATGAAATTTTTTTATTTAGCTGTTTTTTGGAACTTTGGTTGAGCCACCCAAACAAATAGAAATTGAATACTTTTTTTGTACATATCAAGGAGATGATTATCCAGTCAGTGATTAGGTGACATTGTAAGTACTGTAATACAGGACAGAAAGGTCATTTTAGGAAGGATGTGGATCTGTTTGAACGGCATAGAAAAGAGCAATAAGATTAGTTAGGAGCACCAAAGGATTCTCTTATGGAAAAATATTTGAGTTTTGTAAATTGAAGTATCTGGAAACTAGTGATCTGTGAGGAGACCTGATTGAACTGTCTAAGACTTTAAATGGATTGACTAAGCTAAATGCTGATGTCATCCTTACTCTTTCTAGGACAACAAAGACAAGGAGGCATTTGCTTTCAGCCAGAATGTGATCAGTTGATGAACAAACTTCTATCTGGTGTTCTGTAAGCAGGTAGTTTGATTAAATTTAAAGGATTAGCATGTTAGATGGGTTAAAGTTATTGTGGTTTTTTTTTTTTTTTTTTTTTTTGCATATTGTGTATCCTTTCACCATTTTGTAAACACTAATACTCTTGTTAATTTCAGTGATTTTTCAAAAAAATTTCATAACACGTATTTAGTATTAATGGTGCAAATGATGCAAGGAAACAAGCCAGAATGCCAATGCCATTGGGAAATATACTTGTACATTGTAAGTAATTACAATAATGGTTGAAGCAGCTAAATGTTTTAAAGTGAAGGTGAAATTTGAATCAATAACTAGCTTACAGAAACTATGTTGAGTTCTGCTTGCATTAGTCAATAATATAAAAGAAATTTTGAGGTAAAAATGCTAGAAACTACTGAAAGATATATCAAAATTGCATTTGAGTAATATTGGGTGACAAGGCTTAATTTCATTTGAATAACTGGAAAGTGAGGTTAAACATAACACTGAGAAGTTGCTATAAAATAAGACCGGTCTAATTTCATATCCATTTAAAGATTATTGGAAAAATTAAAGCAAGTATGTCATAAGGAAATATAGCAGGTGCATTTCTAAATACATCTGTCATTTATGGAAGAATACACCTGCCACGTTTAGTTTCTGCCTGTACATAGGATGTTCTTCGAGGATGTACATATACATTTACTTCTGATACATTGTCAGAAAGATGCTACATGGGTTGCATTAATTGGAAATCATGATACTTTAATAATAAAGTTTGCTACCATATTACTAAAATTACAGATATTAGTTTGCTTTTTATTATAATTCTCTTCTTGGTGTACAATTACTCCTTTTTTATTATTATTTTTTAATCAGATTTCCAGCATTTTGAAATTTCGTATATTTATACTGTTTCTAATACTGTATCTGTATTTTAGCTTCTTTATGAATGTTTGTGTTAATATTTTTTTAATGTAATTGTTATGTGGGCATAAAGTTCTGTTTTCATGATTGGATTATAAGTGTTTATTCTATTAAAGTTGTGCAATGCCGTATATAACATTGCTGTACACAGCTTATATCTGCCAAGTATATATCCTGTTTCCCTGGCATGACAGGGAAACAGGATATATACATGCCAGTGAGCTTTATTATATAAACAACTGAATGTTTATTTACAGTTACATGATTTTTGTAAATTTTAGATTAGTCTCTTTTTTTATGGAAACCTCTAGGATAATAACATAAGTGTATTAGTATTGGCAAAATATTGCAAGGAAGCAAGGCTTAAGTAGCATTAGCCAAAAAAAAAAAAACTTAGACCTGGGATTTTCAGTATCACTTTTATTTTCTTAAGTATATGTGTCTGATGAATGGCAACACCTGGAACGTCAGTTCAACTCTGCTGTGTTTCGCTTTCATGATAGAGAAAATACCTGTAGGTAGAAAATCAAAAGTAGACATGAAAGAAACCATTTCAGGTTAAATTATGAATTCAATTTGAAGGAAATTTTGTTTAGAGTTAAATTTTCTTTAAAAATAGGGATACCATTTAGAGATAAATAATCTGAAATAGTTAATAGTTATTATTTATGCCACTCAACTGTTTGCAAGAAAAGGAATTATACAGAAAATTTACAGAATAAACAGAATTATACTACTGCAAATAATTATACAAAAGAAATTATTACATTTTCAAAAAAAAAAAAAAAAAAAGGAATTAACCATTAAAGTTAATGATTTCTTCCATTTACTTCATTTACTTTTTGTATAAATATTATTTAGATAAAGTTCCCTTACACAAGACTAGACGGAGTTTATTCCAACAGCTACCGAATATTCTAGGTAAAAGAAAATTATCACGCATCTAAATGCAAACAATAATTTTGATATCATATACTTGTCCTTCAGGAAAGCTTTTGATATTGTTGCACATAAGACTGCTCCAGAGGGTATTAATCAATGGGCACTGCTCTTAGTAGACTAATGTTATTAGTGAAGTTCTCCAGGGTTCAGTGCTGGATCCATTGTTGTTTTCTATATTTATTAATGATATTGATGAAGGTATATCAGGCTTGATGTCTAAATTTCCAGATGATCCAAAGGTTCACAGGGTTAATGACAGTAATCAAGGTAACCTACTGCAACAAGATCTAGAAAAAAGCTGATGGGCTGAGAAATGGCAGTTGAAGTTTAACATTAAAAACTGCTCTGGTTAAAAAGGACATTGTTTTATTAGGAGACTCCATTGTCAGGGAAACGGGGAATATTTTTTGTAATAAGGATAGGTGGAGTAGAACTAGGGTATGTCTGCTGGGAGCAACTATTAATGATGTCACCAACAGATTGTCAGATTTTAAGGGGGGTAAAGAGAATATTATTATTCATGTGGGGACAAATGACATTAAATGTACACGATCTGACGATTTGTTGGAAAAATACAGAACCATGCTGAGGAAATGTCGCGAGCTAGGCCATAATGTCTATGTGTCTGCAATTCTGCCCAGACACGATAGGAGGGATTATATGTTAAGAGCCTTGTGGATTAACTCAAGACTTGAAGGAATCTGCAAGGCTTTAGGGGGTAAATTTCTATCAGCATGGCCCACACTTGTAGGTAGAAGGAATTTGTTTTGTAGAGACGGGATACACTTAAACAAAGGTGGTGCAAACGTTTTTGCCAGTATTATTGAGGATACCTTAAAGGTTCAGGGAAACTGCCAGTCGGGGGGAATGTGGGTAATACTGACACGCGTTTATCTGATAATATTGGTCAAAGTAACTCTTGCACATACCTCAAGAGTTCTTATCTGTTACCCCAACTGCACATATTATCTGGATGTTCTGGGGGCAGAACCATTTCAAGTGAGCGGGTAGCTAATGCCAGGGAAGAGAGCCTAAAAAACTTCAAGGGTTGTGTTAGGGTAGTTAATAAATATACAAGAACAGTAAGTTTTAATTGTTTATATAGTAATGTTAGAAGTGTCGTCAATAAAATGAGCGAATTCGAACTGCTGGTTAAAACAAGTAACGCGGACATAATAGGGCTTAGGGAGACATGGTGCCACCCAGAAATTGGGGATGATGAGTTTCAGTACGGCTTGTATAATGTATTTAGGAAGGATAGGGTAGATAGAAGGGGTGGTGGGGTAATGCTTCTTAGAAGCAGCCTGAGTGCGACGACAGCTTTCCCGGATTCAGATGTTTCACATGCTAATATAGAATCTGTATGGTGTGAGATAGTTGGAAACAAAGGTATAATGCGAGTAAGAGTAATCTACAGACCAGGTGATTATGAAGATTATGACAAAAGCCTCTACATGGAAATGGAATGGGCAAGTAAGCGTTAATGTCTTATTATGAGTGATTTCAATTTGCCTCTAATTGATTGGAGTAAATGGGAAGGAAACTCGACATGGGAAAGAAACTCAGTTATGGCACGGACACCGCATGGTTTTGTTAAGGGGAAGTCTTACTTGACCAGTTTGATTGGATACTATGATGCAGTCACAAACGAACTGGATGCAGGGAATAACTTTGATATTATATACTTGGATCTTAGAAAGTCTCTTGATACTGTTGCACATGGAAGACTGCTGCACAAATGGTAGCAGTGTGGCATTGGAGGCAAATTGCTGCTATGGATAAAGGGGTGGTTGAGGATGAAAAGACAGAGAGTGGTAATCAATGGACACTGCTCATCGTGGACTAATGTTATTAGTGGAGTCACTCAGGGTTCAGTGTTGGGAATATTGTTTTCTGTATTTATAAATATTATTGATGATAGTGTATCAAGCTTAATGTCCAAGTTTGTAGATGATACAAAGGTTGGCAGGATTATTAAGGACACTACTACATAGGGGAAACAGCAACCCCAGAGCAACGTATCAAATCTGTGGTACTACACTGACAGTGGTAGAGAATGAAAAGGACTTGGTGGTAATTGTGCAGGCAGATATGAAGTTCTCTGAGCAGTGCAGATGGGCTGCAAGAGTGGCTCATGGTGTCTTATCAATGATATACAGGAATTTTTCTAGCAGGGATAAGGAGGTGATTATTCCCTTGTATATGGCAATGGTCAGGCCACACCTTGAGTACTGTATACGGGTCTGGAGGCCTCATTTCAAGAAGGATGTAGAGCTGCTGGAATGAGTACAGAGAAGTGCAACAAGATTAGTGAATGGAACAAAGGGTTGCTCTTACGAAGAAAGGCTTAAGTTTTGCAAATTACATTGTCTGGAGACTAGGCATCTGTGAGGTGATCTGATTGAAGTGTGTAAATGCCTATAAAAACCATAGGCAATTTATGACTACTGCTGACATTAGTACATACCATTATAGTGAAGCGATCTTTTTGCATCTTAAATCCCGGTGCCATGTTTTTTGTCATTGAGGCCAGTGTCTTTTGAGGTAGTGTCTTCCAATTAAGGCCAGTCTCATCGCAGTTGTATATTTTGTCTTTAACCAGACTTCGATCAGCTATTTCCTTCTGTACTTTTTCACGACAAACAGAAATTGCAGCTCTATCTACACTGAACTTCTCATCCTGGATCGACAGTTGTCGAATAAAAAAAAAAAAACCACGGTGAAACTTAAATTTGTCCAAAGATCTGATGCTTGAATTAAAGATCCCGTTGCGATAACCCCAATGCTATTTGCTCACTTTTCTCTGTCATTTCAACTAGCATTAGCAATGGCACATGATGCAAGAAAGCAAGCCAAAAAAAAAAAAAAAAAAAAAATCCCTTATTTCACCCATCCCCTTGCTCCAAATGTTTGTCAAGTTCTGACTTGAATCGATTTAAGCTATCAACTTCTATGACAGATCGACATTTGTTCCAACAATCAACCACCCACTGACTAAAGGCAAACTTCTGCACATCTATCCTACAACCGTCTTTCCTCAATTTGAATTTATGCATCAGCATTGAGCATGCTGAAACCATTCAAAGCTTTATACCTCAATCAGATCACCTGGCAGGTGCCTAGTCTCCAGACACCGTAAGTTGCAAAACTTAAGCCTTTCTTCGTAAAAGCAACCCTATGTTCTGTTCACTAATCTTGTTGCCCTTCTCTGTACTCGTTCCAACAGCTCTACATCCTTCTTAAAATCAGGCCTCCAGACCTGTATACAGTACTCAAGGTGTGGCCTGACCATTGCCTTATACAAGGGGATAATCACCTCCTTATCCCTGCTAGAAAAATTCCTGTATATTATTGACAAGACACCATGAGCTACTCTTGCAGACCATCTGCACTGCTCAAAAAACTTCATATCTGCCTGCACAATTACCATCAGGTCTTTTTCATTCTCTAACACTGTCAGTGTGGTACCACAGAGGTGAATGTAGATGCAAAATACTCATTTAGTTTGTTAGCCACCTGAGCAGGATCATCAACCCTCAATATCCAGTGGTACCACAGAGTTGATACGTTACTCTGTGATTACTGCTTCCCATATGTAGTACTTTACATTTGGCAATGTTCAACTTCATTTGCCACCTCTCAGCCCATCTGCTCAACTTTTCTAGACCCTGTTGCAGCAGTGTACTGTCATTAGTGACCTTAACAACCCTGCCAACCTTCATATCGGCTGCAAACTTGGACATTAAGCCTGAACCATTATCAATATCATTTATGAATAAAGAAAACAATAATGGACCCAATACTGAACCCTGAGGGACTCCACTAATAACATTAGTCCACGATGAGCAGTGTCCATTGATTACCACTCTCTGTCTTCTCCCCCTCAACCACCCCTTTATCCATAGCAGCATTATATATGAGTGACACCATGTTTCTGATATATTATTACAGTGTCTGCATTTGATGACTTACCAGTACTTCACATTCATCAAATTTGTTTACTATGCTCCTAGTATTGTTTTAAATGCAAATTTACATGTGTGCCTGTTCTTACTCTTAGTTACCCTAACAGAGCCAATTTTTTTTTTCCCTGTTCCATGATGACTCACTGCAGGCCTTGAAATCCCCAGCACCTTGCTTTCCAGGCTGCTAAATATTCCAGTGGAAACAGTAAAAGGATCATTTTCACCTCTTCCTGTACTATTGTTAATCTGTTATTCTGCATAACCTCCTGCCAAGTAATGAAAATATAAAAGTGTATTTACTCAGGCACTCCTGTGGTGATAGTAGTAGTAATGGCAAATGATGCAAGAAAGGAAGCTTGTATAGCATTAGCCGGGGGAAAAAAAAAAAAAAAAAAGCCTACACAGTTCATCCATCCATACCCACCGAGAATTTGTCTAGTTCTACCTTGAATTTTATTTAGCCCATCCACTTCTGCAATAACAGATGGCAAACTTCTACACATATATCCTGATACCATCCTTCCTCAACTTGAATTTTGCCCTCTCATGTGTGTAGTCTCAGCAATTGGAATATACCATTAACACAGCTGGACTGTCGATGAACCTGCTCGGGTAGCAGACAAATGAATGGGTATTTTGCATCAACTCATTCACACATGAGAAATTCTGTAGAGAAGTGGAGGCCAGAAGTTTATAAAACTCTGATAGGGAGCTAAATGATTTTGTAATTGGATGGATGGGATATATCCAGTTATATTAAAGGATGTGCAGAGGAAGTAAGCAAACCCATAGCCATAATTATGAGAGCATCCTTGGACTCAGGGGAGGTCCCTGTAGACTGGAGATGTGCAAATGTATCTCCAGTTCACAAAGGGGGTTCAAAGGGTGACACAAATAATTATAGACCTGTTAGTTTAACTTCTGTACCGGGGAAAATAATGGAGTCACTGGTTAAAAAGATGATACAAGATCACCTAGACAAGACAGCAGTAATAGTTCAGACACAGCATGGGTTTTTTAAGGGGACATCTTGTCTGACCAATTTGATTGGATACTATGATGTGGTCACAAAGGAACTGGATGCAAAAAATAATTTTGATATTACAGTATATACTTGGATTTCAGTAAAGCTATTGATACTGTTGCACATGGAAGACTGCTGTACAGATTGGAGCCACGTGGCATTAAGTGCAAGTTACTGCAATGGATAAAGGGATGGTTGAGTGGGAGACGGCAGAGGGTGGTAATAAATGGATACTGCTCTACTTGAGGACTAATGTTATTAGTGGAGTCTCCCAGAGTTCGGTGCTGGGCCCATTGTTGTTTTGTGTATTTATCAATGATATCGATGAAGGTATATCAGGCTTAATGTCCAAGTTTGCAGATGATACAAAGGTTAGCAGAGTTGTTAATGACAATAAAGTCAGTATGCTACTGCAACAGGATCTAGAAATGCCAACTGAAGTTTAACATTGTCAAAAGCAAAGTACTCTATATGGGTAGCAGTAACCCAAGAGAAATGTACCAACTGTGTGGTACTACACTCAGGGAGGAGGAGAATGAAAAAGACCTGGGGGTATTTGAGCAGTGCAGACAGGGTGCCAGAGCAGATCATGGAGTTTTGTCAATGATATTTAGGAATTTTGCTAGCAAAATTCCTGAGAGACAAGGGGGTGATTATCCCTTTGTATAAGGCAATGGTCAGGCCACACCTTAAGTACTGTATACAGGTCTGGAGGCCTCATTTTAGGAAGGATGAGGAGTTGCTAGAATGAGTACAGATAAGGGCAACAAGATTGAGAAAGTTCTGCAAGAAAGACTTAAGTTCTGCAAGTTGCAGCAGCTGGAGAGTAGGCACTTGCGTGGTGACCTGATTGAGGTATATAAGGCCTTGAATGGTTTGAGCAGGATGAATGCTGACGGGATACTTCTGCTTGCTCAGATTAAGAACCTGAGGGGACATAGATTCAAATTGAGGAAAGACAGTTGTAAACAGTTGTAAAATAGATGTGGGAAAGTTTGCTTTAAGCTAGCAGGTAGTTGATTGCTGGAACAGACTTCCATCTGATGTTGTGGAAGTTGATAGCTGGAATAAATTTAAGGCTGAACTAGAGCAAACATTTGGAGTGCCCAGATGGGTAAAATGGGAAGAGGTTTTTTTTTTTTTTTTTGGCTGATGCTGTATAAGCTTTCTTTTTTTTGCATCATATGCCTCAACTAATGCTAATGCTAAAAATTCCTGTATATCATTGACAAGACCCCATGAACTGCCCTGGCAGCCTGTCTGCACTGCTCAGAAAATTATATATCTGACTTGCACAAATACCCCAGTTCTTTTTCATTCTCCACTACCCTGAGTGTAACACCACCTAGTTGTACATTTCTCTCAGGTTACTGCTACTCATATGCAGTACTTTGCATTTGTAAATGTTAAACTTCAGTTGCCACTTCTCAGCCCACATGCCCAACTTTATCCAGATCCTGTTCCAGCAGCATACTGTCATTATTGTTATTAACAATCCTCCTCAACCTTTGTATGTATCATCTGCAGATTTTGACTGTAAGCTTGATATAA